>NC_089557.1:651875-1303750 GCF_040115645.1 Euwallacea fornicatus
TTTTAATCATATTACACCGTTCAAGTGGGCCATGGCACCTTCACCCAATTATTTAAATCTGCAGAAAGTGTCTACTTTGGAGCCCAACTTGACAATTCAAATAGAACTCTTAATAATGGATCTGGCATTGAATGTGTTAATTAATAAAATCAACATAGAAATGGCAAAGAGAACAAGAGACGTTTATTTACAATAAAAAATTTCCAAAAATCTCTGAATTTTCAAACTTGCTAGAGATCACTAAACAACAATTATTAATCAATTATAACTTGAATGAAGGTTACAGGACCTTATTTTTAGTGCACAGGCAGCAACTTTCCCCCTACAGTTATACTAGGCCCAGTGTAATATCGCACTAGAACACTAGAGCCCCGTTTTAACTGCTTGTGCCTTGATAAATTAATCCAGCACTCCATCCAGGTTTTATAGTGAGGCATGAAAGGCGGGGATCCGACTAATAATCCTGAGTTGGACACTGCCATGCAGGTGGACACTACTTGGAATGGGTACATTACAGTTGTGGAGATGAACTGCCAGAGAAATAAAGTGTTATTTTCAGTCTTAGAAGTTTCAGATCAAATATACATTCATGGTGGTTGCAGTGTAAAGTTGCAGCTCCTTCTCCTTCACTAAATACCTATTTATTGTGTAAGTCAGACATCCTGCTAAAAGCAAGGTCAGGATGTCCCCTAATAGTCTTGGCATTAAACCACTAAAGAAACCTAATATGCCATTCTGGTGGTAAATCTCTTTGACTGAATCAAAAATTCCCCTAAAACCTAGTTATAAGTTAAAACCCCAAAGAAATTTAAGACTTCATTACATGTATTTTGTTTCCTTTCCTACAAATTGTGCCATCATTCTAATGGTTATCACATGAAAAGGTTGACTAATGGCAATTGCTGCAGTATGGTTTATTAAGTCGCATGCCAATGAATTTAAAAACTTGTGCTTCCTGTAAAAAAAATGTTTTAAAGCTTAAGCAGTCACCACGCCTTTTTAAAGACATACCTAAGTTCTTCAGTATCTTCTTCATCATCTAAATCTTCCAACTTGGATAACTTTAGATATTCAGTACATTTCTCAACTGCAATTGCACTCAATAAACTTCCACACACCTTGGGGGCTAGTCCCGTGTACAATCCCGCAAAACCATCCACATTGTTTATGTGTTTTACTGAAAAAATAGTTTTATTGAAAATTAACTTTGTGTTAGTCAATTTATGCTCAGATAACATACTTACCTTGGAGGGCTTAAATCAACTTACCGTATTGGAAGATGTTGGGCAACTTCAAAGTGGGATTCCCAAAAAATGTTTTAGAAGGTCTAGGGGCGATGGGTTCGTGCCCGATCTACAAACGACAGTGTGGCTCTAGGGGGGGGTCTAAGCTCGGTGAGCACTAACCTGAATGAGGATTTTCGCGTACTCGAAGGGGTGTGAGGCGGTGTTTAAAATAATGCGGAGAGCGTAATTGGACCACTGATTCTCTTTATGCTTTGACATGACTTCGGGATTTGACATTTTTTCAAGTGAAGACCGCCTGGTATCAATTTGGAATTTTGTTTATTGCGGCCCCGCACCAGTTCACCGCTGATTGTTTTGAAAAATTTGGGAAAAAGAAATAATTCGACGTCAATGGTAAATGTCAGCGATGGTTAAAATTACGTTATGATCTCCTTATTCGAGTAGCAGTCTGTCTCTCTCGTGAAAACACGAAAAGAACGATAGACAATGACGAGCGGAACATATTGGCCCAACGACGTATTGCGCGACACGGCGAATGTGCGCCATCTCTGTCGCACTCGTGCAAGTCGTTTAATGCGAAGCGCGCAACGGAAGATCTACCGAGGGATCGCATTATAAAGTTCACCAATAGCGTAGCAACGGGGGGCGACGAGAGTCATCCAGTAGCTCACGCTCGGACGTTATCTTTTATGAATATGAATAATACGATTAGAGAACTGTTTAAATAGGTTTTACCGACGTCACCATTCTCGACCATTAGTCGCCGTACGGAACTGATCGAAAAATCCCGCAAAAGAAGAAGCGACTTAAGGCCAATCAGGAAACCTTCGTTACCTCGTTTTTTTTCCTAGAAATTTTCCGAACTTCGAAACGCACCACGCTGACCATTCTCGTTGTAGCAACTGCTCTCACTCCATATCTGCTCTTAAAAAATCCTTAATCAGGCAATCCATTAAACCTCTAATCCGTATTGTTATGAATGAGAGTAAACACGGCATTGGTATCCATTAACATTTTCAAGTGCTTGATGCGCATCAATATTTCGCTATACCCAAAGGAAAAACGAAAATCCGTCCAGATTCGTAGCCGCCATTTATCAATAATTGAGATAAGAACGGGAACAATAAATTCTTCTAAGATGTGCTAATCTCCTAACGAAGTCCGTGTCATAAGAGCGCCATAGCTGGTTCGGTGACGGAAGAAGTCAGAACCAGTTGCGTGTGCAACTTCCTTCTGTGTGTACCACCGCATCCGTTAGTCGAGTGAGAATGTTTTTCAGTAGAGATAGAGAGAAGTTCGTAAGAGCTGTGGGAGTTTTGATTGTTGTAAGTGATTTTCGCTAGATAAATTATTTTTTTAAATCCCCATTTTCCATGTGCAAGTAAAGTGTGCGCAACGACGTCGTTTTGGTACAATCAGCACTTTCTATTCACCGCCTAATCAGAGTGTTTCCTCAGTGATTTTCCCCGAAATCAGGGACGTGTGATATGTCGTACAGGTTCTTTCATTTGTTTTCGGAGCATTTCGCACGACATTTTTGCCATTTTTAGAGAGACGCGCAATCACCGAATTTCGTCATAACTCTATAGACGATTTGCTTCGCGAAACGTAGTGACTGATACAGTTCGCTCCTGTGCTGAGCTACCAGTCAAATTTCGGGTGGTTTCAGGTTCAAGGCTTGACATGGTTCGCCCTGTCCCTGGCAGCGATCGTCGTCAAGAACGCCCCCCCGGAAAACTTAACAGAAACCCGCTTCAGGGATCACATTAAATACTCCGAATACTTGAACAAGATCATATACCAGAACTTTCTGAGTGAGCGTCTTGGCCAACGAAACGCAAATGTGCCTACAAGAACTGTCATTTCCAGGTAGCGACGTCCCTGCCAGATCTGAAACTAAGGTGATCCGGCCCCTGGACTTCGAGATATTCTTGTGGATTTACGCTGTTTTCAGTACCATTTGGGTGGTCACGGCTCTCGATTTGCACTTCGGTAAATTACTGATAAAATATGTATTTTTCTAAAGTCGGGCATAAAACGACCCTTCGTCGCAGCCGTCAAACGCAGATACCCCAGACAGACGTACAACACCTTGGCAGTGGGAGTCATAGTCCTCCTCACCTCAGTCATCGACTTGGTCTTCTTCGCCTTGCTGGCGAGAGACTTCTCCACCTGCCCTTTCGACCTGGCCGCCGTTCCAACCGAAACGACATCAACGTCCACCACTCTGACGTCACCTGAATCCCCATCGACCACGCTTACCAGTACTACAGTCACCGCAGAGACAGACTCCACCGTCCGGATCGATTTATCGTCAGATCGACCGATTTGGCTCGGTCAACCAGGCGACGTGGCCGGTCCGATGGACTGCCAAGTGGCCAGCGGCATCGTCATGACGCTGGCCGCCCGAGGGTACGTCCTGTGGTTGGTCAACGTGGTTTTGGCCGTCAATCTGCTCTTGATCGGAGTGGAATCTTTGAGGGCTCCCAGGCTCCTCTCGCAGTAAGTGTGAATTCGTGAGGCATCTGCGGTGCGTCTCTCAGAGAATAACGTGTGGTTTTCCGTTTGTACAGCAATAGGAACACGATCCCGAGGGCGAGAATTGGCGATTCCAGCCAGAGGAAAGCGCCGTCGCCGAGCAACGATCTTTACAACGGGAACGGGAGGCATTCCCCTCCCGGGGGAGGGAAGGAGGGGAGGGGTTACCTCGGTACTCCTGTGGCGTTGAACGGCAGGAGTACCAACATTTATTTTTAAGAGTGGTTGTTCCTCGATAGTAAGGCCCGTTTTGTGTTAATTAATTGAGCGCGCTGTGCGCTGACTAAGCACCTATTTGTCTCCTAATCAGCGAGCGGCCGGCGGTAGGGATAAGGCAGGGAATCGTCCCTTGGGATTTCAGTTTGTGAATTTCTAAAAATATAAACGATGTTCTGTGCAAAAAAAAGTCGACTTTTGGTCGGTGGAAGCCGAGGAGGACCGGACGGGAGTTCCTGGCAAATGGTCTGGTCGCGTTTACGCCCTGGAACTCCGGAACGGTCGGAGGTAAACCGACTCAATTCGCTCGTCCTGTTTACCCATTATCATCGGAATTATCGCCAAATTACACGATCCATTTTAGGGCCCTTATCAAAACAATTGTAACATGATATCATCGAGCATTTGAAAAATACCTTCGATCCCCTCGCCTTTTATCTTTTATCAAAAGTAATCGCTCTAATCAGCGGAATATGAGTCGGTAATGTGGCTTAGAACGCCATTTGATACGGAAACATTACATCACGTGTGTAACTTTATAGTTTCCATAATGAAAACGCTTTGTATCCGCCACGTCGCAATAGATTTCTGAGGGGAAAATGGAGAATTTGGAGGAGAAGAAGTGGAGGGCCGCGTTCGTGAGGAAGGTGTTCGCCGTCTCCGGTGCGGTAAGCAGCAGTTGCGTGAGTCGTTCGATGAGCGAAATTGAGAGCGATTGAACGAACAGGTTCAGGCTTTCTCATGGATTATCCTGGCCACGATTTGCCTGGTCCTGTATTACGTGAAGCCCCGGAGCATCGAGGATTTAGAAAAGAGACCGATGACCTCTGACACCTCATTTAGAGACCTCATATCATTCTATTTGTATAGCTCCGTATTGGGTGAGTGAGGGAAACGGAGACCTTTCCAGAATCCGGATCTCGTGTCATTTCCCATTGCAGACAAAAATGGCAGCACGGAGGGAAGGGTGATATTGCCGCTGAGTTTTCACATAATCTGTTGGATTTATCTGGTTCTGAGCGGTTTGTGGGCAGCCCTTTCGGTTACCGAATGCTTAAGTGAGCGACATTCCTTCGATTCGGAGCCCTCAAGGTCTCACCCGGTGAATTACGAATTTTTACTCAGGTCTCTTCAATAGAAAAAGCCGAAAATTCAGCCGGCACATCCAGACAGCTTTAGGGGTAGTCACCCTTCTGGTCTGCACTTTGGACGCGGTCGTCTTCGCCCTGGCTTTCTACGACTACTACAACATCGATTTCGTTGACTTGAGCCACTTAGAGTCAGACAAGAATGGGGACTGTGATTACCAAATGAATATGGATTTTCAATTAAGGACCATCGTGGGGATGAAAATCAGCTACGGGATACTCTCGACCCTGGCGGCCAGGGGCTACACGCTATGGCTGATCAACGTCGCGGCGGGATTCTACTCCATCGTCAGCCCCATTATGCTGTTCCAGATGCCCCCGCTGTTGCAATAGTACGTACTCATTGATTTCGAAAGGTATTCGAAAAACAAAGGCGTTTTTCAGCGAAGAATCTTCGATTCCAAGGCCGAAATTTCAAACTAAAAAACGTACGCAAAAGTCAGCGACGAGGAGCGACGACGGACGGTCCAGCGCGGCCGACGACGAAGAATTCAGGTCGTTCCCCGAGGAGAAGCGCGACTGGTACTACCAAAGGGCGCCGCTGCCCCTAACCTACAACGAACGGGACAACGAAGCGCCCAAATTCGTAAGCTCAAGAAGTAGAACGTCGAGTGGCGGTGGGTACCACCAGTTCTGAACCGCGCCGCGGTGAACTCGAGAACTCGTAGAATAGCTTATCACACCCTGTATGTATACAAAGAAACCAATAAAGCAGCGTCGATTTTTTTTCCCACCGAGATTCCTGATATCTGAACCTTTTTGTGACGTTTTCGTAGCTATTCAAAGCGTTTGATACACTCCTTGATGTCTCATCGGCTGAACAAATAAAATCAGACAGAAGCTAATTCCGTGAATAGGGCTCCCACGACACGCTGCGATATCCACCAAAATCCGCATCAATAATTCTTACACAGATAAGATAACAGAGGAGCCCTCGATAAGTTTATACGTGATATCACCGAGCTGTCCGCAGCATTCATCAAAGTAGTCCCCATGGAGGAGAGCGAGGCTTCGAGTGAAGGAACCAGTCACAGGTATCATTACTCCCTAGATTCAACTGTTCCATCTTAATCGCCCCCCCGTAGGTCTTCAGGTAGACCCCCAGCTCCAAGAACGCCCGTTGGTCAGCACCCGGACGATGAGTTCTACGACATGGGCCACAAGAACAGGGGCATAGCCCTGATTTTCAATCACACACACTTCGATTCAATTATGTACAAGGAGCGAAAGGGCACCGAACACGACAGCGCTGCCCTGAGAGCATTGCTGAGGAAGTTGTCTTTTCACGTGGAGGTTTACGAGGACTATACCCTCAAAGAGATCAGGAATTCCCTGCGAGTCGGTCAGCACTCAGAGTTCGTTATTGGACAGTTTTATATGCAATAAGGTTTCAGTGTCCAGAATGAATCATTCGGAAAATGACTGTTTGGTGATAGCGGTCCTGAGCCACGGACGCACCTCTGGACGAATAGCTGCTAGAGACAATGACTACACCATCGATGAGATGATTAAAGTTTTTAACGGACACTACTGTCCTAGTCTTGTGGGCAAACCCAAACTGTTCTTCATACAGGTTGAGCAATGATATTCCTATTATAAACCATCTAATGGCGGTCTCGTTAATTCAGGCCTGCAGAGGGGACAACCTGGACTCGGGGGTTCATGTCCAGTGCGATTCCTCGGAAGAATCGATCGTGTATAAGATCCCCGCCATGGCAGACATCTTGATTATGTACGCTACTGTTGAGGGTAAGAAATTGACCTTCTTGTTGTTACAACCGTTCAATCCGCGGAAACAGGATATGCGGCTTGGAGGGACCAGACGAAAGGGAGCTGGTTCATCCAGACGTTGGTCAGGAAACTGGAAGAGCACCATAACCAAAGAGACCTCATGTCCATTCTGACCATGGTCAACAGAGAGATAGCCGTGGACTTCGAGTCGCACCATTTCAAAGATGAGTATAATGGAAAGAAGGAAATGTGCAGTATTGTCAGCATGCTTACCAGAGGGCTGTTCTTCAGGTGATTTTGCGCCACGCTCGTGTATTTCTTTTAAGTATTAATATACGTTTGTATGCAGACGCCATGATAACGAATTATTTTAATTTATCCGACTTCAACAATGCTCAATCGCCAATTGTTAATCGGCCATTTAATTGAAATTTGCTGGTCTTACGCCTCTTCTATTATGTGTCTTAATTGCGCCGCAACCTGAAACCCGCCTGATTTACATAATGAGAAGAAAGGTACTTTTACCGCGATGAAATAAAGCTGAAGAAATTCGCAACGAGGAATAAATAATTTATTATTGTTTTTATGCTTATCGGCTAATTTGAAAACAACGCTTGACCTCCCCCTCCCCCCCCACCCCACCTCCCCGCCGTGTCTCCCTCCCCCATGAAACTGTATCGAAATTATCTCATACGTACGCTAACTATACCGGGGCTAGATTTCTTTTCGATTTTATTCAGGTATTTAAATAACTGTCAGGGCAGTACTCAGGGGCCGGCCGGGAGAAACCGCGCGCGGAAAGGCGTGATCGAGTCTCCGACTTCCAAATTGCGGTGAGACTTGTGACACCTCACGCACTGCCGTGAGCAGTGATTGAGGATTTTCGCGATGATTTTCGAATAACCGGGACTTTCTTGCCAATGGCGAATGCGCCAGTTCCACTTGATGATTAGGTCTCCAGACAATTGTGCCGCGAGCGACATCTAGCGCATCCTCCGGTACTACTTTTGCTCAGGGATATTTTTAAGGGCGCACGGAGCGAAGTACCACTTCAGACGCTAATAATTCAAATCATTGATTTGACACGGCGCCGATTACCTCCAATTACCTCCAATTACTGCCGTGTCGGTAATGGGAGCACTAAGAAATCGTTAAAGAAAATAACGTGAAACCCGTCCTGTCTAAAAACCATACAATGATGTTAATACTCATTTATCTGTGGTCATGCAGGGGTTTAATCTTCACGCGAGAATCGAAAAGATTACCTGGGCATGAAACCATTTAATGCGTTTTCTCAACCCAACCATACGATTTTGCTTACCCCCGTTTCGCACCGCATTTAAACCCAATTGCTTTTCTATTCCAATTAGTTTTCTTTCGGGTTGCGGCTAGAACACACTGAAACCCGGGTGTGTGCGAATTGACAATAAATTTTTGCAGATCTCCACTGCTTACCCCGTCAGGTCAACCAGTATCAAACAGACCATGTTCGGAAATAAGAGTTTCGCGTGGAAAACGGTCCTCTTATTATGCCTTCTTTGTGTGGTATTGGCTGAGAGCGTAAGGCAGAAGAAAGATGTCCATCATATGATAGTTTTGAAGGACAAGGCGAGGTCCACGAGGAGCCACAGGTATCTGAATTCTCCGTTTTAAATGGGCCTTTAAAAATTGACAAATTGCAGACACAAGCACCGTTCCCATGGAGCCGACCGGCACAAAAGGAGGCCCAGCGGGAAGGTGAAACATAGCTACCCCAACTACGCTTCTGAGGAAGGTGCTAGCCATGAGAACTTTAGCGAGGAGAAGAGTACGCGTCACAAGGTATAATAATTGTAACATTGTCTGATCAAGGTAAAATTTAAACGGGGCTAAATACGGGTCAGTCCCTTAGCAAAGGGGATATAATCAAAACAGTTTCTGATGTGAACTAACCAGATACGTGAGTGCGCAAATGCCAAAAGCTGTGCGCTTCCAAGAAAAAATCAAATATTTCGGGGCTCAATTAAAAAAGATTACTGGAAGTTTTCCTGGAAATATCCACTCACCAGCATCACAGCCATCGAAGCATCAGGGGGCTTGCTCCGGGACGGTTTCGCGACTGCACTGCATCAGGGGGCTCGCTCCGGTGAGGTTTCGCGACTGCACTACATCGGTCTCGACTCACATTTAACCCGAGTTCTATAATTTCGCACTTATAACACGGAAAACCGCACGATAAACGTTAGATTTCCAATTTGTTTCTCGAACGTAAGAATTTTCAAACTATTTCCGCCATGTTGTTGTCTCGACTGAGATCGTCAAAGACTGTCGTTTATGATTCCACCAACGTCGCGCGATTTGCTTCTGTCCTTGTCGGAGCAGATATGTTAGAGGAGGACAGTAAATGACAGTTTCTTTTTAAGCCTCTTGGAAATAGATGGCCGTTGATAAATTGCGCCATCAACGATACGTGCATGACCGACGGTCACGATTTTTTTTACTTATTTTTTTTTTGCTTACGTATGTTATTGACATAGCTGCGTCATCAACGATCGATCATCCATGATCAACGTTAGCTATTTCGATTAATTTTTGATCGACACTGGCAGACCAAGACCAGACCTTCAAAAAACCGCTATCACGACGGACGCCACAACAACTATCGAGACTCCTACTCCCCAGCGGACAGTTTCTTCCAGTCGCAGCCCTATCCGACCATCCCGGACATAAACTGGCAGCCCATCTCCTCCCAGGAGTTCTTCGGGAACGCTCAGCCATTCAACGTCCACCCCACCCTCCAGGTGTTCCCAGGGCCGTATCAGAAGGGATCTATTCACTACTCCCAGCCCATACCCATGGAGATTACCACCCCGTATTCCCTACCTTCCAACAGTTTTATCAGCTACGAGAGCACTTTGTATCCGCCTTTAAACTCCTATCAAACGTTCAGGACAACAACGGACTCTTATAAGCCCTACGATTACTCGGTGTTGGAGCATAAGACTACCTCCTCGAATTGGGAGGGGAGCAATAAGATTCCGATCGATACCACTACAGCAAGCAATCATCCTCAAGAAGATAAAGCTGCCACACCCTTCTCTATTGTGGTGGAGGGTGCTGAGGAGGGAAAAGAGCAGAAGCAGAATAAAGAGGTGAAAAAGGAAGAGGGGACTGTCAAGGGCAGTAGGAAGAAGCCGAGAATAAGGGGCCGTGGAGAGAGCAAGTTCCAGTGGGGGCAAAAGGAAGGGGTGTGATCTGGTATTGTAACTGTTGCTCCAACGGGATTTGCAATTTTTTTAATGTTTTTTATTGTTTTTTTTCTGATATTTATTGTTAATATTAACGACGAATGCGTTATTAGGGAGTAAGAGACATGAGTACACATAATTAAAGCTTTTTTTGTAATTTGATATGATAAGATTAGCTAACTGCTATGAGATAAAAAAAATGTCCTGTAATAGAAACAATGGAATTGTATGGATATTAAAATCCTCCCATTAATAATATGGGCAGAATCCACCACAACGATACTTATTGGAGCAAAACCATCAGAACCCTTTATTGATATGTCTCGAATCATTGAGACCTCACAACTTGGTGCCTGTAACCAAAAGTAAATCAAACGCGCAATAAACCATCGCCGAACAACTTACACTGCATACTCTCAGTTTTATTATCTCCAGCCCTCCTAAACTCCATAAGAAATTGAGGAAGGGAACCCTCTGGACTTAAATAAGACCAAGGCATCAAGCCTTTAGTTGCAGGCGGTAGCTGCAATTAATTCATTCTTTGGAATGCAACATATACTAAGAACTCGGCCCACCAAACGTACCCGCACCAACTCATTGCGTGCCGCCTGAGGGGAGGGTACCAAGGAAAGCCCGCTGGTCACATCGGAAAATCTCCTGAACCCCCCATCATCATTAAATTGCAATTCAGATGGCATC
Organism: Euwallacea fornicatus; assembly: GCF_040115645.1. NCBI lineage: Eukaryota > Metazoa > Arthropoda > Insecta > Coleoptera > Curculionidae > Euwallacea > Euwallacea fornicatus. The sequence goes on from NC_089557.1 coordinate 662,682, forward strand.
TTAACATTATCAGACGAATTTTCATTGAAACTTAAGTAACTGTCGTCTCGACTGTACGAACCTCCTGATGATGCTTTATTGAAAGAGACGGAGCTCTTGCGATAGTGTTTGGTGTTGACGGGAGATTTGATGGGGGTGGTCATGGTGCTGTTTGCTTCGATTGCTCCATAGAATCGCTGCCAGTTGCGTATTCTTGCCTCTGACGAGTTTGGATCAACTGTTAAGCATCGTTAAAGCAGACCCTTTAATCAGATGGTCAGTGATATTATACGTACTTATTGATCTGGATCTTCTGGTGGTTAAAGCTCTTCGACCATGTGGCTTTATAGTTCTGGGTGTTATATCCGGAATGGCCACAAACAAAACTACGAAGAAGCAGACAACGTTCAACAGCCACACGAAGAAAACTCTTGACAACAAGATGACTACAACTGTCGTAGGCACAGCTGGGAGCACTTCGGAGCTGGGAAGTGCGTCGTAATGGACGAAAGCTGTGTAGTTTCGAACCCCAACGAAGCGCAGCCACGAAGTATAACTCTAGATTGCACGATCTCTCACCTGCATCTGAGGCAATAAATCTATACTCACTTGGATATAGATGAGGTCCAGACCGTATTGCACTGAAGATACCACATCTAGGAAGTTTATAAAAGTGCTGCACAACAGCCAGGGACCGTAAAAGAAGATGGAGAGAAACTTCTTTTTAATTTTGCAACAGGCGCTAGCTATAGAAGTTAGATTACATTATGGGGCACGCTGTGTAAGTGTATAATGAAGCGACCCTCACCAGCCAGCCCAAAAGCTGTGAGCAGCCAGATTGCATCAGCAATAAAGAACACTGCCAGGTACAACTCGGATCTTTTCACTGCATTGCTTTCACCAGGCAAACTGGCCTTCTGAAGTACCTCTCGGAGAAAATTGTACAAGTCATCAGACACCAGTGATTCAGTGAACCTGAGGTGAGCAAAGGGCACAGAGCGGTTGAGGAACATCGTTTCGTCCTTTAGTTTGATGGGGCCGCAGGACTGCTCTATGTAAGTATGAAATTCTATCATAACATACTGCTGTATACGTGAGTGGGCTTACTGAAGAAGTAGGTGAGGTACACGAAGACTACGTCGTAATATGAAGGCTCGATCTGGCAAATTGCGAGTAAATAGGCGTAGGTGACCCAAAATATGTGAATTATCGTTTGAAGCTGTACGAGACAGTGGAATTTGTACGTGAAAAATAAACCGAATCTCTAATACTCACGATTGTCCATGCCGATATGAGGATTACGCTTACACGAATGTTCTTGGGTGAGTCTAGCATGCCCAATTTTATTTTGTTTGCATCTTAAGATACGTCACAAGGCTGCTACTGCTCTCGATCCCAGGTAAAACTCGCTGAATCGTTTCAGTATCAGTTGATTTTGGGTCAAAATAAATTGGCTTATCTGTAGAGATAGCAGGTGTACACTGCTGTTTGTACGGAGAGCGGTTTATATAGGGGCAATTGTGTCTTGATAACATGTAAAAAATGTGTTTTACAGATAAGCCATGAGGAAAAAATACACGAGTTCCTGTGCATGTGTGTATATTGCAAGTAGTAAATACGCAAATTGATAATACACCAGAATCATATGATATGTACATAACAAAATTCTTAGTAATAAGCGCTGATCAGATCCTATGTTTAAAGGTCCTATTTCCTGAAATGGAAGGGTTGCTTCTGCGTTAAAATCGACACATCCTGATTAACACTCTCATTTATGGATAAATCCGACTCCATTAACCTCCTCTCAATGGACTGATCAAGCCTCCTGGCCACCCTCTGCTCGTGTTTAGTGACGACTTGCCCACCCACTCGTTTCTTAATACTTTCTGGCAATTTCACATCCACAACTTCAGTGACCAGCTTATACTTCGCTGGCGTATATATCACTGAAGGAATTTGGCAATTCAAATCCGAAGCAATATCTTGGGGAATATTTTCCTTCTGCTCCCTGACCAATTTTATTTCAGATTTTAATTTGGTTTCTGGCACTTTAACCATGGGACAGTACTTGGGACCACTTTTAATGTAAACCCCCACAGGGCTTATGATGTTCCTTAAAGCAGGATTAGTGGTTTTACAAGGGGTTATGAGCCTCTTGGGTGGTTTGCTCAGAGGAGGCTTAAATGCTAAGGTTGACTGTGGTTGGCGCTTGAGTTGTGGCAATTTTGATTTGAAGTTAGACGTCTGCTTAATAGGTAGCTGCTTATTCAAGGCAGACTGAGGTGCATCTTTGGATTTATCATGCTCTTGCTTACTTCCAGTTTTTTCCATAAGGCCCAACAGCCTATTCATTTCTTCAAAAGTATTGTTCAAATCATCCAAACTATCCTTTTTCTCCCATGACTCCTTACTTTGGTTATTCTTATTCATATCCCTGATGTCTTCTGCTTCAAGATTTGGACTACAGACATCTCTTCCAGCGCAACTCTCAGTGTAACTCGTTGCATTATCAGAATACTCCAGAAAACTAGAGTCAGGGCTTGCATATACAGGAGAATAAGCGTATCTTGAAGAAGCACACAAATAATCTTCATCTCCTGATTGCTCCTCTTCTGATTCACTGCTAAGGACTATTACACCTTCTTCATTGTGAACTAGTCCTTGAGAACAATGCGTGTCAGAAGCATCAGGTTTCATATACTCTGTTGAAAGTTCATTTTTAAAAACTTGTGGTTCAGACGCGAGACTTAGGTTCAAAGCAGTGCAATAAGAAGATTCTGTTTGATAATCACATTCCCTGGCTAAATCAGGGGCTTTGTTGGTGATGCTGGTGTCGTTTTGAGCTGTGCAATATGAGCTTACACCGGAGGAAGAAGGCTCGTTTATTACTTCTGAGAGTTGTTGAATGAAGTCTGTGTGCAGATGTTCAGTCGAGTCTGAATCACTACGGAATGAAACTTGCTGCTTGGAAACTTCTGGAGTAGGTTTGCTGGCTGAAGAGATGTTGAGATGTTCATATTTGGCTCTGGAATAGGGAATGTTTGAATCGAAAATTCGGCTACAAAATATGTAAATTCAATGGTGTTTTAAACTTACATGCATGAGTGCCTGACTTTGATGTCTTTGGGTATGCCTTTCAAGATATCTGATTTAGCTTCTTTCATCGAATATGGGCCAAAGACTATACTGTCGTCCGAATTGAATGAATATTCTTGTTCGTCCTGGGACTTATTGGATTCCATTTCACGGCATTCAAACAAAAACAAAAAATTTAATAATACTTTCACAAAAAAGGCTCTACAGACGAACTGGAAAATTAAGGATGGTAAAAACGGTTATTTCAAATAATTATCAACCAAAACTGTCAAATGGTAATAATCAAATTTCTAGTAGTTATGCAACCAGGGATGCTATTCATGTCGTTTGACAATATCTATTTTCGTCTTAATCCGAGGGGTAGACGGAGATCAGAATATAATCTTTGTCGCTTTATAAACTGCCATAAATTAAAAATTAAAATTTCACCATATTATAACCTCAATTTTGGGCCCCAAAACAACTTTTTTCGTTTAAAAATTTGCTCAAATTTAAAAGAAAAAAACCTATAATCACTTGTAGATTTTTGATGGAAAATGTACCTCACTCGAAGAATTTCTTATGTATTATGTAACAGTCCTGCTTTTCGTCAGCTTCAGCACTCACCGATTGTCACAAATTCTGCCTCGAAACGTTGCACTTCTCTAGAAAAGCAGGGAATACGTAGTGTTTTGATAGAAATTAGGAATTGCAATGCCATTTCAATCAGAACTTATGCCAAAGGAAAAGACAAGAAAAAAGAGAAAGGTTTGTCCAGAACCTTTGTAGGTTCCTTTTTAAGCTATATTGATTTACTCAAAAGGGGCCCTTGTGTTAACCTCTCTAGTGTTTTAGGCAAATCCAAGGTAGTAGTTAATGAAAATCAAATAAATGATTTGGTTAATGTTGAGACTCTAAAAGGCCAAATGGAAAAGGCAGTTATTCAAATGGAGGAGGATTTCGTGAAGCAGTTGTCATTGAGATCAACCACTGGTTAGTAGTTACTATTCTAAAGTTGCATAAAAAATTGCTATATTGTTTAGGTGCCATCGAGTCTCTTCCAATTAACTTAGATGGCAAAGAGCACAAGTTGCAAGAGCTGGCCCAAATCATCAGGAAAAATCCCAAAACCATAGTTATAAACTTTGTTATGTTTCCTCAAGCTATTCCTGCTGTCTTGAAGGCATTATCTAAATCTGGCATGAATTTAAATCCACAGCAAGATGGCACGTCATTATTTATACCAATTCCTAAGTAAAACGTTGCAGTAATGTCTCTAATGTTTCTTTAACTTTACGTTTCAAGGGTGACCAAAGAGCACAGAGAGCAACTGGCTAAAAATGCTAAACAACTATTTGTCAAGTGCAAAGACTCAGTAAGGGATGTGCAAATGAAGAATGTGAAACAAATCAAGAAAAAAGACAAAGTATCCGAAGATTTGGTACGGAGTGTTGAGCAGCAAATAGTAGTAATTGCTGATCAGTTTATAGCTCAAGCTGAAAGTGTTCTTCATAGGAAGCAGGTTGAATTACTAGGAGATAAATAGGATGAGACCATATGAAAGAATTGTAAGAATTTGAAGAAATCTGAAATTATATTTATTAATCGTTTTTTTATTAATTTGGTTTAAACTGATTTTCGAAAATCCCTCTCTTTCCTCTTATTTATTATTTCAATGACGCGAATCAGATTATAAAGCTGTTTCTCTTTGTATCAACAAATAGAGAAGGAGAGATACATATTCGTAAACTTTGTATCCAACGCCATCTACCTTTTCCTAGAGACATTTTTGTCAAAATAAATCTCGAACCTCAATTTCTCATAAAAGTGACTTTGCATGATATCTCTAGAGGAAAACCGCTTTATCATCTGCATTATTTTCAATTTTTACTAGAAAAGTGTCCTCCCGAGTTAGTGTTGCTTATTTTCATATAGAAAAAATGTTCAGGAACCAGTACGACAGCGACGTGACCGTCTGGAGTCCTCAGGGGCGGTTGCACCAAGTTGAATACGCCATGGAAGCCGTGAATCTAGGTTCAGCCACTGTGGGTCTCAAAAGCAACTCTCACGCTCTCCTCATCGCTTTAAAAAGGGCCTCCTCAGAGCTGTCGGCGTACCAGAAGAAAATTATCAATATCGATGATCATATTGGCATCACCATTTCAGGCCTTACTGCTGATGCCAGAATCCTGAGTCGATTTATGAGAGCAGAGTGTTTGAACTACAAGTATTCCCATGATATGTATTTGCCTTTGAACAGGCTGATTTCTACTTTAGGTAAATGGGTTTTCATGACTTGAAACATGGTTGATTAATTCACCTAATAATCACCAACTTTTTTGTAGGAAACAAAATGCAGGTGTGCACCCAACGATATGACCGCCGTCCTTACGGTGTGGGCCTTCTAGTAGCAGGTTATGATGACAAGGGACCCCATATTTACCAAACTTGCCCCTCTGCCAATTTTTATGATTGTAAAGCTATGTCGATTGGCTCTAGATCCCAGAGCGCCCGAACTTACCTTGAAAAGCACCTGGATCAACTGGGTAACTGCAGCTTGGAGGAGCTTATTAAGCATGGACTGAGAGCATTGAGAGACACTCTACCTGCTGAAGTTGACTTGTCCACCAAGAATGTTTCTATTGGATATGTGGGCCAAGAGCAACAATTTAAGATTTTGGATGAGGAGGAAACTGCGCCGTATTTGAGACTGATTGAAGGTGAAGAAAGGAGGGGGGCTCCACCAGAAAAACCTTTGGGACCTTTGAGGTAAGGATCTGGTTATGTGAAGATGAGAGATTGTTGATTTTTTTTTTGGGATGTTTAGGGAGGACCAGGGGGACGAGCCGCGAGATCCCACCGCGGCGGTGGCCACGGAAGCGGCAGAACATGCTATGGACACCGATTAGTAACAACAACAATCCCAAAATGTTCTTTAATAAATTTGCCCTTTTTTACTGGAGAATTTAACATGGTTGTGCCGTGGCTGTTCTGAGTCTTTAAGAACCTTGTAAGGGCAGTCACGGCACAACGATAAATCTCTCTCTGTTACAGATTAATTTTATATTTTATAAGGCAATCTTGAATATTAATAAATCTGGGGTTTTTGCATTAGAATCTGGATGTAAACTGAACGGTCTACCCTTAGCACCTGGACCTTGACAATTCCTTCCGTGCCCCTCTAGCCGTTGCACCGTGAATCGATCTTTCTTATTACGTCATCACCAGAAGTGACGTCACTCGCAACTTCCGCGGTTGAAGTCCGGGTTGAATTGTACTAATTTGCGTACAATCAGCTCTCAAAGTTTTTAAATTGGCAAGAAGGAAGAAGCCGAATTGACCGATTACAAAACAGTAATACGGAAATTTTAGATGTAATTGAATTGAAACAGGCGACAGAAAGTGCTTGATGTGAAAATTAGTACAATTTGAGTACAATAATGAAACCGGCTTGGATTCGATTTGCGGCGCTTCAAGGCGCCCGGCGCTGCATTTCCAGTTTATCCGGAAAAAGCGACGGAAGTCCTCAAAGGTTTTAATTTCATTAAAGCTCGTTTTTTTCTTTAATTTTGTATGCAGTTCATAACAGCGCGTAACGGAGGATATGTTCGTCAAGGGTTTTTTCCCCGCGTTCGGATTACTGATAATTCATACAGTTTTTCTTGTACAATGTAAGTATCCAACCGCTTATTAGTCCTTAACTCAATTAGATTACTATTCACATTCCTGCGTTACCACATAACGCGGACTCCGAGATGCAATTACAAAAACCGGGCTAAAAATTGATTTTCTTGTTATACTCTCCCATGGTCATTATTTAAGGAGAGGCTCGTGTTTCCGGTGGTCGATATTTTATATCCGTATTTCGTAAGGTACCACGGACATGGATCATGTGGTGTACACCTCTGAGGACTATTGGAAAACCGAAACGCCGCTTCGATGTTATGATTGCAACTCGCTGTACGATCCGAGGTGCGGGGACCCCTTTGACTCTTACTCAATCGGTATCGTCAATTGCTCAGAACAGAAGCCCCCCGAGCATTTGATCAATCCTGAGTTGCCTCCCAATCAGAGGATTAAGCCCACAGTTTGCAGGAAAATTATACAGAAAGGTACTGCAAATACGTAATTTTTCTCTGGTTAATAACGTGTTTTTCAGTGGATGGGTATAAGAGGGTCATCCGCGAATGCGGCTATATTCAAGACCAACGCGACGACAAACAATGTATCAAACGAGCGGGTACTTTCGGCATTGAGGTTCGCTATTGTGCCTGCACCAAGTCGTTATGCAACGATGGTACCGCACTCCGTCCTTCTTCCGTTTATTTAAATTATTGCGTTTTGTTTGGTGCATTTTCGCTGTTGAACAAAATTTTAGAACCTTTTTAGGTTCGAAAAACTGTATTTTTTCGTGTCAAATGTATTTGCGGTTTGAGGGAAAATAAATTTATCTATAGGTAAGTGATGTCTATAGGTAGGACGTGCCATTAATAACATAATTTCATAGGAAGTAAAGTCAAAATGTGAATAAACTAATATTTTTGGCAAATACAATCAAATTACCGGAATACTTAAACGTGTGATAGGTATTTAAACTAATGCAGTATGATTTTCAATGGTGTAACATAACACGCGTTTTTAATATTCAATTAGTTCAACGTTCACTGACCTCTGTTCCGATTCAAATCAAATTTATCGCATGTTTGTTCTGAATAATAGAAATGAATTTTATCGATAGTGTGACATAGCATCACTTAAAATATTGTAAAAGAATTTTCTAAAAAATCCGCAGAATGAAACGAGGTTTGTGGCCACTGTAATTCCAAGCGATAACGATTTATTTAGGATCATCAGTCGCCATTTCGTCGAAATATTTTGTAAGATTATAAACTAGAAATTTGGAGGAAAGGAGATATAAACAAGCACCAATTTTTTACTATAGCTTCATCGAAAACAGAATAATGAAAATTTTATGTTAAAAATCTGATCAACCTTGGTTTTTAGATCACCCAAAGACTAGTTGAGCCAAATCCCCACAATAAAATATCAAATCAATGTTTCTTGAAGATCTGGTGAAGGTAAATTTGTGCAATCACAATCGAGCATAATTAGGATTTTTACGAGTTTTACACTAAAATTATTCAGTGCTATGACAAGCATGTTTTTGCATCTATTTTTTCATTTTATGCTATCCACCAATCCTTATGTTTAGTTTTGTACATTCTAAATCTCTCCCAACCCAACAAGAAACGGGTTCGGAAAGATTCAAGAACTCTGCTTCAAAGGTAGATATATTGCTCATTTCGAGTCGAAATCTGCAATGCGAGTTGCCCAGAAGGTTCTGAAACCGTCCTGGCATAGTTCTTTTGACCATCCGAGAACTGATTGAAATGAACCTCTAATGTTAGAAGGTCAAAACACTGTTTATTAAAAATATAACGAATGCAAAATTATTCAGTCACATTCGAGAGTACTTCGGAATTTGTTTCTCTACTTACTCGGTATTTAATTTATGGACATTTGACTACACGCATAAGAGCGGTATTATTAAATGTGTTGTTGACTTTACCATCAAGGTAGTTTTCATAAGAATCGTGAACATGGCCAATGCCTACACCCTTATTAGGCTTGTAATTATATACGAGAGAGACTTAGTTGCGATAGCGATTGCAATTTTTCCCGCAATAAATTCCTATGATTCTCATAAAGTAACCTGGATTGCAGTGTCAGGTATTGTGATGTCCAATTTCCCTGTTGATAATAAACAGGTCCGCCTGGACAGTAAGCATAATTAAAAGGCCCATTTCTATGAACAGGAAAGCCGTCTAAGGAGGTCCGAAATATGTGAACTATGCCGGTCAGAATGAACCAAAATATACTTTCTTCGCTTGTCATGTCGAATCGTAATATGTTATGACGAAAATCACGTGATTTTAAATTCATATTACTATTAAAAATCACATGATTTTTTAACCATAGCGAAAGGAAGCGGAGCATTCATTAATTTCGGTAAAAAATCAAGTTGGCCGATATTTGTTAAGGCGGCCGGTTTCGATAGCAACAGGACAAATGACTAACGTCGTTGACGATAAAATTACGACTGTTTAGGAGGCAGAAGTCGTAAAGTTAAATAACATTTGGATCGTTTCTTTTGCCGGTCTCACTGTGTGAAAACCAACATAAACTGTTTTTGATTCCTCGTAAAATAGTGATAGTGATTTCGCGGCAACGCCACTACTCATCACGAGAGAAGTGGAGAAGTACCAAGTCGCGCAATTAGATACAGGTAACTAGCAAACGGTTTTGTCAACCGCCATTTTGTAGTCATAATCTAATTTTTGCTCGGTCAAGTTTGAGATGAGAAATATTCGATGTTTGTGGCGCACGACCCCAATGAATCATTATTCGCGGGAATATTGCAACGAGTGCCTTGTTAATGAAAAATCTAAACCACAACACACGTTAGGTCTTTCCTCGAAATTTCGTTAGCTTAAAATCACCCTGTGGTGTCCTGGACGCAGTACACCACTTGTCGGTTCCTCTCTAGTTTTGGATAACGAAACTCAGGACTCGTTACAATGAGGTTTACCAATCACCACTGTTGTTGATATCAAAACCTTATTTTGTCCTTTCACCAACAGCATTTTTCATGTATTATAGCTATGTGGTTCATATAACCGCCGTTGTTAATGAATTAAGCTTTACAAGTGCCTGCGATAGTGCAAAATTGTTATTTTCACTATTATTATAATACATTATAGATACCAGAGGTAATTATCGATGCTCCTAACGCCAGGCTTTTCGAACCCTTGGAGACTCTCCCATGAGAATTATCTCGCTGGCAAAGTTGATAGGAGCTTTAAAAGCCTGGCGTTAGGTTACTACATACTTGTTAACTGATTGTAGCTTCTAATCAGTGTCCTTAGAGTCGCGTTTGTTAGAATAACATTAAAGCGTATAAAGTAGCAATAATATTTTACCCATTAAGTCTTTGTAGGTAGTTTTCCCGGCACCGGCTTATTTAACTTTGAAGCTAACTGACAACTACATATCTTTGTTAGTAAGATCAGTATAAGGGAAAATGGTTATTTTATTAATGCCCCGATTTATTGGGCAATTTATTATATGGTCACTGCCCCCTTTTGTTGTTACATATACAGGGTGATGTTGGTCACAAAAAAAATAATTTTTCTTGTCATATTTTATTCTCTACAACTTTGATATTTAATGTGAATTTCACTCTGTATAAGTTGATTGTGTGGCGAATTGGTCGGAGTCTGCAACAGTGAATAATTCGCCATGTGTCTATGTAGTTTTTGACCTTGCGTACCTATCAGTTTTAAATAAATGCTCTTTAGGGATAGTGTTGGATTTTTTCTGGTCTTTGGTGAGCCCAATGTTGCGAGATATGGCGCCACGATTGTGTGCTGATCCAGAGTGGAAATGTTAGGAAAGGGCAGAGGTCGGAGGCTCATATTCTTGCTCAAAGTAAAATTGATAATTTCCTTTTGATATTTTTTATTGAAAAAAAAAAACATTTTATTTTGAAAAATAACTCAGTTACAGTAAATCTTAATACGATCCTTCCCGCCTCAAAATTCGCCCAGTGCAGTCTTTATGACATCCTAAAACAACAAAATAAACAACCTGCTTAATCATGCAAATCCACTGACTCACCCCTCAATTAATGTGGCTCTCATCTCTTGTGTGATTTTGCTGGGTTCTGCTTCATTTAGCCTGAAGACTGACTCAATTACTGCTAGCTCTGTAGCTGTGGTGTCCAGACCCGTAAAGGCGCACCAATCATTCACCACCAAGCCCCCTCCTATTAATGGGCTGCCGCAGTTTACTGTGCCTGCCTGGTAAATACATTGATTAATATTATAATAATAAAGAAATTATGAAATTTGAGACTTACCACTAAGGGGACTTGGAGCAGTGAGGACAGCTCCTCTTGGTCGACTATACTAGTATTTGGGTGCACCAAAGCTCCTCGATTATTTAAAACACAATATGATCCCACTAAAACGTTTCCAGCTATCGTTTGTCTGAACACCTCTACTCCTAAGGTATCCGCAATTATTTCTTCAGTTTCTCTATCTAAATCTGGATGAACCAAGGCCACATAATCGTTGCAGGCAACGACATTCCCTAAAGCTGAAAGTCGTTCTTCTACTCTCTGAACTTTGACTGAGTCTGGTAGTGCGTTTCTGAGATGTTGCAGTTCTTGATCTTGAGTAGAATTGGGCACGAGTAGCCCCTTTTTATTTCCTGCGCACATACGGCCAATTATCCTGCATGCTGCCAGTGAGGCGTGCACTACAGGGACTGTGTCTGCCAGTTCTGATTCGAAAGTGCTGGGAAATGGTCGAGATTATTTAACGTTGCACAATGCTGGTCGTTCCGTCTATTACCTGTAGAATATCTCGGATCCTCCTATACTGGCCAAGCAATAAGAGTTAGTTAGTTTAGCGAAAACTCCTATCTCGTTTTTGCTTTCGAAATGTGTACGGACTGCCATAATTTCGGCTTTTTTTTTGTGTGTTTCTATGGAAATCGATTTCTAAATTTTACGAAAAAAGCGCTGCTTTTTTGATAAGAACGGAAAACACGTTTATAACCTCAAAAATAAAGTGTCATACACTTGAATTTTGACAATAAATGTCATATTTATTCACTAAACAACAATGGCAACGACGCATTTTCATTTTGACATAAATGCTTTGACATAACCCCATTTTAATCGTGTGTCAAAATAGTTCCTCATATTACCGATGTTGACACATTTCCTACAACGTGTTTATCTAAATATGCAGGCGTTAGTATTGCGCACGTGGCTGTATTTGCGATGACGTGATCTGTCATAATTTTTGACGCTTCTTACGCAAATCTCAGAACACTCACTCGGACTTCCTCGTCTCTGTTTGTCGCACTGAAATTAACAAGGATGATCAAATCGATTCTTTCCGAGTGTTGTTCATAAGGACCTTTTTTTGAAGATTTTGATTTTTTTTTAATCAAAAAGCCGGTCAAATTTTGTGATATTTTTAATACTGTCTTACCATATGTTACTACTTTAACATGAGTTCTGATCAGGACACTGTCGCAGCCCTACAAACTTTAGGCCTCAGCGAGCAGAAGGCCAAAGAAACCCTCAAGAATCCTGCAGTCACCAAAACCCTAGTTTCTATTTTACAAGAGGTGAGACACCATTGGTACCTCTAAACTTGACTTAATTCTTGCCCCCTCCTATTAGGTCCGAGGGGTAGCCTTAACAGACGGAACCGGGACTCTTCTTTACCACTTGGCGACTAAATTAAAACCTCAAATTGGTCATCATTTACCCATATTAATTAAATATGTAGTGGCCAAGAAATTGGATAGTACGTTAAGGGTTGATAAAGCCATAGAATTTGCTCTCTCACATATTAGCAACATTGACACTAATGAGCTCGAAAAGTACTGTGGAGTTGGAGTAGTGGTAACTCCAGAAGAAATTGAGAAGTGTGTCGAAAGACATGTCAATGCTGTTAAAGTGGCGCTGATTGAGAAGCGATATCAGTTTAATGCTGGACCAGTAATGCAAAAGATCAGAGAAGAGCTGGTATGGGCTGGTTAGTATTTTAGTGATAATGAGAATGTTGAAGAGTCTATAGTAAGTTTTTGGGGGTAGATGGCAAGGCTGTTAAGAACGAGATAGATTTGCAAATACTAGATCTGTTGGGGCCTAAAACTGAGGCTGATTTGGCACCAGTGTCAAAGAGTAATAAGAAGGCGGCAAAGCCAGGAAAGGGGGTTGAGAAAGTTAAGACTGAGAAGGCGAAACTTGCAGAGGAAAATAAAGGTAATAATGAAATCTGGCAAGGTGTAGGCTTATTACGGCTCATTGTCTCATCTTGGCTCTGTTGTTCAATAACTTGAGTCAGGTTGGTTCATCTCAACTCCAGTTAATTGAATACAAGCAGAGACCATGGCATGCACATTGAGGCTTTAGAAAAGCATCTTACCAGCTCCATCTGCCAGGTGGTCAAGGGTGATTTTCTTTGAATTCAAAATTGTCCTTTTGTTTCAAAGATGGCTCTTTGAATCAAGGGTTAACAATCCTGGATGTAATGAGAAAAATCAACTTTCATGCTCCTGGCGAAAACTATAAAACTGATGGGTATGTTGTAACTGATAACACTGAGAAGCTTTTGAAAGAGCACCTAAAGATCACTGGGGGAAAAGTAAGATATATGATATATGAAATTACATGTATTTTGTTTAACTGAATTATTGTCAAAGGTTAGAACTAGATTCCCCCCTGAGCCAAATGGTATTCTCCATATTGGCCACGCCAAAGCTATCAATATCAATTTCGGTTACGCAGCCGCCAACAACGGCATATGTTTCCTAAGGTATGATGACACAAATCCAGAAAAAGAGGAAGAAAAATTCTTCACAGGCATTCATGACATAGTAACCTGGTTGGGTGAGCTATAAGTGAAACCCATCAGGCAGCGACATGATGTAACGTTAAATTTTCCAGGTTATAAGCCCTATAAAATCACCCACTCCTCAGATTACTTTGAACAGTTGTATGAATGGGCAGTAAAGTTAATCAACAAGGGCATGGCCTATGTGTGCCATCAGACAGCAGATGAAATGAAGGGTTTCAACGCGCTGCCCTCACCTTGGAGAGATCGCCCGATTGAGGAGAGTTTGCAGCTTTTCAAGGACATGAAAAATGGTAAAATCGACGAAGGAGCTGCCACTTTGCGTATGAAAATTACTCTAGAGGAAGGGAAACTTGATCCTGTGGCTTATAGGGTGCGTTTCATCCCGCACCATCGCACTGGAGACAAATGGTGCATTTACCCCACTTATGATTACACTCACTGTCTTTGCGACAGTATTGAGAACATAACGCATTCGTTGTGTACTAAAGAATTTCAGTCAAGGTACTTAAGTTGACTCTTAAGTTAGTAAAGTGCTAATTAAAAATCGTTTTAGGAGATCTAGTTACTATTGGTTGTGTAACGCTCTGGACATTTACTGTCCAGTCCAGTGGGAATATGGCAGATTAAATGTAAACTATACAGTGGTATCTAAGAGGAAAATTGCCAAATTAATTTCCGAGGGGATTGTCAAGGGTCAGTTTTAGGTTTCAAGGGATTTTAGCTAAGTAAAGTTGAAATTTTGTAGATTGGGACGATCCCAGGCTGTTTACTTTGACTGCACTCAGAAGAAGAGGGTTCCCTGCAGAGGCAATAAATAATTTCTGCGCTCAGTTGGGTGTCACGGGGGCGCAGAGTACGGTGGATCCGTCCATGTTGGAAGCTTATGTTAGGGATTATCTGAACAATGTAGCTGTCAGGTAAGTCTTTGGTAGATTCCTTTAGTAGGGGGTTTTTAGGTGATATCGAAACTTTTTCTTATTGGAGTGTTTTAGCGTTCCCTTTTTGGATATTAAGTGCTCCTTCACCATTGTCAAAAAAACTTTTGTTTATTCACCTTTGTCAAGAAAATAACAAACATGAAAAGAATATTAAGAAGTTATCCGTACATTTACCGTTACAGTATGGAAAGCTTTCTAATTTTTTTACAACTTAATATTATTTATTCTGTAATATAGCTTATAATTGATTTTTCGCCGTAACCAGCTGAAAGATATTTTTTTTGCAGACATATGGTGGTTCTAGATCCCCTTAAATTAACCATCGAAAATTACCCCTACCCCGGACCGAAACAAGTATCAGTGCCCGACTTTCCTAATAAACCTGAATCAAGCAACCATAACGTAGTTTTCGACCGAATTATCTACATTGAAAAAAGCGATTTTATGGAGGTAAATACGCCTGTTTTCTAATAGGTTTAATCTTATTTGCGCAATATCTTGCCTTAGGTGAGTGACAAAGGTTACAGACGTCTCACGAAATCTCAGCCAGTAGGCCTGCGGCACGCCGGCTTCGTCCTTGATGTTACTGAAGTGAAAAAACTTCCCTCGGGGGAGGTTACAGAGGTCGTTTGTAAGTGCACTCAAACAGAAAAAGTCGCGGTTAAGCCCAAAGCTTTTATCCACTGGGTTGCCGATCCTATTGAGATTGAAGTGCGGCTTTATTCGCCTCTGTAAGTCAATGCAATTTTCATTAGGGCTGGATTAATTGAAAATTTTGCAGGTTTAAACATAAGAATCCTGAAGATGTCAACGAAGTTCCCAATGGGTTCTTGTCAGATTGTATTCCGGGCTCGTTGCAGGTTTTGAAGAGTTTTGCGGACAAATCCTTGAAAAGTGCTAAAATTCTAGATCGGTTTCAGTTTGAGAGAACTGGGTTCTTTTCCATCGATTCTGATACCGTCGAAAATAAGGTGAGAGTTTGGTTTTTTTTTTATGTGAAAAACTAATAAAATTTGTGTTTAGATCGTGGTAAATAGGACGGTGGGCCTTAAGGAGGACACGGGTAAGTAGGTGCTAAAAGCACGAAAGGATATATTTGATTATTTATTTGAATATATTTTAATGACGATTCCACGGATTATTATTTTTGCGTCTGCGTTGCCATGTCGTCCCTCTGTTGAGCGTGATACCGAGTCAAGTTTGGTTGATAGTGCTGAGCGTTGAAGCGCACTTGCCACAATCGCTAAATTGCGATTATTTCTCTAGTGAGTTTCTTAGCGAAACAACGTATTGGAACCGCAATAAAACTCGTGTTTCCAGTTTTAAATATTTGTTATAAATGATCAGCTTAAACTAACATAAGTGCCCATCCCCAGTGAAAGAATTGATTTTTTTTTAGGTAAAGCAACATTGCTCTTTACAGCAGTACTATATTCTAAGGCTGTACTAACAAGTAAATATATTTTATTTTATTGTATCGTCTACTTTATATAAATCGTCCTATGGGCAATTACTGACCCTTACTTTCCAACACGCTTTTCTCAATTTACCCTCGAAAATCTCTCCGAGGACACTTGAGTGTTTTAAAATATTATATTTACAGATACAGAATGCAGCAATGAAATAAAAAAAAACTAAAAGTAGATTCAAACTTAAGTAAAGCTGTATGTTCGGATGAAATATGAAATAAATGAAACAGTAAGTACACTCGTAAATCGTAGAAAAGGGAATACCTATAAAGTACCTAAATTGCGCCAAAAAGCCTCTAGAGAATTTTGGTTCTTTTTTTACATTTAACAGGTGGTTAGGCCTTATCCGCTAATTAGGACAAAACCACATGGATTACGAGCAAAAACGTGCCTATAAATTCCCGGTAGGTACGACACTTATCGCGCGATTACTGTCGAGAAAATGAAATGCAAAATCGTGTTAAAAAAAAACGAACACGCAAAATTGAAACGACAGTACCCCCGTGTTCAACCGGCTTTAACTACAGAACGGCCCCGTGTTTATTTGTAGACGGCCGTCTTTACACTCGCAGCTTACACGCACTATTATCACACATTATTTACACGAATTTGAAAAACTCTATTAGACTGGGCGCACGCGGTCAAAGTCCTTCGCTTTGCGTAATTGTGCAAATGTACACTCTTCAAACACGAAGAATCATGCGCACACGCCCGAGTGAGTCGACTCGCTCGGCAGAGACGCGAATAACTCGATGTGCGCATGAACCTTAAAATTTTACTATTATTAGTCACGGTTTAGTAGTGAGATGCTCCGTTTCGAATCCCTGACGCATGCGTGAATCGGAACAGTGGCAACTTTGCTCAATTGCTTCGACATGGCCGACCGGAGATGAGTCAGACCGAGATGCGGTGTTGCCGGACTGTCCGAAATTTCTTATTTTTGTCAACCGCCCGCAGCTCCGCCTGTGACCGTCTGCTGGTCGAAATTGACGTGGAATTTGGTTTAAAAGCGCACATGCTGGCGCTTCAAGTACTTAGCAATAACGATGCAGCATTACACACTTCAAAACGTAATAAAAAGAAAATCGTTAAATTACCTAAGTTTAATAATAACAGGAAAATAAATATTTGCCGATAAGATAGGGACCCGTGGACTAAGAAGAATTCATGATGCTTTTGAATTTAGTCGTAATTTACCTAACGTAACACTGTGGCAGGCGCAGGGGCCTGACTCTCGAGGAGCGCAAGGTAAATGCAGATCTGCACCTTGAGAGTTGGGTCCTCGTGCGGCTGTCCGATAAGTTCCAATAATAATCGAAAGAAGTCGAGAAAGTAGGAGAACCTCCCCCACCGCGCACGTTCTTTCAATTCCAAATATCACAAGCTTGAATAAGGAGTCAGAGTGTATTTCATCATTCTTAAATCTTAAAACTACGTTAGAGCATTATTCGAAAAATTGTTGTGGTTGTTTATCCGGGAGACAGAAACCTTGTTGTTCCTCCGCCGCCTTTATCCCTTCGAAGACTTCAGCCTGGAAGCGGTCCAATCTTGATAACCGTTTACGTCACTGGATTCTCTTCGCTGCTGTCGGGAACGTCCGTCTCCTTGACGACCAGTCACAGCTTCAGTTCGTTAGCTATTTTACTAGCAATGTTTTTGAAACCGATACTCGTCCCTGTCGAAGAAGAAATCCGATTAGCTCGGTGACATCGGCTGAAACGGAAATTACCTGAAATCCTCTTGAATCGTACTCCGTTCAGGGACAGTCTGGGCAGCTTGCACACCTCAATCTCCCACTGGACGAGACTGTCCGTATTGGGGTCGCCATGAACGCAGAGCAGCAAAAAGCGTTCACGTTGTTCGTAGTCACAGTTGTTTGCGTCTAGCACCTGAAAAGGGGACAGTGGCAACATTGCTAAAGCGATCGAAAGATGACGAACGATTCGAAGGTAAATGCGCATGACGCGTTGCCAAGTTTATTCTGATTGCGATTTGGCGCGACTAGCGGAAATTGTGAAACTGTCGAGTTTTACGCATGAAACTCATAGTAGAGCTGAGTAAGACCGGACTAGGAAGATCTTCGAGGGTTCACGATTTGGTGTCGGGCAATTTGTCACCACGACTTAAGTGGCTATCGAATCGGGGAAGTTTTGTGTTGAAGAATTTCAAGGAAAAAAGCTCATTCGAGGATTGTTCAAAACTTAAAAGGAAAACGTCAGTTTGGCAACATAGCTAAAGCTTCATTGGCTTGTTCTTTGACGTCACGCCATGTGTCACCCAGATGTATTTTGGAACTGAAACAAATGGTTCATGTTGCCATTTTTTTCCTTCGAGTGTGTGCGTGTATGAAGTCGCGACATGACATAAAACTCGTTAAGTTCTATGTTTAGCTTAGAATAAAAGAAAAAAACGTTGCACGAGGAGAATTATTTCAAACTTCGTGCGGTTTGGCCACGTTAAGAGGTGGCCTGAAGTTGACTGCGTATCTTGATGACGAGTCTCGGTATAAAGGAACGCCGCCATGTTGCCGTTTTTTCACTAATACATTTTGAGAAAGTAATTTCATTTTCGCACTACTGGCGAGCCACTCCGTCACTCCTCTAGATTTACCTTCCTAATTTCGGCCATAATTTCCGCCGGATCTCTGCTAGAAGTCGTCTTCATCGACCACGTGAAACGCAACGATCGCGGCTTCACATGTTCCTCGTTCTGCGTGCCCCCTCCTC
This sequence comes from Euwallacea fornicatus, assembly GCF_040115645.1. Lineage (NCBI taxonomy): Eukaryota > Metazoa > Arthropoda > Insecta > Coleoptera > Curculionidae > Euwallacea > Euwallacea fornicatus. The sequence goes on from NC_089557.1 coordinate 681,308, forward strand.
CCACCCTGCAAAACAAAACTCTCGTTAATCCCGGAAAAACTGAACGAACCGCAGCTGCTGAAAGGAAAATCACTGCACAAAAACCACACGGAGAAAAACATAGATCGAGAACTCTCTCTAGGGCTTCAGTGTCTGTCTGCCGTAACTTCGGGACGAGCTAAAGCTAAAATTGTCCGCAGGGGGTTCTGAACTTACCCTACTGAAGGTAAAGGTGAATTGCTGTGTTTAACTTGTTGGCCGGGTTCTAACGCTCTGAAAACAACAAATTCGAAACGTAAGAATACAAAATGAAATTAGTAACGGGCGGTGGGTGGACGGATGGATGGATGGATAAGCTGACGCAAGTGCAAATTAGGATGAGAACGGAAAGAAAAGTAAAAATAAATAAATAAAAATCTCACCTGGAAGCGACGCTTAGCGGTGGTGTTAGAGTGATGTGAGTGGGGGGTTTAAGTGATCGCAGTGTTAGTTCAAGTAACCATAACCGCTAAATTAAACTACCGAGACGTAACAGGAAACTGTGTGTATATTAAATTTTTTCGTCTCTAACATGGTACCATTAAATTGTAATCAAACAGACTAGTAGTACGTAACAATATGTGACTGAACATCAGTCTTGAATACCAATTTTTGTCTAAGTATACGTAAGAAATAACTGCTCTAGTCACTTTGCTATAGCGGTGAGAACAAAAGAATTATCCTATTTAAACGTGTGGCCCAACTTTCGCCATACCAAAGCCATACTACACCACTGTGCATAAATTTGTTTAAAAAAAGTCTTTGTGAATCACAATCACGCGTTCGCTCTCTCTCTCAAAAGCAATCGAGGTGTCATCGGGGGGCTCCGCTGCCAGGGCAATGGGGCGCAGCCGCTGCGGCCGGTCCAGACTCGAACCAGGAGCGTGCGCTGAGTGGCCGGTCCCTCCTCGTTCAATGCCTGGACCAGAAAATTCGCCACTGTTACAATAGATGTCGCCTTAGCGATGAGAGTGTTACATTTGTTTTATGACCCGAGTTGAGATTATAGCGAGAGGGGTGTGGAAACGAAGGGACGAACCACTCGCGCGGACACACATTTACGTAGGCCCCCCTATCCCCTCCCCCCAAAAGAAATTTATGGTGGCCAATTGAAGCGGATTTGTGGACCCAAGAATGTTACCGGAGAAACGCGAAACTACGTAACTACGTTGCTCCGATAATTCTGATGGGAGTTTGGCGGTAAACACACTTAGGACACAAAGCAAACAGGGCGTAGTTGTCTTACATTTCTGTTACCAAGCGATGCACCAAGGGCTGCTGCGTGCGTAACGATTACGGAAAATGGCAACGCGGCATCGTTCGTTTGTCACTTGACGGCCGGGAAAAGAAAATGGCCGCCTTACCGGTAATGGCCACGGCGCCGGACGTGTCGATTTCGAGTCGAACGTCGGACGGTCATTTTCTAATCAAGCCACACCAATGGGGTTTTCCTTCGTTCTCCGCACATAAAAAATTGACCAAATCTTACTGACGCCCCCCAACGGACTCGAGACAAAACTAAATTTGATGCTCGGCGTTGCCAATATTCATTGATAATTCCCTCAAACGCGGAACACACTACACGGCTCTGGAGTCGACCGGTGAATGTGGGTGTGGCGGATGGGCTGAACTAGTGAAACGTACCGGGTGTTCCAAAGTGGAGGGTGACCACTGGGACCTCTGAGACCGCAACGGGTGCTGGGCCGATTAAAGGGTGGCAACGTTTCGTCATTAACTCGTTAATCGAGTGCGGTTTTGAGGTCAAGAAAACTCCCGTTGGCTTCATAGATATCGAGAAAGTTTTTTTTTTTTTGTTTTACGCGAATCTGTCTGTTTTTATCAAGCGTTAGGCGACCTGCAAGTGCTAAAAAGTACCAATGGGGTCTTGCACCTCGACTGAACGTGGTATTGTACCGACACTTTCCGATATACAGACGGCCACCTTTCCCAATTGTACACCCGGTACTCGTTGTAAAGGTGATGGGTATGCAGGCGCAATATGGTTGGTGTTATTGCAGTCGCTAGAAAACCCGTGTTAATGAGTTATGACGAAAGCTTAGAGGACCCCAATCGCTGCTGAGTCTGATCTGATCCGGATCGTACATATGGCTTTGAGGACATAAACGGTGTGAGTATCGGCGACACTAAACGGCTTCCTTGTGATATCAAAATTTACGTAAAACCAAAAAGAAACTAAAATCTTACATGACATAGAAACAGTAATTGTGCGCCACGCACAAAAGTACCGTATCAGAGCACCTTTACCTTCAAAAACTATGCGCCTACTTCTACGCCTACAAACGCTAGAACAACGCCTATTTAAACTTACATTAAAGGCTCTTGTTTTAGCTCTCAAAATACGTATTTCTATTAGGGACATGCAAAGGGATTCAGGCTTAAAACAGCTCTTTTAACAGAAATGTGCGCGCACAGCTCTTATACAGGCCCCAAGTAGCTCCATCTCGTTCACCCCCCCTTAAAACCGCCACGATCACAAGCAGATTCCTCGTCCAATCTCTCAATGCCATTAGTTCGAAGGGTGCTGCGTTGCACCGCCATCTTCCGTAAAATCGATTAATTACTCAAAATACACGGAAGGCGGACTTTGGTTCTACAGGCCGTAAGTGCCGTTCGGTTCATCAGTTATTTTCATTTTTAACCGAAACAATCCTGAATCCCCTCACACACGTCTACTGCCCCCAGGTACCTCATACAACTACTCCAACTTATGAGATCCCCTGAAACTACGCCCCTTAAGCCCCCGAAAGCTACCACGTCAACTACAACGGACCATAAACTCGTCACTTACCGTTTCGTGAAGCTTTTGAGGCTGAACTTGGCGAAAAACGAACGCCCGTGCGTCGCATCCCCCGTCGGCGCTCCCTGGGCATACTGCGCCCTGGGGCGGGTCTGCCCCGAGTGGAACGTGCTCCTCGACGAAGTGTTTCTCGGGAACGCTTGTTGTCTCGTGACGGCCGGAGAGGCAGTGGTGCGACTACAGGAGATAGAATGTCACTGGGGCGTTGAGGTAATGACGATAAATGCAAACACAAACGATGAAATACATAAAAAAATGGTTATGGTTGATTGCGTTAGGATTTTAGTTCTGTGAAAATCCAACACCAATCTGTCAGTTTATAAGTTTGAAATGGTGCTAGACAAGGTTGAAGGTTTAGGAACATTTCAATTTTGTTAATTGGAACCACCAACCCTAGGAAGTACCAACGGGGTCTTGGTTTGATGCTTTGACGACAAAACAACATAACATGTATGTGCAACATGAAAACACTTCGTAATTAAAGAATAAATGCGATTCGCCAATTGTCAAGAAAACTTATTGAAATTCTTGACAATTGGTGACCGCAAAAACTCTTCGAATGTTGTCGCTTCGTTGGGCACACTGGCATCAAAAAGGCGCTATATGACAAGAACTTATAGTTTGCCACTTGTGAAGAAAAACTGACAACCAAAGGTTTAAATTAATTGAAGGTGCATTAAAAAAAAAAAAGGCGTTTGACCCCATTGACACTAGACCGACTGCCAGCCGAAAGCCGCACCTTTATACCAGATAATGCCACCTAACCTAAAAAAAAAAAACCACAAGCACCCCGGGTTATTTACTGGGCTAGCCAACATCACAAAAACAAAATTATCGGGGACGAGCACTAACAAAAAAAAAAAAAGAGGGCGCGGTCCTACACCTACCTAGACGCGCGCAAGGGATCGTTAGCATTGACATTGGGAGCGGTATCGGGGGGCGCGCTACTGCTGACCGACGCCGATTTGACGTGGCCCTTGGCGGCGGCTCCGCCGGTGACGGCTCCAGGGGCGACGGAGGCGACGGCGCTAACCTTGCCCTCCGCACTCGGTTCGGAGCTGCATGCGGTTAGCAAGAGAGAGAGAGAGAGAGATAGATATACTGCGGTTACTTGAAGGATACAGGACAGATATAGGAATTATACCAACTTCATAAAAGAAAAATACCTGTGCGGTTACTCTGAATATTTTTATGAAGTTTGTATTCGAAAGGCATGCACTGTGCGATTAGATTTATTTTAACTATTATTAGTCTATGAGGATCGGGTGCTACCTATGAAAGTCCCCCTATGTACAAACTATCTTCGAGAGCCAATACTACACTGGCAACTTTACCTGAAAGATAAGCACGGACAGTTTTCGGACGCTTACCTGGGTAAATCCACAGCTAAATTCGCTTTTTCGGTACTTTCGGATTTGCCGTCGTAGCTGATCGTGGATCGACGGCCCACCGTGGTTCCTAAAGCAGATAACGTCGTATTCTTAGATACAGTTCGAGCCCTAGCCGAAGCTGGCACTCCTAATACGACAGAAACAAAACCAAAGCTACAACACGACACGTGGAAAAACGAGAAATAATAACATTAGAGAGGGGTGTATGGAGAGCGAAAATTAAGGAAAATAACAGCAAATGATCAAGATAAAAGATGTAAATGTACGCATGAAATGAATACAGAAAAATTACTAGTAGATGACGAAAATTACAATAAATGTAAAAGCACAGTGGGATAGAACTTGTTCAAGCACTGGCAAAAACTCTTGCATATTCTGATACGCCAGTTCCCTGGTCAAATTACAGTGCCTCGTCATCTAACTACTAGAAATGAAATTAGGCACAATTCACCCTGCCATCCAATACGTTTCGATTGCTAGAAGAAAACTTACTATTTTCCGTAATCGTCTTTGGTTGAGCACTGGTGGGTCTAGAATTTAACCTCGCGCTGTTCTCTTTGATAGTGGCGCTGTCTACGGTGTTCTGTCTCTTGAAGCCGCTCTGGTGATTATTGCTTTGTGCCGTTGGAGCCTGTGCCTGAGGCCCTGTTCGTAAAGTTTCACCTAGAAATCGCCATGGATTTGTCAGTGCGACATAAAGTTGGCTACCGTTACGGTGGGACATAGGGGAGTTATTACACAGTGGCGAAAACCGTAATTTCATATGATTGTTAGACAGAAAGTAAGTTGCATAGACTGCATCGTTATTCACCACTCGTCAAGAAAATTTGTTCAAATTCTTGACAATTGGTGACCAAAAATACATCTCGACCCACTGTATACCAACTTCACTGCTCTATTATGTGAGACCACATGGAACTTACCTATGGTGCCACCTAGAATGGGAAGAGAAAAAAACACCAGTTAAAACACTGCACACTGAGTTCAACTTAAAATAAAATTAGCAGGATTGAAGAGAGTACTTCTTGAGGCAGTCTGAATCCTATTACAACTCAAATAACATGCCAATTTCTACCTGTAAAATACTCTCACCTTCAAAATTATTAAAACAAAATATGCAAAACAAGCTCAGGCATCTAATTACAACTGCATCGCAATGGTATCTAGTCAATATTGGTTAATCATTATACTAATGCAACTCCAATAATTATTAAAGTGTAATGCCAGTGTTTGCAGCAAAAACCACACAAGGTGCAAATGAAAAAAAAATGCAAAAAATGGCATTAGTTCAGCACTAAAAAAATGGATAAGTTAAGAGGTTAGTAACGCGTGAATTTCGGCTGAGATCTGTTTTACCTGCCAACGGCAAAGGAGTGCCAAAAGCCAACCCTCGGACACCTAAAAAAGTTTAGAATGACACGTTTGTCATATAAATCCGCCGGACAAAAACAGTTTTTCAAGAGTATTTTTCTTTTGAAACAACATAAAAATCTAACGGTTAAAAATTGTCCCTCTAAGCAAAACAAAACCGCCGCCGTGAAAAAGCAACATTAAAATGGTGTCTCTCATCGAGCAGTTGTAATTAAATTGGAAAAATTCCCCGGCGCTTCGAGAATTATTGCGAGCAACCGGGGAACATAGAAAGCACGAAAGAAAAGCTGTTCAAACTGTCTTGTGCGCAGGCCAGACTCACCTCCGCTGGACGCCCGCCTGTTGGGCTTCGCGTGCGTGGCAGAAATGGACCTGTGCACGCCTCTGTGCGATGGTGATTGAGCGGTAGGCTGAGTGGCTCCGGGTTGTTGTTGGCCAGCCATGTTTCGCAGCGACAAGCTGGAACCGCTCCTACTACCATCACTCTCGGGCTAAAGAATAATAACTTTTTTCACATTCACGGTAAACGTATAAACACTATATATCAGCATATAATGTATCAAGGAACACTGCAAGGACTCCTCAAAGGGGATGCAATTTAAAGCCATCACAAAATTATCTTTTTGCAATCAAATTTGGTTGAGTTCAAAAGGGGGCCTTACTGCATTTTAAGCATTAACCACTTACGTCCGTGCTTTTTCGTCCTAAAAGGAGGTAAGTCGCGAAGGCGTCGTCGTATTTTTGCGTATCCAACGAGTTCTCCACGTCGTACCGATTGAAGCCCAAGCTCACTAAGATTTCAATCCGTTTGGGATCGTTCATGTCCGGTTCGGGTTCCACGTACGGTTTCAGTTCGTCGTTTTCGTACCTGCAAGGAACGATTATCATTTGCCAGTATTTTGAAGAAAAGTAGTGACGGTTTCAGGTGTAATACATGCAAGAGAAAAATGCAACAACTTGTCCCTATTTTGTACGAGAAAGCTTTAGACATAAATAAAAATACTTCTGAAAAAGAATGAAATACAAACAATACAATCAACCATCAATGCGTGGGAAATACTGCAATAAACAATAACTGCAAGTTGGCAACCCAACATACACTCACATGGACCCAATAACTCAACGACATATTGACTAAGTTTACTTCGGAGATTCTCCGAATTTATAATGAATTATTGAGAATTTCATCCCGATAGTTTAGCGAACTATGTACCGAGTCCCAAAATTACGTCACTCGCATTTGAATGGAAACCGACAAATTACATAAAAATTATTTTGTTTTTAGATTCAGTGTTTACGGACTCCGTCTTGAATCCGCATTATCGGCTTGACGAAACGTTATCAGTGAAGCCCTGAAAAATGCAGTCAATATTGATGATTTTATGGTATTTAAATCCGTAGATCACACGGCTGACTAATCAATTATAAAACACATAAACAGATGATAGAACGTCTACTACTACCAGATAATGTACTGTCAAAAATTAGCACGAGTGCAAATGGTGAGCCGTGACAATTTACCTTTCGATCGAACGAAGGAAGACATTTACATATAACTAAGTATACAGAATCCTAACACCATTTAGCTCTAGTGTGAATCGTTTGACAGTGCACCGCGTCTCCGACACCTACAAACTATCTGAAAGGAAAACCACCATGAAACTACACCATTCCCATCGACACGACACCGAAACGGATAACAAATGACGTTGACTAACCCAACATACCCCTGGTTCATCCACTTGTCCTTCATGATGGTCTCCAGACTGGCCCGCTTCGCCGGGTTCAATACCAGGAACTTTTTGAGCAGGTTCTCGCAGTCGGTGCTCATGTAGAACGGGATGCGGTACTTGCCGCGAAGCACACGCTCGCGCAGCTCTCGTAACGTAGATCCGTCAAAAGGTAGACTACCCGAGACGAGAGTATAAAGGATTACACCCAGGGACCAGACGTCCACCTCGGGTCCGTCGTATTTTTTACCCTGAAGAATTATTTTTGTAAGAAATTAATTTCTGGAGATGTGATTAATAATAAAGCCAACCTAATCCGAATGCGAAATGGAAAAAACCTAAAGAATTTTTGGAACCCGAATGTACGGCATGTCGTATAATAGAAAAAAAATTATTTTTACTGTTAAAACTCTCACTTGCTACCACTGTGTCAATGTCCGTCACCTAAGCGACCCCTAACGCCACCTATCCCGCAACACATAATCCTCTTTGTTATGTGGGCTTTAAGAGGATAAAAGCTATCGCTTACGTCTTGCTGCCCTAAACAGTAAAGCAGAGTCTGGGTGCAGTGCAGACGCACTTCAAATGTTAAGAGCGTGTACCGAAAAAGGATGGCAATATGTTACGCAACAGCTTATGTTAGATTAAGTCATAGGTTGGTACGAACAGTGGTGGCAAATGAGAGTTCTAACAAACAAAATACCAAAATCATTCGATTATTCAAAATGTTCAATTTGGCGAAAAGCCGTACCGTTATTACGTGAATTCCGGTATTTCAAGGTTGAAATTAGGTACATCACGTAAAATATGGTATGAACCTTTCGTTTTCGAGTTAGCAGTGATCCAACGTGCCGACTACTTACTTGGAAAAGTTCAGGGGCGGCATAAGGAGGGCTGCCGCAGAACGTGTCCAGCTTGTTACCAGGCGTGAACTCGTTTGAAAACCCAAAATCCGCTATTTTTATGTTCATTTCACTGTCTAGCAACAAGTTTTCAGCCTTTAAATCTCTGAAAGATACACGAGAAACAAGCGTCAAACATCCGTGAAACTTCCGTTCCAGTGCTAACAAATCGGGGATAAAGTAAAACCTTGAAAATCGGTAGTTCGAACTGAATATTGCTCGAAGTTCAACGTGCAGGAAGGCGCTCCACAAAATTCCCCGATTTCTATAATTATTCGTTCGGGTGATCGTTAAAAATTGAGGCAACGAGAGCGCCTCCCGTAAGTGACGATGAACCCAAACAAGAACAATAAATAAACAAGTTCCAGCCGAATTTCCATAGACAGAGCCGTGGAATTGGCAACCCCCGAGATCACCAATTATTAATAATAAGACGTCGTTTGCATAATTCTGTAACCATTCAACTGCCGTGGATCAGTCAAAAATCGCTCATGTTTATGCATGACGTTTTTTTTTTTCGCACGAGCGCGGGGGCTCCGATTAGCATGAGTTCAATGAATTTTCGGGTGAAACTCGCTCACCTATGAATAATTCTCTTTTGGTGACAGTACTGCACCGCAGAAACGATCTGCCGGAACTTGGCTCGGGCCTCCTTCTCCTTCATCCTGCCGTGAAGCACGAGGTAGTCGAACACCTCGCCCCCGGAGGCGTACTCCATTACCAAGTACAACGTCTTCTCCGTTTCGATCACTTGGAACAGTTTCACGATGTTCGGATGGTCGAGCATCTTCATTATCCTGACCTAAAAATTCATTATCGATCGTTCATCGGGTATTAAATCCAATTAAAGCGCGTTGGTGACAAGGAGGATTGGTGTAATCTTTCCGTGGCAATGAGTTCGACATGGACGCTCCTCCTCGACGACAATGGGACTTGTTTATTTAACGAAACCGCGTACATCTCGCTCGATTATTGTAATTGAAATCGAAGCGCGGTAGTTATTTGATGTAGAAATAATTGCCTCTATTGAGTTACGGCAATAAGCCCACGTCTCCTTGAATTTACTGCTCAGCAAAGCTCGGTTCTAGTTTGAATCACCGGTGGACGATCAAGGTGGAATATTTTTGCTATCGCAATTTATTGAAATTACTAACCTTAAATCCATCCCTTAGAGCGCTTAAAAACGCGTGGAACATCGCTACTAATTGCCAATCGATGGGGGCCACTGTGGGGTTCGCCACCTATCAACCGGCAGGTGTCTGAATCCTTCATTAACCCTCGCGTTAATTAGGCTCGTTTTCGTCCTCTGAACTGGCAGGGATTTCAAAAATGACTGAAAACGATAATCGGGGGGTCGCTGCGATCGTCTGGGTTTCATTGTTCCACGCTGCACGTTTGGTTGTCTACCCTCGCATTCCTGGAACGCCGTGGAAAGCCACGTCGCCGGTTTGACCGACTGGTGCACGCGTGGCCAATAGCGAGGAAAATAATAGAGATGTGTGCGTTACCGTGGAGGTGGACCGAACAATCGGCAATTCTCTCGTGAGATGCGAAATTCCTCGCTCGATTTCGAAGAAGAAAATACTTGGAACGTGCATTATTAAAAAAAAAAAAAAAAATCACGCACGTCTCAGTGGACAGTACGAACGGTGACGGTTCAAGGCGCAGCCCCTTGACGCACCGTTGGTTGCCTACACCCCGCGTTAGCGCGCATCCTCGAAAACGAACGAAAACGTACGCTCGCGTGCGCAACACCAAGTGGTCCTCACAACGGACACAATCCGCCACCCCAACTTACCTCTCTGAAAAGTTTCTGAAGAGATCCGGGCGTAAGTTGAGTCTTGTCAATGATCTTAATGGCCACTTCCTTGCCCGTCGGCACATGCTTGGCCAGTTTCACCTTGGCGAAGTTGCCCTTGCCGATGGTCTTGAGCAATTTGTATTTGCCGATGGTGTCGTCCACCCTCTGCCGATTGCGGCCGCTGGCCGACGTGGCCGAATTGCTGCGGCCGGTGCCGGACTCCGAGGTGTCATTGCTCTGTAATAAATCCGCGAATTAGGCAGGGTTATACGGCTGCGGGAAGTGTGACATCACGAGATTTCCAAATGGATGGCGGTTTCATCGAAGGCATTCCTTTCCCGAAAGTGTTCACAATGCAACCTGTAATATTCCACCAATCGTGGCTCGCAGTTGTTTGTTTCGATAATTGCGTGCTTAGGATAAGATAATCTTATACGATGATTAAGCCCTTATCAGAGCCTTCCATTGAAAACCTCTATTTGAGCGCGGCTTAAAATGTTGTTACAAAAGGAAAATGATAAAACGAAACGTCACTCCTCGGCAAACCCATAATCCCATCGAAGGAAGCTTAACCTCCTAACCTTCTCTTTGAAGGCTCCTTCCTCGACTTTGCATCGCTGACGAATCGATCCCCTCTCATCCTTCAGGAATTTCCCAATTTTGCAGACGTCACCGGGGAATATAAATTTCCAGGCTCGAATGCGGTGCTAGCGACCCTAATCTGGTTTGCTTAAGATGCGAAAAAAGACAGGAAAGGCCGGCGCCATAGACGCCTCACGGGGACCATGGCGCAGCCCACTTACGGACGTAATATATGCCAAAGCGATTTTACCCACTATCTCATTCAGTCAATTAAGCGGGGAACCTCGATTTTTGTATTATCGTATCATTAGAATTCACATATTGGATTTGCAATAGACTCATTATCTCCCCACCGTTAATAAACAATGGTTTATTGTACGTTATTGTTCGACGGATTTCTTTGTGCGATGGGAGAAGTCCTAACGTGCGCGAACTTATTAGGTTCTCTCATGTTTGGGGCAAATCATTTACCTCGTTTAGTTCCTGCTGATACAGGGGGCGGAATGAAACGTCTGGAACGCAACGCGGCCGTTTGCCGACGGAATCTGGCAACGGTTGTAGCGTGCAGGAAACGAATGGGGCATCTCCCGAATAGCGCTTTGAGAAGAACACCACTACGTCGTGGTCTTACCACATCCACACCGGGTAGACGGGGACGTTCTTCCTACGGCTACATTTCGTTCGGCCCTCCGGAGAGCTACCGGAGAACTTCGGTCGATTTATCGAGGCGAAATAATATTTTACTTGCCGCCATATTCGTCCGGTAAATTACGTGTTAACTGTCATTTGATCCCACACGTCACTCATTTTGTAATCGTTGACGTTGACGGACAAGTCGTTTGGTCAAATGTTTCCCCGACAATTTACCGACGGGACAATTGTCAACTTCCCTAGGGCTAAGGGGAAACGCGTCGATTTCTCTGCAGGTGACACACTGATCAACCTGGAAAACTCGCGAGTGGGAATTTTCTTTTAAACGCCAATGCCATCACGGTCATTTCCAAAATTCGTTATATACCTGTTTTATAGTGACGTCGCTCGAAGAGGAATTTTTCCAACTGGAGGAAATTTTAGCAATTTTCAAAATGGAGGAGAAAAAAAAGCGAGTCGACGACGTCGCTTGCACGCGATTTTACTGCAACTAACCACGATGTCTGTTACCTTCAAATTTGAGAAAAACGTGGAAATCGGTCCCTGCCCAACTCACCCCTCCACCTTACCTTGTGCCTCTCCCTAGACAACCTCGGCTTCCTTTTCAAGGTAACCACATTCTTATCCTGCACATCGCTAGCGGTCCGATTCAGCGAAGTGATCTTCCCCGCCTCCGCCTTGCCCCGATCCTTGATGGTACTCTGATGGTCCATGCTCTTTCTCTCTTTAACGTGCCTACGAAAGTTGCCCTGGTCCTCGTTATCGGTGTCGACGTCGCTGAAGCCCCGCGAGGCCTGCAGGTCCTCGATCTCCTTGGAGGGCTTCATGGGGTTGAGCAGCGCCTTCTGCGGCTTCAAATCTTGCGACTGATCTACTGCCGGCGGTAACGGTTTCTTGGGCGCGGGCCCCTTCATCGGAGCCTTCTTCGGCTCCGACTTGGTGATTTGCTTCACCAACTCGTTGAATTTGCGTAAGTTTTCGACTTGCTTCTCCTGCTCGTTGAGCTTCGATATTATGTTCTCGACGTTGTCCAGATGACTCATGGTGTTGTCGCCGCCGTGGGCGACGGGATCCCGGAGGATCAGATTCAGAGCTACCTTCTGCGGCTTGGCGACGACTTCGTCCGACGGGGTGATGTTGTAGACGTTGACGTCTTTGTTTTTCTTGGGCCACTTGAACTGCTTGGGACTGGTGTTCAGGGGGGACGTTAACGGTTTGGCCCCGCGATCGGGCACGTGCTTGTACCCGATGAGGGCGTTCGCCTGCTTGTTCAGGTCGTTAGTGGCGTTGCGGGGCATCGCCTTCGGAGTCCCCATCATCTCCGTGGTCAGATTGGGGCTGTGCCGACCAAAGTGGCCCGTGTCCGACCTTTCGCCGTTCTGCACCGACGATTTGCGGTGTTGCTCGAGTGTTTCACGACACTTTGCACTTAACGGGTACTTTTCCTCTTTCACCTCGTGGGAGAACGTGTCTTTGTACCGTTCACTGTATTTACCACCGTTGGTGATCTTGTCTCTGCGGTCCTTGAGCATCTTGATACCGGTATCGTGGGGGTTAACTGCGCGCCACCGATTCTGGTTGTCGCTCATCCTTTAATTCTGTCAAAGCAAAAACGTATATCCTTGTTACTGAACCGTGGTTTGGGTACGTGCACAACCCCTGCGACAGGAAGCTGAAGCTTAGTTTCTGACCAATCACAAACACATAGCGGACATGAACATTGACTAGACAAGTTATCACATTTGAGTTTTTATCTTTGGGTTACACGTAAGCGCTATTATCTCCCCCGACTTAGAATTTATTTACCTGACAACAGTACCAATGCTGCTATTAAAGCCATTGCTAATAATTACTATCCCGTAACATTATCCTAATAACTTCCTGCTTAAACTGACTTTTCGTTCACTTGGAAGCTGTAGCTGCACCGCTCGATTCTGACACTCGACTTGGTACCACAGCACTGCACAAACATGGTTCTGAATTATTGCAATAGGTGTGTCACGTGTGTTATCAGATAAATCGAGTTTGCGCGATCGGGAGAGATCACATTATCAAAAGAATCGAACGATCGACTAGTCCGCACTGCGACTGACATTAAAAAGATATCCATGCTAATTGCATGACATATTAAGCCGACCCAAGGCCGTGCCATTACAACCATTATTCTATGCTTTCCTACCAAGGTATTATCTCATTTTGCGGTCGCGTTCACGGTTTAGTTTCACGCGAGCGCGGCCTTTAAGGTCGCATCGCAGAAACCTTTACGCCATCGAGATTTGTCAGAATGATCGGCCGATTTCTTAGCGGTCTCGGCGAACTGAAGACGCCTAATAAAGCCGGCGATTCCTACAATGGCGGAGTAATAACGTGCGTGTAACTAGAGCTAGCCGTCATGCGTCCTACATGCGATGCGGTTATTATTATTATTTTTTTTTTAACAATAATTTGTTTATGAGCTAGAACAGACGAGTGCCAGCTGCTGCCACTCGCAGTCAAAACCGCTTAATGAATTACACATTGAGGTGAACTGGCCGAGTAACTCAAAGTACTCACTAAAACCCGTTTGATATTGCATAGACGAACGTGCGTTTTTAAATAGGGATAGAGTTGCGTGCGGGTGACCCTGCGCAATCGGTGCGTCACACGAGTGTGAATCCCCATCGTGTGAATTGTCTCTCGCCGTGAATAAAATAAACAGTTTAACGCGGAGGACAAAACTCGGAAATGGACAATGCACCACAAACTTCCCGACTGCAGTCGCCCAGAAAAATGACCGCTATTCCGCCCCGTGCCTTTAGGCCGGAATTGTGAATTGGCCGACTGTGACCAATGAGGTCTAAGGATTACAATCCCCCGGAGCGCGAGGAACCAGAGCAGATTCTCATTTTTTCTCCTTGTTTAACCTTCGTAAAGTCGGGAAGTGCGGCTCGCGCTTCTTTTCGGGCCGTTCCGCGACATTTAACCAGCGCAGTGGTTCCAATTACGAATTTAAACGCACAAAATAACATATCAATTGCTTTAAGCCGGTCTGCAGGGTTTCCGGCATTCGACAAATATTTTCGTTTGGGCCTTCGAGAGGCGTGAAATCTCGTCAATTCTTCTCCTGGAACGGAACAACGGGTCCTGGAAGTATTCAATTTTCTAACGACTTCTTTGGTCTACCTTCTCCGTTGGAGTCGGCGGAAACGTCGCCGACCAGCGTGGAAACTCAACTTTGCCGGAAGACCGGCCGACGAGATGTCCAAAATTTGCATTTTCCCCCCGGTTCTCGTGGGCCCGACATTTCACGGAAACACACCGGGTCGTGAATGTTTCACCACCGTCCGCCCTTGGTTCGGCGTCCACGTGCGACAGTTAACGTGTATGCATCGATAAATAAATAAACGAGTATTAAATCAAGCCTTAAAGGCTAACGAGAAGAACAATGCAGTATGGTGACTAACCTGAACAAGGTACAAAAATAGGGGCATTTGCGTCAAACGCGCAGGATGTTGTTCGAAATTTCCGGCCTTTCAATTTAATTAAATTCGCCATCGTAGGAATATGAATGGGAGCATCAAAAATTTACCAACCAAGTCCGTCAGCCGGCTGTACACCTCGAAGGGCTGGAAATTGCGGCGTCAATCATCAGCAGGGAGAATAAATTAGTCATCTCCGAAATTCGGAGTACCTGTACATAAATCATAATCAAACGCCCTTGGGGGACCGTTTCGGGACAGTTTCCGCATCCCTTGATGAAGTTTTCATCGCCGAACGGAGATGAATTGAACGACTTCTATTCTTGGTAAAAGAGAACTAAATGAAGTTCTATATAGTCAAGCTGAAGCGACAGAAATTGATTTCGTTTAGAGTTGTGTTCCCGGAACGATATCGGGGCGCCTATTTTGAGCGTGGAATTATCAAGTTTCGGGGCCGGGAAGCAGCATTTTCGCCGTAATATAATGCTTCAAGTTTGGGCATTAATATACAAGTTTGACCTTTGGACCTTGCAGGGCGTGATCTATGTTTGTGAGGATTTGCCGGTCCCGATTCCGTGACTCGTGATTTTTTTCTGTCGGGGTCGTGGAAATTTGCCCGGGATTTATTAATCGAATTCCGAAAGGGCACGCAAAGAACTTGACCAGAAGACGAGAATGCCGAGGCTTGAAAGTGAATTAAATAACCGAAAATGGCGAAATTATCACAAGAGGGGATCTTACAAGCGGATGGGAGGTCGCTTTTGCTAGATTGTCGACACGATCAATGCAAATACTGCCCCGAACTAGCCTCTAATACGCGTCAAAACAGACGAACTATGTCGGGTCTCTATAGCGTTACGTCGTCCGTCATCCTGTCAAGATTTTACGTTGAAAAATCTTGACAATATGGCGGACAAAAAATAAACTAAAAACAAGTCAAACGTACGACTAAATCGCACCGTTTGCTCTATTGCGTCAAATAGAAGTTTGTAGATAAAGGGCGCCCAGGAGACTTCATGGGCGACGCGAGCAGCTGCAGTGCCTGAAACGTCAGCGCTCTAGACGAAATGGCGGAGGCAACTTACGTTGTACGTAACTGAACTGCAAACTCTTTCATGTCCGAGCAGAAAAGGCATCAATTGCAATCGCTGCTAATAGCACCATCGACAATTTCCTTCAATTACCGACACTTTTAAAAACTCTTAATCAGAGATCACGCGACATCGCTTAAACTAAATTAAACAACCGATGGTTCGAATTACGTTCTACAGAGTGTCCTCCCATGAAAGTTACCTTTTTGCTTTTCCCAATAGGAGGCCCTACCACCACCGGCACACCCTCCACCATATTCACCACCATACCTCCGGAATTGCGGTTATGTTGCGGGTGCACCACGTGGTTGTGGTGGTAGTGGTGGTGGTGATGGTGGCCCGTGGGCGGGGTACTGCGGGGCGCCTTCTCGGAATGGGCGGCCGCTGTTGACTTGGAGCGACGCAGCAGCTTCATCATTTGGTTTTTTATCGTTATATGCTAGGAAAGGCGAGGAGTTTTTTTTTTTCCCTGGGGAATCTAACTGTTTGTGTCCTTAAAAGGCGGTTCGTGGCATTTTCAGGGCTTGAATCAAATTGTGAAATGCTGACGACTGTGTGCCGACACGAAAACGCAATAAGCGGAAGGGAAAAGGGCGTGCCTGCGTCTTCACTATTATCAAAGCGAGCCCGAAGACGACGAAGACCGTACGAAGAGTGGCCCAAACGAACCAATGGCCGACGTCAACACAGGGCTCGCCCTCGAATCCACATTAGTATTTATTCTATTCTCGGTTCGTTCTATAAACAGCCATTTCCATTCAATCAAAATCATTATTATTACAGATAATGCTATCGACATTACATCCAGGTCTCCCCGTCTGGAAATAATTTATCTTCACACACACGTGGATTTTTAGCTAAATTGAGGGTTAAGCTAATTCCGACGAGGGTCGACGCGATACGTTATGAAATTGTGAAGGCCATTAAGTTTATAATTGACCACAGACGTCGCTTTTTCCCCAGCTCCTGGGGCAATTCGTACGCGTCCGTTCTGGAATTGTACGACACTGAAAACGGGATAGATGAGATATTTAAAACTGATCCACTGGCGTTATTGCATTGATGAAGAGCGGCACTGGAAAATACACAATGGCGGCCAATAAAGCGGGTCTACGGGCGACCATAAATCTAGTTTTATTGGAAATATCTCGGGCAATGCCCGTTTTTTGCCTTCCCGAACGAGGTCTTTGTCCAATCGGGTTACTTTCCCATTTGCTTCGCTGCGAAACGCACAACAGACCACCACGTCCAGCGTCGGACAATCGGCCCAATAAAAAAAAAAATGGACAACGCCACAAACCGCCTTTTTATTTAGTTTTCTTGTGGACAGACCCGGCAGCTGCGTGTATACAGGGTGGCCCGAGGGTGGGTTGACAATCAATCTGTGACTTTTCCTTTTTTCCTCCCTGGATCACCGTGCATAACGCATCCCACAGTTGCCAGACTGTCAACTGACCTGCTCTTTGACACTCAGCTGTGGCTTGATGGTGTTGGCCTGTTTCAAGGCCACAGCGGCGTCCAACTTACAACTCCCCAGGGTGGACACTTCGAACATGCCTCAACTCGATCGTTCGAGAATCACCCCCTTTTTCAGGGGCACGAAAAGCTGTCCTTCGGGCGCTCACATTTGGATAATCTACTGCAAATTATATAGACAATGTGTCTGCCATTACTGCCTTCATTTGGGGGGGGGGGGGTATTGGTTGAGGGTTGCGATTGAACCGCAACGACGCCTAGTTTCAAATTATTCATGGCAAAAAGTAACGTCTACCTGTAGGGTTGCAATTGCCCAGGTGGAGTAATGGTGGGCCATAGTCGAATTTTGATCACGAAAAGCCGGGGGGCGGGGGGGCGTAGGTGCCTCGAGTAGGATGACAAACGACTTTTAATCGATTTTCGACGCTTCCCGATGGATTCGAACACTTTAAATAAATTATGATTTAACTTATTTTAACCATTCGGTTCCGCCTGAGTAAGTACACAAAGCCAATACTCAATGAATCACTGCTCGTGAATATATTTAAATCGTTTGACGCCGAGCAGGATTTTTATACAGATTAACGATGAACTTGTTGTAAATTGTGTTACGTAAAACGCACTAACCGTGCAGATTAAAACGATCCCTCTTTCCTAACGCACGAGCTGCCCACTTATGATGAACGCTCGAATTACGGTGAAGTAGTGCATAACACAATACACAGTCGACTTGGAAAACCTCATTAGCCGATGCATTTTTAATCAATCAATTAAGGCAACGCACCGGAATCGCCGATCGAAATTAGACGGGCACGCAATCAATTACTTTAAATTCACTACGGACCGAGTGTTAAAGTGCGGAGTTTGGGTTAACATCGAGACACTGGTTCCGTTCTTGCCGTCTAACCAATAGTACGGCGCCCCGCGGCACGGTCTTGCGCTCTAGCCGACGCGGACGTCCGGAGACAATTGTTGCAGTTTGCCCCCGCAACGACGTTCCCAACGCCTTATCGGCGGCCCCCGTACCGGGAAAGGGCCAGGAAGGCGCGGGAAAGGGCAATTCTCACGTGAATAAGCGTTGTACGTTACTTCGCCAACGATGAATTACGTCCTGCCCTCATCGCGAAACGCCTTATCAGATCGAACCGCTTTCTCCTCGGACCAAATACGAAAATTATACAGATTTTCCACCAATCTCTTGCTGCATTGTGCATGGAAATCGAATCGTGGACGGTGGAAATCCACGAGCGCACCGAGCCCTGACTAATTACTGCCACACACGAGGACCCGATGAGCATCTTCTGACGTCACTTGTTGAAGCCTCATTACATGCAGGCCTTCTTCCTGCTTTTTGACGCGCGCATTAGCATAATCTCCTTTTCCAGAACCCGCTTAATGCAAATTAAGTTGCAACACATAAACACCGATTTCATGAATATGCACGAGCCCGTAAGAGGTGATAATGATTTATATGTTTGTGTGTTGTCTCTATCGAAAGGACGTAAGGTCAACCGTAATGGAACGTATTAATGCACGACCGCGATAAAAATATTTCCACAATTAGACGACGTCACCTACATGGGGTTGGTCTCGAAATAGCTTCGATGGATTTAAGGAAATCGAATGGACTTGTAAGAAGTACGCAAGCCATTACACCGAGGCTCTGTTTACGCCGGGGAAGTGACGGACGTATTTATAGGATCCTCGGTTAACAAACAAGTTTAATAACGCGTAATTTGGAAAAAAAAATCTAACGTGGCTTCGTGCCGCCTGAAAAGACAAGGTAAACGCACTTATCTCTCGCTGTCTGGCGTGATGTCGTAAGTACAGATCAAACAGCTAGGACAACTGACGTTCCTCAACCTGGCGCAACCCCAAATCTGGCAAATATGGCGACAGTATATCCAAGTGCACGCACCTAAGACACTGACAATGATGATGGCGAGTACGGGCGAAACGCCGCTCACTTCTCGTGAATGTCATACGTCACAAAGGGGTTCACCGAGCGACTGGGGGGACGAAACAAAATACAATCGTCGAAGGGTAAAAGCGGATGCCTCGCCCGATTCCGAAGCTGCGGCTCGCGCGCGCGTTGCGGAAAAACAAACGACCAGCGTCGCCCGGCTCTGCCTCTCCTCTTCCGCCTCTCTTGGGGGGGAACGTTCGATCTAACACTGGATGTGTTTATTGTTATTACACATAACTGTGTCTATCATGGAAAAAGGGTAACAAGGTTATCACGAGGATACAGGTGCCCGTTTACAAGTGCGAAGTCGGACTGAATATCAATGGGCCCGTTCGCGGTGAGGAAGATCGAAAAACACAAGAATAAACAATCTAATTATAATTTCGATTGTTCGATGTAATCGCTGTTTGCCGTTTGCCAACAGCGAATGGTTTATGAGGATCGGATACGGGTGGTACCTTGAAATTTCCATGGGGACGTTCGTATCGACGTGACGTTTCAACGCGGACGAAACTATCAAAGACAAATTCTTTGCGGATAAATATTTGACGAATCTTTAACGTTTCAACGACCGAAGTGGCAATATTTGAGCGCAGGTTATCGCCGGATTCGGTAGCTGCACGCGTTCGCAAGCAGCGGGACGAGCTGGAATGCGATATTTCGCAGCTCGGAACAAACAGAAAACGGCGAAAGACTTTAGAGCGAATCGTCTCCGAGCTTTGCATTAGTTCGTAAACAAGATTACCATTATTGGTGGTAAAAATCCCGAGGCAGCCATTCTCCTGCCGCAGAAAGATACTAGAATATATACATATGTTTTTATAAATATATACATATATCTGTCAGAAAAGAACACAATTTTACGACCCTCCTTAACAGTGCAAATAAAGCGTGTCGTACGATAACGGCGACTGAAAACAAGTTCGGTCCTATCAGAGTTGTGGGTTTTTTTGTGTATGTCAAGGTTTTCGTTTGGCGGTAAGCGCCAGCCCTAGCGGCACGAATACGTGCGAGACGTCGGCCAAAAGTGAAAAAATCGGCAGCCCACCGGACAAAGAAACTTTCCTATGACCAATTTCCCACCGTCCGCCTCGGCTTGTCGCCGCACGGCTCGGTGAGTGGCCCGCGGAATTGGTCCAGCGCCATAGGCGCAAAGTCCCGACGACGTCACTCAGGGGAGCAGACATCGATAAATTCCGCTCAGTCGGCGATTGCAATGCACCGGGAAGCTGTCAAAATTGGAAGTGTTTCCAGCAAGACAACGACGGGCGGATAAAATTAGTTAATGTTGCTCTTCGCAGCTGGAGCTGCGCACGGGTTCTCGGGCAGAATTTGCACATTTTCCAATTTGCTTAACGCACATTTGCGAACGTCAATTCGCACCGTCGGTTGATGAAGGCCCCGCGTGGAAAAGTTCAATTTCAAGTCGCCTCCGCCGATTCGTCAAAATCCCCGCTCGACAAATCAACGATTGTCGACCCTCAAACGCCGAATTGAAATTTACACATTTACAAACAACTTCGCCGCCGTGAGTCACCCGGCGTGATATCATAATAATACCTGGTCATCGTCATTTATAGTCACCTATTAAACCTTAATAATGGCAGTACTGCACATGCCATTTATGAGATAAGTTCAGGTTTGGTGTCGCAACAACAACGACTCTATTTCGGTAATTAACTTTTAAGCGGTTGTCGCCACAGAGAGAGCTTTGTTTATTAACAATTTCAATATTCTGCTTTCCTTCTGCAGCCTTAATTGTAACAAATTTCCTTACGGTACCTGCGTTAGTCATTCGTTATTATTAACAAATAGAGGTCAGAGTTAGTACGTGTGATGGTAGTTATGATACAATGAGACCTTGTAAGAATTTGAACAAACTTTTTGCCACTTATGCATTAGACAAAGAACAGGGCCGTATTAAGAATCAATTAGCGGGAGCGCGAGTAAAAACAGCTAAAACCGAGTTTCAGCTTCGTCCCTGCCTTGGCCAATAATACAATTTTCAAGCAGTAATTATTATTGCGTAAAAACCTGGCGGCACTAATTTGCGGCGAGGTCGGGGAGTGTTGCACACGTTCTACAGAAATCTCCTTGCAGCCGAACGGGGGTAAAGGTATTCATGTGCAGCAACACGAGCGTCCACATTTCCACCCCTGAGAGACCTAAATGTGGAATAATGGCGCTAAGGAAGTTTCCCCATCTTCTTGTGATATTTGTGAATAAATTATGATTGGGAAAAAAAAACGGCGTCTAAAGACCGTTCAACTTGTTTCGAGGCAAAATGTGCGACCTTCGGGCATTATCACTGATCAAATAGATAAGGAGGCTGGAACAAACAAAGGCCCAAACGAGGGCCTATCATGCTATTTTCTTACAGACATAATGCCTATAAATTGTTATGTAAGAACAAAAACCTCAAGCGTTAAAGTTCAATATTCCCAGGAATACTCATTAATAATCTATAGCAAGTGTTTTTCCTTGTCTAATTTTAGACCGACAAATATAGTCCAAGTCAGAGGGTAAGCAGACAGATCGATATCCAATATCGGTAATGTCCTTCTCATTGCAGCCAATTTTTATTTCCGATGCCCTGTTTATGACTCCCACTCCGCATTTGGCATTACGTAATCGCGCATTTTCGCCCAAAGGTCGACTCTTGACAATCGGGTGAAGGCACCTCCAGAACTTCAACAGACAAAGACAGCACAAACGCTAAATCGCATCCGTCACCAAAGGTAATTGTTTGAAGGGGGCAAAGCCACGTCATTTGAATTAATGAACATCGATGGCTGCGCCATTTGATAGTTGTACGAGAGCATACGTACCTTATTGGTGGAACTAGCGTAGTTGTACGGCCTGGAACTCTTGGTGGTAACACTTTCTCCTGAGGCTTTAGATGGGGTTTTGGTAGGC
Source organism: Euwallacea fornicatus (assembly GCF_040115645.1). NCBI lineage: Eukaryota > Metazoa > Arthropoda > Insecta > Coleoptera > Curculionidae > Euwallacea > Euwallacea fornicatus. The sequence continues at coordinate 703,479 of NC_089557.1, forward strand.
AGACTCGCAGGGACGTCCTGGCTGTTGGCGTTCGCCTTTGTTACCTGAAAGGAATTTTGTCGCTGAACAAACAGAAATGATGCATGGTCGGGGCGCGGTTCCGCGATCCTCCAGCTGTCGCTGCCCCGCCGGGCACTTGGCGCTTGTGGTCACCTCGAAGGGAGTGCACCGTATCGGGTGGGCAAAAGCGAGAGAAAAAAAATTACGGGGAGACGCGTGTAAGGAGACTGGAAGCGGTGTCGAATTTTGACGGAAGTACACTTCATTGAGGTAATACATGATGAGCAAAGATCACTGTGTGATCCGGGAGCTGGTGCGTAGCGCGATGAACGACAGCGGCGGGCAGTGATACAGTGGAGGCAAACGGCGATGGGCGAAAAGACGAAATTGCTTCGTTATCGAAACTCCGTTCGAAGCGCAATCGGGAGATTTCAGGAGTTGTACAAGTGACCTTGAACATGTACATTAAGTGTCGCGGATTGTCTCAGAGCCACAAACGCGTTCGGCACGTGCCGAGGGAGAGCTTAAGTCGTCGGTATCAAATTGATCGTCACCTAGTTGTCAAGAAAACCGTTAAGTTTTAACCAGCGTAACGCGTGTCGGAGCGTGCCTCCTTTCCACACCAAACTTACCTCTAAGCTTTCAGGGACAGTCTGTAGAGTCGATCTCATGGCTGTCGACATGACGAGTCGACCGTACCGGGATGGACGTTAAAGGAATGGTGGTTCCGCCCAGCACTTCACATCACCTAAAAACCAACCACATTTACTATCCATGAGGAGTCAACGACTGCGACACAATACGAAACATTCCTATGGCTTTACAATATTTACAAACAAACCTCTACAGGTTTCTTGCTAATCGATCAGCGTGATTGCCATTGTAATTCGGGAAATATCGATTTTGCGGAATAAAGTATTCTGACAATAAATAATTTTTTATATATATATATATGCGAAAGTTCTTCCAAATGAACGCCATCCGTCCAACCGCTTCCATTCGGTCAAACCAACACACGTGCGTGGGGGGCGAACTAGGTCGCTGGCACTATCACTGAAACTATCCGCTAGTGCTAAATAGTAGTGCTCGGATCTAAAAATACTGCACGTACCCCCCATCAGACCTGTTAATGCCCGTGCGAGTGAGTCACGCACACACCTGTTACCAAAAAAAAATACAAAAAAAAACAACAAACATTCCATGAGGTCTTTTTACGCAACTTCCCGGTCGGAACTAGACCTTTTTCTACTGCTAAACGGAAGTTGGGCGAATGAGTGTTGCACTCGCGTGCCGCCGCTGGGTAGGCGCCGCCCAGTGGCGACCACCCGGGGGTTTCACCCGGCTATCTCGGCGAAATTCGCTTAATTCGGCGACCTAAAGAGTTGGGGGCTGAGCCTCGAAAGTCACAAAGCAGCTGGAAAAGTGCAACATCAATCGGCGATCAAACGGGCATGGTAATGGCGGCGACGGAGCGGCGAGAGAAAACGAGAAAAAGAATGCCGGGACTTCCATTCGAGTCTCGGGTCCGCCTTTGTTCCCTGAAAACTCAGGGTCAAGAGAAGAGGGAAAAGCCCTCGGGAATAATCCGTTCGCATCCTCGGTGGGGCCGATTTTAATATCCAGTACTCTTCACCGAAAAGCAACCTTCGCCAATATGTCAGATTAACTGGAAAAATCAATAGGCCGAAAGTGGGGTATTATCACGGGACACGTTCAAACGGACAAAAGAGCCGTTGCGTTGATCAACAAACATTCAGCTCGGACATTAATCAATTAATTCGCCGCACAGTCTTACCTAACACGAGCCGATTAATATTAAACAAGTGTGAAATGTGCATTTTGGAGGTGTAATTTGGAGCGCACACACGTACACCACAGCCGGTTTCCTGCAAAAACAAACGGGCAAATTGCGGAACTACCGGCCTAATTGCTGCAACAAAGCAATTAGCAGTTATTACTTTTACGTTACGATTTGAAAAACACCCAAATTTCGGCAGTCGCCTGTGAAGACGTGCACAGTGAAAATCACCAGAATTGGTACTTTTTACTGTCGCTTTCTACTGGACGAATCGGTGGCGGTTTCCGAACAGGTTCCACTCCTAACACTAACGAAAATAACTTTCAATTAAAATGGCAGCAAATCTGACCAATTGTTATTGATTGCAGTTTTGTTGACGAAACAATTTAGTTGTTGAGCATTAGAAGCGAGATATTAATTTGCAACACCAAGGAGCGGCTCGAAGGGGCATTCGATCAGGCGGCTACTAAGGATCATGATCAGGCAGGATGGAACGTTTGAGTGTATTTTGGAAACGTTAGCAGGGGAACGAACACTGCGAGAAACACACGTCAACAAAGCACACACTTGAAAGCCCACTAATGTATGAAGTCTTCCATTAACTTCCGTTTTTCGCACCGTTCAAACGATGCCGGTGGTGACACGAGCAGGAGGAGATTTTCTCGAATCTCTTCTCCCAAATCTTCCCATTTTGAACTAAAAGAGTTTGGGAGTTTACAAGGCTGCTCGAAGAAAGTGAGGTTAGCCCCTGACCGCTGGGCCACAGCAGCAAGCTTCTGGTGAGTTGGCCCCCTTACAGCCTTTGCGAGGTGCTAGCAGTACTACTGGAGTGCTGCCACTGCCTTGACGGTTGATATTAACCGAGGCCCTGTAATGTGAGCACAGACATGAGCCTGCTCTCACGTGGGCAGCCTCCATGGTGGTGTGCTATCTCTAGTGTGGCTCAGGGAGCAAAAATACCTCAGCATCGTGCACTTATGCTGCATTCAACTTAGCAAATTGCCCAGAAGCAAGTAGCTTAATGATCACTGATCATAAAGAAAATACACACACTTTCAAGGTTTGAAAGAAATTCCGATCTCGGTGAGGGGCACAAGTAGCAGGGTCGTTCGGTTTCCCATGGAGCACAACGCACTGTGAGACACAAGTACCTGCTTAAATTTCAATAAAAATGCTCCATTCAACTGAAAAATTAATGACCTTTAAGTTAAGCGGAACCGTGTGGAGAAACCACGACGTTCGATGACTCATTTCGAACTGATATCTCTTTTAAACCAAGGAATATCTACCTCACCTACCTGTCTGCATGGATTTCATTACAGGTAGATGGTAGATGTGATTAAACTGGACAAAGCAGGATTTGGAAGAATTGGTCAAATTCGGCTGAGTGAATCGGTGTTCACGGGGTGTGAAGTGATGCAACTGCAACTATTGGGCAGCGAAGGCACTTCTGCCTAATAAGGCAGGAATGGTCCCCAAAGATACCTCCTGGTTCTGAGTTGACCTCTAGCAGTCGGAAACGCACCAAAACAACTCAGCGGAATTTCCCTGTGATTTCGCGAATTGAAACGAGAAACGTCCAGGGGTTCACACCTGATATTCCCACATTCAACTCCTGGGGCCAGTTAAGTCAATTTCGGATTATTTCTCTATAATATTTACGGGCGAAGTGAAAGCTGCGAGCCGTGACAAGAGCACACTTTACCACCGACGTTTGAGCTTTGTGGGGCCGTTTTTGCGGGGCACGCTAGGCCCATGACTTAGATTAGGTGATAAAGTGTTCAACTCACCCATAAAATAGTCCTTTTTAGTAAAATTTGGCTGAAAATTAACACACACCTCGAAAAAGCATACTTTCGGAATTTCACAAGATGGCTGGGCGAGCAGAACTGCGCAACGTTGCCGGCAATCGGACTCGTGGCGCTAATGAATATGTCAAATTACCGCTTTTCCTTGAATGAATGTGACATTTTTCAGCTAAAACAGTCAGGATTTTATAACGTCAACAATCAAAAGTAACTGCAAACGACCACTACTCGACTTAAAGTAATTAATCTGATTAAACATTGCCATTTCTATGCACTTAAAACTCAAACATTGTCCCCACCCACACAGAATTTCTTCGCGAATAATATTCTATATTATCGCTCATACCTGAATTGCCTTTCATTACTTTAAAGAACTGCTATCTGGAATTTATTTAAATTAATTATCCTAATTAATCGTACCTAAAACCACAGCTGGCAATCCAGCGTACAGCCAAATCTCTACGCATTATGCCCCGACATACGACCGCGGAATTCGTTCCTAATGTCTGTGGACTGTCGGGGCAACGTATGTCATTTCCTTTACAACGCGGTGACGTCACTGACAAAGTGACACAAGACGGTGCGACGGCTGCGTATGTGTGTGTAATATAAAAAAAATATTTTTTTAATTGGCGAAAAGGAGGTAGTTAATGCCATTTGTGGAATAAAAGCTTCAGTTTTAGAGTTTATTTGAATCGTTGTATGGAATTTGTTTTACTTTGGGCCCCAGCTGAAGTCAAATCAAACGGACTGCAACGGGTAGTCTGGCGCATTTGCCAAAATATATACTATTTTGTTGGTTGCCTATCCGCAATCAATTCCATGCCACCAAATTATTCCCAACATTCAAGGCTGCTTTATAATACGGTCGAACTCTAATTTATCCAATTTTAAAAAGACCTTTCGTATCTTAGTAAAAAAAATTGAAAAGAAAGGAAATAATGAAAAAATAAAGGCTCAAATTTGTGCTTAAGGAGTTACTACGTTACCGTTTCTTCATATCTCCTTTGTATTTCTGTACAATATGCTGCATGAGGTATTGATTCGCACTTAATGTTGTTGAATAAATTAATTGGTTGTAGATACAGAGGTTTTATTATTATATTATCGACTATTTAATTATAATTTGTCGCGGGGAAAAAGAAATTAATATATCAACCACAAAGGCTAAAACTTACATTTGAAGAGGGATTAAATTACCATTTCTACATAGTTGCTCCATATTTCTGACAATATGGTGAATGGAATATATGTTAACTCCTTATTTACGTCCTCTAAAGTGTTTTTACCATTAACAATTTCACTGCTTTAGTGTGTTGGCTTAATCAACAATGAATGCTAATAACTTGGGCTCAATTTTCCTCATTTTCAATATAAACCAACAATTCATATACATAAATCAAATGGAATTAATGACCCAGTTTGCCTTCATGTTTGCCATTTAAATACTTAATAACAGGAAATTGATCAACGCCCCAAAAAGAAAACAACCCCCGTAATGTGCATAAATAATTATCACCCCCTCCCACGCAGGGCGATTTAAACCTAAACGAATAATCCTGCTCTACAGGTAGATAGATAAGAAACAGTATTGCATAATTCTCAATTTTTTTTTTAACATTCATTTGATTTTATTGCATTTAACCAGGGCAATATATTGATTCTACAACTTGTTACAAATTAACGTAACATAAAAGCTTTGTCTCGCGTTGCATCAGGTCAAGGTGATTTAAAGCAGTGACCCAGCAAGGACCACTGTTGATAAGGTAGAATTGGGCAAACGAGTTTCTGTTTATAAAGCTCAAAGGATTTCCCATCTATGAAACTGCCTCAAATTATATCGAGGGAAGGAAAACGCACTCTATTCCTTGGAGCGCGCGTCGTGCCCCCGATCCAGAGGGTGGAAATCGGCATCAATGAAAAACCATCTCCCACGTTTTCCCGACAAACGCATGCGCTCCATTATTGATAACCCTGGGCGATTTTGCGTGGGCCACTCAGAATAGTACTCAGTGCCGCGAAAATCGCGCTGGATAGGTTCAGTCTAAACGTCCATGCCGTTCTGAATAAGTTGCGGCCTCAAAGATGGCTCGTCTCGGGAGTGTTTGTTTCCAGTTCGTCTTCCTTTGTAAGTATCCACTGGAAATACCCAAAGAAATCCTTAAAATGGCCTATAAAGTGAGTGCTTGAAGAACACGGAAGCTCTGTAGGAATACAGTTTCTCAAGCAAGACTGGTGGTCAGACAATCCAGAGAAGAAATTAAGAATAGCTCTAGCTCATTTGGCTTGAGTTTCCAATGAGCGTTTAGGAGACTAGTTTTGAGTTTTATTGCAGATCAAGCCATAGCGTAGCCAGAAATATTTTACGGGAGGGGTTCAGGTAAAAAATAACCGGCCTTAATAAGAAATCTTCTGCATCAGATGGTGAATATAATTCTCATTGACTCTATATAAAAGCTGTAAGTGATATATACTCTACTATAACCTAAGATCAATAGAACCCCTCAAAATCTCTCTCGGCTACGCCTATGAATCAAGCTATAAATTAAACTGACCTTGATTGCTGAAACTTAAAATTTATTTTAGGCACCTCTCTTTCAAGTCTAGTAGACTCCATCGAACTAAGCAATAAGGGCACCCCGAGACCACGTCTCAAATCCACAGCTACAACCGCTGCTGGCGGAGCTCCCACCACCACCACCACAACCACCACCACCACCACAACTACCACTACCACCACCGTCAAACCGCCCAAAGAAGACAGTGGAATTGCCGTTTACAGGTTGATTAATAGAGAAACAGATGCCACATGTATTTTACTGAAGACTGATGCCGTCGTCGAGGTTTGTCACATAATTATTCAGTAATTTTGACGAGGTGCTTAACTGACTTATTCGTTTAGGTAAAATTTAAACTGTATGGAATTGAGACACAAGCTGACTCGTTCATCCCCGAAACCGCCATGGTGGTGGGAGACTGCAGTGGCGAGGAATACGTCAAGATGAACCTAGTTTGGTCGGGGTACAGCTTAACTATGTTGTTCGCGAAGGTACTATCACTTGATTACTACCGTCCATACATTATTTGACAAGACCGATTGCGTGTAGACTCCTGGAGGGGAGCATTGGTATCTCGCCAACGTCCAGATCACAGTGAGTGTGGACGTTCCTCAACTCCACGGCATCACAACGAGAGACAAAACCATCAGGCTGTACAACAACAGCATGGTGATGCCCACCCCAGTGGGCAGGTCGTACCTCTGCGACGAGGAAGTGAGCATTGACTTGAGGACCGACCCGTCCGACCGGCCTCCGAAGGACGTCCACGGCACCCTCTTACTTCGAGCCCTTCAGATCCAGGCCTTCATGTATCGCAGTGAGAACTTTTCGACGCCGTACCACTGCAAGGCCCAAAGGAGCTTCAGGTAGGTGCTTTAGGATTTTGATGGGAAACTGGGTGTTAAGTGAGGTTTGGGGAAATGTTCCAGGAGCGAAGCAGCGCCCATAGCGGTAGGGTCCACGCTGGCTATAGCGGCTCTAGCTATTGTGACCGGGTACGGGGCCTTCAGGTATTATAAAGTCAAGAGCGTGCAGTATAACACCATGGAGTAAGGTGAAGTTATCGGTTGTATATTTTTTTTCAATTTAAAGGTGATGTTTTCATATCAAAAAAAAAAAAAAAAATTGCGAATCAACATATCGTCTCCCAAGTTAAACATATTCTGGGCCATAGGCGCATGCGAGCTTTAAAATTCAGGGTAGGATTTAGGCACAAGACATATCTAAAGTTGAATTATTTCTAAGACGGACACGACCCGAACTGGTGCGCGCGCACCCGCGCAGCAAATCTATCGAACAGGGCCGCATTTAGACTTTCTGAAGTGTGACACAGGAAGACGTGCGGGCTTATTGTTAAGGAGACTTAACAAGTTAAAAGCTCGAACGCATGAGGATGTTAACATGTCATAAACAACAACAAATGGCGACTGCAAAACGATCCGTCGGCCGCAGGTGTAGACCAATCGGCGGCGGTTTACCGTTAGTTTTGATCGTGTCCATCTCGAGGATAAATAAACTATACATTGCTCAAAATGGCTTGTGTCCCCCCGATCTGCGCCTATGGGCTTCAACTGAGGTTGTGCAATAATGATGTATCAATGGACGCGAAACGAGGACTTATCACATATTTGCCAATTAATATTTACTGTCACTTTTAAACAATTCGTGCACATTTCCTCTGCTCTGAGAACTCTTTAATAAAGCCATTTTTGAACGATATTAGATTTTTTAGCGTATCACTCGTACAATTGCGACTTTGGCGTTCTTTCATATTACTTATAGTAATTACCAATGTAGTCTATGTATATAATATATTACGAACGTAAGGATAAGTAGGTTGTGCTAAGTTTCGTTAAGGGTAAGTAATATAAGGGCAGTACTTAACAGATTCTACGATAAATTTTTGGGTTTTTGTGAACCGCAATATTGACGCAGTTTGATTCCTGCCAATTTCACCTGAGTTGCCACACAGCCAGTAATTAATGTAAATATTGACCTCCATATCAGTATCACTTAGGGGTAGTTTTAAATAGGGACTTAATGCAATTTTTGTTGTGCGTTTTCGGGCGGCCCTCTCCGTAGGCCCTCGTTAAGTCGGCGACATTGGATTCGATTATCCTCGGAAAAAATCAAGTCAGGACCTGAAGTCTCGGTCGTCTCATTGGCCCGCGTTTCGTCCCCCAGGGCACCATCAGGCCCGCGATTTAAGTGCACTAAACTGCACGTTAGACATTTTTCAAAATGTACTTCTAGTTCAGGTCGTCCGTATTTCGACCGCGCCTGGCGGAGCCCTGGGGGCGAAAACTCGGGTAACGCCGCCAATAGGGAGCTTTCCAGGGTTTAGGTTTGGAGTTTAACTCGATTCGGTTCGAAACACCGTTACCTCTTCGGGAATAATGGACTATTTTGACCCTTGATTTCACGGATTATCCCAGCGTAACGTCAATTTCAGTCAATTGCAAAATTTTCTCAAACATTATTGGCCCTATATCGAGCCATGGCCTGTCTTCCATACTAAAGTATAAAATAGTCATAATACTAGTATTAATAGATATTAACGTAGTTTACTTAATGTAGGCAGAATACTCTATGCCCTGTACATTTTAATGAACTACTCGTAGATTGATAAGCAGAATTGAACGGGCTAAGATTCATTCCCATATCCAGTAATATCGTTGCATAGCCGATGCAGTTGTCCCGTACATATTACCACTTGCATATCGTTTATTATTCTAGTTTAAGTGAGTCATTGAATTGCAATTATTATGTAATATTTAAAATAGAAAATATAAAGTTTATGAGAAAGTTTTCGGTGTTTTTTCCAGTATTTTAATATCCGAAAAATGTACGTAAAAAAACTAAACTAACATCGCACCAAAGAGACTCCAATCAATCCGATGGCCGCCATTTTGACGAGTCATACCGCCCCGCTCAGTACGCATGCGGGTGCAATTTTGGGTCCCTACGAACCGTATTTTCCTGTTTGCTGCCGGCCCTAGTTGGCCCCTTTAGCACACCTCCGTTGCTCCGCTGATCAGCGTCGCAAAATCGCGGATTTTCGACCGAACTCCAAGGCAGTAAAACTCCCTCGTAACTCAGTGGCGTGGGCCGCTGCGAGGCTCCATGAGAAAATAATGAAAATTCGACATTGACTGCGGAATCGGTCTCCAAGGACTGCGGACCGTAGGGGTTACTTCGAGGCGATAAATTCCACTAAAGTCAGTGGCGCAGACCGTTTACGAGCGGCGTAAAAACGTCGTGTTCCATGGAATTGAAATATGTATCGAGTTTTCGTGCGTATTTCTGGTGGGTCACGACCTCAGTTGCGATTTTACGTTGTACTTCTGGTCTTAAGTGTCCCCTTTAGTGTGCTTCTGCCGAAGTCCAGCCATTACCTCGGAATTAAGGATTCTAGAGGGAATTTCAAGGGAGTAAAGGGTACGAGAGGCAGCGGCGTGTATCGGTCATGGGTCCTGAAAGAGGTGGTTTTCGCCCTCGGTTGTCTGCAATTGTTCAGTTTACAGTCTCGTCTCCCCGTTCCTCATCCTCTGCCACCTCCTGTGCCTGCTAATTAGAAATCTAATACTACTAGAATTTGGAGGAAACTAACACCTTTTCCTGAAGCGATTTATCAAAAAAAAAAAGGGAACAGCCCTGGGCCTTTTGCCATCTCTGCGTAATGGGGCTCTTACGCCTTAAAAAAAACGAAAAAATATGTTAATAAGACATAAAAATTGTAAAACAAACACGTCGGTCCGTTCTCGTTTTAATTAGAAGGCCATAAATTTCCGATATTTATGGCCTTTAAAAAATCGAATGGACGTGTTTTGACCCTTATTCCCATGGTCCACGCCTCTTAGCAGCGTTCGCCTCTTTGTCGCGGTCGTTCCCGGTGCCTGCCACATATGCGACCGAAACCACCAACTATTCCTTCGGAAAGAAATTAAATTCATTTGGTCGTGTCATTTCCAATTAACCGGAACGGGGAATGCGCAATAAACGTGAGGCCCGTCCCTGTAAATCCAGATGCTTGCAAGCCCCTCGCTCGACGTAATCCTGTAACCCGAACCGGCCTTTGTTGGAAACCCTGTAATGTCGCAAATAATCTTTTTGTGCCTGATGGTCTTTTACGGACGTTTCTAGAAATGCCCCTCTTCAGAGGGAATTTGAATTAATCAATTCAGTTTCCTGTTATTTACCTGATGTTGTTTTCGAGTGAGTTCAGCGCTTTTTTTCCAGCAAAAACAACTTTTCTAGAGCGTGGGAAATGCTTATGATGCGCCTGGCGCTTCTGGAAAATCTTATGTCACCGCACGTCGCCTGCTGCGAGGTGTCCGGTTGAATGTGCGAAATTTGCATTATATAATTAGACCCATCAGGGCTTTTTGTTTTGGCTATTTGGCGATATAACAATAATACCCTCACTGACCTTGAAATTTATCATTGCCGAATGCCCTCCGCAGTTCTGGCCAAGTCCAGAAGGTTCTGGAGGAATCTACGGGGGTGGGTAATGGTCGAGTTTGGCATACGCGTGCGCAGACGCCTCCGCTCGGACTGGTCAGGTTCGATGTCAGCCACTGTCAGACCGATAGAGTCATCACCTCCTCAGCTGGTAGGAGGCACTCTATTGGAAAACCACGATTGAACCTCAAACGGCCGCATTTTTGTTGAATTCTTCAGGACGAGGTAGCGCAGCTCTGCCATTTGAAAACGTAAAGCAAAAGCACCGATAATAAACTATCTAATCAGCAAATGCGGGTTTGGTTAGGGCTTAAAGCGGGATTGCGCGCGCGGGCGACGATTTCGGTGCTGACGCGGCAAAATTGGAATTCCGCGAAAACGGCCAACCGAAGCCGCAAAATTGTTCCATGAAATTTCCTTAAGATGCCCCTTCGTTCGTTCCCGTCTTCGTCGTGGCACCCAAAAAGTATTACCCCGAGCCCGGCCCTGACTCCGAAGTGGATAAACCGGGATAGGTACGAGTCTATTAAAACATCCAACTACATGTAGTAGGATCAAAAGGAGATTGTTCAAATCTGGCGTGATGGGCGTGTCGAGGCCCATTGTCGAGGGTTTAAGGGCCTTTAATACACGTCACTTGACAGCTACTGGTGTTGGATTAGGCCTCGCCGATGACGTAACCACTTAACTGGAAGAATTGCATTTATCACCTTTGGGTCCGATAGATCAAAGAATCGGCAACTTCATAGTGTTTCCTTATCCCACCCCTTTCTCCGTGCTGGAAATTCTGCTCTTGGAAAATTCTGCAATGAGAGCGGGGTAAGGGGGAGAGAGGCGGAAGAGAGAGAGAGAAAGAGAGAGAGAGAGAGAACGAGAGAGAGAGAGAGAGAGAGAGAGAGAGAGATGGGCAGTAAGGTTGTCCACACTTGGATTTTTTACGTTTTTATTCGATGCCGTGTTTAGAGATTTGTTTGAAAGCGCCGCTGATGCCAGCCAGACCCAGCCAACGCGCCCTTCATAAAGGACCCTAATCCTCAAAAGAACTATCTCCTTAAAGTGTCAGCACTCCTGACACCTACAAAGCCCAAATACCTTTTGTTCAGGTAAAGAATTCCGATACGTACAATTGCACAAAATACCATTAAGCCCCGATGTAGGGAAGAGATAAGAACTCCTATAGCAACTTTAACAGCAGTACGAGCTGATCATGCACAGAAGGGGGTGAACGCACCTAATTGGCTTGTTATTCCGAAAACCGTAATTACACATGAAAAATCCGTTAATGTGCGTGATTTATCGTCGACGCTATCCAGTTACATCTGTCCTATAATTAAATCCTGAGGGAACGGCAATCATTTCAATTATCCGGGACTCACCCCGCGCATTTTGTCGGGATACGCCCTTATGGCTTGGGGAGAAGAGGTTGCCTTAGTTACACAGGTGCAGGACGATCCAGGAATGTCTAACAGGCTTCAAATGATAAGATTTGTAATCGGGTTGCAGGACATATTGGGAATTTTCCTGCATTGAAAGTTGCCCATGGCTCCCACGTTGTTAACAAATAGCGAATTCCACGGGGGAAAAATAGCGGTGCAAAAATTATGTATTTCTGTCTCTTTTTACGCAATATCGACGGAGCGGGGCAACAACAAACGGATTGCGCAGTTAACCCACCGGTGGAATTCGCCATTACGTTTTTCTTTTATTTTGCAAAACGCCCGGAGTTTTCAAATCTAAAAGTGAAGTTTTCGATTGTACCCCGTACGCTCGTCTTCCGTTGCTTGTGTCAAAGTCTCGCGTCATGTGACTGTGACAAGTGCATAACGCCTTGTTGCCATTTTCACGGAACCACGCAACGAAGGCTTGGGGCGGTCCGCGAATCGTTCCCAAATGACCAAGATGGCTCTCAGATGAAGACATTTAGTCACTTTTCGAATAATGAGGTTTTTACCACGTGCGTTCCAGTATAATTTACGTGGGCATCGAGGGAGCGGAGTTAGTCGACAGTAACGGCTCTTTCCCCCCCAACCGTGAATACGCATCAACGCCGCAATTTACGTATTTGACCAGGTACACAGTCCATCGTGACTGCTGCCTCACCCTCATCTACTGCAAGGATTTTAGTGTCACGTTCTTAGCGGAAGAACTGAGGGTTTCGTAACATGGTCCAAAACTTAATTTGTTGCCTGCTCCACCGACCCGACGAGCCACTGCACTCTTCGAGTCCAATTCGAAGACTGCAGCTGGATCGTCGCTTTCAGCGCGCCCCTGATTTCTTCGATGCGACACGCATATGAATATTCAGTTGGTTCGACCACATGCAGTTAATGTACAAAACTTTTCAAGTGATCTTCCGAACTAAAAGATACGGATTATCTGCCTGTTTTTCTATTAAAAAACAAAAAAAAAAATCGATTTTTCCATTTAGAATCTGCGTTTCCTGCTGATGAACTCAGGATATCTAGCAAAAATCCGGACAGTGGCATCCCCCAGTTTTGCCGCTTCTAATAGGTCTTGAAGTCGCGTTATTTCTGTGGATTGTTGAACCCCGAATTGTGCAATTTCGGCCCAATTTCACCGCCCTCGTATCTGCGGTGCCTGCCAACACGCCCGCGGCAAAGCCCCAAAAACGGACACCCTGTACATTCTTATGAATTCCGATATTGCGAACCTGTGAAACGACAACGTTTCCATACCATTTTCTGCCCGTTCAGTCTTGCCAAGGAATCGTCAACCCAGAATTGATTTTTTCAGTTTGTGACTCACAGATCTAGAAACATATCGGAATCGACTCAAATAACTTCAGAGAGAGGAATGGATAGAAAGCTGATCCCCACAGAAAAAAAAACAGTAAATAGTAAAAATTAAGTAAAAACCCCATGCGGAACCAATTTTGATTCTAGACCCTGAACTAAATCTTAATATAGCGCCTGCCAACTGAAACATTAACCCTAAAACTTCACATAAAAAATAGATCCAAAAAACGCATCCTTTGTTCTGGAACATCCCTCTTGCCCATCAACCCCAAACATCCCCTGATTTGCTCATCACCTATTGCGTAACCACGACAACTTACCGCAGACCTCCCTCATTGGTTGTAGATTCCGAAAGGCCCCTCCCCATAAACTAAAGGAAAAGCGCTCTGATTTTGATATTTGATATTCGCTTTAGGACTGTTGGTTCAGAGTTATTAGTGCGACTCTCGGTTAGACTTCTATAGTGTGTTTCGATGGTACTAAATAAGGAATTTCTATAAGAAAATGGATGGTTCTTCCAGCACCTCCAACGATTCGCAGGGAGACAATTTCCAGCAGCAGAATATGAGCTATTATTCGGACAACTTGTTCTTCGCCACCAATGGAAAACTGGATTATTTTGCCGGTAACGGGAGGAAGAATAGTAGGTTTCAGTACTGCTCGGCGACGAACTTGAACAGTAGTACCACCACGACAAAGCCATCGGTTTCCATGAACAGTAGTGCAATAAATGGCAATAAAAGTGTGGATGGCATCAGTGAAAATAAACGTTTGGGATTGTATGGAGGTAGTTTTAAGAAAGGTGCGGATAATAGTGGCGGAGGTGAGAAAACTGCATATTTCGGGGGTGGCAGTAACAGGGAGAAAAGCGGGGAGAGTGTGGTGTTGAAAGTGGACGCTTTTGGGAAAAAAGCCGTGAGCTTTTCTGCAGATCAGGTACACGTTTTTATCAAAGAATTGTTGAGGCGAGAACGGACACGTTCGTTTCATAATTATTGCTCTTCATGGCGACTACACTAAACCCCGCTTTTTCAATGTATTGGTGGCTTTGGCAGCAAGACAGTTTCCATGGAAATAGAGAAATTGACCGTCGATTTCATCGTTTACCTGACCTTGCTGGCAAAGTAGCTGGAAGTTTGAAAAACCGGGCCTAAAACGCTTATTATGCAGTTAAATTAAAGATTTCTTGTTAACAAAACGGTCATTTTTTCCATAAGATTAAATTTCCTAATGTCAAAGCCCTTTATCTTTGCCTCTCTGCAACAAAGCCAGTAAAGTTAAATGAAGGTATTGTGTGTCGCTTGCAAATTACTGGAGGTACTACTGTGGAAAAATGATTGCAAAATTACAACAAACATATAGGTATCTCATCAATTTTATTCAGCGGGTAAATAGCACAAAATATGTTAAAATATCAGAAAATTCTAAATTTTCCAAATTTATCATTTGTTGACGCCCCATGATTCACTAAGGACTTTCGGGACATATGCGGCTGTAAACGTCTTTTACCTTATCAACCTGAAAAGAACAACCTGGTGGGACTTAAATTAACCATTAACAGGATTTTCTTTTACTTTTTAATCAAATTTTCGATTGTAAGTTATTGACACCGACGCTATATTGGTAAAATTTAATTTTGGGTACTAAAAATCTGTACCATTTTGTCATATCTCGTTTATTTTATCATTAAGAGACTGTTTGGAAATTTTCCACACTGGGTCAACTAAGAATTCTTCTAGATTTACTAGAAATTCTACGGAATCGGCAACAGTGCCCGTAACTGATCAAAGTGGCCCTCCTTACACTATAGATGGTTTCTCTGACGGTTTTGGTTTATCGCTTTTGGTTATCGGTTACCCTCCCCCATCAAGCGACGGCTTCCGCATTTTGAAAAAATCATCCCCCAATCGCAGCAGGTCTTCGTCCTGCCATTTTCTCAAAAACAGGAAAACGGTCTATTTTGGTTATTTCTCTGTTATCTCGGATCCTTCCTATCTTGACACATGCGAAGCCTCATTGAACCCCGATTTTCGGAACGTTGAAACGATGTCTGAAAACGCAAATCCCATAATAAAAATTGTTTTCTTCGCATACGAAGGTCCAATGCATGTGCGAAGCTCTGCAACAACGAGGCGACTTAGACCGTTTATCCACCTTCCTCTGGTACCTCCCCGAAACTGACACCCTCCAAAACAACGAAAGCGTACTGAGAGCCAGGGCCGCGGTGGCTTTTCATAGAGGATTCTACCATGAACTGTACTCAATATTGGAAAATCACACTTTCCACCCCCGATGGCACACCGAACTACAGACGTTGTGGTTCAAGTCGCATTACAAAGAGGCCGAAAAGGTTAGAGGGAGACCTTTGGGTGAGTTTTGAGGATCGACATTTTGCTCAATTGCCGCAACAGTGCAAGATGACGCCAAATGAGGCTCATCAGAAAAATCAGTTTTTAGTTATTTCTTAGATTTCCTTATCTCATAGTTTCAAATTTTCTGGACTTAATTCTTTTAGGTGCGGTGGATAAATACAGACTGCGCAAGAAGTACCCCCTACCAAAGACTATCTGGGACGGAGAAGAGACTGTGTACTGCTTCAAAGAGAGGAGTAGGAATGCCTTGAAGGAGTGCTATGCCAGGAACAGGTAATTAAAACTTAGTTTTGCAATTATTACCGATTCTACCATGTTCAAAATTATTAGATATCCCACTCCAGATGAGAAAAGAGCGTTGGCAAAAAGGACGGGACTTACACTGACACAAGTTTCAAATTGGTTCAAAAACAGGCGGCAGCGAGATAGGACCCCGCAATCCAGACCGTAAGTAGAACTATTAGTAAATTGTCCGTATGTAACTGGGCCTTGTTGGTTCTAGATACACTTAATGGCGAAATACGCCTTAAACAACACTTGTCTTATTTTACTTTCAGGGAAATTATTCTCGGCAATATGGCTCTCACTCAAAGCAACCACCATCAAGGAAGTCTGGACATGGTGGCGTTCCAGGCAGCCTCGAAACTATTCGATCCCAATGGGTCTGTAACTTCGGCGTGTTATGCTGACTACCAGTTGTAATGGACGGGCGTGTTGTAAATAAATAAAATGTACATTTTAGCGCAATTATTAAGTGTTAATAAATGTTCTTTTATATAAGTCAATCGATTATAAATTGCAATAAAAACGTAAAATGCAACAAAGCTCTTTGGCAGGATGATGGAGGAAGTTATATGTGCTCATAACAAGATCAACGCATGCGTCAGTTTTAAATGGAAAATTTGACGTCAAATCCTTTTCCAGACTATTCATTTTATCCAGATTTTTTTGAGGCAGATGAGCCGAAAATCTCTAAGTTCACTAAAAAAATGAAATGTAGAATTTCGAGTAGGAATAATACTTGAATTCGAACAATCTAAAGTGAACCGTCGACAAAATTTTTATTTATTTTTATTATTTTATGGTTGCAGTCACTCGCCAGTTTGTTCATAAAAGCCTGAAAAGAGTTATTCGAATTACAACCAAATTCATATCTTGCGTGGTTTCTTGCCAGGATGGTGGAGGAAGTTTTTCCTTAATCTAATAGCACGAGCAAATCACGAATCTACGTACTTTCAAACGATTTCTTTTTCATCGAACTGTTGTTTAGATCAGCAACTTTATATAGCTTTCATCGGGCGAAGGTACGGAAAAGTACCTGGGTTACTCGGAAAATTAAACATTGAATGAAAAGAAAAATATCGATATCAGGTAGCTTGAAGTGAAGTTAATTCAATTATTTGTGTCTTCAAACGTTTTGACGACTCGGCCATTTGCTGTTTTCTGCATAAAAACTGTAGTTCACCAAAAATGTTAATTTAGAATGTATTGTGTTTGAGTAATGTTGTGTCTTGACGGGATGGTGAAGGAGATTTCCCGTGAATTATACTAAGACAAAACTTGGATTATTTGATTTCTTTTATTTAAATTCAAGGGAGTTGTCCAGGCTTCGACAAAATACCAGCATTTTCAGTATTATTCATGTTTTTTTTTCCTTTTGCGAAACCAGTAACAAGATTCATGGTGTTGCTGTTTTAACGAGCAGTCTCCACCTACAAAGCTTCTTCCTTAAAATATTATAGATATGAGAGTAACGCCGAAAGGAAGGCTGCTGAATGGTACCCTTAGTGAACGTCGCTCAGTTGTCAGAAAATTCGTGCACATTTATAATAAGGCATTACAATTCAAGGCTGCATATGACCATAGAGTTAACACAAAAGAAGCCTTGCTTTTCGCCACGCTTTAAGGCGAGACCCCGAATCGTTCGATTATGCGCTCCTGAAGCGGTTAAGGCCGTGGGTTAGAGCTCAAGTCATGGTTTATCCGACTCCTTTTTCGTTCTGTCACATGAAAGAAAACCAACAAAAAGAGGAAGAAAAGCCGCACACACACACACCGGACGCTGAATGCGGAGTGTCTTGCGGTCAAATTAAAACGCGTGCTATAGAGGATTGTCGTTGAGGTTCCGTAACGTTAAGGCAAAGCCAAAAAGGAAAGATAATTTTAAAACGTCACCCGCATTCGGTACCATGACTTTCACAGCACCGAAAATACCAATTTTTAGGTTCCAGCAATAAATGAGTTTGCAGTGAGGATTGCGAAATGTGACCTCGTTGGGTACCAATGAATCTGTGAATATGAAGCGTATTTCCTACTTCTGATTAGTCAATCACAAGATGCGTCAGAGACTACTGGTTCATGTCTGTCTGACTTAGCTCAAAACAAAATGGCTGCTCGTGTGCAGTGAGATGCCATCGTGTGACAATATCGAATTTTACGGTTCAGGTTAATGTTTAACGTTAACAACGGTGCTCGAGACGTCTCTATTTACGTCAAGCGTTATTTTTCCGCTCAACGGTCTCGAACCAGTTGTCAGTCAGTTTTCAGTACCTTAGTTTACCTTGAGTGCCGTCACGATAACAACGGCGAATCGAAACAAACGGCGAGCGAGACGCGCGTCCCCTGATCCCGCCACCTGTGTCGTGTGCGTTAAGTTTTTATTTTGTGTTTATTCGTTTGTTTTAACGGTCGCTTTTTGTTCGTTAGTGCCTGTTCTTGGATTACGTTTGCATTACACACTGCTGGTGGAGTTTCCAGGAGGTCTTGAAGAGGAAAGTG
The DNA here is from genome assembly GCF_040115645.1 of Euwallacea fornicatus. Lineage (NCBI taxonomy): Eukaryota > Metazoa > Arthropoda > Insecta > Coleoptera > Curculionidae > Euwallacea > Euwallacea fornicatus. Next base: position 722,010 of record NC_089557.1, read on the forward strand.
AAGGTGAGGTCTTTTGTTTTCGTCCAGAGGCAACTTTATTTTCATAAAATCCAAAGAAATTTTCTCCATAACAAAGTACGAAAACTTGACCCGCCGAGACACATTGTGGACCCTCGAAAAATCCATTATTCTGCTTTCAAATTCAGCTCTGACTGTGCCCGATCACATGATTCGGTGGGACCATCGTAGCTGGCTCTAACTCCAGGCTTAGCAAATGTGGAAAGTAGCCAAGAGTCAACAGAAATTAAGAACCAATCAATACTGTCTAATTTTCCATTTGACGATCCGAAAACCCTGCGAAACAGCTGTGGGTCCCCGGTGTCTTCGGGGTATGATTTCGCGAATTAATTTACGCCCCTAACCAAAAACGAGCGCCTTCGTCAACACCATTTGAAGCGGTTAGTAAAAGGAATGTTGCCGGAGATAACGGAAGATGCAGGCAGCCTCCCGACGAAGTCGGTCAACATGGCGAACAAGCTCGCTCTTCGTAATATTCAAATGGTGTTTTTAGGTTTCTTCCCATCTTCGTCTCGCCTTCTTCGGTTACCGAGCGTTGCACCTGTCGTTGCAACGATAAAGAAGGAGCCACACGGGTGATGAATGCGTGTGTTTATAGGATGCACGACCGAGAGGTCACAGATGTAAAAAAAAGATCAGTCGAATTGGCCGACACAAATATCAATATATATTTTTTTTAAAATAAAAACAGCTTTTGGACGCGTAGGGATGGAACTCCGGACCCTCTCACTCGCAGAACGCCGCGAAGTTCGCGCGGCTGTCGGCCGTTGAATTTAATAGGTGCCGACCATGACACCGCCGTCTTGGCCAATCGGGGACCGTGCGGCGATCATGTGGTCGATCTGACATTTGTGCCATCCGCACCGGCGCTGCCATTACTCCTGTGAATATATTAGTTTTTTTAGTTCGCTTGAATGGGATTACGGTTCATTTTGATGTGTCCCCGAGGCGTCTCAAGTGAGATTTCCGTATTTTAACATTCTTTTTTTCCTTACTTCAAGTTGTATTTTCGTCGACTCTGTGACGGCGAGACAATTTCTGGGAGGCGGCCCGGAAGTGTATTGTTGGTTGCTTATCATCGGCGACACCAAAATATCCACGGGGCCGGGGGGACGAACTGAGACTCGAAAAGGTGCCTCTCTGCGGCCCGTTTCCGTATCCACCCGAGCAAAAACCTTTTTCGTCGACGTCGCGCCGTGTTCCTCCATTATCTGCTCCACATGTATATCACAAATCCCGAAATTTCCATCCAATCGTCCCTCGGAGAACAGAGGCGTAATGAGCCGCTTTCGGACGAAGAATCTGACACAGGCAAGAGTGAGTTAAAAAATCAATTTTGGGACGTCCAGTAAATACAACTTTCTCCTATCGGAATCTAACATGCGGCATGAAGATGGAAATAGTGCTTTGTTGATCATGATGAGTAGTAGCACGTAACGGCAAATCTATTTTAATTGGCTCTGGTGTACGTACACCTAAATAGATAATGCGAACAATGTGTTGATCTGATTAAACGCTTTGGGATTTAGAGGCCGCGCCTAATGAAGCAATTTGTATTTTTATCTGTCCTTGATTTCGGCCGACTAATAACACGACGTCCTTTCCTTCGCTCATGCAAAATGACACTTACAATAACAGAAACCGAAAAAAGAGGACATTACGCGAGGTATTTTCTTGCCCTGCGGGAGACTGCGGCGGCCCTCGACGAGGTCCGCGGGCTGTCCTTCGGGTGGGAGAGTTCAAAAGTCGTCCTCTTCCGCCCTGACCCATGCTACGCCTCTGCTCAGACCTGGATTAATGGACTTACTCGGGAACGAACCGACATCTGAGAAATATCTCTTTCAGTTCCTGAGATATGGACCAGCCTTAACGTTGACTTCCTCGATTCGAAAGTACCTCAAAATTGAGGTCGCACTTTTAACGTTCCAGAGCCTGAAGGGAGGCGCGCAGGGCGACGTAGGATCCAGGTGTTTCGATATTTTAGGGGCGCAAATCGTGTCCACCGTCCAGGCCACGTTAATTTTCTCGGTGGAGGGTCCATCGCCCGTGGACGGGGAGTATTTCCGTAGAGAGCCAGGGTCACATCAAGAAAATACGTGTTTTCTCTGACAATATAAATTTGAGCCTTAAAAGCTCTCGTATTATTTCATATTACGTTTATCAATTATGAAGCCCCGCAACCATACACGTTTCCTTCAGGTTTTACGGTTTCCTATTATTGTTTTCATGGACACTACGTCTTAGTTCGTTGACTTTTTTATTGGTTTTTAATAATTACACTCCACCTGATCACATTTCAAGTCGTCTCTGGTTCTTTGAGCAAAAAGCCCCATGAAATTCCCATATACATATTCGCGACTAATTTTAATATTCATGTAACCGCGTTGTTTTTGTATTATTTTTGCTGCTCACTCGATGTTAACAAATCCAGGACCGGTTCTGCGGTACCCATAGGTAAAACGTACGCTGGCAATACCGTATTTAGGGCAACAGTTCTGGTAGTCATTTTGTCAAGAAATCAAGCATCAAACCGCTTTCTTTGATATGTCGCCTTTTGGCATCATGTGCGACTTTCACTGATTTGTAAGAACAGAAAAAAAAACAAACAAACAATGCGATTTTATGGTGTTTAAGCATTGCGCAGGCCGAGGAAGGAAAAAGGAAGCCGAAAAAGGTTTTCTCCAGTTTTTTCGAGTGCTTATGGCAAGATTGGCCAAAGCATTGTTGTACCATTATAGACAATGAAGGATTTCACAAAACCCATTGTTCTTGCCTCGTTTAGAACGTTGTGACTGTAGCACCTATCCAGGACCGGCCTTAGCGCGTCTGGCGCGAAATTTTTAATCCACCTCCCGCCCGCCCCGGGACAGTGTCGGCCAGGAAAGTCCGCCTCGCTGGGCCGTCACCCAACCTCCCCCCCCCTCTCCCACCCTTCCTGAGGCCGGTACTGCAGCGGGCGCAGGGATCTCATCCGCAATAAATACGTTTTCGGTGTACTTCATATCGGGGCTTATCTCCCCGTATTTACCACTCACCTCAGGTGGATGAGTCATATCATGTTCAAACATCAAGCGAAAAAATAATGATACGGCAGCAAAAATATGAGTATGGATGACCGAGCAGAAACCAAAAACCATAACGAAGATTCGCTTATGATTTGAATTGGCAGGTCTTCACTCGATTACTTTCGATTTACAGTTACAAGAATGGTGTAACCAGCTATTTCCTGCATGGGCCCCATAAATGGGGCACTTATTGACCAATCGTTGTAATTAATTATTATGCGAGTGGGATGTCATCGGTTACGACACCGCAGGACTATTTCGGTTTCGTGCTGAAATTTACTGTGCAGACCGACTCATCAAGGAAGTATGGGGATTCGAGGCTGCACCTCAATTGTATCGAAGTTGTCCTGAAAGTGTCTGCCTTATCAAATACCTACCTACGCCACTGCATACAAGGTGTTTCATGATAATCTGTTGGAAAATTGTTTTTTTATTAAAAAAAAAAAACAGTGGCGTAACATGTTTTTCGTTTAAAATGTCCAGGGTCACATCGACGGGGACGTCACTAGTGAAATGAAGAACATTGTTTTCCCCCTTAAAGCATGTGTCTACATCTTTTGCTTCCCAATTTTCATGAAAACATTCAATGCAGGAACGGACTTGGCACGTTCTCTACTCGTCTCTTAGGGCGGTGGTCGCTTTTCCAGTGTCTGAGACGATTTCCAAACTGCAATAGTTCGATCTTCGCGTCCAAGTCGTCAGACCCTCTGATGAGATACGCAGGTTCCATATGGGACCCACGTGTAGACGCACGCGTCGTGCGCCCGCGTCCAGCGTCCCATATGCGTGGAAAAATTAGGCTCCGCATTAAATCACAAGTAGTCACGCATAGGATTAATTACCACACATAAAAATTTTATTAACTATGATGATGATGATGATGATGATGATGATGATGGTGATGATAATGATGATGGGCGAGTGCTTCTTCAAGTCACGATACGGTCGATGAATTTTCACCCATAATGAGCCTCTATCAGTTTCACGCCGACCGTTAAATCTCAGAAATCAAAGGTGAATCATCAGGAAATTGATGCAATTACAGACAGAGATGTGAAAAACTAATGATCACAGTACCGGCCTGGGAGGGAGGGGCGGCAGGAGGTTGAACGACGGTCCACGACGGCAGGCCAGGAAAGGCGGCGGACTTTCCTGCTTTTTCTCATAGGTCGGGGGGCGATGATTGAAAATTTCGACCAGGGGGCCCGATTCGCCGATGCCGCCCCTGTATGAACGCATTCAATTTCCGTTACAGTCGTCGTTTTGCACCATGCCGAACTGGAAACAGTTTGTTTCAAATGTAAGAGAAATTTTAGGTAATTAAAACATAATAAACATTGATGGTAACTGCTGCGGTTATTAAAACATCGTTATTTGTTTTGGTAATGGCAATTATAAACAGAAAGGTGTCTTGGTAAACGCTTTTGGGAAATGTTTTATTTCACGCAGTCTGAGGCAGGTAGGAACACAACCCATGAAAAAACTATTTGATTAATGCAATTGTAATTCAATAATGCTGCGTATGAACGACCGTTTTGTCGCACTAGTGTGGGAATAAACGCACCCATCTGCCCGATATAGGTAGCATTACTCATGACATCATCCAGTAAGAGTTCAGGGTTAATTACTCAGGCTTCACTGGGCTGTCTGTGGTTTTGACCAAAAAATCTTGCCCACTTTTCAACCTTCCATTGTATATCTTCAGATGAAATTAATTAACTAATACCGCCCACTCTGGATGATGGTCGTTTGACTACCTAGATTTCTCTTCTTAATTATTAGCTCAACATAGATGCCGTTTTCAAATCAGTGTCAAGTCGACCGTAATCGATTGCTTTCGCTGGTCTGTATGTGAATCAGGCCTAAATTTTAACACAATTTACGTTCAATTTGGAAGCTCAGGGAACCGAGCAATTGCTAAAAAACATCCCCCTGCGGGCAAGCCTTTTCCCCCGCACCCACATGGCAAGTTGAGGGTGTCTATGCAGGGGGTGAACGGCCTAAAAGCTTGAAAACCGCCTTATAATCAGGTATGCACGTATATCAAACTCAGCCTTCTAGTTATGTAACTAGAGATAAGCTTCGGTAACTTGGTGCATGGAATGCCAACTGATAAGCTACATAAACCCACATCTTCATATATTTGCATTTTCTCTTTTCACATTTATTTCGCTTCCAGGTCCGCCCAAACAAAGAACAAAACCATGGAAATTCCAAACAAATGGCAAATAAGGAAAGCCCTATTTGTTCTTTCCATCTTCAGCGGAGGTTTGAATTTGGGCGCGAAATCTGCACACTTTCTCTGCCAAGTGGGTAGTATTGGTAGCGCCATCTAAGACCGACATGACGGACTGGGAGGGAATGTGGCTGCGAGCACTCGCGCGGCCGCCACATTGCAGGTCGCTGCAGGACTTGCAAGTGATTTATTACGGACTGAGCGGCTTGGAGGCGCTGCAGTCGCTCCGAGATTCGAGTTTACGCGCGCTTTGCAAAGTGGTGCGATACGAGAAGCATTTGGCCAATGACGTGCTTTATTAGTAAGTTGTTCTGTATTAATTTAATAAATATTATTAAATAAATTCATAATTCTAGTACGGGAGAGCTCTCTACTTGCTGGTACATTTTGCTGTCTGGCTCGGTGTTCATTGATGGGTCTATGTTCCTGCCTCGTTCAAGGTAAGTTTGATCCGCGAATGAATCATTCTGATCAAAAAACTCGGTCTTAATTAGTTAAAAAAATATGTATGACGTTGTAGTCCGTGGGTCAGGGCGTAATAATACCGAGCAGATGCGAATAAAGTGCACCTTTCTTATTATGGAAAAACAATCGTTTTCGTCGCCTACTTGCATTACCAATCCAAAAAAGAATGAGATCTCAAACAAATGAGTATATATTTGTTGTGAGGTGATAGCGTGGGATAGTGCTGGGGGGCGTCGAAAAAGGCCCATTATTGAAAAGAACCGTATACCTAATAACATCGGTGATTGAAGTCTTTGCAGAAATAAACGTGCGTGGGTTTGTTAATAAAAATCAAAATGTAACTCAATAAAATCCCAAAATTAATAATAATCTATAAAGAAAATTGAAAAAGCCGCGTCCTGTAATTAGGAGGGAAAGGCATTCTTGCGTTCACCGCAATGTTGCTGTGTCTCATGAGCTAGGGAAAAAAATGTTTAAGTCTTGCATCGGTGAAGCTCGATTCTGCATTATCTGAGCTTAAAGAATGAAATCGAAACTTTTCGATCAAAAATAGGAAGATTTCTTTGTTTTTCTTCCAGAAAAAAATCAGATATATCCTAACTCTTAAAGTATAATTGCTCAAAACGGCAATGCCGCAGACAGCCCAATATTCCGATTCTACTCGACTTAACCCGACCTTATATTTCCAACATTCTCCGCGCATGGCGCTACCTCCAAGTCCGACACAAAACAGCAGAATTCGCTAGACGACCGTGACTGTTGCTGCCTAGACGAAGCTCATCGAGAGATATTTTGTTTATGTTTTTATCAGGAATCGGACCTGATAAACAGATAAACGCGCACACTGCACTTCAATCAAAGTGACCCCACGGATTTCCAACGGTTTTCGCGCGTGTCCGTCCCGAATTCACCGTGTTTTTCCATCGAGGAACTTTCCCTTTACCTGGTGGTTCAGTGCTCCTTTGGCATGCCTACACGAAGAATTGAATGAATAATCGCCGGGCCTACCTGTTACTGAGTGTTTCGGAGAGATTTTTTTTACTGTGTGTTTCGTGACTCATTGGGATTTTGAGGAATTTCTCTGGAATTATTGGAGACGTCGAAATGAGTAGGTATCTAGCATGTTAGCGCTAATGTTCGGCTGTTGGCAGCTGAATTTCTATGTGGAAAGTTGAAAAATTGCAAGTTTGGTATGTTTGGAATGACTGATAAGCGGAAAACCCCAGATTTAATCAAATTTAAACGGAAAGATTGCATCGAGGTGATCTGTCTTGGCTTTCCATTATTCATCAGCCATTACCAAACAACCTATCATAATTGACCTTGATCCCAACAATCCCATTGGGCTGAGGCAAAAAAAAAGAAGATCAAAGAGAGCTTCACAGCCAGCTTTGAAAAAATCACTTTGCTGCTGCTCTCCTCGAGAGCCTTTTCAGTTCTCGACTGTCTCCATTTCTCTTAATCTGGAAATTTGCAAAATAATCTTGAACAATGTACAAATCTCCCTCTGCCCTTTAACAATGCCACAGGAAAGCGTATTGAGGAAACTCCAAAGCTGAAAGTTACTTGGGGCTTAAAGTTTTTTTTGGCACGTTATGCTGTGCAAAAGGAGCATTGAAAATTTCAATCTTTGTCATCACGTTCGGTGTGTGTAGGGACTTGGCATGTTTCGCCCTGTATGTTTAAAATGTGATAAGCAACAAATCTGGACAAATTACCAGAAAGATTTAAAAACATGAGTATTTGCCTCTGTGGAATCTGAAAGGGCTCTCATGAAACTGTGAATTTCGGCAATCTTTTAACCTCATTTAAGTGCGTTCTTTTAACTCTGATTTAGACCAGTATTTCATGCCCAAAACTAACGAATCCGCACTAAAGAAACCTCAAGTAGGCATTCAGATATCGGACTCGTCTTGGACAATTTCATCAGCTGTTATCTATTCACCAGATGTTTGATGGTAATTACCAAATGGCTTAATCAGCTCCCTATGTTAACGGTTTACCCGTTAGAGCGGAATGTTTTTTTAAACGATCACCCCTTGTGCGGTTTAAACATGTTTTCAGCAAGATTTGAGCACCTAGACTTTCTTAAGCTCCGTTTAAACTTCGCTTTGTTTAAGCTCCGCTTCAAGCGCAGTGCGAGCTGCACTTTGAATGGCGCTTCCATTTCATGAACAAATTTATTCGGAGAATCCAGGAACGAGGACCATTGAAAGTGTGAGAGAAACGCTTGACCAAGACGGACAAGTCATATTGAATGTGTCCGGAGATGTTTGATTTTGACCGTGAACTTCAGTGATGACGGACCGAGTAACGATAGTTGATACTTTTAACATGTAAAGTGATACATGATATGCGTTGATCGGTAATTTACCGGGCGAACGGGTGGCCAAGTATCACGTTGGTCCACTGTCAAAAACTGACCGAAACTGTTCGATAGTTTGCCGGTCACTTTTAGCCTAAACGCTCCGGCACCTTGGTCCTGACATCCCGGTTTTTCCCCTCCCGGGCCTCGTTACATCCATTTGGCGTCAACCAAGCACGCTTTATTGAGACGTTCGTTTCTCATTTGAGTGAAACCCCAACGAAATCCAGACAAGTTCTCCATTTTATTCGGGTCACGATTGAGCGCAAAATATGATTAATTTACGCTCGGAGGGCAATATCAGGGAGTGCAAAAGCCCTTTAGTTCCCCGTGGATAAGTCGAACAATACGGATGGAAGCCGGAAGGTAATTGCGCGGAATCAATACCACCTTCTTGGTCTGGCCATTTTGTTTCTATATCGGACCCAATCCGGTACGGCCTCCTATTTTCCCTTTATCGATGGGGCTCTTTCGGAGGGGAAACGGAGGCACGGGAACTGATGGCCTTAATTAATGATCATCGATTTTCACGTCGCGATGATGAACACGAGGGGCGGAGATTGTTTTACTGTGTATAATTGCGTTCGTTAATAAGTGTTTTTGTTATATAATCCTGTTTTGTTATGGGAAGCATTTAATTGGCAGATGCGGAGACATCATACAGTGCCCACAGCTACAAGGAAAAATATAATACGAGATTGCCAACGGTCTCTGCGTCACATTATTGTTCCATTGTTTCGGGTTTTTTGACACGTTCCGTGGTTTTCTCCCATTCTATTGCCTCATTATTTGCCCAAAGCAAAGCGATACAACGAGGCTGTTATTTTCTTATTTAATTCGTTTCCTGACGGGAAAGTCTACACGCCTAAATTGCGAACGTTGCAGTGTCGATAGGGTCAAAGCTTGGTGAACCCGGAGGCCATATCAGTTTGCTTTGAGATAAAAAGAAAAAAAAAATCGAGGTTACCTCTGCCGAACACACATTGGCAATACGTAGGAATTTCTCGTTCGAGCTATTGCTTCGCGCGAGTTCTCGGGGCGTCTCGGCGGGATTGCCCGGAAAACGTCTGGAAACTGGGAACAAACAGAGAGAGGCGTCCCTAGCTGTGGAAAATTACCGCTGATGGATAAATGATCTCGTTAGGGCCATCCGCTTGTTGGGAATTCATAAGAAGGGGGCAATTTTGCGAATAATTCCGGTTTTGTGTCGCCTCACGGAGGGAAGAGACTGGAGGAAATTAAGGACACGGGGTTATTTAGGGCGTTAAGCGAAGCGGGGCCTAATTCCCGAACGGCCGTGGATCCGACGCAGCTACTCGTCTCCGCCGACCCGGCAGACATCTGCCCCCTTCGGAGACGTCCGCGATTTTGACGTTTTTTTCGGGAATTTCGACTTCCGATGTCGCGGAGGTCCCCGCAAGGCCAAAAACTGTTCCCCCCCCACCTCCGTTGCGGGGCGCAGCGAAGAAGAAATCGCCGAACGGACAATTCGGTTACGAAAATTGATCGAAATGCGATTTTTCGATTTCGTCCCCTTGCGAAACGTCACAGGCGTCCGGCCGACTTCTCGGCCGGAGACGGAGCTCTCCAGTGGCGTATCGAGACGTCGGATAATGTCTCGTTAAATCGATTCGGCGATCGTTCAGCGCCTCACGGGCGTACGCGGAATGCAAAACGCGTCGAATTCCGTGATTCCTTTCGTTTTTGTTGCGGCAACAATGAGAAACGCGCCGGAGCCCGTGAGAATGCCCCAACTGATATCGCTCCGATGGAAGACGTACCTTCAAATCCTCTTACCTTCGGACATACCCCGGGGGCACCCGAGTGTAAAATTTGCTCGTTGAAGGTTATTAAGATTTTGATGGACGCGACATGGTTCCTCATACTAGATTTGCAGTCGATAGGCGGCAGTCTTCAAACGGTCCAATTCATGCTTCAATGGATCCTCAGACCGCAGCCCGGTAAAATCGCTGCACTTCTAGGGTCAAGCAAAGGTCACAGCTGTGGTGGTGCTCGCCTCATTCATTCATAGATGATACAATCAGCATTAATCGACCTGTTCCGTCTTTTTTGATTGGCTATTATTAGCGTGACCAGCACAAAAGCACAGGAAATTTGTCGGAATTGGTGCTGGAAAGTGCGCCCGGACCGGTACCCACCATTTCCTTTGTTTCGGTTTTCCTTCCCTTGGGCTTCGCTAATTATTGATAATAATAAGTACACGTTCGTGTGGCTATATTGGGTTTGTATGAGCGATTTAATTAGACGGAAATCCTGCCGGTTCGGTGCGGCACTAGTACTCACGAGGCCTCGAGACACCAAGACTTCTCAGCCAAAGGCCGCAGGCCGAATGGACGAGAGGGGCCGATTCCCATAAGTTTTGATATCTTGCGCTCTCGTGAAAGTGCGGGAAATCAATACGGACCACATACATACATTAGCCTACTGTAGGCCGAAGTGTCTAAGTCGAAGAGGCGCAATTTGTTCTTCCTCTTTCATCGCGCACAAGAAGTGTCTCGTGTGAACGGGGCTTCGTGCCCGACGAGGCCTCCTCGGTCACCTCAGGAACTCCGAACCTCCATCGTCGGTGCCCGCAATGTGGCACTGCCAGCAAGTAATGGCAATAATGGCATTCGGCGAATGCCTTGTCATCAGTTCTTCTTCGGCTAACGGAATAGGCCACACACTGTATACATACCGCTTGTCGCGAAAAAGATTATCCCAGTTTTTAACGGTAATACGGGCGAGTTAACGCACGAGGGCCTCCGATTTATCACCCATTGATTTCAGACCAAACAAACGCTGTTTGGCCTGGCAATTAGGGACAGTTGGTGCGGCGAAAGAGCCATTTCTTGTCGCAATTTGTGGGTCAAAGGTTTGGGGCTCGAATGACGAAACGGCTATGCGCGAGGAAACGCCTTTGAACCTAATCTCACAGATAAAGCTCTGCAAATATTTACTTGCATCGATACTGTTAATGTGTCACGTACTGTAGAGCAACGCTTCGCTTTGCCGAAACAAAAACGGCCACGATTTAAGGCCTCCGGCGCGCCCCTGTTGAACGCTTTTCGCCCCCTCGGGTCGACCCCGTGCCTCAACTCCTTCTGGCCACCTTCAGCTACGCAATGAAACACGGCGTAATTGGGACGCACCAGTTTCCGGTGCACACGGGGGCGACTGCCACAAAAAAAACTATTACTCCCCTCGGCGCGGTTCTGACTTCGAAATGGGATAAGTTCGAGTTTCGGAATCGTGGCCCCAACGAATTTCCAAGACAAACGTTTGTTCGCTTAAAGGGAAATAATTCAATTTTGAAGCCTGGAAATTTGAGGTTATTCGCTGATGCTCCTGAATACGTTTTTCATATGTTTCAACTTTGTGATTTTAACTGTTCGCGCACAGATGGCGGCCGTGCCGTGTGCGCCCTCAGCTAGGGAACGATTAAACCGTACTCGCGTCAATGGCGTGAAGATGGTTCCCGACGAAAGGTAGATAACTTCTGGTCTTGTCCCGATGGCGTTTTGTGCCCGAAGGGCCCCAATTAATTCACCTGATAATTACTTCCTGCGACTGCCGGGGTCTCATAGTATTCACAAACTTTCAACTTCCGATGCCACCGTCGCGCCGACCCCTTGACAGCCGACTTCTCATCAACCGGCGGCCATGATTTTTTCCCCAATTCTGAAACAAAAGAGCAACGCATTGTTGCCGTTTCCTTTTTCGTGCCGTCATCTTTTCGGGCAGATGTTTATTTTCTAAAGAGACGATTTAATATTGAGGTCTCGGAGAGGCAGATTAACTGCAGCTGCCTCTGGAAATGTTCGGATCATCCGTAATTTCCTCTAGCAACAGAGGGATCTTTCAATTTCGTTTTTGGTGCGCGTTCCCTCTCTTGAGGGATCGTCCCGACATCAAATGTATTAATGCATCGTCATTGATTTCCTTCAATTCCATTAGGGAATTAGAACTTAGAGGAGGGAAGTCTAGATAAAATTAATGGCGACGTCTCGACCTGCTGACCCAGAAATGAGACTTTACCCGAGGAAAATGAGCATTTGCAGGATTAAGACGGTTGTGTCTCTCCTTCGGTCACCTTTGAAATAATAAACGTTCATTAGCCGGGTCTATTTCAGGAGTTGACTCCGGTGTTTGGTCTTCTGCGAAGCAGGTTTCCGACAAGAATTCACAAACGCAAATCGAGTCAGGTGGTCGATGCGTGTATTTGTTGTTTACACGACGTTATTTACGAAATGTCACTGCTTGTTTTCTACACCTTTAGGGTTGTATTCAAATACGTTGTTCTACATTAACGTGATTTTAATGATTTTGCATATTTAGCATTCCGAAAGCACAAACAATACTCATATTATTCTACGATGCGCTCAGCTTGATCAGTTGAACTTAGGACTTTCACTAAAAATTCACAAACGCGCATTTGCCCCCGGTCACAACGGACATGTGTGTGTGTGTGTTTTCCTATTTTCTCAGCTGCCTACCTACGTGCCATACGTATTCGATGCACATAAATTTTCGTCAAGAGAAGTCTGAATTCGGCCAGCGACACTCGTTAGAGTATTAAATTCACCATCTGATAGGGAAATTTCCGCCACTTATTATTAGATATTAACGATACGAAATTAGTCGATGAAAGATGTATGATGGTACTTTCTTGAACGACCTCCTTCCGAGCTATCGATAATGGGAGGACCAGAAGTCATTATTCAATTGAGAGTGAAACCGCACAAAGGGGCAGAAAATTGCCGTGGTGCCTCCGGCGATAGTCGATGACTTTCACTATACAAATTTCAGTTTTCAGCAAGTGGTATCCACCTGTATGCGTGGTAGTTCATAGTGACACACATAAAGACGCAGCGTTTCCCTTTATGGTGCCTATTATTCATTTTTCCCTTGAATGGTACCCACGCTTTCTTTTGATAGGCGATAGTAGAAATTTCAAAGGTTGAAGAACGTCAGAGATCGATTACTTTACTCGTTGAAGTCAACGATAAAATCGTCGTACTTGGGGGGGGGGCCAAAAAAATCACTTAATATTTGCGCCACTGATGCTTCACCAGAACGTCAAGAAAATCGGGCTCCATGTGCGTGCTTACGAGAAAACAAAATATTTTCCAATAACTTTCTGCGCTGCAACGATTTGCCACCTTAAACTTCGAAATCCTCCATTCCAGCAAGACATTTCGTTCCACCAGCACCGGTTGGTCTCAATTTACAAATCTGCCTGTTACGGCCCTGACAACAATCTGATGCAAACCCGGCCAGTTCTTGTTGATCTTGTATCAGACACAACAGGTTAATCTTTATTATTATTATGGGAATTTATTGTTATTGCCATGAATAGTAAAATCATTGCTGGCCTTGTAAAGCTGAAATACCAACGTTCTACCAGCGCGAACGTAATGAGTTTGCATTGGTTAATGGTCGGCGAATTTTGCAGTGAAAAATTGACGTAGAGAGTTTTGTACGGTTAACGGTGGAAAGCAATGAGAAAAACATAAAATTCTTTCTTTTTTTTTTGCTCGATCTTTAACCCCGAATCGGCATTTTTCCCTAAGGCCGAAGACGCGTGTTGCAGTGTGGCAACGTCGCGGTCGCAGTGACAACTGTCGTCGTGCCAGCTAAAGTCAGCGGCCGTGATTCTTTTAAACTGCGAAAGAACAGAGTCATGCCTTGTGTGCCACTTTAACGCGTCTTTTCGACGATTGGATTATTTGAATGTAAAATTTAAAGAATGTGCTATTAAGGCAGGCCTAAACTGCCGTATAAGGCAACCCGCCGAATTTGGCAACATTGACATTGACGCATTTGACGTTGGAAACGAGCGAATCGGGCCCTGTTGCCGTTACCCACTTTCTGGTACCGCGACGCGCAGCGATTTCGTTCGAAACAAGACCCCTTCGTTGGAGGTAACTGCATCCTCTCTTCCTTTACCACATATTCATTAATTACGTGAATTACGGAGAGAAATCATTAAGCCGATTACCCAATAACGATGGCCCATCTGCGGCATAGAAGCGAACGTTTCCGACTGCGGCAGAAGAAGCAGTGTTCATTGTTCGGAGGCAATTTAATGTTAAAGTTCAATCTCCAGACCCGTGAGACTGGTTCGGGGTCCTAATTACGGTCTAATTAGCGTTTCATGCGTCGTTTTTTTTTTTTTGTTAATAACAATGACTCGGGCTCGTTTCTACGTAAAAGCCTAAATCGAAACTAATGCTCGGATCTCGTGGACCTGCAGGAAAACGCGATTAGGCGTTGAATTTATGGGCAATTGTTCGATTAATCAGTCACGCGTTTCTGAAATTAATTAATAGTTGAAATCGCCACATGAGCAGTACTGGTTTGAAACGGTACTTCCGACCTTAACTGGAAAACATGTGCACAGAAGTAGCAAGTTTTAGCACGTATTCTGCAGAATTCGTTCGCTTCTGACGATACCGGCTCGCATTCGCCATTGCGTCCAGACGCCCATCCGATTAAACTGTTCGCTCACGCAGTTCGTTTGGTTTATGGGTCAAGCGTGAATCTTTAAAGCCCGATCCGGGATTTACTCTCCTAATCGCCTCCGAAGCACGAACAAAGAAATAAATATTACGTACACCATGAAGCCAGCAGCTCAGGTGCCAATTAATATAACGCTATTTAATGGTGCTCGATCGGGCCGCACCTAAGAACTGTGCACTAGGAATTATTATGAAGGTATTCGCCTGGGTATTCTCGTAACAATTTCGCAATTACTTAGGTTGTTTTTACGCTTGCAGTGGAGTTAAAATATCATCTATCTAATGGCCAAAAGTAGTATACGTTTGATGGCCTTTACATTTACCTGTTCATTTGCAATTCAAAAGGTGTACCCTAAAATTTATTCACACGTATCACATATCTGTGCGTCCTTGGAGATTGATTAGCAATTCAACTCTCTATCTCGAGCAAAAAAATTGTGGACAATTTTGTTGTTGTTGTTGTTGTTGTTATCAAGAAATATTAGGTATCGTGGATCACGTGTATGCCACGGCGGGGGGGAGGGAGGGGGCAACAAGTCGAGCGACATTTTTGCCCCGAGGCAGGTGAAGTGCTGGTTTGATTAATTGCCACTAAAAAATTATCCACTCAAGCTGCAGGAAATGGCTTTTCCCTTGGGTTCCCGATCGGCGGAAGAAAGGCTGATATTTGACACCGCATCTCTGAAGACATTTGCGTCAACTCGCACCCATCTGCGGCCCGATTGACGTAAAGGCTGCCACACTCGACGAAACTAAATAGCCCCTTTTTCTTGTTTCAGCTTCGGAAAACGTACGGGCGGCAGCGCCAGGAGGCAAAACGAATGTTTTGTCCTCGAACCCTCCGAGATGATTGTCGTAAGTAGTACTTGAACTATGTAATTTTTCCGCGTTCGTGCAGGTGTAATAAGAGCCAATTCCGCGTTTGTCCTCGGGCACAATCCGTGGGTAATGTGTCGTCGGTGTTGGGAAAAAAAGCGAAAGTCAACACTCGTATTATTAACTCGTTAATTGGAGTGGTACTCGATTTCTTGTCAGTGCAACGCGTTGCAAGAACTGAATTGGTACCGGAACTATGTTTATTTTACGAGCTGCAATCGAATTACTGCCAAGAAGTCGGTATCTGTTAGGTCAGGTCAGGTGAGGTACGTCAAGTACGGAATTACTTGAAATGCTTAGTCGCCAAGGCGTTTAACTTGGAGCAGGTGCCTTCGCCATTTAGTCTAGAATTGCGATGTTGTGTTTCCCCTTCCTTCCCCTATGCGGGTCTTTTACTGCACGAGTTAACTCAAATCAGTCCAGAAGCTCAAAGAGGGCGACTCAATTCTGTCCGAAGCGGGCGCTTGTCAACGGCCCGAATTCACGAGCGCTGTCTCCGCGTCCGTCTCTCTCAGTTTTTGAGTTCCAGAGCCGCGGCTCTCAGAATCCGCCGAAAGTAGTCACCGCTGCGGTCTTCCACTCTTTTCCTCGGATTATTCGTCACCTTTCGTGTCATTCCCGCTCTCGGCTGATAACGGGTGACTAATCGCGCGGCGACGTCACTGAGGTTTTCTGCCTTATTGACCTCCGCAGCGTTTCCTCGTTATATCCGCTGAACGAGACATGGAATCATTAGAGTGCGAATTGGGAATAAGGCACGTGACCCGCATTCCGGTCGAACTACCGGATTCCCAAAACTTCCCCGGATCAAGCGGACGCCGTCAGCGCAGTGCTTGTCCTTACTAAACACTTTTGACCTTTCGTTCGAAATTTTCCTAAAAGAAGAAAAAAAGGTCGCATTGGATAAACCGACGCCATTAGTGGCGGTGTCGAGGGGAGCATCCGAACATCAAAGCCCGTCAAGGCCGTTAAGGAAGTCGTTTCTTATTTCTGTGGGTTGTTTATGAGGTCCCGATACGTCCTGTAAACGGGCCCAATATTTTGTCAGTTTACGTTCCAAATTCACCATCCGCGAGGCCGTATTTTTCCTTCGGGTGATGGGTGGTATTTAACACGCCATGTCTGCATTCTATTTTTGTAATACCCCCAAAGATTAAAGAAGAGATGTTGGTGCGGCTGCTGTTTCAGTTCAATGCGTCTCTTATCAGTCGAACTGCGGCAGCCGTCAGCGTTTTAGTACTTCGTACAGAGTGTTCGCGACAGTGCGCCAGCTCGTAGAAAATATTGTTCGGTGGATATAGACGTTTGAGGAAACCGTGCCAGTCCGATTTTGTAATTTTTCGTTATCCATCAAACCGGAAATGGTTCCTTTTTAATACATAAAATCATTTTTGCCGTGCGTACAGAGACCATGCTTCAGTACGTCCACAATCGCTTCGCTGCGCGCACCTCGGCATCGCGGTACCACTGCTATTTTTAATTGCTCTTCAAGCAAGAATACTGCAATTATTACCAAAGATTATGGCGTTTTTTTTTTTTTTTTTGATAAAACGCATAGTTTTGCAAGTGACGGTGTTTTCACTAAGTGTTGCTAGTGAAAGTGCTTCTTCGTCGTTCGCAGCCACTTCATGGTAGTCGTGCCTATGAGGATCCTTCGATACTCCATAGAGAAAGAGATAAATAACGCTCATTTGCATGTGGGTCACATTTTTCTTATCAGAGAAAGGAAGCTTCTAGCAATGTCGCGTAGGCGCCCTAGGAACCTGTAGGCGCCATTATACTTCAACGCATTTTTCCTTTCTATTATTATAATCTACATTATTAACCATATCTTCCTCGGCGTGACATTGGTGGCAACCTCGCGCTTGCGTTTGTTTTCGAGAGCGAACGTCAGAGTTTGACAGGAGCGCGGGGCGACGTCTCGCGAACGGGCGACGCTGCCAGATGTATTCGAGTGCGTCGCTCGCGGAGGTGCCCCGGCACATGCGGTCTAAGCTCGCTAAAGCGAAATATGTTTAATGTAGCGCACTTCGATACGTTAATTTGCGTCTTTAAATCGGGAAAGTAGCAACGCTGCCTGCGGCTTTCCCTTTTTTTTTTACAAAAACTGACGTCAGTTCGCATCAATAGAGGGTTTGCTGGGGTTATCTTGATACGTCCCTGGTCTCTTCCTAAGGGTTCGTTGTGATGTAAAGATATTCTCGTAGTTTGAACCGTGACCAAGTCAGTGGCGCGGGTTGCATGAGACATAATTACGATTTTTTTTTTTTTTTTATCATAAAGCACCTATTACTGAGTGTTCAATGTCTTAAATTCCTAATTAATAGGGCCTTGCATTTGTATCTGAAACTATCATATTTTTTCGTTAATCAAGGAGTCCTACGAGGAGTTTGCGCACCTCTAAGGGTTTTTCCGTTCGTCACTCGGAAGTGTGTCAAAATTTTTCTCAGATTTTCGCATAATTTTCTTTAAATTGAGGGGCACTTTCGGAGACTACTAAAAGTTTTTCCAGGCGTTTCCACACATTTCGGCGTCTCTCACCTTCGCCCCGTGTACTTTTCTTAGTCGCCGGAATGCCCTTATCGCACCAGAAGCTACTGCCGGCGCCTGACCGACATTAACGGCCCCTTTATCACTGCTAACCAAACATACGCTGTTTACTTCGAGAACTTTTTGTTATTTGATAACACGTGTGAAAACTAATAATAGCTTATGGTACCTGATGCGGTTAACCTTTTACAACCGTTGTGCGTCGAGAGCCTTTATGACGTTGTGCAGCAGCCCATGTTCACATATGCTAAACAATTAGATTCAAGTTGCTCTTGTCCTTGTAACATTGGTATTGTCTCGTTATACACAGGATGTATTGCCATGCCATTCCATAAACAGACGCTTTCGTAGGACGAGAAAAATAATTTATTGCACGGGACGACCATTGACGACACATTACTGATTAATTTAAGTTAGGCCGCGAATACCATGAAGTCCTGAGGTCCAAGTGAAAAATGTTGAAACACGCTCTTAGAACTTGTTACGATTTGGACCTTAAACCGGGAATGCGGAAAAGAGTGTCTTTAGGTGATTTATCAGTGCGACGGAAATCGGCAACGTACGAGAATGTTCAAATCCTAAAGAAATACCTGAGACGCCGCAATTCGGTGTCATGGCCAAATTTCGTTTGTTTGGAGGTGGATGATGTGTCAGAGGTATTTAGCTCTTTTTGCAATAATAACGTAAAACTAGGAATGTGCAGGAGCGGGGAGCAATTTCGATCGGCCCGAACGAATGTAAAGTTCAGAATTTTTGAACCGCAGGGCATTTTTTTAAATCTGTATTTTACCATTGAAATTCTCATTTGCCACCACTGTTCCTATCGACCCACGATTCAAGCTAATGCTAACGCTTCCTAGCGTATATCCGTTTTTTTCTGGTATATGCCTCTAAATGGAGACAAAAGATCTAACATGTGTGAGAACCGCGTTTAGGCCCTACTCCACTACTTGGAGTAGCATGATTAGTGCCACACCTTTTGTGTTCGCCAAGCTTCATGTGATAAACAAGGATGAGTGTATGGCGATGGGCAGGTGGCGCTGTTTACGTTTCGATGGCATTCGCACGCTGGTGGCAAATGAGAATTTTAATGGTAAAAATGATAATATTTCTTAAGCAGGGTGCCGTAAGTTCGTCTTTAAGAACCGAGATATTGGAAACAGTTAGGTTATACTGGTGATGTATTTTGAATTGAAACGCTCCGTTAACCGGGTTCTTTCTTGTTTTCCAGATCGACTATCCCGACGTAGACCAAGGTAGAAGAGCGCAAAATTCTCCTCTAATGGAACACCAACAACATAGGCCCATCAACATTATGTTCGATGACGCTGTAAGTACCGTCGTGTTTGATAAATTGTTTCATAAGGAAAAACGCGATTTCAACAATCCAAGCCGCAGAATTAATTCATCAAAGCCATCCGGCAACCGACCAGAATGCGTAACTACCATTATTGACGTCAAAATCCAAAGTGCTAATTTTCCTTGTTTATACTATAGTTGGCAATAGCGCAAATGAATTAAATACATGTTTTGCTGATTGTTTAATTACCCAATTTCGGGAGATTACCGAATACCTCAATTATTAAATTCACTCAGAAACGTCGAAATGCTAGTTTTAGTTGGTTACATTGTACTGTACATTTTGCGGCGACTTTACCTTCGAAATTTACAGTATGGAGGCCATCCTCACAACAACATCCCCAGACCTAGCTTGTACCATAAATGCTCCAGGGGTTCTCACTCTTCGGACACTTCCTCAGCTTACAGCGGCAGCGACACCATGGCCTCGAACCATTCCGAGCTCGACGGAGATGAACCTGATCTGTCTGGTTTGGTTGAGAGCATCGTGGATAGTGACGAAGAGGATGATTTGGCAGAGAGCATGGATGTATGGAAGCGACGCAATTTTTATCTTTTATAGTAACATGGTGTTTTTGGCAGAGTTTGGCTGTGAGAGATAGAGTAAGAGACTGTTTAGAAAAGGAGCCGTCAGAGAGGACTGAGGACGACATTGAGGCCTTGTTGGAGTTTACGCAACATCTCAAGGCCTTTACCAACATGACTCTGGCGGTGAGGAGGGCGCTTTGCGCCGTTATGGTTTTTGCCGTTGTGGAGAAAGCTGGCACCATTGTCATGAACGATGGGGAGGAATTAGGTATTATTGAATGAAAATTATTTAAAAACATCTTTTACCATCTACATTCTTTAATGCAGATTCTTGGTCTGTGCTCGTGAACGGCTGCGTAGAGGTAGTAATCACGGGCGAAGAGAATCAAACTCTGTCTATGGGTGACGCTTTCGGCATCCTCCCCACCATGGACAAGCTCTATCACAAAGGACTGATGATTACCAAGTGCGACGACTGCCAGTTTGTCTGCATAACTCAGTCGGACTATTACCGGATCCTTCATCAAGGCGAAGAAAATACCCGCAGGCACGAGGAAGACGGCAACTTGGTGTTGGTCACCGAGCTGAGAGGGTCAGCCGAGTCTGGATCGAATAGGCGCGGACACGTAGTGATCAGAGCTACTCCTCAGCGACTCTCTCACCAACTAATCGAAGAAAACTCTCTCACCGATCCCACTTACGTCGAAGACTTTTTGCTGACTCACAGGGTGTTCACTCCAAGCCCTTTGTGCATTGCGAATCAGCTGTTGGAGTGGTTCAAAGACCCGGAAGTTCGAGATCGCGTCACAAGGGTGGTGCTCCTGTGGGTCAACAACCATTTCACTGACTTTGAGACTGATCCGGACATGATCGAGTTCCTTGAAAATTTCGAGCAAGGTCTGGAAGACGAGCACATGGCCGGGCAATTGCGACTGTTAAACATCGCTTGTGCCGCCAAAGCGCGTATCAGGAACGTAGTGCTGGCTAGGCCCAATAGGGACGAACCTCTGGCTTTTCAAGTGTTGGGAGGTTTCGAAAGGAACTTTGGAATATTCATTTCGAAGGTGGATAAAAGGTCGAAGGCCGAGGAGGTGGGGCTGAAGCGGGGAGATCAAATTTTGGAGGTGAACGGGCAGAGCTTCGAGCACGTTTCCCACGCGAGGGCTTTGGAAATTCTGAAGGGGACCACACACTTGAGCATCACGATCAAGTCCAATTTACTGCATTTCAAGGAGATGCTGAACACGCCCGATAATTCGCCCAGGCCGAGGAGCAGGAAGATTTCAGAAATTGGTACGCAAAGGGTTTGATATAAATACAGGTTACTGGCTACTAACTGAGGTCGGTGCTCCCGTGCTTTCTAGTGCCCTTTAATATAAAATTTTGCTGTTATGGGGATAATTGTAGATTGATTTGTGGCTATAGGGTAGCGACGCACTTTCTACATATTTTTCAACTAAATTTCTTTTCAATGCGTCGATATCTCCGAGGTTTCGCCCTATATATTAATCCTTAACTGTGCATTTTGTACCTATTTAATTTGATTATATTTTTAGCCAAAATCCAACACGACCCCCGAGCCAGGTTGTCAACGGTTGAGGGAAATATTCTACTGGGTCACACCACCCCATGCTCTGAACCTGTAACCATCAACAGCCCGCAAAAGGAGGGCAAAAAGCCCATGTTCTCCACCATGGGGCCCAAAAGACGCCTTCAGAAGGCCCTTATGAAAATGAACATTCTCCCAAAAAACATCATTAAGTACGTTATTTTATTCCGATTGTAGCACTCAACCTTTGACGGTTTTGTCACATCACAGCATCGGCACTGACCAAGTAGACAATTTCAACCCGCCTTCGAACTTGACCACGAACATTTACCAATCCCAGAGCAATCCGGATTTGATGTCCATTTGCTACGACGACCTGCGTTGCACTGACTATCCCGAGCACGTGCTCAAGGTTTACAAACCGGACCAGAGCTACAAATACTTACTGATTCATAAGGAAACCACCGCTCATGAGGTGGTGATGCTGGCTCTGCAGGAATTCGGAATGACCGACCCAAGTTCCAACTTTAGTTTGTGCGAAGTGTCTGTCACAGACACGCAAACGATCAAGCAAAGACGACTACCAGATCAGTTGCAAAACCTGGCGGAACGTATAGGACTGAGCAGCCGTTATTACTTGAAAACAAACGGCATTACCGAGACTTTGGTACCTGACGAATTGGCTCCGGAATTGGTGCGCGAAAGTGCGGTGCACTTTTTGCAACTCAACGCCGTGGAAGTGGCCATCCAGCTTACTCTGCAAGATTTTAGCATATTTAGGCAGATCGAGCCGACAGAATACATAGACGACTTATTTCGGCTGAAGTCGAAATATGGTACTCCCATGCTGGAGAAGTTCGAGCATTTGGTGAATAAAGAGATGTTTTGGGTGGTAAGCGAGGTGTGCTGCGAGCAGAACCCAGTGCGGAGGATGAAGATTATCAAGCAATTCATTAAAGTTGCAAGTAAGTTCCTTTTGACTCATAGGTGTTTCAAAACTGTGTTAAAATTCTAAACAAAATGGCCGACACTGATTCAATGTCGACGTTGCCACATTGCTTTGGCACTGGAGGAGTCTATGGCTTATATCAAAGTCTGTATGTGCACCTGTGAAAAAACGGAAAATTTCTAATACTTCCGCGTGAAGGTGTGAAATTCACTTGATTTCATATTATTTTTACCGTTATTGATGGCTTTAATTAGTGGCTTTAATGTTGAATAGTTGCTTCGTCCATATTCACGTCATGAGTGTTCGATCCGGCACTTTACGGAAAAATAATGGTTCGTAATGAGATCGATTGTTCTCGGTCGGTGACGGGAATTTATCATGCACTTCAAACTAAGTTATGCAGCATTATCAGTAAGTAAAACACTGTTATTAACCTCCTTGTCCTAAATGATACGAAATATTATGTGAAATCGACGGGAAAAGGGATAACTGTTAAAAACAAGTAATTTTACCGATTTTAATATGATGTGAGTTTTTTAGTGGTGCAGGTTTCTATTGGTATGTAAACGTCTCATAGATGGCGTCCTCTTCGGTGCGTGAAATTGTCGCTCGTATTGGTCTACTCGTATTGAAATAAAAGAGAAGCGGCGTGTTGCCATTTACTAAACAATTTTGCTGATATTTCAATATCTTATTAAGTTGAATCATGATGGTTAAAAGTACATATATACGTCTTCATACTACATATGTCTCATTTGAACATTTTTTTTGAAGGACAATGCAAAGAGTGCAAAAACTTCAACTCGATGTTCGCCATCTTGAGCGGCCTGGGACACGGAGCTGTCACCAGACTGAGGCAAACGTGGGACAAACTACCCGGCAAGTATCAGAGGATATTCAACGATCTGCAACAGCTAATGGATCCGTCTAGGAACATGAGCAAATATCGACAACTGGTCAGTGCCGAGCAAACGCAACCTCCCATTGTAAGATTTCTCAATTTGAAACAATGATTATGTACAATTTTATCGCTTGAAACAGATACCTTTTTACCCGGTGGTAAAGAAGGATCTCACCTTCATACACGACGGAAACGATTCGCACGTGGAAGGTCTAGTCAACTTCGAGAAGTTGCGCATGATCGCCAAGGAGGTGCGCTCGCTGAGTAACATGTGCAGTAGCCCCTACGATTTGTTAACAATGCTCGAATTGGGCGGGCAACCTGCTAGTAATGCCATGGTGGCACTCAATCAGATGACCACGGCGTCTTCGCAATACCATACCCAAGGTACTTAAAACTGTGGCATTATTTAGTTTTTCCATGCATTTTTTTCTAGGTCAAGCTACAGTGAAACGACGAAAAAAGTCCACAGCCGCCCCAAATCCTAAGAAAATGTTCGAGGAATCTCAAATGGTGCGTCGCGTTAAAGCGTATCTGAACAATCTCCACGTGGAAACGGACGAGAAGAAATTGCATGAAATGTCGGTTGAGTGCGAGGGAAGTGGGGCCACCGCAGGGGGATTTTCGGGTCCAGGTAGCCAAAGGGGAAAGAGACACCCGTCGCCAGCCCCTTCTACCACCAGCAGTACAAGTAGTGCTAGCGACGAGAGGAAACCAACTGCCAAGTTCGGTAAGTTGGAACTATTGCTCGCCAAGAGGTTGGTACAATTAGAATATAAAAATATCAGCATTTTACCTTATAAAGTAAACCCAAATGGGGTAATAAAGTTGAACTGCTGGTTCACCTATATCTTGTGCCTTTACGTGATTAATGAAGCACATCATGACGCTCAACTAACAGTGCGAAAATCGCAATAAATCAGGTTCAGCCTCGCCGCAAGCCGTCCGAAAGCTACTGGCGCTGTCCGAGCCCGCAAAAGCGAGACCCCACCAGCCTAGGCAACCCGGTATACCAATTACCCAGCCCAGTCCGGCCGTCCGGAGAGCGCCTAGCGCGACAGGTAAACAAATCATTCATTAGACATGTTTACTATGTCAAATTTCAGGAATTTGATTATTAAAATGAACATTTCTTGCAGGTAGTTACTCGAGTTATGGGTCGCACAGTTCCAGCAGTTCAGGGGCGGGCGGAAGAGCGATGCATGAGCGCTCCCACTCGGACACGCCCACACCACTGCCCTCGGTCGCTCTGTCGGCCGAGAGCAGCAGCGTCACGTCGTTGAGCAACTTGCCATTGAGGAAAACGCTCACGTCCGGTAAGTGGGTACAGCTTCGGGATTTTTAAGCTGTTTGTTATCTGTCCCTCTCTTATACTGCGTATCTCTATCACTTTGCTGCGAATGTCGTAAAACTAATAATTTTTATATCTTAATTAAGAGTGTTTAAAAATGTAAAAACTCAAATAAATCTTTATCGAATCAGTAAAATGGCAACCTCGCGCCTAGCATTTGTTTTCAAAGATGGCCGGTAAGCTGCAAAAGCTACGTGTCACTGGGCGCTAGACTGGTAGGTGGTTACGTGTGGAGTGTTAACCGCGAAGTTCGATTTATGCCAGAATATTTTTCTAAATTCATTATGTTTTCCATATTTTCCTCCCAACACATTTTACGACATTCCCATAACTTTCCGGCTGTTACCTCGCACCGTGTAGACTATGGTGGCATGTTTCTTTCTCTCCAGGTTCGGTCACGTCTTCCGATTCGGGGCACAGCACCATTAGCCAGGTTACGACCGGTTCGGCGGGTGACTATCACCCGTACCAGACTCGCTGCCCCAGTCCCTCAAGGCATTCGACAGTATTGCCAGCAGGTATGTTTGTACGCCCGCTTTCAACCATCTCTAACCTAAAGGTTTCCGCTTTTTTTCCCCTGGTTTTCCCTTATTTTTTTCCGAAGGGTTTGCGCGTGCTTGATGTTAGGGGAAGTGGGAGGGGGAAAGGGGGGGATTCCAAAACTTTATGAATATCCTCTTGAGTCCCTTTAAGTCTAATCCTATTCCCGTGGACGTGAAAAAGTCTCCCCGAAAATAAGTGTTTGTTGTTTGTCGATGATGATAGGCTGGTGTCCCGTGCGTCCCGGTTGTATACCGCCTTGTCCTCAAGCTGTGGCAGTGTTGCCCCCTTTACCTCATGCTTTGCGCAATGGTAAGTTTTCGTATGCGCTCAGACAATGCTTGTACATCTCGAAAAAATGCACTAAATTAGCACGAGCACGGACAAATCATAGAATGCTTTATGTAGCTTTTAGCCTCTGCAGCACTTGCTTCTCATTGTTTCTTATTTCTAGTAATTCCCATGTGTATGTAATGTGTAGTAAAGAGTGAAAATATGAGTTATGTGTAGTTTTAGGTATTCGTGATAAGAAAGTTACGTTGGAGTGGGGTTGCCAGCTAATTGCTTTAATTGTTACCGAGACTGCTTCTTGCAGATTTGTTGGTATAACGTGTCATCCTCATATTGCTCTTCCTTTGTCAATTTACCCATAACCTTTAGTGTAATTTAGTATAACGCTGTTGTTAAACGTTATTACATGTATTTTTACTGAATTGCGTCAGAATGACGAATGCAGGTAGGCGTGCATTCGCCATATTTTCAAGAAACTTAAAAAACTGACAGTACAAAATGAATTAATATATAATGCACGTTCATTAAGCTTTGTTACTCGTTGACAACGTCGTATTGTGACAAGAGATATTTCTGAAATGTGTAGAGATAGATATAGAGAAAGATATACTAGAAAAGACTCCGTTAAGGTGTCTTTAGATATTTTACATTAGAACACGCCATTATTGTGTTCACTGTCTTACTCATAAATATTTAATTAATTGACGCGTTTCTAACCACATTCCAGGTGCTAACAGACGACAACCCCCTTCGTACAGTGTGGCAGCCCACATGGCCCGGCTGCACAGATTGGGGAGAGCGCATTCCCATGAAGGAGTGACTCAAGGTTACCATTTTCACACCGATCCGGATATCGATCAAGGTGGGTGCCTCTAAGAGGTTTTTTTTCGCATCAAAGTACTATGAACTGACCGAAATTGTCATCTGTAGGTGACTACGACCTGACAGACCTCTCCCTCGAATCTGACACTGTAATTATAATGGTGTAATGTACGATTGACCGCACAAAACGAACGTTTACACAGACTTCTGCACCAGCTTTCGCACCGTAAAAGCTTCTTTACACAGTTGACTTAATTAATTTTTCCTCACAGATGACGAAGACACCCAAGTTTCAGCAGTATAAATGATGCACTCATCCGGATCCTCACGTAGTGTTTTTCAACATAACCGAGGGTACTGGGAGGCGTTCCTCCCTGAATCGAGTAGTACCTGATAATATATTAAGCATTTACTCTTTTTAGTATAAATTTGACTATTATTTATGTTGTAATCTCTTGAA
This sequence comes from Euwallacea fornicatus, assembly GCF_040115645.1. Classification (NCBI taxonomy): domain Eukaryota; kingdom Metazoa; phylum Arthropoda; class Insecta; order Coleoptera; family Curculionidae; genus Euwallacea; species Euwallacea fornicatus. The sequence continues at coordinate 748,856 of NC_089557.1, forward strand.
AGATGTATATAATCGGTTATTTATATGATGTGGCGAGGAGTGGAATCTCCCTGTAGGTTCCAGAAATGTAGATTTTTTGTTAATTCAATTGCCTTTATTGATCAGTATTTTTTCTTATGGAGTGAAGCTTCGTGACTGCGTGAAGTTTGGTTTATTTAACAAAATACCTGTCAATTCATATAAAACCACACTCTCATATAGAACTATAAGGTTGAATGTTGTAGGTATTGCCATATTGGTGATATAGCGAGAGTACTTTTATATATAATTATTTGTCGAGACGTCAATATTTTTATTGCAATCTCTGAGCTTGATGTGATGATAGATAGAACCGAGATGATGGCACATATTTTTCATTCCTTATTAGCATAAAAATATTCGCACTAACATAATATTACATAAGGTAAGATGTTCAGGAACTTTGTACCACTCTTTTTCGATTATCAACTATCCACAAACTATTCATTCCATGTGTATAGGACGATATTAATAACGTTATTGTATGTGCTGTAATCATATTTATTACATATCCTAAAATGGCTCTTTGACTACAGCAGAATTTATTTATTTACTATTTTTTTACATTTCTGCTCAAATAAACTTTACTAAGACATGATCCCTGTGAAAATGGTAAAGCTGCTTGAGTACACAACCCGCGAGTGTATTGTTGGTTGCCCAACAAATAATCGAATTTGCCACGCGGCGTTGCCGCACATTGCAAAATTCCACCTTCCTCATGAAGTATATTTGATTTGAAATTCTTCAGTGTTTCCCGTGAACTTGACTTAGTCCATAGTAGCTCTTATTAAGGATGTTGAGTTGCAATCTTTATACTTAGGTTAATGTGATCGAACTAGTCTCGCTCATTATAATTTTTTATCTTTGCGTCCAAGGGCGATAACGGCTTTAACGACTGATACACCGTAGAGTATGTATGAGATGTTAAATTCGTTTTGACGTTTTGGATTTATTCTCAAATGATATTATGTATTATTATTTTAAAAGAAATGTGTAATATATGTACAAATTTATTTTCCCCTCTCTGTATTTAATGACTATTATGCAGATGTCATTTTATTATGCGAAATATCATTTTAAATAAATTATTATGAGTATATTATGTTGTAATTTATTTGCCGAATGTCCCAGTCACTCAGCCCTGAACGAAATAAATTAATTATAAATCCAAGGTGCTAGATTACCGATTTTTAGCACGGCGAAACCATTAAAAATTGCAGAACTGTTTGCGAAACGAAAAAGTTATTTTGCGTAACGGTGTATAGATAACGCCAAGTTAATTTTATTTTTGAAATGATAAACACGGGGGGCTGCAATCTCAATTCTCGGAATAAAAAATTTAATACAAAATGTTTTTCATTCCAAGTTCAATTTGCTATCAGTCTTGCGACTCTTTTATTGACGCCAAAAATTATTGTCAGAAAGCTATTCAAAATATGTTTTTGTGATTTTTATACAGTTATGTTAAATCTAAATATAATTACAACGTCACATCGCTCCATTTAATGTTTTGAGAAACCTGCAACAACGCATTGACGTCAAAAGTCCTTTTCCAGGTTGCCAAATTTCCATTATCTTTACCAGCAAAAATAAGTTTTACAATGTTTTGGACCCAGTCAAACGATGAAAATATTCTTTTAAAACATCCAAATAAATTAATTTAATCATCTCTGCTCCGGAATGGTTTGTAAAATAAAACAAAATGGAACATCTCCGCAGTGTTGCCAAAAAATACTTCGAAAGGACAAATATTTAGTTTTGACGTATGGAGACAAAGTAGCTGCGCAAAAAAAAATGGCGACTAATGACAACTTGACAAAAACAGTGGGTGGTGGATGCACAGAAATAACACAGCCTGACACATTTAACCCTTCTCAGGTTGAATACCACCCTATAACCAACTGCAATGCTTAGGTCTATCCATAAAACGATTCTTCACTAAGACTAGAACAAAATACCAGTAATTACCTTCAAATTATGCAGATTTCTAAGAATTTTCCCTTGTAACAAAAACTCGCTCACAAATAGGTAAGCAAAGTCTTTAGATATTAATCAAACGCAAACAAGTTCGAGGACTTTAAGATCTTAAAATTTTGGTAGATTACAGTATTGTCAACCTTTGCTCTATTTACTAGCAATGGATATATCCAGTTCAGCTGGTAGTATGAACATGAGCATGGGTGCCGAAGTGGTGTATGGCACCCATGAAGATTCCCATGTGGTCATGTCTGAAAAGGTGCAGTCACTAGCTGGAAGTATTTACCAAGAGTTTGAACGAATGATAGCCCAATATGATGAAGATGTAGTCAAAACCTTAATGCCCCTGTTGGTAAACGTGCTAGAATGCTTAGACTCAGCTTATCAGCAAAATCAAGAACAAGATGTTGAACTTGAGCTTCTCAGAGAGGATAATGAGCAATTGGTGACCCAATATGAGCGGGAGAAGGGAGCTAGAAAGACTGCTGAGCAAAAGTTATTGGAGTACGAAGATGCTGCAGAAGGCGAGAGAAAGGAGCTGACTTCTCGATTGGAAGCTCTGGAATCAATTGTTAGGATGCTAGAATTGAAACATAAGAATTCTTTGGAGCATGCCAGTAGGTTAGAGGAGAGGGAGGCTGAGCTTAAAAAGGAATATGCAAAGCTGCATGAACGGTAAGTTTATCCTTTATACCTGGTTTGTATAACAAACTACAACAAATGCAACACTTTGTAGATACACCGAACTATTCAAAACCCATGTAGATTACATGGAGAGGACCAAATTGCTCCACTCAGGCCAGCAACTAGTCAATGATCGAGCAGAAGCTGGTCGGCAGCACAGCAACAGGCTGAACATAGGGAGGAGTTCAGGTCCAATTTCTTTTGGTTTCACCAGCTTAGAAAATGCAGAGAATGTAGACAGTATTCCATCTTCTCCTATAAGTAGCACACATTCATCCCCAAGGTAGGAGGAAGTTAGTTTATATCCAGTAGTTTAATGGTTTTTCAGTTTGCATAGTGAAATGGACAATATGGATAAACCTCCAGTATTAAAAGTGGAAAGAGCTCAAGAAACTGACTCTATTAATTTGGAGAACAAAAGTGTGGTGACGTCACCAGTGAGTCCTCCCAGTTCACAATCTAATAACAACACTGGTGGGAAATTGCACACGACAAAAGAACAGAGAAGTGGAAACACCCTGTATCAGGAGCTAAGTTTCCAGGTAACCAATTAGTCAAGTAAATTTTTTGAATCTCAATTTCTATTTGTTGTATTAATGAAGGATGCAGATGGAGATGAGGATGGTGGTGATATAACTGGTAGGTTTGTTACATTTATGAAAGCATGTTCTCTTACATGAGTAATCACTATTCTTTCTAGGTGGTTGGGTGCATCCTGGCGAGTATGCATCTTCAGGTAAGTGTTTCTGAGATAAACACTCATGAGTGTACAAACCTTCCAACTGTAAAATGAATATTTTCCACGCAGCTGTGTTATATTTGTGGTTTTTATATTCATGAGGAGCTGTTATAAACAATAAAACCCATGGGATGTGTTCAGTTTTGTCATTGGGAGTCAGGATTTTAGGCAATCTTGGCAGCACTATCATTTCAAACCTTAGGTTCTACATGTCTGTTTCACCAAAAAGGTATACTGATTCAAGACCATCAGAATTGTGTACACTAACTTTGCTCTGGCAAGACTCCAAAACCCTGATTCTCGAGGATCCAAACACACCCATTATGTACCTTTAGATTAACAAACTAACTTGTCTTGTTTCATGCTTGGACTAATAAATTTGCATCTGGATTCTTACAGTGAATGACAATTTCTATGGTAAGTTCATTATTGAATACCAATTTGTAAATAGTTCATTGCTATCTTTGGTTTCTGGATGATGGTGCAAATTCCTAGTTTGCATTGTGAAAAGTACCCTGAGATTTCCTAATTTCTATTTGCAGCTTAATTCAAAATAGTTTATAGAAATAATCACTGTGTTCGTTGAGTAAAAAGGTCTAAATTCGAATAATTTAGTACTTTTTTACCTCTGTACGCAAATACGTTAATTTTCTTCGTGTCACATGGCGCCTCGTCATCCTTGACAATCAAAATCCAGAGGGCGCCAACGTACTGCCGTTGTCCTGTTCCTGTCGACGTGCAAAGCAATGTAAAAGAAAGAGAGGGACTTCAGTTTAAATATTTTTAGTTTTCAACCAATGAAATGCAGCTCAGCCGTTGATCCGTCATTTTGGCGGGTTTCGTGGGAAATTCGAAATTTGCAAATTCTGTTTTTCAACACAATTTAAGAGAAATTCTTATACTGGCACTGTTCCAAGATTTTCGCGTTGTTTTTTTTTGTGGGACAATGCAGTGGGGTGGAATTCGGCCGCCCGGCGCCCTCAGAATTATTGTTTGTATTCACTTGACCAAACACTGTAATTTCCAGGTATGGGCAAAGAAGTGGAAAACCTCATCATGGAAAACAACGAACTGCTCGCAATGAAGTAACGTAAATTCTCATTCAAAAACATAACTCAGACAACTGAAAACTTTCAGAAATGCTCTAAACGTCGTGAAAGACGATCTTATAGTCAAGGTGGACGAGCTGACTGGGGAAATCGACATGCTGCGTGAGGAGATCTTGTCGTTGAACGTGTCCCGAACAAAATTAAGGTTAGTGAGGGGACTGCTAGATCCAAAGACAAGAAAATATTGAATTTTCATAGGGAGCGCATAAGCGAATTGGAGGAGGATGTGAAACGAATCAAAGAAGCCAACGAAGCCAAACAGGAGGCCGATGATGAAGCTGACGTCCCGTTATCCCAGCGAAAGAGGTTCACCAGGGCCGAGATGGCTCGGGTACTTATGGAACGAAATCAATACAAGGTCGGTCTTGTGATACCTTTCAAACCTTTCATTCCCTCCATTAACTTTTCAGGAAAGTTTCATGGAACTGCAAGAGGCGGTTCGTTGGACCCAAATGCTGCGAGCCTCGACGGAACCTAATCTAGACAAACACGGCAACCGCAGCATCTGGAAATTCTTCCAGAAGCTGTTCAGCAGCGGGGAGCGGGTGCAGACTTCGCCAGTGCCCCATTTAAAGTACCAGACTGCCACGAATCAAGTCACGCCTGGTCTGAAGGCGTTACCCCGGATTCAAGATAGGGGCGACATAGAGATTGGTACGGAATTGTAATTTTTTCAGTAATCATGTCCGGTATTGGGGAGTTTAATGCGACTGTGATAGTAATCTATTCAATTTAATGCCAAGCTATTAATGTACCGTTAACTTTAATGTCGAGCGAGTTATAATCTAACGTTTCTATGGGGGTCAGCTTGCAGTCGAAGTTGGCGGCACATTGATATTTTGGCCCTTGGGCCATTTGCGGGTTTATGTTGTTGGGCAGGAAGAAATTGCTGTTTAATTACTGCATTAATACCAAAGTTTCGGTTTGGGGCTAAGTAGCGGTAATTACTGTTGCCTTTTTTTTTATCGTTAACAAATGCTTTTAGTAATTCGTTTGCAGAGGAATGTTTTAGTTACTTATTTTTCGCGTTAACGTTATGGGTTTGTAATGTTATTTCAGCGGCCGCACGACGGGTCTTACTAAACTGTTTATGAAAGCTTTGCGCACACTGTTGGCCGAAAAATGGCGGTATTCAAAGCGTAGACGCTAGATTCAAATCGGACTTCTATTGTGCTTCCTCGAGAATTTGATAATTTGACCGATAACCACACGCACCTTGTATGAGATAATGCCACATCACGATAATGACGAAATGGTGAAGGCGACGTGGGTTTTCTGCTAACGCTAAAACTTAACTCGTTAGATTTGACAAATTTCTATTTGAACGCGGTCATAGTCTGAGTGTGACGTTGGGGAAATCTAACATCGGAGCGAGGTTCAGAGTGTGATTAAAATACCGTAATTTGGGGAGGGTTCGTTGAACTGGCGCTTTCACCATTTCTTCGCAGATTAGAATGTGATTTTTCAAGTATACCGTAGGTAGTTTTGATTGTGATATATTTATGTAATGGCTTAGAGCGCCTTCACTACTTCCTCAGGGTGAATAATGTGATTTTTAAGGACAAGTACCAATAGTCGCATTAAAAACCGAAGTTTAGCCCTCCGACGCTGAGTGCAAATCATCGCTAACCCCCCCGCTTGAGTCTTCAGTGACTTTGTTCATAGTGCTGTGTGCTTCTGTTGATCATTTTAAATGGCAATCTCTCCGTTATGACGGTGATTCATTTTCAGGTAGACACGATCTTTTCCTAAGCCAATTTTACCGCATCCGTAGATTTCTAATTTTTCTGGTGCTCGTCCCTATATTAGGAGTTTTTGGGAAAGATGTGCTCGAGAGGGCATTTGTGTCCTTAATGAGTGCCCTGTTCAGTTTTGTGAGGGGGCTATAAGGTTAAAGTATACTGAGATTTGCTCAATGGAATTTTTAGGCTATGCAGGAGGTTCCGGTTAGGGCAGAGGGTAAATAATTGTGATAACATTATGTAGTTGGTAATAAATTACCGCCAACGACATACGAATTATTATTGAGATTAATGTATTATTTTAGTTGATTCTGATTATTCTTGAATCGATTAAGGGATTGCGGTGGGGTAAAGGTTCTGCTAGTTGTGGAGTAGATTTAACTGTAGTTTTTTTTTTGAGAGAATAATTATCACGTCACTAATAGAACAAGCTGTGCAGATTCAACACTGGCATAAACGTAGTCAATATAGCAAAAAGTTGCCCTGGACTGTAGGCAAGCCACCATACAAATCAACACAGAAACCGCCGTGTTGGGTATTGGCTGCGTTTATCTCGGAGATGTTCAGCGTTTCGTTTGCGGTTTTTGTCGCGCAGGGAGCCGACGCCGATCCGCGTTTTTATTAAAAATATACAGTGACACCCTAAAAGCTCTACTGTACTGATCATTCTTTCATATGACGGTAGTATCGTTACCATTGATTTGTGCCATATTTATAAGCATTTAACTTTACCTGTGAGACCTGTGTGATGCTGACCCCTAGCCAGTAGTTTTGTTAACGTTACGTTTAATATATTTCGTTAATTTTCATAGTCCTTTTATTTAATTTTCTGTCTTCACACTCCGACAGTTTCAGTTCCAAGGCTTGTTTTCGGCTATATTAGACCTTTATATAAAGCCATTGTGTTTAAGTAGTGTTGGATTATGTAAGTAGCTGCTTTAGTGAGTTCGATCAGTCATACAAGTTTTCATTTTGTAGGTTCTGACAAGTATGCAGCCCGCAAGGCTCTGGAAAGAAGGGAGCAGTACCGGCAGGTAATCGAGACCTCAAAACCCTTTAATTCTCTTTCTATAGCCACGAAACAGGTTAGAGCCCACGTAAGGAAAGACGACGGCCGTCTGCACGCCTACGGCTGGAGTCTTCCGGGCAAAGTCACCCCCTCCGGCAACATAGTCAAGCAGACCAGCAGCGTCCCAGTTCCGGTTCCGGTTTACTGCAGACCCCTGGTGGAAACTACGTCAAACATGCGCATTTGGTGCGCCGCTGGAGTAAATCTGATGGGAGGCTACACCAAAGATGGCGGCCTGATGGTGGGCGGCAGCGTTTTCTACTCAGATGGTCCAAAAATCCCACAATCCAAGTCTGAAACTCAGGTCCAGTCCCTGGAAAAAGAGTTGGACAACTGTAAAGAGGCCGCTCTTCTGGAAACTAAGCTCTCCTCGACTGTGTGGATCGTGACTACCACGCAGCAGGCCAGTATTGTGACTGTAAGGAAAGAGATTGCCGCTTGGGTAAACGCTTAAAGGGGGCTTTTTCAGGTGATCGATGCCAATAATCCTGCAGAGCTGATTAATAGCTTTGGAGTGTGTTCGGCGCAGGTGTTGTGCATTGCCAGCATTCCAGGCGCCAGCCCTAGTGATTACATCGACACGCCCGTCGATATGCCAGTGGAAGAAGATGTCGAACCCCCTAAGGAACCGAGCTCGCCTGCCAAATCGGGCGATGCCTCTGTCTCGAAACAAACTACTCGAAGCCAGGAAGAAAGCGAAGAGGCAGCTTTGCTGGGCAAAATTACGTTTGTGCCAAAAGACGAAACTGCCGTTAACAAGAAAGACAAATACAAAATTAGTGAGCAGCCTCAGGAGGATCCCCAGCCAGATGAGGCTAAAGAACAATCGCCCCCCGCTGAAAACGAGGCTGAGGGGAGTCCCTCTACGAGCGTAAACCAAGAGGTATGTAGCACTCGAATTCCTCCTATAACAAGGAAATTAAACGGTTCGTCCCAGGTGATGTCAAGCGTCCTGGCAACCATGTGGCTGGGAGATGAGCAGGGAAATGTGTACGTCCATTCCTCTGTCGCAAATTGGTCTCAGCGCTTGCAAAGCGTTAAGCTGAAAGACGCAGTGATTAGCATAGTGTAAGTGACCCCTAACACTCTTCGTTCTCCATGTAACGAGAACTTTCAGTCACATCAATGGCCGAGTGATGGTCGCCCTGGCCAACGCTCAAGTGGCCGTTTTCAAGCGGACCGAAGAGGGGGAATGGGACCTGTCGCAATACCACATAGTGCAAATCGGTCTGCCGCACCAATCCGTCAGACAGCTCGCAGTGGTGGGAGACAAGGTGTGGTGCGGCTACAGGAACAAAATACACGTGCTGCAACCTCGAGAGCTCAAAATCTGTCACACCTTGGAGGCTCATCCCAGGAGAGAGAGCCCTGTAAGATCTCCCTTAACCGCTCAATACAACGGATATTAAAAAATGTATATCTAGGTCCGGCAGATGGCTTGGCTGGGCGACGGTGTGTGGGTCTCCATTCGTCTTGACTCCACACTGAGACTGTACCATGCCTACACTTATCAGCACCTTCAGGACGTGGACATTGAGCCGTACGTCAGTAAAATGTTAGGTAAGTACCCGTGACTAAGTGAATGACGATTAGATTAATGTGTAAGATTTTTCATGCAGGTACTGGTAAATTAGGTTTTTCTCTAGTCCGCATTACCAGCCTGCTGATCTCCTCCAATCGGCTGTGGATCGGCACCAGCAACGGAGTCATCATTTCTGTACCGTTGAGCGATGCAGGCAGCGGCATGGGGGCGGTGATACCGAGGAGCTCCAGCGTTCCGGGGATAAGTAAGTGTAGGAGAAACGTCAGGTAGTGCCTCAGTGAAGTTTTGGCTTTGTTGATCATTTTACTACGACGTTGCAATCAATCCGTCTAGTCTTCAACCTTCCTCTTTTTCTAGGTGTACGCGCACCGCCTTTGCGTGGTAGCGACATCCCCTACTGCACCATGGCTCACGCTCAACTCAGCTTCCACGGCCATAGAGACAATGTCAAGTTTTTCGTGGCGGTACCCGGCCATGGAGGTGAAAAATCCGCGCCTAAAACCACGTTGTACCCCCTTAAAATCTACAAATTTGCATTTTTGCAGGTGTCAGCGCAGCATCCACTCCGTCGGAAGCGATGGCTGCTTCGGTGACTTCAATGGGGAGCAACCAGAAGCAGCAGCCGAACTGCATGCTGGTCATTTCCGGAGGAGAAGGATACGTCGATTTTAGAGTCGGTAAGTGCTCGATTAAGCACCCTTCGGGTGTCACCTGCAAGCATGCAAGTAGGAAAATCGTAGAAACGCATAGGGATTCCTGGGTGATTAAGCCGCACTTAACACCAACTTTTCTTCCAAATTAACGTCTTAAAAGCGGGAGTTTTGGGCGGTTTTCATGGTCTCTCCACTTCAAATTTTGCTGTAAATACTGCTGATATTGTCAAAGACGGAGGTTAACAAACCGTCGAATTTGCAGAAGACGATTGCGAACCGAGAGACGGAGCTTCACATCTATTGATTTGGCAAGTTAGTAACGATCCTGGGAATCCCATGGGGTAGGTGTGCATTATTCCTTTTTTCCCTCAAGTCGCGCCTTAGCTACAATAGACTCCATTGCACCCTTAGCGTTACGTCCGACCATAAAGTGCTTTAACACAACATCAAAATTGCTTTTAGGTGATGAAATGGAGGACAGTATGATCAGCGACGCTGCAGTGTTAGCCGAGCACAACAATCAGGGAGATCTAAGTCATTTGATTGTCTGGCAGGTATCCACGAACTAGTGCTCCAATCGTTATTTGTGAAACGTTTTCAATTCATCATATTCACTGCAGTTTCCAGCTTGACCCAATGAAGCCAAATTAATGCATGTTACCAGTGATGTTTCAGTGTAGATTGCTAAAGCAACTTTTTCAATAATTCAGTCCGTTACTTTTGTGATATGAACAAAATCATGCTTGAAGCGAGGTTTTTATTTATTTAGGCAAATGATGTTCATAGGATCCTATTTATGAAGGTTTTAGTTCAATTTGACTTCAGTCATTGTGTAAATTTTGTTGACCAACATTGTATATTAATCCAGTGAAATTTATATATTAAGGAATAGACCTTTGTTTGTATAGGTGTCTTAGGCAAAGTGCTTTTATCACTGTATTGTACTATTTAAATTTAATATTGTGCTTATGTTATTTAAACAGAAATATACTATTATGAAAGACTCAGTCTTATTTAACAGATCCCTGCGCATTAACTGAAAAGTGTTTTTATTATAGAAAATACAGTTATAATGATAATAAAAAAAAAACAGTCAGCCTCAACAAAAAACAAATAAGAGTGTCGCCTTTAGAATGGTTTAATATAAACCATCGGAATGGTTAATTATGACTCTTTGGACACCATGTGCCTCACCAGGTTGCTAATGAACTTGTCGATTTTCCTCAGGTCTTGGGCAATTTCTGTCTTGAATTGAAGGCACTAGAACAAAAACTATGTTGCGGAAAACGAGACAATGGTTTCAGTGTTTAAGTCAATATGCATGTTCCACCATATGTTTCCCAAGTTATTGACCGCGAAGAGGAGTATCACGTAAGTAAATATGCTTACACTTTCAACAAAAGTAAATGCTTAAACCTTGGCTCAAGGGCTATTATTTAATAATGCATACATACCACAGAATCATCAGTCATCTTCAGGATGAGTTGGTTTTTTGAGTGCATATATTTCATGGTATATCGTACTTTATAGGGATCCTGAAGGTACAGTTTCTCTGCGGCTTTTTCAAATTCTTCCCAAGACTTTAGGAATGTCATATTTTTATGATTCTAAGGCAAAAAGGCTTTGAAAACGTTGATAGTTCCCTGTGTACATTTGTATGACGAATTGAAGGCTGCAATTCTTAGGTTAGAATTTTCAATGTTTACACGTCATGACAGTGGGGATGAGTATGATAAGGCAACCAGGCATACGCAGAACAAATTTGGATTTTCGAAGATTTCATTACATGCAGAAATTTCCTTCCACTATCTATATCATAAAGGGAGAATTTGGGCAAAATCGAATCACGCAAAGTCATAGTGAGATACCATTATCGAGAATGGAAAAAGTCTGCTGTATAATGGAACCAGGGGTACAAGAAATAAGTTTACAGCTGAGATTCGCGTCGCATGAATATCTTAAGGGAAAAATTCTTCTGCAATCTGTTTATAAATTATGAACAGAACTCTGGCAGAAAAAATCACATAAAGCAATACCAGAGTTTCTCTTATCGGAACCGAAAAGATAAAACGAATTGGCAACGTAAATATGAATTTTACAATATTGCTTCGTTATTCTCCATTACTCACAAACGTCACGTGGTCTCCCTATCCTAAATTTCTTCGATCTCACGTGATATGCTGTAAATGAATAAAATATACTACTAAAACGAGTAAACGTCACAAATTGACAGCTGCTACTCCTAACCAACAATCCCAAAGTTTTCAAAGTAGTGGCCAAATAAAACTTAAAAAATACCAAAAAATGCAACATAAAACGTACAAAATTAGATTTTAAGCAGCGCCCCGCGTTAAGCAGAACCCGCCACTAATGTCTGGAGCCGTTCTGCAAACTCATCAGGGAATCAGCAGCAATAAAAGTGATATGTTATTTCTATTCAGCCCCACATAGAACCCTCCCAATTTACAAGAACTTCACCAAGAGTATGTAGCTAGTAATTAAAGCAAAACAGTATGGGTATGTGCTGGTGCAAAAAGAAGAACGAGGAGGGTACCACAGTGGCACTACGTAGGGTGGAGGTGCAAGAGCCATACATTCGAGGGCATCTTTCTCATTCTCCTCCATCACCAGCCCCACAGATGCAGAGGACTCCCAGTAAAGTTGAGGCCAAATCACAGAGTGATGTTTCATTAGTTGACAAGCTAATCTTAGATACCTTAGGAATTATTGAGACTTTAGTGGACAAGTAAGTACCTGAATAAGGTTCAACAAACTTTAAAAGCCTGAGGACAAAGTGTGATTTTGCAATTTCTATGTATAACATTTTAGTCATCCACAGCTTATCAGTTACTTAAGGGGATTTAAATTGTACCCATTTAACATATTGTTTTGTAAAACCTCTGTTAAATTCCTATTTATAGTGAGCAGGAACCGCCAAGTGCTATGCTGCACCTGCATAACATTGCTGACAATGAGGAAGGTTGGATCCAAGTAGTCAATTCTATGATCAAAGTTATACCTTTAGCAGACCCACTAGGCCCTTCGGTTATTACTTTGCTTTTAGATGATTGCCCTCTGCCTTCCAAAGAGTCCATTATAAAGGTAATAACAGATTATGTCAGGATGAAAAGTTGGTTTCCCATGCAGCTTTAGCTGCATAAAGCCACTTTCTCTTGTCACCTATTGCTAAAGGAAGCATTCTTTCAGGTGGTGAACATGTTTGTTCTTTCAAGGGAGACAGCTTTAAGTGAAAGAGACAATCCTGCCAGGCAAAGGAACGTTTGCGTAGCACTTGGTAGTATTGCTGAAAAGTTAGCTGGTCCTAGGAATATAGAGATTTTAAATGGTGGTGTTATAGATTATCTTTTAACAAATTTGGTTAGTTTTGGTTTAAATCATGGTGTTGGGTGTGTTGTTGAGAATAACTACTTCCAGACATTAACCACAGAACTGAACCTATTTTGTAACTAAAACAGATTCTTTTTTTCAGGAACCAGAGACTAATCCCAATGTGATTTTATTTTCGTTAATAGCGCTGGAAAAGTTTGCGCAATCTAGTCAAAACAAAAAATCGATTTTGAGTAAGCTAAAAAAAATGAGTCCCTCTCCAATTCACAAACTAGAAAAGTGGAAAAGCGAGGCGCATTATGTGAAACGACAGGCGGGTTTCTGCGCCCAATGGATTTTAGATAACATTTGTAAGACTTCCTGACCAATTTTCACAAAATCCCCATCATTCTATCACTCCAGTTATAACTGAGGACCGAAATTACTCCTATTTGTCAATAAACATGGAACACATAAATGCAATGCTCAACACCAGCGATGTCAGTGAATATTTGAAGATCTCCCCTGATGGCCTTGAGGCACGGAGTGATGCGTATAGTTTTGAAAGTGTGAGATGTACCTCCCAAGCTGATGCTGGCATTTGGTACTATGAGGTACTGATTATAACGCCTGGTGTAATGCAAATCGGATGGGCGACTAAGAACAGCAACTTTCTAAACCACGTAAGTACCTTTCAGGGATACATGGGAATGGTTGCAATAAGGGGAGGTTCTTAGGAAGGGTATGGTATAGGCGATGACCGATATTCATTGTCATATGACGGCTGTCGGAGACTGATTTGGTACAACGCAAAGTCCGACCCCCAGAAGCTGCCCCGGTGGCAGCCTGGCGACGTCCTGGGATGTCTTCTAGACCTTCACAATCAGCAAATAATATTTTCAGTGAACGGAGTGAGTCTACCACCGAGTGTTCATGTCTTCAGTATGGCTAAGTGCGTCCGTCCAAACCATTTTCTATCAACTTTGGTCCGATTAAACGAGTTTTAGGTCAGGTTTCTTTGCCGCAGCCTCTTTTATGTCCTTCCAGCAGTGCAGGTTCAATTTCGGGGCGGAACCTTTCAGGCACGCTCCCAGAGTGGAATTCAATACTTTCAATGATTGCGGAGTGTTGAGGGCCGAGGAGAAAGTGGTACTGCCAAGGCACATTTTCTTGAGGCAGTTGAGGCAACAGAATATTAGAGAGGACAGTTGCACGCTATGTTACGACCAGAAAGCCACCATACGGCTTTTGCCCTGCAGGCATTCGTAAGTTTTCCCGTTGCATACACGTGGAGTACAGTATTTGAATGGGTGATCGAATGGATCTTACGAAAGGGTTTCTCGTTTATGTAAAAATTACGTTTTACGCATCAATTTTTAAGGAATGTGACATAGAAATATGAATTAATTTTTTATTTGTAGGAATTGTGCACTTTAGGACTGTTAAGAGTCTTAAAGCTTCAGAATTTGTTATAATGAGCGTTAGTTTTGACGAGCAACATGCTTCTTGCACCACAGAAGTCCTTCCCGCATGGGCGAAAATGCGCTTTACTGCAAGTTCTACATCTGTTAAATGAACCTAACAGGTAGTTTCTTTCCACAGAGGCTTCTGTGCTTCTTGTGCCAACATGCTAACCGAGTGCCCCATGTGCCGTGCCCCTTTCAGCCAGATCTTAGTCGAAGATTTCCGCAAAGGTGACATCGAGCAGTGACTATGGAGAGTTCTTCAAAAGTAGGAGCAAATGATTGTTATTATCTGGCCACGTTCATACCTCAATAAGTTATTGATAATTTTAACTAAGGGGCGAGGAGTAGAGGGTTATTGATTTTGCTAGTCTTTTTGTATTCCTGTACTATAGAGTTTTGAGGGATCATTGCGTCCCCTTTATGTAGGCAAATAATGTAAAGGATACGAAAACGTGGCCTTTGATTGTATATATTGTTATAAGAGCGTGTTTTAAAATTTGTTTTTGTTTAGTTTATTTAGTATGACTTTATTGTGTTTTGGTGTCTTGGAGACTTGCATTAGATGTAACTGATTCGAACAAATAAGCGGGCTCAAGATTTCAATTTGCTGGCTCGTGAAACCATTCAGTTTCGTCTCTTAAGCCCAAAACCGGACACTGCTTGTGTACATTTTGCATTTATTTAATATTGCCACGGTTGAGAATCAGTCAAGAAATAGGTATTTTTATGAAGAGAACACGTTGTTTTTGATTAATTCTATCCGGAATATATTTTTTAATGTTGACGTTGCTAGAGAGTTTTACTTTAACGCCCTGGAAATCGATACTCATTTTCATTCGACATTTTAAATCACCCGCCGTTTGTGGGGATCTTTCCTTCTCCATGTTGGCAACGGCAATTTTCAAACCCAATTTTGGATTAATGTTATTTCGTTAGTTACGCGAGTGTTGAAGACTTGGTTGATAGCGTTTTTGGAGTCTACTCATCAGGGTTTTTGGGGCAGTGAAGAGGCAATACGACGCTTCGGATTTAAAAGGGATTTTTGGCGAGGCGTCAAAGTCAGAGGAACAATGCGCCGTTGTTCTTCTTCGTGGGTGTTGGCAGCACTGCTCGAAAATGCAAAACAATAATTTTTTCTTTCATAAACATTCTGTCGTTTAGTTGAATTTCCCTTTATATTGAGTTTTTTCACCGATATTCCCACGAATTCGGCCCAATTCTCAGTGAAACCGTCCGCTAGAACTGTGCGTGTGCCCCTGCAAATGCCCCCTTCACCCAAACCGAACTAAAATGGCCGGTGCTGGTAAGTGGAATGGATTGTATTTTTGTCCAAAATAAACCCTGTGACGTTGTTCCTGTTTTTTAGATGTTTCACTAACATACGATGAGCTTTTGGATGATCTGACTGACGAAGGTATGACTCGTTATCTGGATTATTTATAGGCGCAATTCTCTGTTTGAAAATACCCCCCTCAAGGAATGTCAACTGATGTAACTTTAAATACTCTACGCTCCAGATGATCAAGCATTCAATGTAGCTCTCATAAACTCCTTTGTGTTGACTGCCCTGCATGTTAACGTATGTGAGAATGTGTTTGTGATACTAGTCCTTACCACACTAGCATGAACCTGTAGGTTTAGTTATGCAGTTAAACTGTTCAGCACTGTGCTTTGCAGTATGCTATGATTACTGATTACTCAACTGGGCCTTAGCATAGAAAGCAAATGGATTGATTTAAATCGCGGTGAAATTTTTAGATGTCTGGATTGATATTTTTCTTAAGGATCTGCGAAAGGAAAAGGGCTTGGGTACCAGTAGGCTTAATCTATTATCAATTTCAACTACTAACCCAGAGAACTTGTTGCAAGCTCTTAAATAATTATGAAGGGGCAAGGGTTGTCTCTCCTATAAAACCTCCCGTAATGCCCTTGGGTATCTTAATTGATGCTGCCCTCTCGACATCCTTGCACTCTCCAGATCTCATAGATTCTTTTGATTGTCCTGTCCGCGTAGAATTTGGAATAACCTCAATTTTTCAGGAAATTCTCTTATTTCACTCACTTATCTACTAATTTTTGGCACTTCTAATCAAAGTATACCAGGCGTCCACAGACGCAGGGTCCTCACCGCTAGACATTATTAGACTGGAAAGGCAATCGCTTAGCAACCATGTACACGGGGTGGTTTAGTTTTAGTTCACGTTCTTGCTTCAATCGATAGAAAATCGCAAAATAAGGTGACTTTACAGGAAATTACATATTTTTGTGTGATCCACATCCCAACGTTTGCATCGCTCGTTCGGTACATTTACCCAGAAACATTCGCTTAAGACAGATAAGTCATATTGAATTTGTCTGGAAATTTCTGACCTTGACCGCCAACTTCAATAATGACAGAATCAGTAAGTTGCAATGTGACGTAAATGACAGTGTCTCCCTTGTTTGCAAGTCTAGGTGATAGGAGGTTTCTGTTAGGGGGTGAGTCGCCCCCCTCGTCGGTGCAATGTTGCCAAGCTCTGCTAATTTTTCTCGATCTAGGGGAATTCCTAACTAACAATCGGGCCATTACGACATTGTGTGTAAAATTATTCGTCTTAAAGCTGGCACCAAGACGGATGAGTCATATTGAATTTGTCCGGATATTTTCGAGTTTGACCGTCAACTTCAATGATGACAGAATGCGTTACATGTGCGATGCAAATAGGAGGTTGACAGTTTTATGAAATGGAGTCAAGTTCACCGGACGAGTACGTGGACAAGACATTTTTTCCACTGTCCAAAACTGACCAAAATTCTTCAGTGGGCGCCCCAAAGTCTCTAAGTTGCCTCTGTGCATGAACTAAACATGTTTTTCTTCCACTTTCACCAGTAAATTGCAAATAACCTGAGGATAACCGATAACAAAAACTAGCAGTTACCGATAAGTGCTACAAGGGAGTAGCCACCCCTAATCAGAATGCATGTGACTGACTGTCCTAACAGAAACCCGGATAGCAAACAGTGAACTCAAACCCCAATATATAATACACTTAATAACTTAGCCTCGTCACGTGTAGAGTGACCCCAATAGAGGAGGATTGCTTCTAGATCTGCCATGCTGGCAGCATTGTCAAATCTTTTGCATTAACGGTGATGAATCTGACAGTTTTATTCCACAGAAAGTTGACATATGATCACTTATCTGGCTTGCATCCATGCTATCACTCTTCGATACGACATCCCTAGCAGATAATTGGCTCATCTATCGCCCGAAAAAAGCCGTAGGAACCAATCAGGATACAGGATTAGATATTAATGCCTCCAAGACCAATGACAAAGTCGTCTGCTGGCAACATTGCAGGTAACAGAGAACTTACCACATCCACGCACTCGAGCACCGTTAGTCCTTGTAGGGTAGATTACCACTTATCACAGTTTATCGCGAATCCATGGATAGTCAAAAACCCTTAATATGCAATTAGTTTACAAACTGCACACATTCACGTTTCAGATCTGACCTAACATACGGGGTGTCGCAAATTGGTGGTAGATTTACAGGGTGTTCCAAAAAGGTTTTGCCAAACTCGAAGGGGACACTGCGGTGAACAATTTTTGCGTACGCAGAAATGAGCTGTTTCGGCTCCAGAGGAATTGTTCTTCAAAAGACTTCGACATTCGACTTACATGAATACGATAAAACTAAATAAAGAAATTTTTCTTCTGATTTCCTGAGCTGTTGGGCAATGCACACGTTCCTATGGACACACGGGATAGAGCGTGGTTCCAACGGGACGGCGCACCTGCACATTTTGCCAGAACTATGAGGTCCATCTAAGCCAACAATTGATAAATTGATGGATTGGAAGAGGCGGACCTGTGAGATGGCCAGAGCCAAGTCCTGATTTAAGCCCGTTGGATTTTTTTTCTCTGGGGTCATATCAAGTCGGTGGTGTGCGAAACGCCTGTAGTCGGTCCAAGAGGAACTGTTAGGAAGGGTGACTGCACATATTACCACAGATGGGCGATTCAATGATTCAGAGGACAAATTTATGTAACCGAGCTGGGGGTTGTCACTTTCAACAATCAAACACTATGTTTTTGAACAAAAATGACTTTGAAGCCACAAAACGGCTCATTTTTGAGTGGGGGTTTATGAGCAAAAATTATTCACAACCTTCTTGGAACACCCCGTATATTGGTTTCAAAAAATAGGGGCTAATTGCGGCGAGATTTAGAGATTTGCGAGAGATCCTAAAGATTTTTCTGTGTCCCAGCGGCGCTTCAGATTTTGCCATTATCCGGGAAAACTAAGGGTTGTTGCGTTTCAGGGGCGCACTTCTTCGAACAAAGATCATCACTTGCGGAGTTGAATTTCGCTCAAAATTGCACGCACGAAATTGTTTAAAAAAAAAACAGCTCCCTAACTAAAGCGTCTGCGCATGCGCCCTTTTCTCTTTCTCTTTCTCTTTCTCTTTCTCTCTCTCTTTTTCTCTCTCTCTCTCTCTCTCTCTCTCTCTTTTCTCTCTCTGTCTCGTTTCGAAGGAGCACCCCTGTACTTGAAATTTGTAGAATTTTTGAGCCTCACTTTTTCAAAACACCGACAGTACTGACCATTCAAAAGCGATCCGAGTGTGGGAACGGGAATCGACCATGTGAAAGACAGTCCACACATTACATGGTGCTGAACTTGTTAAATTATGGATCGTTCATAATTAGTCAATTATTTGCAGTTTATAACGATTAAATTACGTTTATGTAGTCGGTTGCTCTCTACATAGCGCACGCCGCAGCTACGTTTCTACTGAATCGTAAATGGAATTCTACCACGTTCACTTTCTCTTCGTTTGAATAATTAGCCGTAGTATCGATAGGGCGATTTTACACAAACTGCGCTTGCAAGCACCGAGCACCCAGTATACGGGGTGCCCAAGTCGAGGATGTCCGGCATGGGATCTCGTAAACGATTATAGATAATTAAATTGGAGGGAAGTCGCAATTTTAAAGGGGCAAATTCCTGAGCGAACCTAGGGGTCATTTTGAAGAAAAGAAATGATCGAACAACCCCAAGAACGATGTTCGACCCCCTTTTTTTTTTTAACGCGCCCCAGTTGAGCTTTTCGCCCCTTGTTGGTTAAAAATTCACCGATGCTTCGCAATCTTAGACCGTTTTTTTGTAAACTTAGAGCTCATCGGTCAAAAAACCGATGCTCTGTGCGAAATGTCCTACTGGGCCCCCAAGATAAGAATGTCCAGCATGTGGATCTCGTGAACGATAGTAGATACAGACTGAAATGGGAGGATGGGGTTGGATGAGGGAGAAGTTGCGCCATAAGGCCAGCGGCCACATGAGCAAACTGATGAGTTTCCAGTTATTTCGAAAACCGTCAAATTTATTTTATTTATTTTTATTTTTTTTGTATTTTTTCCGCTTTCTGACAAGGGATGGGTGGAAGCCAAGACTCCGTTGTAGATTTTCGTGAGCCTTGACATGACGGCGTTCGTTCGACCCTCACGGACGATCGTCATTTTTTCCCCTTAAATGCGGCCCTGGAATTTTTGCCGTTTTTAAAACGCTTTTCCTCAGAAATCCATCGGTGCATCACACTCAGTAATTTACGAAACATCTTGGTTTTTGATCAATTTTTCTGTTATCCTACGTGCCTGCCTAATTTATACGTAGTTTACGTTGCAAAAGCGAGCGAAACAGCTTGTTTTTCCGACGAATCGCGCCTTACCTAAATTTCAAAAATTGGTCCAACAAGTGGCCGTTATTTTCCAATCCCGAATAGCATCCCCTTGACCTGCACGGGCCGTATTGAGCAAAAAAGGTCATTCCCGACGCACGGACGCCATAGAACGAAGTTTTTCTTGCATTTTTTCCGCCTTCGTTCTCTAGACATTTGACACGTGTCAACTCGGCCCGATCGGTCGCGTTTCGTAGCGAGCTGTCGGTTTACTCCTCGCTGCATGGCACGCGATAGACAAGGAAAGAGGGCGACAGCGTTGCAAATATTGTTTCATTTCCCATAAATAATGATCTCGATTTCCCAACAAAGTGACGCGTCGCACGCTTCGAGGTGTCGACAGAACGGCCGTCACGTTGACTTTGCCGCGTTTGTGTTTATGACACTCCGCGATTTTCGTGGAAAAGCGCGTCATGCGCAGTCCCGCCGAATCCGAACGTGGGACGGCGACGGCCCATTTGCAACGGCATTTTCCGGCCTTTTCGGATGTAATGCGATGTCGTTCTCCTATTGCTCGCGTTTGAAGTTTGGTAAGTCCTGAATGCGTTCGGCGCAAGTGGGGAATTCCTCGAGGCCCGACCGGTAAAATTCAAACGATTTTAGCTAGAACTACGTCCCATTCCCTGCGTCGCTGATCGATAAAGAAGAACCGTGCAAGTAGGTCAGGTAACCTCAAGAT
Organism: Euwallacea fornicatus; assembly: GCF_040115645.1. NCBI lineage: Eukaryota > Metazoa > Arthropoda > Insecta > Coleoptera > Curculionidae > Euwallacea > Euwallacea fornicatus. The sequence goes on from NC_089557.1 coordinate 769,585, forward strand.
TTTTTCAAAACGGCACCGATTTTTTGCTTTACAATTTCCAAGATGGCTCCGCATTTTTCCTTTCGCTCCCGACGTGGCGACGCGCCGGCGTCGAAGGGCCGGCCGCCTGAAGTTCCCGGAGCATTATTATTATTATTATTATTATTATTTTATTTCTTAGAATTTCCCTTTCGGAAATCTCAAGTTGCCCTTCTACGCCTTCGCTTGGCGCAGCCGCCGGACGGCCAACGTTACCTCGAATTTCGCTTCGAACGATGCATCGAATTCGATCTTACTTATTTACAATCGCATGCACATTCACGATCAGTCGATCAAATTCATAAAAATGAAATCCCACGCACTCGTCGCTTCCAAACGTTTACCCCCCCAAGGTCAAGTCCAAGCCTAAACCCCCTCCCGCCTACCCGGCCCTTGTTTCACTATCATCAACATCCACCCCCGCCCCGAGGAAACGACCCCTCTCCTGCGCAGGCTCGCCATCGATCGGGGCGCGACTGTAGCGCCCCGTTCTTCGGACGGGCGCGCCCAGAGTTACCCTACAACTCCACCCGGCTGCTTTGGGGTGTTTGGCCTTTAGCCACGCGGATTTAGTTTGTTTTGATGCTCCTGTTCAAAAAAACCGGTTTCCAATTGTTGTTGTAGCTGAGCCGCGACGCTTCCACCCCGAACGACGTCAGCGCGTTTTTGTCTCGCGGTTTCTGCCTGGGGGGTGCGGTTTTTTTCCGTTGTAAGTGAGAGTTTTTTCCCCTCAAAAAAAAAAAAAAAGAGAAAAAAAAAACACCCGAAAAGTAGAAAGTGAGCTTTCGCCGTTCCTCCTCGTCGAGATGGGGCGGCAACGAGCTCGCCCTCGAGAACCCGAACCTATCGACCCGAGATGCCTCTTGAAGGTGAGTGCTTTCCGCATCATCCTTGGGGCCTCGGCCCCTCTATCGGCCCTTATGCCTTCCTATTTTCCTTTCATTTGGGACATCCTTGCGGGGGTGCATTCAGCGGTTTTCCGTAATTTATTAAGTGCGCTTTTGCACCTTTTTGCAGGTTTCGATCAGGGCGACTACTCGTCCGCGAGTCCCCCGGGAAGTGACACGTCCCTCACGTCTTTGCTGGGCGTCGAAAAGTACGTGCAGAACGGAGATTCTTTTGAGAGGTAAGTCATCTCTGATATTGATCATTTTTCGCTGAAAAACGCAGTTTTGCCGGCGAGGTGTTGCCATGCTTGTTGTTTCTCGCATTTCGATGAGGAAACTGTCACCGTCTTCAGGACGGGCGTTGACGAGAGGGAAAGGGAGGAACGTTAACGGTCTAATTAATGTAAACACTGCAGAGGAACGACAATTAGGTTTCGAAACAACGTGGCTCCGCGGGGAGGGGGGATTTCCTTACCTATAGAACTGACGTAAGTGCCATTACTGACGTCGGTCCGAGCAATTGCGAAACGACAAAACGCCGTAAAGTTTAATTTCCCGTCCGCGCCACTGACCCGAATTCGAGCCGCTGCCTTTCCAGGTTGGAACCTGACATTGACAATCGTTCGAACAGTTGACAGTCGGTTAATGGCCAATCGCCACGGCGCTCCGCAACCACCTTCGGCAGACATGCCAAAACAGGCCGATTCGATGGTTCCGCGGCAGAGCCGTAACTTCGTCATTTCCTCGCTCGAACACGACGTCTTTCAATTGAGGCCCCGGAACTGATTCGCACCTGCCCGGCATTTTGCCCAGCTTCTTCACCTCACAGAAAACCGTGAGATTTTCGCTGGTGGAACGGCGCATGAATGCGGACTCACTAAAATTCTTCGTGGTACGCACCTCACCCTCACCCTCGCCACCGACGCGGACCGGCGACGGGGAATCCCCGAGCCTTCGGGTGGAGTGGGGCTCACATGAGCAACGCCTCGAAAATCCGCGCTAAGGCTTTTCTTATGACGTGGTTTGGCGGAAACGCACATTCTCGGTAGGCACGGCTTTGGTGGTTGGTTAACCTGACGTCAACTTCACCAACAACGAGGTCCGTTAGGTTGACGTCAGGTTGCGTAGCTGTGCCGGTGCAGGATCTGGACTGTCCCGGCGGTTTTCAGGACAATTCGAGGTAAACTGAGTTTTTGGAAAAACTTACAAATATTCTTCCACAGTGCGTTCCGCCCGGAAATTGAAGGCGACGTCGCCGCTGCAACTTTTCCCCTCCCGCCACGATCGTCAACTTTCGTTTCTCTTGCGAGACGCCATCTTGTATTTTCGCACGTTTCGTTCGGCTTTTTTCTTGCCACAGTGACGTATCACGTCTTGGGGTTCAGCCGGGCAGTCCGATGCGACCATTAAAAATCCCGTTTTCGCAAGGAGCGCCCGTGATAATAGTCGCAAAATTGCTGGTTGCATCGCTCCATTTAATTCCGGTAAAATAAACATCCTGGCAAAATGAGCGTTCTGGCAGAAAGAACGATTCGCCTCAAAAGTAGAGAACCTCGTTTCAGTGCACCACAATTTGATGGTGTTTAATTATGCGCCTTCTTTGAGAAAACTCATCTCTTTCGTATTGCATTAGCGCGGCAAGTTCCATGTGTAATTGAAGCTGAAGCTCACCGTTAATTGTAGCTGAAAACTGAATTTGAACGTTTAAACAGGATAATAATTACCCCTCCATTTTGTCTTCATAATTGCAATCCAGAGCTTTAACTAATTTATATTGTGGAGCGAGATGACGTCAGTTAGAGTACTTGTCACTATGTGTCATCGGTTTTTTTTTTAATATGCGCAATACCGGAACGTAGTGGGTCGTCGTAGTGACATGAGTAATAGGTAAAAATCACTTTTAGTTGTCATGTCGCGACAATAAACGAGAGTGGGGGGACTCACGTGGAGCACGTGTGACGGTATTTTCACGAAAATTGCGGAAGGGCTTTAATTCTTTTTTTCTTTTTTTTGAATTGCGCCACCGGCACGTGAACGGGGCGAGGCGCCTTGAAATTGCCCTCAAAGTGCTTGAGCGAAACGTCAGCGTTGGCAACATTAGAAAATGTGTCATTTAGGCCCCCGCGCCCGGGCGCGGTTCGGAAAACAGAGAAGTTGCATATTTCCCTTTAGGAGTCCGTCGCGCTCCGAATCGAACGCTGTATATCTATATTCTCGACGTCATTCTGCGTCCAACCATCGATCACTTGTCAGTTTCTGACACGAGTAGTCATTTATATTTTACGTCCCAATTTAGAGTGCTTCGATCACGGGAGAAAATATTTATTTTCGCCTTGACGTGACAGAAAAATGTAAAATTGCATTTTTTAAAATGTATGTCACTTCCGGGGCAATTAAATTGGCAGGTTGCGATTTATCCATTTCAATTTAATGTGTTTTCAATGGCAACGCGGCGGCTCATTGACGTGCAGCGCTTTCTTTTATCGTTAATTTCCGGTAATCCTGTGAAATCTCCACTGGTGACATTCAGTCGGGCGGCCATGATGAACAGCATGGTTGACGTTCATTTGTTTCAGCGTGACAGGCGGCCATATTGGTCGTCAGTGCCCACCGGGACGAGCGCCATATTGCAAAGGGCGCGCGTTAACGAGCGGTGTTGTTTAATTCGATTTAATTTTGGTAAATGAAGAGGTTCAACTGAAGATCGACGTCGCCCGTGCCGCGTAGGCGTTTTGAAAAAAAAAATGAAATTAGGGGCGGATCAAGCGCGTCAATTTGTAAAAATGAAATTTTACGTTGTCCTGTGACGAGCGGTGTGTAAATGCGCACTTTCCAGAGGCCCTATATCGGATAGCAAAAAAAAATTTAATTACGGATTGCCTCCGTCAGAAGCTGACAGGTCGTGCTTCGTCGGACGCTGGGTGACAACTGACACCTGACATCGCGAGATATACAGGATGGCCAGATTCGAATTCGATGGTCGGGTCGTGGCAGCGGCCAGTGTAGTTGCGAATCGTCCCCCGATGTACCATCAGACAAAGATGATGAAGACCTAAAGTTTGGGCTTCGGCAATTCCGAACACGTTTTCAAGAGGCTTTGACGGCGCCTGGCCGCCATACTGAAACAAACGAACATCCATTATTCGACTTGCACGCAACTCTCTTTTGTTCCAACATGGCGGCTAGTGTTTGTTGGTAATATCGACAGTTTCATTGTTTCTACGTTGTCCGATTGTCTTTGTCAATTGCTCTAATTTATGTTTAAAATTATGAAACTTAGTAATGTGTGTATTAACGTTAATTAAAATGCCTCTTCGCTCGAGTACCTTGCGCACATAGTTTTACCATTAATCATTGTTATAGTTTGTTCTGAGCATCAGATTCCTAGATAGCGGTTCAAAAACCGTAAACAAGATTATGCATGTTTAATACTGGTTAATATAGTTATCGTAATTAATCATTAACAATCTCCGTACTGCTTGAGAAAATCCATAAATTATTCATATTAATTTGTCCGACTGAGAAAATAGTTTCCTCGTAACATTGATCGGCTGCAGAACTCGCAAATTTACATGCCAAAAGTGTCAGCTGTCGCTGTCATTTACGTCACCTATGTCACTTGCTCTGCTACTATTGGAGTGTGTGCGTCGAGTATTTTACCGTGCGGTCAACAATCGTGCTACGACGCAAAACTTCAATGGAAAAAAGGTGGATTTTTTTTCTCCCTCGAAGGGCCGCCAATGGCGTCCGCGGGGCGGGCTGGCGGGCCCAGTGGCGGGCCAGTGCAGTATTGCCAATTTCAAAGGTAAACGAAATCGACACCGAACCGCCCGAAAAACGGGCGGAAAGACGTCAAAGTCGGCATTTCGCCCGCAAAAATGTCCGACAAGCGACCGCCGGTCCACGGATGGTGAAAGGAACGGGAATATTTTATACAAACACGCGTGTACGCGACGCCTCTGATTGGGTGGCGGGTTCCGCGGGGTTTAGGAGACTCCCACAAGGGGCCATGTTGCCGGATCGCCTGGGTCCATGCCTCCGGTGTTTCGGGCTTACCCTCAAATGTCGAATGCTGGTTATGCACAATTGTTGCTATGCATTAACGTGGCATTCCTCTCACGGCTTTTGTGCGATTTTAGAAAGCGTTTTTTGCATAAGTTTGGTAAATGTGGCAACAGTGCACCCTCAACATCAAGGTATATATTGGCACCTCCACGGTCGCCGCCTATATCCATTGTTGTACTGTCAATAACATTAGAAATCGTCTTTAGTTGGGAAAATTTTTTCCATTAATGTAAAGCTCTTCCTCCATTTAACCGTGTTTTCCCGATTGACATTAAATATTTCAAATCTCAGCTATCTAACTTTGTTGCTGGAAGTACAGCGTCGTTCAGCGGAAACTTTTACAATGGGGATGGAAGTTAATGGAAAGTTTCTTTGGCTCATTAATATCATGCATTTCCAAAAGCGTCGCCGAGAGTTGTTTTAACTGATTTTCCGACAATGACTAATTGAAGTTGTTCAAGGGTAGGAATACGAGTTTTGCCTTGGGAGTTGTATTTCGTTGCAAGTACCTCGATGGTCGTCGAGGGAAGAAGCGTTACTGACAGTTGCTTCAGGTTGAAAGGGCGTTTATTACAGAAAAAGGGAGAAAGGAGAATTCTGGGCTGTAAAATGGCGGCGTATGGGGCGTCATGATCGTGGAGCGTCATGCATCGCCATTTTGGGGAGGTCTCCGGCAGCCTCACATACACGACGCTATTTTCTAGGCCGTACGGCCTCCCTCCGTGTCGACGCCCGTGAAAATATTATATTTCTATTTGAAAATTGCCTTAAACCCACGGGCGGTGGTACACCGCACGCAAACAATATATTTTGACAGTAACAGCGACTTCACCTCCTCCGGCGGCCATTTTGAATCGCCGAAGACATCGGCTACGTCCCTCGCATGATCGCTATTTGGAAAGCGACCCATCCCTAGTTGCGTCGCGGCGCTGTTTTGCGGTCATCGGCCTACACCGTGAGTCACCGTTGTATAGCGGGGCTCTCTCCGAGGAGGGCTGCTATCGAGAAGGGGTCAGCGGGAGGATAATCAGAGGTGGGGGCGCCGGGTCAAGGGGTAAAGGTCGAAACACTGCGTGCGTCATTGATTACCACCTGATTCTCTCTTTCAATAAACTCTTTGATTATAGCTCTGGAAGGAACGAGGCGAATCAACCGGAAATTTGTCAACATTGCCGTTTGATATATTCGTTTTTGTTTCTGCTTAGATATTATAATTTGATTCGTTTGGAGGTCTCCGCGTAACCTTCCACGAATCAGTCACCCGGGGCTGTCTGGGGTCGAAAAGTGGTCCGTGGAGGTGCGGCGGTTTTTCTCACTCGTTTGGGGCTCTCATCGCGTACCCGCAGGGGCGTACCGAAACCGCGACTTCTCGAAACTTCGATTATAAGCGTAACTTTCTTGGGGCATAGACCACCGGAGCGCGGTTGCACTTAACACCTTTATTAACGTCCAAAAGCCAACGACTTCCGCAGGGAGCCCCCTTTTCTCTATTTAGACCCATCTGGAAATAGATCCAGACGGCAGGAATGACAAATGGGTTCGCGGGGGATCCGCCGCCTGTGCATTAACATCCGGAATGCCATTGGAGTTTTCAGTGTCTTGGTCTATTTTTGTCCATCATCCGAAGAGGCTCAACGAACGGAACGATTAAAGTACTCGCCAATTACAGCGAAAAGAAACCCGAACCCATTTGTTTATTGCGCAGTCAGCCTCATGGCATTGACACGTCGTATCTTACTTTACTACGTTCTTAGGACTCGGTACTGTCGTTTTTTTCTCGTTTTCTCGTTTCATTGCGAGCACGCAAACAACAACCGGGAGGACCCTGTATGGGCACCGAGAGGCCGGAGTCTTTGCATAAGCCCTGCGTACTTTGGGGGCACGTTAAGTGTAACGTCAACGGAACGAAGGGATCTTTCGATAGGGGCGAGGGCCGAAGGGGGCACACCTAGAGCAGCGGCATCGGCAGCCATTGACCGAGACCGGATGCGACAGAGGCAGCGTGACGGGAAACCGGAGAGCTCCAAGAAGGGGGCTCGAAGACAGAGGCGCACCCAACAGCTAAATGTAAACATACCGAGATCAATCTCTATATTTAACGTTTTGTTTTTTCGAAAATAATCGAATTGATTTTCGAAATGTCACCGTTAACGTCGACGTGTTTATTAGGACGTTGGGCAATGTCTTAATAGTCTCCCGAGTTGATTAATGGGCCTTTAGTGCCGCCGGCAGGCATCTTTGTTATTATTTTTGGGGTTAGAACGGTCTGGATATAATATTTCATCGTGTGGCTCATACTCAATCTCCAAATCGGCCTAAAATAGGACCCAGGTATCGCGTTTCGGGACGTCGGAGGGTCCGGAAACGAATCGAAACTGATCCGGCAAGAAGAGAATTGATTCAAATTGCCCGCACAAAAATGTGGCTTCCCGATTGGCCGAATCGCGGACCTATTGACAGCCGCCGTCAGCCATTGTTGCCGGGCGACCTTCCGTCGTTCCTGATGGTTTTTGCAGTTTCATTTGAAATCATTTTTCCATCCCCTTTTTGGGGTGATCATGTCGACGTTCGCCTTTGAATCCTTCAGCGAAGTCGTTCGAAGAGTATTTCTCGTAATTTGTGTATGTGGGTGGCTCACGCTTTTCGAGTGTGAGGTGCACACACTCGCTTACGTCAAAGCGAGCGACTATCTGTGATTAACGCACGAGTCGTAATTGTCCAGAGGAGGAGACGTATTCAAGTCGAGCGGAATAATGAAGCGAAACTTAGGTTAATAATGGCAATTTAAATGTCTATTGATCGCAGTCATGTATGTAATAGTTATAGCAACGTTTTCCGATGCTTTCTGGTGCCGTCAGGATGCCAACAAATGGCGGCTTTTCATTTGGCATCCTTATTCCGCCATGTCATTTGTCGGTGTGTTAGACGAAGCCGAGCAGCTACAGGCGGCCATTGTTTGGTTTCTCGGTGGTGGCATCTCATCTGCATCGTGAACAACCTTAAAATTTTGTCGGTTATTTTGATGCTTTTCACGCACCGCACCATAAATCTCAAGGTTTATTAGGCTTTTCTGGAAACGTCACTGTTTCGCTAAAACACCACTTAACGCACATAACCTCGTGCAATAAAGAATCGGTAATAGAAAGATTCTTGAAACCATTATAAAATCGTCACTCATAAAGCTAAATAATTCATAGAAATAACTGTTTTACGTCCGTTCCTGTCACAAATTTGAATTGATTTTCATGATTCCTCAATATAATGGCAACGGCGGCGCTCCCCGCGTACGGAGCTGCTTGCTATAATTCCTTTTTACGTCTGACTTTTTCAGGCTCTCCAACGGCTATAATATGTTTATTTTCGCTCCCACTTTGTCTCCTTGTGGAAACGGTCTTCATTCCGCAAAGTTGTGACGTTTCCTCCATAAAAACAATTAGAACACCTTCGTCGATCGCGGCAAAAACGGGCGTTATGTGAGTGTGAACGCGACTGCCGCATCAGAATACTGCAAATCGTTACCCGTTACCTCCCCCCCTTCTGCCCCTAAGAAAACACGTGTCTCTCGAAATAGAAAGTTCGGAAAAAAATTAATGATATTGTTGCGGTTTCCGGGTTTCGGACGATTCCAGTAAACTTGCTTTCAGCGTAAACGCAATTTATGAACTCTACCAATAAATTCCAGCTAGAATTCGCCAACTCATAGTCGACTAATAAATCGCTATTCCGCTGCTAAACACTTTGATATCGCTTATCACAATCGCTTCGTTTTTATAGCCTGTACGTACTAGCCTCCGACTAAATCAGTCTTAACAATGGTCTCCTTCAACGGCTGCCTCATGACAAGAACGTTCCAGCGTTTTCTTGCAAACCCTCAAAAATTTTAACATAAATAAACAATCCAGAATATTCGACATACATAAGAAGCAATAAATCACTCGTCAAGCGCCCACTAAAAACCCCCTTTTTTTGCCTCTGTCTTTTACCTGCCGCCGCCGCCAACCGGCCGTAACATTATTTTATTTTGAGCTTTTATTTTGAGATTTTATTTTTGTTCCAACAGGTTCAATTGCTGTCACCGTCAGGAATAGCGTTACAGTAGTTCTACGTCATTTAGCATTAATTTTGAGTGCAAAAATGGATTTAAAATAAACATAGTTCGCCAAAGGTAGGCCGAATACGAAAATCGCCGAATTCTCGGTCGTTCAAGTTCCATCGCAGCCGTCGCGGTTCCGCATAGATGCGAGAGATGCCTCCACCTTCCCTCACGTAGAAACCTTTTTTCATGGGTTGCTCCCGGGCAGCGAGGGGTGCCCCATGTGGGCCCCGGACAGACGAGGTTGCCCGTTCCGGTCCGGCTTCCGGATCCAGTTAAAAATTTAAGAAAACGGTGACCAAACGCGAACCGAAACAGAATTATGATGAATAGATATCTGAATATTTTGCAACAATCGAATTGCCCGGTTGTGCACCGGAAAACGGAGGAAGTGATCGAATTGCCCGCCACAAAATGCACGCCTGCCATTGGTCAAGCGGCGGCCCTATTGACAGCCCTCGTCCGCCATTATTTCTTGTGACGTTTGATGGCGGTTTGTGCAGTTTCCGCAATTTTTTATTTATCTTTTTGAATGTCGTTCCTGCCGTTTTTAGCGTTCTAAAGCCCGGAATTCTTGATATTTGCGCAAAAGGTCGCTCCAAGCAGTATTCCGTTATTTATTTTTTTGGTACATTCACATGCAGCCGGTGATTCACAACGAAGCATTATAGATTCCACAGAATTTATGTATATAAAATCACCTTATCGATAGACGTGCACATCAAGGGATTTTCGGTGATTAAGGCCGGAGGTTTGATTTATGAGAAAGAGCAAGTAGTCGAGCTGCCTGAATGGGATCATGAAGTGAAATTGAAGGTAACAATAATGAAGTGAATTACTGCCGATCGAATTCAAATATGTAATTAATTACCGAAAGAGCAACGCGTTCGGGAGGTTGAGGAGAGGTCGAAGCAGCATTGCCAAATTGTTTCTGATTTCAGATAATCTGCCATTAACGAACTTCCAACTGGAAATATTCCAACACCGTTCAGTCCCATCAAAAGGTTACGTATTCGATGTATATTCAATCCCCCCCCCCCCCCCTAATGTCAGTTTTCGTCCGTGCCCCGTCGATTTTGGAACTCTCACCGTTTCGCAGATAGCAACGGCCAGCAAAGTCGGATCAAACAGAGAAACATTCGAGCAAATTGTAAAGTGCGTTTATTGTTCCGCAAACGGAGAGGGCGGAGTGGTTCGTCAGGTAAAAGGAGAGCAGCTGCGGCCCGTGCCTCCATCGGCAGCTGCCGCTGAAGATGGAGGCCATCTGGCGCCTCAGCACACCTTCCAGCCGTCATCGACCCTAAGATTAGAACCCCGCATTCGGCGCTCCGAAACAAGGTGCGAGGCGACGGTGGTACCCTTTCCGGAGGCACGTTCCCGTTTGAGAAAAAATCACATCCGGTGATGAGCACCACGGAGCGAGAGGGGGGATTTGTTCCTTCCAAGGTGTTTGGCCCCGAGGAAGGGCAGATGCGTCTCTTCCTACCTCATTGAAATGAATACCCCATTAAGCACGTGCGCGCGCGCCGGTGCAAGCTGCAACTGCAACGCACAACACGCGGCCCCATATTTCTTTTTTGCCCCCTAAAAGGTGAACGATTTAATTGACGAAGTACCGAAAATAGATGCCGGGGTGCAAAGAACTCGAGAGATGCCTCGATGATCCATTGCCATAACGGCTTCTTTTCCGTTTGAACTTGATTAATCGTTCTTCGTCGCGTCTCCTCTTGCACCTAAACTGGATGGGACATTTACCCGATCCCCGAAATAATGTTAGTGACCCACTTAAAAGTTGGTACGCGGCCAGCACCTAACAGCATCAGGCCTCCGCATCACGGTGCACCAAGCAGCAACAACGCTGCTCGACTTTACAAGCCCAGAAGCGTCGCATCTAATTTAAATCTCCCTTTTGTGCTAACGCGACCCCCAAAACCGTCGGAGACAGATTAATGGGGCGTCGGTACGCGTAGGTGCGAAGGGGGTCTTCTATTTATAAAGCGCCGTGTTATGACTGCGGACCCCCTGCGAACGCGGTTAAATTTAAACACCGTCCAGTGGAACCAAGTCTGGAGTACGGGCAGGGCACATGGAAGATGCGTCGCGGTTTTGACATCTCGATGAGTTTCTGGAAGTTTAAAATTTTCCGTTGCGTTGACCGGAATCGACGTGGCAACGGGATCCGTCTTGTTGATGGGACTTTCGTTTTAATTTGAATTTTTGCTCCGGTTAAACCCCAGGTTGACACCGCGGCGGCCTTGCGGTCGGTAGGTCGTCTACATGTCAAATCGATAAAATAAGGTTGTGGTGTTGCCCTTCGCGGGCGTTTCTCCAGATTTCGATTTAATGGTCGCTGTCCGGTTACAAAGGGAAAAATAATTTGCCGCCTCCCCTGACCTACAACCATCGACTCATACATCTGCCGGGGGCAGGTGTCAGCCTCCGCCAAATTCGCTGAGACGTTCCAAAGTCCATCCCCTTAATCGCCCCAATATATTCGACACTTCCGGCCGCAAGAGACGAGACACTCGCACAATGTGTCTGCTTCTTACAATAGGACAGAGCCGAAAAAAACTTGGGCACTACCCGTGGCGGAATTCCCATCATATAGTCGGACACTGCCTGTGGTGGAATTCCCATCATATTGCCGGTTGAGACAGTCTTTTCCTCTACTGTACCACCTTTGATATGCGAGAGGTCGTCTCGGGGTGAAGGGGGACCCAAAGCGGGGTGATTGCACTCAGACTGGCACGGGGGTAAAATTAGCGATTTGTAAAGGTGTTCGACGACTGACTGTGAGAGAAAAAGGGCAGGGAATTCGTTTGTAGGGGAGATATTTATTATAAGTCTTACGTTAGATAAGGTTTTGTAACAGTTGTTCCAACTTGGCCTTTTGTTTCGTTTCAGGTAAGCGATGTTGCCGTTGATGTTCTGTGCGGGGTAAGTGGTCAATTTTACGTAACAATAACCTGTAGCGTCCCCTTTCTTCACACAATAACAGGAAATTGTTGTTGACGTTGGCTGTTCGACAAGGCTCCGTTATCGCACGGGGCCTGTCATCCTGCGTGTCAGTATCTCGCTCCGCTATTGACAATAATAATTTGTTGTTGTGTGTGTTTGATGTAAATATTTTTACGATTAATTTATTTGCCGATCGTCACGGAACAGCGCGAGGGCGGCATTCAATTGTAATGGAATCTGCGTTTAAACCATTGATCTAACGGTGCTCTAGATTTCTGGTTTAACGACGGCTCAATGGTGCCATACGAATATGCGTTTAAATATGTGCACAAACAGCGGCCAGGGCCGTATTCGCGTCCCTAAGGTCAACAATCGACAAACTACCTAAGGACACGTCTAGCGTTAAACCTTTTCAGCTGCCACAATTGACCAGTTACTGCGAGCGGAAAGGCGGCAACGTGGCCTGTAGGGCATCGTGGGAAAGGAGGCCTCGGTTGAAATCGCCGTATTAAGGCCACAAAAAGGGATTTGCGCAGGTATTTTCACTGATTTGGGTCACGTGTGCGTGTGGGCCGGAATCGATGACGTATAGGAACACCGATTGTTAGCACTTAGAGGTTGTTTGGAGCGCTCCGCAAATGGATTTGGTGTGAGCTGATTAACGGAAGAGCGGTGCACAACCCAGACAAACCAAATTTACCGAGCCTGCATCGTCCCGAGCAATGGCCACGTTTCGTGCATTAATAATTGCCTTCGCTGTGTCGTCGGCATACAAACTGCTCCCGGTTCGTATGGCCATCTTTGTTTATCACTCGCGGTCAGACGAAAACAAAAACATTTTGCGCCTTCTGCCATTCGGACGCGTTTCAAAGCGCTCTTTGAACACAATCGCCCAGCGCGAATTGCTTCGGTGAAGCCGATGGGAATGCGTAAATTCGGTTGGGCGCCTGTAGGTTGGGGTGCGGAAGAGTTTTCGCGTGTTTTTTCGCCAAGTTTGTTGCCCGAAGTCGCGAAATCGGGAGAGACAAAAGTTGACGGACGCCGAGGAACTGAGTAAATATCATTTTTTCAACTCGACGACCGGAAAATTTCCAATTTCGCGTGTTCGTTTCCCGGTGTTTTCCATAGGGCTCTCACCGCAGAACTCGGTCTTGGCCTCAGACAGATTTAGCCACGAGTGAAACAATTTTGACAATCGTCCAAGTAAGTGCTCCCTTCGGATGTGAAAAGTCGGTGGCGGCATTCCGGACGGCGGCGTCGTCGGCGGCGGCACGCCCGGTTCGTTGACCCGGCGTCTTCTACGGCCCCCGATGAGGGGGCGCATCGAAGGGAGGACACAAATTGTGTCAAGAGTGTTCCCGTTATCGGGTGCCAGGATTTCGTAAAAACGGTTCACCACCTATACGGTGTAGGTGTGATTATTATTGTTCTGGAGAATATTTGTGTCTGTGTGCCGGTCTCCGCCCACGTGGCCGTGGATCCGTGCCAGAGCTTTGAGGCTGCGGAATTCTTGGCTGTTTTTCATATGTTCATGTGTCCTCGACTATTTGCGATAAGAGGCTCGAATGTTGTGCACAGCAGCAGATAGGGAGGAAGGTTGCGACACGAAATCGTCAGTGACCCAGAGAATAATTACGTCGACATTAACGAGGCCCAAAGTTCATTCAGTAAACCGAGCTTTGGGTCTCTGGAAATTCGTTCCGAATTGAGGCCGCAAAAGCGTCGAACCTCGTCGTTTCGAAAATACTGTGTGGAAATCGGTTGGGTATGAGTATCGGAACCGGTCGGAGCGAGGAAAATCGTTTTATCGCTGACGAAGAGACATTCCAAAAAACCGTTGAACCTGAAGAAAGATGAACCTCGCACGTGCCTCAATTATTTACTTGTTACTTATCCGTTGTTTAAGCCGTTGACACCGAGCGTATTCGACGAATAGTTTGTATATCGCAGTGGCGTGCGTGGTCGTCAACAGAGAATCCCCCATTTTTTTCTTTTTTTTTTTTTTAATTTCGCAATCTCCGTAGGAAAGCACAAACGTACACGCACCCATTGAGCTTTTCATTCGGAACCGTCAGGAAATTTTACTCCAACTTCGGGCCATGACCGGGCCGATCCCAGAAATAAGATTTGTTGACACATTTGACTGCCGCTCGCGGATCGTAAATTGGCGTCGCAATTGGTCCCGCGGAATGCGATGAAAAGAGATACCCGCAATGAGTTCGATTCTTCATTCTTCTTCCTCGGACCGGGTTGCATTGAAGCATCTCGTGCTGGCATTTTCGCCTTGAACCTGCAACGGTGTCCTTGCTGCAATTCCGCTGCGGCGTTGCCGTTCACCGGCACCGGTTGCGGGCTATGGCCGTGATGAACCGAAAAAAGGCAACGTGCACACCGTGGAATGCCCCCGAGGCCCCCGATGGACACAAACAATCCGCCCGCACGTCCCGCCGCCACCGGCCCGGGAGCGGCAAGAATGCGGCCACCACTATCGAGATCCGATGCTCTTCGTAGCTTTGGGTGTCCGGAGAGATGTGTCCCATCATGGCCGTGTTCGACTGGAACCCGGTTGGAGAACCAAATAGATCCGGAAAAGGAGGCGGAGAGGTAATGAGGAGGGAAATTCGACCGACGCGCACGGGCGAGGGCCGTGACGCGTGACTTTGCTATTTTTGTAGAAAATCGCCCCGAGTTTGTGCCCCCTGGCAGCCACCTTTTTCCAGTAAATCAGTCGCTCAGTTCAGCTGTTCCGCATCTCGGACGTGGTCGGGGAACTGGGCACCTCCAATGTGGTTAGGAGGATCCCCGCAGTGGTGGGGCCGTTTCGCTGGAGGAAAGCATACCTCAAACGCAATCAAAGAAGTTTACGTATCTCACACGAGGTTAAGGGAACCGGACGACTTGGCCGTTTGTGACGTTAAGGTCATCGAATTTTTGCCCGATTTTGGCACCTCGCATCACCGAGTTCACTTAATTCGCCTGCGCCAACGGAACATTTTCCCTATTAGCCTGCGTATAGTCTGTTCTCTGGATATCTGTCCCCCGTTGGTTTTGCAAATTTGCATACGTCCTTGCCGTCCGCTTATCAGGGGCAATGCACCACCCTGGAATATTTGACGTTTTTGGCATATCTCCTTAATATCTGACAAAGGGAGCGGGCAATAATTGTTCGCTTTTAACGTACCTTTACTTCGCTTCCAAACCGAAATGCTTCTCATTTAATGGTTTACAGTCCGAAAACTGTTGTTGTGTCTGAGACACAGTCGGGGACATTCATGCGAAAATAACAAACAGATGTATAATACGTGTACGATCGGCAGCCAAAATCGTTCCAGACAATGACACTTTATGGGCGCGAAGACAAGATATTGTATAGAGACGTAATTTGACGCAGAACAAGAAGAAATGATCAACTCGCAATGGCAATACAACTTAATTGGCGTCTTCATGGACTACCCGGGTGGTCTAGAAAACCAGACTTTTACTTCTTCTTCTTCGTCTTCTCGGGGGTCTCCAACGCCGCGTCCGCTGCGCCCGGTTTCGGTTAGTAAACACAACACCAAGAAGGCGATTTGCATGTTGCCCCTATTATGATGGTAATGCGAATGAATTAGGAGAAGCCAAATTGGAATATCGTTATGCGGGTAATAGCTGGTAGCAGAGCGTTGTGGACGACGATCACGTGTGCAGGTGAATTTCACAAAAACCGTGATTCTGGATACCGCCGCGTCTTCCATTTTCCGATGACCCCCCTCCCCCCGGTCAAGCACCTCGGGCTGGTGGTGTCGCAACCATCGCCGTTTCGGAAACGGCCAGGGCGGGCGCACCTAAGTGATACATCCCCCGAATGGGCCGTGAGCGGTGACCGAATTCGACCGACAAGCGATCCTCAAAATTCACCTTTCTCATCTCCCTAAATTTCGACGAGGCGGTGCACTCACGCAGCGCCGAGGGCAATTTCGAACACAGTCACGCAGAACAATTGAACGGCCGCCTATGCCTGGAATGAAAATGTGTGGTCAGCTGCGTTCGAAATTCGATTTCGTCGTTTACGACGTGAAATTGTGACGAATTCCGCGTCGGGTTGATCCTTCAGGAGTCGCGACCGTTGCGTGCGTCACGAGGCGTCAAAAGTCGATTGTACCACGTGGAAAAAAAAAAATTGGCATTTTTCAAATGGAATTTCGTTTGTTCTGCGACGTTCGATGGCAGTGGCAGTTTCGAATCTTTTCTGGTCACCCAGGGTCCAAAGGGTCCCTCTTTTCGAGATTCACACACACACACACACACACACACACACACAAACACACGACATATACCTGGATTACCAGGAATTCCCGATAAACTTCCCAACGGGCCCAGGTAGAAATTCGAGATTTATTGACCTCCACGTGAAGCGGTGCGACTGAAAGACAGTTAGTTAATTCAAGCAGAGGAATGATCTCGATTCTCGGAAACGGGGGCTGAAGACGTGGACGAGTTTCCCATATGCGCATCAGGTATATAAAAATTTGTGGGGTCTTAAACGCGGCCAACGTCTAACACCCGGAGGAAGGTTTTTTCGTAATGGTGAATATGCAGAGAGTGTGCGGTTACACTATCGCTTGACCTTGATAAACTTTAGATAGTAATTCCCATTCATAGAACGACGTAAATTTCATAAGTCGCAGGAAGCGATACACAGTGGGCATTATTTCATTCACGGCCCCCACATCGCAGTTCGGTTGATTCTCACGTGTTCGCAGACGAGGTTAATTTAGATGAAATTACCTGCTTATCCAATATCATTGGTGGCGTCAAGTCAGGGCGAAAAAGCTAAAAAAAAAATAAATAAAAATCACCCAGCCCGCGTGTGTGTGTGTGTGTGCATCGGAGATGGCTCTTTCGCCGCTCTATTATTATCTCTCTCTCTTTCTCCCGGAGAAGATTACCGTTTATCACGTCTTGGAGCTGAATAAACGAGAAGCCGAAAAGTCCATGTCGTCCGGTCTCATTGGCGGTTCGTCAGTGCAGCTCCGGTCGCATTCCTCAGGATTGGAATGCGGCCGGTGCCGTCCGCGTTTCCCAGAACTGACCAGTACCACCGACCTGCCTCCGATGCTTGGCCGTTCGATGCCCGCCCCGGTCTTTCAGGAGCTTTGGCCGTGAGGCTCTGTTTTGACGGGATAGCGAACACATGTCGCATATGCGAAAAAGGACCACGAGATGGCACCCGTCCATCGAGAAAAACATGAAATTTCTAGGGTTCAGTGCATCCGTCATCTGAAGGTATGATGACACGACGAGCACTTTCGTTGCGTGCATCTGTCGTCTGACGAAACTATGAGGAATTTGATTGATCACAAGGCCGTCGACGCTTCAAAGGACTTCGAGGCGATTTTTACCTCGTTTTTAGTGTTTATCGTTATTTTCAAAGTTCATTTGCGGTACAAGCAACTGCAGTAATGTCGGACCGTCGTGGATGGACGGCACGGTAGCTTTTAAGGCCGCGCGTCCCATGCGGTGACCCGAATTGAACAGAAAAATTAAGCCTTGTTCTGGGCCTCAGTTTCTGTTCCAAACATACGTCACCCGACGGTTCGATGGTACCACGAACACTTTCGTTGAGCTGTAAAATTACGCTTTTGGTTCATGCATCCGACGAAACAATGAGCCCTTCGGTTTGCTGGCTGCAACCGTGGAGGGAATTGAAGTAACGTTCGCTTTGATCACCCAAATTAACCGCACGTTTTGAATGAAGTTGTTCTGAGTGTTTATGAGCGAATTTCACCGACGGACCCTCGTCAATCCCATAGCGAATTTGACCGGTGTGGAGTGGCAACGGATGCTCAAGTTTTTGTTCCGTGCATCCGTCATCCGACGAAACAATGCTTTTGATTAATTTCAAATAATTTTCTCTTGCGTCAGGCATTGTGTATGTTTACACGAAGTGTCGGTGTTACGTGTCGTGTTCCGATGAGTTTTTGAAATTTTTGGCCATGTATCATGGCATGGAGTGTGCGTGAATCAGTAGCTTTAACCAAAAATGACACTATAAATATCCCAACTTGAGGCATGCGCATTAGGCTGCTGTCAGTGTTGTTTCGAATCTGGGCCTCATCCACCGAAGAGATTTTGCGCATATGTGTCGTAGCAGCGAAAGTCGGCATGTTGAATTTTGCATTTTTGAAGTGGAAATTTGGCTCGAGGAAAGCGCACGAGGCGAATTTTCTCAGGATTCAGTCACTTTTTGCGTATCCAAGGTTAGCTTCACGTGTCCATACCTGCCGAACCAAATGCCACATATCATTTTTTGTTAAGTGAAATATATGCACTTTGATCATACGCTTCCTTGGTAACGATTCGAGCGTCGTTCCATTTGATTCTGTGACCCTTATCAAAGACATGCTGGCATATATGTATTTGACCTATGAAATTCTCAGGTCAAATATATGCCAGCACGCCTCTGATAATGGTTACGGAACTTAATGGGGCGATTATTACATTTAAATGCGAAATAAAGTTTAAAAATAAACGAAATTTGTAGTAAGGGACTGTTAAGAAAAAAAGCGTAAAAGCCAAGAAAGTGCCTGCATGCCCGTTTTTCGAGCTCGAGTTTGGGTAATAAATAAAAATTAAAAGGAACGCAACTTTCGGTTTTTCGTGAACATATGTGGAAGTTTTCGGAGTTTATCCAATCTTAAAGCGGAGCTCGAACGAAATAACCGATGTGTGGCTTCTTGTTGGTGCTTTATTCCCAAAGAAAACAAAAGAAAAAAATTATGGCGAGCTCGAAGAGTTTTTTGCAAAATTAATGAATTCAATTCGTAAAGGCGAACCTCCACCTGACCACTAAACTTAACTTTTTTCACTTTTACATACAGAACTTGTTCGCAACCGGGGGTGGTTCACGACCTCCAGGGATCCCCTCCTGTGCGGACATTTTACGGCATTTTTTTAAACAAAGTTTTCCCGTATTAACGACCAGTGCGAGGGTCAAGATCGACCGTTTTTTTCCTGCGGAATTCGGCTGTTTCTCGGCCCGCTCCGACTTCCGGCCGAGAAAATTCGGCCTCCCGCGATAAGGGCGATTTGCCGATGCCGCGTCCTCCCCTCTGTCCCCCACCTCCCTTCCGTCGTTTGTCGGCGGCCATCGCCCCGTCTCGGGCGCGTTCGCGTCTCGTCGCCTGCGCTCGCCGTTTCTTCTTTCAGTCGCGGCCGCCGTGTGGGAAAGTCGAGAAAGCGAGGAGAGGTCGCGCGGTCGCGAAACTGCGGCGCAAAAAGCCGCGAAAAAACTCTTCTCAGCTGCGGCCGGAAATTCTCGTTTTTTCCGGTAAACGAAAAGTGCAACTTTCGCATATCATCGAGATGTCGTTTTGCGATCGGTGTGCGACCGGACAATGCGGCACGGATTATTTCCGATTTCCGCTCGCCCCCAGTTTTAGTTCACGTTTTAACGGCGTAGTCGAGGTAAGAGTCAGATACGTATTGGGTTAAGTTTGGAATTTTCAACGTATACGCAGAAGTTTGTAGGATAAGCGTGAGGTAGCCGTCGTGCGTAGTTCTGCGTTAACGCTGAAAATTCCAAAGTCGAACTATTTCTCGAAGGAAAAATATCCTCTGGTCGGCATGTTGGGTTGTTTTGAATGTGGAGTAAACGGCCCCTCTTGAAGTTTAAGGGGACCGTGAGAAAGAGTGTTGTGTCCATTGGAATGCGTGAGTCCCGTTACGGATTACGGACGGAGCGGACCAAAACATTCCCCCCCTCCGGCCGTCCGCCGTTATCGTTCGGATCGTTGCCCCCCTTTAATTGCGCATTACTGGCATATTTGTCCTCCCGTTGCGAGGAAAAGAGAATGCAGAAGTATGAGCACGTCTCTCTTTTTAACGATTACGATGATGGTGCAGTTGTTTTGTGTTACGCCGCGTCCTACTACGCCATTCACAGCGACTTTGGCTACGTTTGTCGCGGCGACGATACACCGAGGTCGTTCATACATATCCTCTTCGACCAAGTACCCACGGTGTCGTACACGGGACAGGCGACACTCGGAATAAAACGAAAAGAACGGTTTTCCCTTCTCGAATAATGACAAGTCGACGACAAGAATCGGCGAAACATAGTTCATCCTCCCATGTTCGGCAATGCGCTTCTCTTTTTCGGTTGCTGCCATTCGAAAACGGTTAAATTTTCCTTGTTCGCGATTTTCCATTGATCCATCAATTCCTCCAATGGGCCGTTTCGTTTGACTCGAAAAGACGGCAGCCTCACGTGCGGCATTTGTTTTTCAAAGATGGATGTCCGAATTTGGCAAGAAAGAAACGACACTTACTGGGACGGTGCGGCTCGTGCCAGGAGAATCGCGTTCTGGCAGGAGGCAAATTTTAACGTCGACACTCTCCCCTTGTCTCTGGACGTTTAGGTCGGGCCTCCGTCGGTTTACGTCGAATTCCAATTGACGTCTGCAAATTCTGAATGTTGTGAAAATGAGGATTAAGAGCCACAACTAATCAGAACTACCGGTGAGTTTTCGCTTTCGTGCTACGAGTGAAAAATGCCGAAAGTCGCGAACTGAGCCCAGGGCGAAAACACGACACCTTTTGAGATGTAAAGCCATTGCCAAACTTGCGGGCGACCCTGTATTGTTTGTGGAACGTTCCTTTAAAAAATTCGTTTTAGTTTTGCCAGTCCTCGCACGCCAATTTCAGACTTATTGCAGGAAGGAAAGGTTACGCCACTGAACGCTGCGTTACTAATGCGGTTTTTCTCGAAATTCAGAACGAACGGGTCCATACGGGGTGGTTCAGGTTTAATGTACCACGTTAGTTATTATGGGACGCTCTGTGCGAAATAGACCACAACATAAACGTAAATTGAGTTAGCCGCGTTTAGTTTTTGTTTTCACTGCTGAAACGTCAGATCTGACAGTGGTGTATTGAATGAACGACGTTGCCGCTACCTCTCGTCGAACAGGATTTTTGCACGTCATCGTCCAGCGGCAACCGCGCAAGGGAGCTGACAATTCGAAATCCTCGCAATTATCGTTCGTCGGCGTGGGATTTGACTAATGTCGTTGTCACTGCCTTCGATCAGCCCGAATTCAAAAAGCCACCCTCCTAACTACCTCGAGACTTGTCCTGGGGGCTTTCCCCGAAATTTTTACCGATTGAGCGGATTCTCGGAAGTCTGACGGCTTTTGCCTCGCACACAGCCAAGATTTATGGAATTTATTTCTTTGGGACAGAAAGAAATCAAGGTCAGTCTAATACCACACACACCACGTGATTCTGGGAAGTCATTTTCGGGTACTTTCAAGCGACCATTACGGGCCAAAAGCAAAATTTCAACGGCGAATTCCATGGGCGAGCTGTCATCGGCGGATGTTGTGCCCATGCGTACATCGGTTACCTAACAGCGCATCCGCTTTACTTACATTTTCTCTTTTAAGGACACCCATCTAGATGACGGGCCTTTTCAAGGACACTGTGCAACACGGATAAAAACCGACGTGGCTCCGGAAACGTGACCCCGATTTCGGCTTTTATTACACATAATAACGCACATGTGTGTGTATACGTACTTAAAACGCGTCCATTCATGTGCCTGCTGGAAGATTCGATTCAATTGGCCCCTGGAGTTTTGATAAAAGCGAGATGAAGCCGGTTCAATGTCTTCTTGTTTAGTTTTATTAGAGGAAATTCGCGTAATATAGGGGATTGGGCGAAATTAAAAATGGCCGCCGTGAGGCAGCCGTGGGCTGGGGCCGTGATGTTGGGCCGATGTGACAACGGCGCGTTGGAGAATTTGCGTTAATTGAGGTTAGATTTTCGATTGACGCCTTAAGAGTACGACGTCGGGACCGTTCACTCTGTTTACTTTCTAAGGAGTACGCCATGCAAACTCCCACGTAAATATCGCGGCGCGCTAACACAGAACCGGGCTCGGACGCACACAAAAAGAGCAGCCCGACATCATTAATATTATAATCCGTGGTGCAGATTAATTTTCGGCAAGACTAATATTTCATGACTTCGGCTTTCGTTAAAAGTCATTAATCAGGACAGCATTCACGGCGCTCCGGTGCTAATGAGCGGCCGTTCCGAACAATTATCAGTTTCGCGAATCATTATCGCCTCTCGCGGTCGACGATTATCGGTTTATTATATCGAAGCCAATGATAATAAAGCTTGGAAAAAATAACGACGCAAATGGTGTAGGTTTATGGCGCGCGACCTTATCTTTTGTTTACGGTTTCGATGGTCCGACAACAGCGTAACGCTCGCTTGTTTTACGGACGCATCCATACGCCGCTCTTCCAGAAATCGTCGTCGCTTCTGGATACGTTTACGCACTTTCCAGCGCTCCCTTAGCGGGTCTCTCCTGGTGGCCGACGTTGTCGACTCCTGCCGGCCCAGCTTTGAGGTTAGAGGAGTGTGTGCGTCAAGGCCCCCCAAATAACATTTGAAAACTGTCCAGAAAGGCGTAGGTTTTTTTAGGCACGGTGTGCCAAATATTGTTGTCGGCCATAGTTCGTTGAACTCCCCGAATCGAAAAGTTAAATAACCGTGACGTCAGCCAATCGATAACCCGACCGGAGAAACGGGTCAGTGGGCTCTGGGTTTCCTAACAATCGAGGGATAGTGTTTGTTGTGTGCCCGTACTGAACGCAGAAAACTTCCCCCCTGATATGTCCGAACGTGTTTTGACAGTGGCGTAGCTTGTCGCGGCAACGCCGCCTCACTCATTTGTGTCTTCTTCCGAAAGAAAAGCCGAAAAGATGGCGCTCACGTACCCACCGGAGGGCTGCATATTTTAAACATGAATTTCGGGGAAACGAACCGAAAACGTGAGAACTTCACGTTTTCACTCCAGGTAGAATCCGGAATATTTGTTGTGCACAACAAAACGCATTCCTCGTATTACATTATCATCTCTTGACCTGCGATGCGACGTGTGTGGGGAAGATGGCGTCCCGGTGCCGGGAACCGTGTTGCCAAGTTCCATCGTGTTGGGACTGACTGCGATGTTTGACAGCGCCTAATCCAACTCCTCAAGCCACATGGTGATCATTATTTATATGTAGTGACGTAAAAACCGTTGCATTAAAATATAGTGACGTAAAAGCCGTTACAAAATGCCCGTGGTTACCTCGGTCCTGGGGAAGGTGCTGTAAAGCCGCAATAAAAATATGTATGAAGAGACATTAAACTTGAATTAACGGCCAGTTAGTATTTTAATGAGTCTACTTGTATGTAATTCATTGTAAAGTTAACCGAGCGTAGACAATGTACATATTATAATTATCCTTTTTGTGCTTATCACCATAATCTTCCCATAATAGCGAGTGTCAACAGTGATCGTTCACAGTTGTGAACAATGTCATTGTCAAAGTCATATGTTTTTGATACCGTGACAGTGACATGCTATTAGAGGGCGTGTTAGCTCATCGCACAGGTGACGGCACTTTCTGCATGCAGTCATGTTCTCTTTCTGTAATATTTCTAACTGATTTAAGGTGGGTGTAAACAATGTAGTCATCAAAGACGCCGTCGTTTATTGCGGAAAATTGAACGAACGTACATTCAAAAAAACCATTGGCGTGCTTTTAAACACGCAGTAATTAGATTTAGTGACTGATTATCAGTAATTTAGGGTGGGTGACGAGGTGTAAACAATGTAGACACCAGCGGTGTCGTGATTGTCTGCCGTTTTATGCCGGTCTGCCCTTCGTTCGTTTAACTTTTCATAGATCTTACACCTATAAGCGCCCATCTATCGAAAGATAATCGATCAATCATCAATCTTTGGGAGTGGATTATGTGGAGGGCAAAAATCGGAACGAGCCGCCAATCGCGTCGAAGAATGCGGCCTGCGGCGTCAGCTTTTAACGTCTCGGTTCTCACATTCATCGAGCACATTTCTTTTGTCAGCCCTAAATGGTCTACCAATCAAAACAACATAAAGCGGCGGCACCATCAACTACCTTTTTTTTTTAGTCCGGGGGCCCGCGTACCGCGACTCGTTTTTCGTTTCGCGTCTGAAGTTCCCATGAGTGCCCGGCAAAATTTCTGACATTTGACGCCTCCCTAATCAGCACACTAAGCAGTCTAATTACCGAAATCAATCGCTCGAATATGCATACACGGCAACGTCGCCTCTCATCAGGTTCGGCCTTTTAACTTAACGTGGTGTGTATGTGTATGTGTGTGTGTGTATGTATGTGTGTGTGTGTGTAAGTGTGTGAGTGTGTATGTGTGTGTGTGTGTGTTTGTGTGTGTGTGTGTGTTTGTGAGTGTGTGAGTGTGTGTATGTGTGTGTGTGTGTGTAAGAGTGTGCGTGTATGTATAAACCGGTGGAGGAATGCGGGCCTCAGACAGAATCACAACAACATAGAACAGTCAATAACCTCTCCCGTTCTTTTTACGCTAATAACAAACTCGAACATGGGGCACAGTGGCGCGCCAAGACCCTTGTGCTCTCCGATTGTGGAGCGCTGCTGGACAGCCTCAAATCAACTATATTGGTGTGTAACGTACAGTGTGTCCCAACCCAAATTCCTTACGTTTCCTTAGGGAACTTTTGAAGACCGTTAAAGGCGCCACTTTAGACTTTTCAATTTTCAAATTGCAGTTAAAACACCTTTGCCAGGAGCTGTGCATGTCGGTACCATCATAACAATCTTTAAGCGTAATTGTGTTCAGCGTTTTTCATCATGCAAACGCCTCGAATATCAGATCAGGTTCGAATTAGTGTTGTTCGGGTCAGGTTTTTTCTTGTTTGATAGCGAAAGGTGAAGTAGAAGTTCACTGCGTTTACTGTGAGCTTCACCGGCAGCGCACCTTATACTCCCAAGGGCGTATTCGGCGCGCTCGGGCGTCAGAGGGGTACAAGCGCATCAAAGCATACATATTTACCATCTGTCAAGGCCCAAGTAATGATGGTGACTTTTCGGTGAGACACGGTCAACAACGTCAGAAACGGGGAAATTGTCGAAAAATTAGTGCAACGTCAAGGGGTCTGCGTGAGAGCTACTTAAAACGTGGATAAGAAATACGCAATAATTTCCCCACAAGTGAACTGATAAATAAACCTTCAAATCTGCAATAGTGACTGAAGTGCAGAAGGTGGCAACGTCGAATTTTCAGGTTAAAATGTTTATTAATATTACAGAAATCGAATGAATCTGAGAAATAATATCTCGAACGAAACGCTGAATGCACAGAGTTTTCCTCAGTTCAACTTGATCTGAAACGTGGCGACGTCGCGTTTTGCATTTGTTTCCCAAGACGGCCCTCAGAATTTACAGCACTTATTGCGCGTGGGTCATGTTGCCAGCTTTAATAAAAACAACTTCCAACGCATAAATCAAAATGTGAAGACGGTTTATCTGTCATTAGCGTCAGGCTAATATCAATAAATAACGTTATTGACAGTTAAACTGCCATTCCACGTATATAACGCAATATTTATGCAGCCCCCGTAGTTCACATCGGAATCAAGCGAATACTTTTTGACGCGTGTAGATGCTCACAATCTAATTCCGAATTGGTAGTGATCAGAGTGCGTGAGTCATCATCACTCGAAAGGAGTGAGAACTCTCTTCGACTCTACTCGAAAAAAGAGAAATTTCTCTTCTTGCGCACATTACCAAATGCATCCGTCGATCAAAGGCGGATTTTTTATCGAATTGCCCAAATAGCAATTCTACATAACGGATGGCCATGCCGCGGTCATAACACTCATAGTTGAAATGTGTGCGGTAATCATTCCAAGAAAATTTCTGCATAGCGGTGGCCAATGACGTCGACGTCGGTATTCGCGGTACCGTTGCTTTTCCTGTTGTCTATGAACGTGTCACTATAGCAAAAAAACATTATAATGCAATGAATTGAACATGTGTCTGGTAATATCTACATTCCTCGCTGAACGGGAAAGGAATTTGCATTAGCCACGTGGATGTTTCAAGTATCCAATTACCGAATAAAAAATAATACGAGTTAAATTATTATTGAATCTACGTGAAAAAAAAAGCGCTCTTGGAGATGAGTAAAGAAAATATTATGCTTTTGCGCTGAATGGCAACGCTGCGACGTTTTATTGTTTACTGGAGCTTTGGGGTTTAAATGACTGCGTCGGCTCTAAAGGGAGATCACCGTTGCCGGATTTTATAATTAATCCTTTTTTTAGCGCAAAATCCCATGTTTATGGAGTTCCGCGTTGTATTGGAGAGATTAATCAGCAGTAGAAATTTCACGACTTTTATATCCATTAAATCACCCTCAGTTTTCTCGTTTAGTCATTCGCCGGTAATAAATAATATGGAAATGTAAATTAAGGGGAAATTAGCTGTCGTTTGTTACAAAGCAAGTCATGAGATTGGCGATAATACAGTGAGGGGTGGGGGGGCAGGGGGGGGGATGGAGGCAAAACGCACATAAATTCGAATACAAATAATGATCGCGAATATACACGTCTATGTGTCTATATAACATAACGGTGTGCAATGTACTGGCAAGGCCGTCTTTGAAGTGCATGGGGACACTGTCCCATGTTGGGTATTCAAATGTCGTTTGCACAGCCGCCTGTCATCGTCCCAGAATACCAGAAATTCCGACAAAGGTCGTCGCACTATACCTTTCCATCTAATAAATACGTAAAACGTGCGATGGCACCTGATGCGTCCTAGTTTGATGGGTGCAGTTCTTGATGGCGATTGTTGTTTGGAATCGAACATTAGAAAGTTGCAAATCAGTGACAGCGACTCGACCACCTTTTGGAGTTCGACGAAGGTCGTGCCGAAATGCTCGATTTTTGGTATTGACAGCTTTGGAATTTGAAGGCGGATAACACTCCTTCCGTCCCCTGACTAAGTAAAACTCCTCTTACGACGACCGAATTCGAAGCATCATAAAAGTCCCTCGTAATGGAGGCATCCTTAGATGTTCCGGAGGAGTATAAAATATTCTTAAGTGTTCAAAATCGCGTCCCAGTGTCCTTTCATGCGACGATAATGACAGCATCGATATGTTCGGTGAATATTTTCAATTTTTCAATTATTGGAGATTTAGAAAATCTACTCGACCCCTGATGGAGAGTACGGAAATTCACCCATGCATTTCTGCAATCGACGAATCAACACAATTGGTCGTAATCTTTTGTGCTCCGTATTTGTTTAGGGTCACAGCGCATTTACCGGTGAGTAGCTAAAATTGTTGATTGTTTTCGGCAGTGGCGACGTGAGTGGTTGTTTTTGAAAACGAGGGACAAGCCCAAGTAACAAGAGACGAGGATCGTGCTCCGCCATTTTGAAAACGTCGAAGCAAAAAAAATCCCAATGTTCATTTAACCGAATTTCAATTTTGGTCAATAAAACCACGACACAATGAGACAGGCAATTGCCGCTCGTGTGTCCAAAATATCTTCAAAAATTTCGCTGTATTCCTCAAATTTTTTCGAAGAAAAAGAGTAAAAAAACATATTTCGGAAGAGTCTTGTGTCACCTAATCATGAAAAAAAACTATAATTTTGACAGTTATGATCGGTCGTTTTGCTACAACAACTATAAATAGTAATTTTTTTTCGCATCTTTGCCCCGTAGGCGTCAGTGAGTATGACTCAATCAAAACATGGGGATTTACCGTCTTGCCCCCAGCGCCTACGTTGAAGTCACATTTCGGTCGCATCACTATTAACCGAATTTGCTGTAGGGCTGCTAAGCGCCCCCTCAACTGAATTAAACCCTCATCGGTGCATCTTTCGCCACCAAATTCACTCTCGATTTCGTACCCTGACCACGTCCAAACCGACCCTTAGCGAACGGTGCGTCCCGCGACCTTATCGCAATCGCGGCCGGCCATTTCGTGAGATCTCGCGGAGGCGGAGCCCCTGCCGACCAATCCGAATCTTTCGCGATTAATTCGCGACCAAAGACGAAGCGTCCTCAATTCCGCGAGCCGCGTTGCCAGACTTTCTTCTGAGTACCTGCCGACGATTGAAGGTGCGTTGGCGCCCTGTTCTCATGTATTTGTTGTTGTGGGTTGTCATCGTGAGTATTGGTTTTTGAGAGTCTTCAACGTTACAACGCCCATTTTGTCGTTTTAAAAAAATCGCTTTTGATCGTTCGCGACTGTGTCGAAATCGCCCTAGTACTACCCTGTCCAATACTCATCTCATTCACATTCTCAGCCCAAACCGTCAACGATTCCGAGAATAGTCTTCGACTTTGCGCTCTCGCTAAAGATGCGGCGTCACGGTGGTACTTCCGCCAATGGGAGTGCGTCAAGTTTTTGGTAAGAGTCGCGCGCATCTGGGTCCTTCCGAGAAACCGCCTTAGTCGCTTCGTGCTACGCACCATGTTGTGGCCCCATTAGTTCCCGCCAAAATGATGGTACCTCATCACATACCGCGGAGGGTGTACGTTTTAGAGCACGTGTTTCCAATGGCGCCAAAGGTACGCGCGAAACGTAATTGCGCTTTGTTTGTGACCTCGAGTAAGTACTAATCGGTGATGGGTGTGATTCAGTTCTGTTTATTACTCACAAGTTTTCGAAGGTCTAAAAACTTCTCTAATGCTTTATCGAAACGGAAATTGCCTCATTTACATCTCAAAGAGAGGATTAGTGGCGCCGTTGAGGTGTCACGTGCGTAAAGCATTTCCTGTTGGGCCATGTTTTACTCCTATTTTGAGTAATATCCATCGGCGCTATTTAATTTATTAAATTTTGTTCTAGACATTGGGTGCCAGATGTCCAGAACATCTTCCGAACGGCTCCTGCGGACCTCCTCACGAAGCAGCTGCCGGATATCATGAAGACTTTCTCGAAATTCGCTGACGGTAAGTCCATGTTTGAGTAACTTTTAGAAATTACGAGGGCTTTATATCGCCCCATCTAGCGGTGTCGTCCGAAACTGATTGT
This sequence comes from Euwallacea fornicatus, assembly GCF_040115645.1. Classification (NCBI taxonomy): domain Eukaryota; kingdom Metazoa; phylum Arthropoda; class Insecta; order Coleoptera; family Curculionidae; genus Euwallacea; species Euwallacea fornicatus. Next base: position 798,499 of record NC_089557.1, read on the forward strand.
TATCGGTATTGACGCGTTTTGAAATGTGACACGGCCATGCAGGCAACCTGCAGATCACGTCACGGATCATGATTCGGTGAACGTTCAATTTTTCCGGGTTCCGAAAATTCTGTTCGATTATCTCGGGAAGTGGCGTTCGAAATGTAAAAAAAGTACCGATAACTATTGGCGGCCGTTAGAAATTGAGGAGGAAAATCGAGCGAAATCTCGATTTTCCGATTGATGCGAGCCAGTTTTGTGACGACACACCGATGACACGGTCTCGTGATTATGGCGTAATCTTACGTACTGTAACTGACGATGGGAGCACTGCAAGACGTAAACAAAACGAGCAGCAAATCATAATCTCAAACTTAATGCGACACACGCTCACACAGAAAGTATGTCAACTAGTGCACTCTTTCAGAACGTTGTTATTCTTAATTCCAAATGTCATACAATAACGTATGTTTCACGGCCAAGTAGAAGGACTAACAGATTACAAGTCATGTTTGTATACGTCGGTTATATTGGGTATCGAAAGGGCCTTGATAGCAAATAATGTTAATCGTTAATATGTGTTTGTCTATTTATCAATTTCCCGGAATTATAAAGTCATTCCCCAGTCCGTAACGACTTTCATTCGACTCGTCGACATACAGAAATTATTTGGTTCCGAGTCCAGAGGTATCGTGTTATCGCAATGATTAGATTCTCCCAACCTATAGTAGTTAATATTATTATACGTTATTAAAATACAATTTATACACTTTGGAACGTAGCCGGCAATATTTCTTTATTGCCGGCATAGGTTACAAGTCGATTGTTCTACATAACCGCGTTCGGAAATAAACTTTTCTTACCCAACCTTTGAAACGGAACAATGCACGCGACAAAGCGCGGAAAAGTGGCTTATGACGTTTGACAATGCCACTGTCTGACAATTCAGGATTTAAATAAACGTCACACTTGCAATGGAACATTCCAAAGTCACCCAGCCGGCCAGCTGGCTGTTTGCATATAAACGTTTATGCGATTTTTTCTATTCGGTGTTTCCGTAAGAGACCCAAGTTCCCAACCTTCCATTCGTCGACGGGAGAAAAATTGATGCCGCAAGGTTTTGCACGCCAAATCATCTTTGAATTTCCGAACGTAGTCGACGATAGTTTTTTTCGTTGCCGGTGTACGCGCTGGCCGTCGGTTGTTCGGCGCAAATCCCCACGACTGCGTTCGAAACTCATGTATGGACGAAACCACGGCTTGGCATTTCAAAAAAATTATTTGCCAAAATCAAATTAAGTTCGGCAGGCGCAAACTCGTTCGGAAATTCGGAACATAGTTCGTACAATGCGCTTTACCAACGCTAGCGAGCCTGAAGTGGCAAAATTCTTACATTTTTCCGGAACAAAATTTCAACATTTCGTTGGCAAAAATTTGCGAGGGGCGAAACGAGGCGGCGCTAAGTCTTCGCTATAGAAAAATATCCAAGTCCAATCCTGGCGGCCTAGTAAATATAGCGGTAGGCCTTTTTCTGAACAGGCGCCAGTTCAAAAGCCAAACGACGCGCCATTATCGTCACAAACATGACTAATCACGGAAAATGCCTCCTTCAATTGATATTTTTGTATATCGTAATATTCGTACACGACCATGATGAATGGAGCTTAAATCCGTGAATGAAGCAACAATCATTCTTTGAAAAGGAGGTTTTTAATTGGCCGGAAGTCCAGCAATAGTAATCATTTGTTCTGGCGTTGATTCATTCAAAATTACGAATAAAATTGTAGTTCTACGGAGATATTATAAAATTTTAAGCTCGTCTTTTCACACGGGCTTTTTACTCAAATTTCATAAATAAAACGAGCCGCGGCAATGTCACGTTTTTCTCTTGAAATACGTGTCTGGTACGTTTTAATGCACCAAATTAGTATTTGCTTTCGACTATTTGAGTACGGGATCATTTACTAAATTGCGCCTTGTTAATAAGGACCACCTTGTTTCCAAAAAAAGCAAATAACAGATGTATTTGACTAGGTGTAGATGCACACTTAAAGGTTCCATCAGTTTTTCAGCCTTGAACCCAACTGCGTTGTAGCCACATTTCCAAGTTGGAGGCAAAAAAAAAAAGGCTGGAACGCACGCAGCAATCGCGCTCCGTTTGCTCATCTCGGTGGCGTTTCCGGCGTTGACAGGAAATAGGCACACGTGGATCTCGGGGGGGCCAGCGAAGGCTTCAAATTCCGGAGAGCTATTTCTGTCTCTGCCCAAATGAGACCTTTTTCCTTGGCAGATGCGTAAACTCTTCTCAATGTGCGTATGATGATGATGAGAAAGAAGACGTAGGTGGAGTGTTTTAAGGAACGTTGCCAAGTCGAATTCGCGCTTCCCTCCTAATGTTATCGATCGTTCCGGCGCTGCCAAACTTTCTTCTCGTCTGGATATCCGTCATACTGGCGGAGACGAGACAGGGGAACTTAGGTCTTGTGTACGTGCAATATCGGTTAGTTTTAGAAGTTAATAATCGGAGCACCCAGCTAGGCTCGGTCGAGGCAATTTCACATCGGTTGTGCAAGTAGCAAATAGATTTTCTCGGTAGGGAAACGAGGGATGTATTGTTCCATTTAAAATGTAAAATATACGACTTGGCAACATGAGTACCCCGCATTCCTATTTTAAGTATTTATTCGGCGTGACACGTTTAAGGGCAAATGTCAAATTACCACGAGCTACTATCTACTATGCAACCTGTTGTTGCTAATGGCCTTTTAAAAAAAGACCAAATAGCACTTTACGCAATTTTCGTACCAGCTTTTGGACAGTGACCTGTGGCTGCGAGATCGGGACGAAGCGACAGATGGACTATTCCACAGATTCCGCCAGAACTGTTATCATTCTTTAGCCGTATTAGTGTCCCTATGACGTTATTTTGTCGTCAGAGATGCGTCATGCATCGGCAGATCTAACGCGTAGGAAGTCGTGGTGGTCCCATTAGTCAAAACTGAAAAGCAATTCAATTGTTTTGCACTGTCAAATTCCTCCTACGTCAACCGTCGTTGCCAATTCTTTTTCTCCGAATTCTGCAGCTAGTTTTGACCGACTTCAAGTTGATACGTTAAACACGGTCCTTTCCTCCCTAATCCGGCGCTGTATATTTCTTAAGGCCGACAGACATTAGAGCGGCTCGTTTCGTTCGAATGGGATTAAGTCCGAAAATTGACGGCCCCCTTTCCTTTCGTTCGTTCGGCGGGCATCGTGGTTCGGAGACGAGGACGACGATTTGGGCGGTGCTGGCTGCGCAAAGTTGAATGAAACGGCGAGTACTACGTTCAACGATCTCGAGCATCTTGGCCACTGTTGCCACATTAAGGCCGACTAGAGGTCAATAAAAGTTCGAAATGGGTTTGTTCTAGGTTCTAGTAGTTTCATTGGCGCTCCTGATTATTTGATTATTTGTTATCAGCTTATCAGATACGACTCTTAGATCACCCTTTGGTTTTAGGTATCCACGTCTCAGCCCGAACGCACCGCTACCATTTTTGTCATAAACCGTGGTTAACTCAGTCCTTTTCCCTCGGTTTGTTATTACAATTTTTTTGAGTGATTCGTGAGCCCAAGGAAAAAAAGCCCAAAGTGGCAACGTGCGTGTTGTTTGCCGGTAGCGCGTCACATTCCGGCGTTTTGGGCGCCACCTGGCGGCAATATCGTCAAGTACTTAAACGGCATGGTGGTCTCGAGGCGCTTGTGGGTTTCTCGTGGTATTTTCGAGGGAGAAAACGGTGAGAAAGCCGACTTTACATGTGAAAATATGTGGAATTTGCCGACGATGAGGTGAGCTTTAATTTTATATGCGTTACATGTAGTTTTCGACGTTATCTCGCCTAATTTCGCGCTAAGCATTTCCGGTTAACCTGCAAGTATATTTTGAGCCTGAATCAAAATGGTGGAAATACCGCGTGCTTTCTGTCGTTTGCCGCTTTTTCCCCATAATTGCCGCGTCCCTCGTTCTAACGGCGCATTTTTGCATGAATTCTGTTAATTTTATGTGAATTCATCTAATTTCCCTCGCCGCACCTGGCGTAACAGGACTTTTTTTCATGTGGTAAAGTAACGATTAATATTACAGCGCTCCTTTTATAGTACATGCTTGGCACTTTCCCTTCAAGGAAAAAACATGATTCACTCCATTCATTTACAATAATCGAGTTTCCTAAAGCTGATAAATCAAAACGCATGCCTGGCGCCCATGTGCTTAGAACGTTCTCACCAACAATCAAACCCCATCAGAGCAGAATTCTTCGCTCAACCTAGCTACATCTAACCTCATTTTACAGATGCCCCGCTCAAGAGCGAGCTTTTGAAAGTCATCCCAGACATTGCTGCTCAGGCCATCGAAAACTCGCAGCGGGTGGAGGCGCTCAAAGACGTGTTAGGAGAGTACTTGCTGCCCTTGGTGTTGAGAAATTTGGGATGTTCCGACACCGGTTACCACAAGATAGCGCAGGCCACGCTGGTGCAGCTGCTGCAACGGGGCTATGTCACCAGGGTCCAGGCTGAGATCAAAATTTGTCCATCGATTCTGGCTCTAACCAGCATGGAAAATCAGATGGATGTCAATACGAGTGCTGTTTCGGTGAGTTATGTTTCACTCTGACATTTCGCGCCGTTCCATTAGAGCGAAGAGAGCAAAGGAAATTGACAGCTGTTTGCCATGCTTTTCCATTCTCTATTCCTTATGTCAAAATTTAAAAACCCCCACGCCTTCACCAAATCATCGCAGTTTCTCCTTGAAAGACATGGGTAGTGAGATGTTCTAGATTTTTTTTGTCTCACTACCTTGTCTTTCATGTAGAGGCAGCTTCATCCACTGAACTTCCAAGAATTCGAGCCAGAATTTGCCGTTGCCCATTAGAGTTGGACGTTTTAGATGTTTGAATTCTATCACAGCCAGCTTTGATGAGCAACGTTGAATTTGCCCCATCGCAGCTCATTATGCCTGTGCCCTAAGATCGTCAATTTGGCTGTGAATTCTTGTTTTTAAAATGATATCACAGCCACTTTGATGAGTTAGGTTGCAGATTTATCGTCCACCTCGAGAGGAAGAGAGATCAGAAAGGAGGTTACGTCCGGAAAGCGTCAATCTGACTGTGTACCGAAGGTTCGATGGTATCACAGCCATTTTGACGAGTTCTGTGCCCGACCTTGTCAACGCCGTTTCACGGGGAGCAATTGACCGCTTGTAGATAGATGCATGTGCCGCTCATCAAATGGTTGTGAAATGTTGCTTCGAAAATCATATCACAGCCAGCTTTGATGAGCGATGCAACATTTAATTCTCCAGGAATTCTATCTTTATTTGACTTAAGTGTTTCCACGTTAACGTGAGCTATATCCGAGTGAGAGAGGAAATGTATTCTCGCGCTGATCAATTGGTTGTGAAATGGACTTTTGGACGCATATCACAGCCAGCTTTGATGAGCGTGAGCGTCCATTAAACGCTTCAAAATTCTCAAAAAGTATGTGAGTTTGGTAATTTGTAACTGAGTTGGATCGAGGGTTGCCGGGTGTTAATTTAATCTTTTTGTCTGCTTTCAGTTGATGAGCAAGTTAGCCCCGTTGCTGGGAAAAGACATAACCGAGCGCATACTGCTGAAGAGGTTCACTGAGTTATGCTCAAGCTCCTTATTTTACGTCCGGAAACAGGCGGCTTCCCATTGTGGATACTTTTGCACCATCATAGGGAAGGAAGAATTCGAGAAGACCTTGGTGAGTATTTTCGATTTTCCCTAGCGACCGCGTCCAATCTCGTGGAGATAAGGCCTGGTTTTTTGGGCCGGTGTCTGTTGAGTTGTTGCTATGTTTTGCGTTCTTAATCGGCAAAATTCAATCGAACATTCTTGAGATAACTTTTTCATGGCTTTGGCGTAGAATACTTCTTTAAGTACAAGAATTAAACAGCCCGATTTGGAGTTTTTAACGTGAAAATTCTGATAAAGTGCCTTTTTTGGTACTTCGCTAAACTCTTAGTGGGAATTCCTGAGTAAATGCGGTCAGATTTAAATTTGTGCTGCCACATTGCAATGAATGTATTAAAATTCGCAGTTTGTTTGCCGGATTCCTCATGTTTCGATGATGAGTTTTGACGACGGTCTTCTGATTACTTAACTGAAGTTACCTCCACGTCTTTCTGACCGAAGACTTACCAATAATGACGTCACATTTACCTCTGTAACAACCTCTAAATGTGTTCATTTTACATTCCAGCTGCCCTGTTTTCTGGCCCAGTGTCAGGACGAAATCTGGGGTGTGAGGAAGTCATGCGCGGAAGTGATAATGTTCTTGTCGAGCGTCTGCCCGGCAGAGCTGCGCAGGACCCTGTTAGCGGACGCTGTTGCGAAACTGCTTCACGATGAATGTCGATGGGTCAGAATGGCTGCCTTCCAGACTTTGGGAGGATTCATCGCGACCTTCGCCGAACCACCGTTGACCAGTATCGATCTTAATGCCAACGGCGATTTGGTGTTGGTGAACAAGGACGGAAATGAATTGTAAGTCGCTTGTCGCGCCAGAAGAAATTCGGATAATGATAACGTTCCCTTTGCAGTCGTTCGGCGGGAATTGAAGGTGTTTCCAGTTCGGGAAGTTTGTCGGCGAAGGAGCTCTACACTCTGTTCGAGAAAGGTCCGCACCTGAACGAAGCTAGTACCGAAGGGACTGACCTCAGGAACCTGGATCTTTACTACATGTTTAATGATGATAACAGTGAAAGTAACGTGGGGAGTTGCGTGGAAGTCGAAACTACTCCGCTTTCGGGGGTCGAAGTCGACAAAAATGAGGTGAAAACCGGTTCGAGTTCGAACGCAGATCCAGTGAAGGTAACAACAATTAATAGTTTTAATGCTGTTCATTTTTTTGGTCTCCGTAACACGTTTGCATGTTAAAAATGTCGATGTTCATTCAATATCGCAGCACGAAGATGACTTGCTTTCATATAACGAGTATTACTATTGGCACTTAAGTCCACCCGAAGTCGACGTCCGGGATCTTCTGGATGACGCTGATGGTTCGTTGGACGATTCCGTAGAAGACCTTGTGGTGAGTATTGATTTCCCCGGAAAATTCACCTTTTGATTGACCCTCTACCTAAAATGGCAATATGACGTTATTCACTCGCCAAAGTTACACGACTAGTAAGCTGACAGTAACACCAGAACACCCACGTGAGACAGAGACACTGGGTGCTTAGCAAAGACATTTTCAAAATTACTTTTTGACCGTTTTGAAGGGCTTTGCTAAACCCACAAAATTTTCACCACGTAGACTTGTGAAAATGACAATATGGCGCTATTCTTTTATCGAAACCACACGTCAGTAGATTTTGACATACACCCAGGTGTGGAAAAGATACTGGCTGGATGTCAGCAGTGCCTTCGTCAAGACTATTTTTTGGTCAAGCCTGAGGATTTTATTAAATACACGAAACACCTGCACTGGCCGGTGCCATGCGACACTTTTCACGTAAAAGCCCGAATTTTTCAGTAAGTAGAGTGGCTTTTTTGCTTTTTTTCCTGTTCACAGCATGGTTTTTCTTAATTTCGTGGAGAGTAATGTGTCGTGACTATTGCAATGGAAAGTGATAGATAATTTAATTACCGCCGAGTAAGAATAGAAATTTCTTTATATATTTGTTGACCCACGTAACAAATTTCGCTTTTGGCTTTATATCGCTTTGCGTCATTTCCTGCGTAAAACGTTATCGTTTCTTGCACCAGTTTAATTCGTTCGATTGTAACTTGTTTACGTTTACATGGAATTCCTCAAATCGAGAGTTTACACGCACTACGACAGAAAAGGCAGCAAGGCGCCGTTCTTTTGTTTCAAAAACAATTGAGCGTTTTCGACTTACGGGTTCGCAGTGTTAGACTTGAATCGATCGCACTCAGCGCTCTCAGTATTACCGACCACGTGATTGAAGCCTACACCTACCACGTCAGAGTAAAGACCAGTAAGTCGAGAACGTTGCTAGTACCTAAACTGCCAAGTTTTTAACTCCCTGTTGCCATGTTGTGCGATTTATCTTTGAGGAGTAATATCGACGTTTTTCGTTACAGACGAACCACCTAGAAGAAATGTACGCAGGGATAAAATTGGATTCCCCTAAAGGAGACATCGATGAAACTCAGCCAATTATTGAAATTTCCAGTGATAACAAGGGTGATAATTTAGATTTAAAAAGTGAGTTTTCCCGCACCCCAAAACCGCTCTACAGGATTGTGGAAATTTTCCCGCCGTTGCGATTTCCAAAATGTTAGAAGGTTGGTTCTCATTCTCATTGAGGAGAGTTGCTGTGCCGGCGCACAAAGTCTAGATTAGTTTGAAATTGCCTGCCTCTATCATGCGAAGCGCCATCACAAGGTATATTAGTAGTTGTTCCCACTATTTCCTAAAATAACCGACCTTCTAATTGTCAACTTTGTCCAATGACGAGCATGGAAATTTCCACACCACCCTGTATGTCAACAATAATGATGATTATAACATATACAAAACGATTAATCGTGAAGAGAATTTTGTATAAGGCAGACTATGAAATTGTCGCGACGCCATTAACCCTGCAGTATATTTTGACCGATTGCTACAAAGTTATTCATTATTTTCCAGGTAGCAGTATAGACATTAGCGCTAATATAACCGACGCTACAAAAGTGACGGAACCGCCTCAAAAAATTGTCCCTCACTGCCTAGTGGAAGATTTCGTGTGGATGGCGCGTGGAAACAACAGCACTAACAGTGACATGTTCCCTGATATGTCGCACCACTGCGCTTATGCTTTGCCCGCCGTGGTGCTCACCTTGGGCCGGGACAACTGGCATTTACTCAGAGATGCAATGAACATATTGGCGAAACACACGTCATATAAAATAAGGCGAATAGTCGCCAGCAGTTTACACGAAGTGGCTGTGATTTTGGGACCTGAACTAGCTAGCACCGACTTATCTCCTCTGTTTGAAGAGTTTTTAAAAGATTTAGATGAAGTAATTTCGCCTCGTTGGCGTCGTTTTGTATGTCTAACGCGGGCTCTTCCGTAGGTTCGAATTGGGGTCCTAAACAATCTGTTCCTCTTCATGCAACTAATTAACGTGGAGAAGCGAACTGTGTTCTTGCCAAAGCTGGACGAGTTTCTGCGAGTGGACAACGTGTGCAATTGGCGCTTCCAGGAGCAATTAGCCGAACAGTTGACACAGTGTGTTCAGCTATTTAGGCCCGCGGATGTAGTCAAGTATATCGGTTTTTACGCTCAAGCTTTGATGTTCTACAATGTGGCGGCAGTTCGACAAGCATCATTACTTCTAGTAAGTTTGAAGTGACTTTTTACCCTAATGGTAGTCACAGGGGCCTTACGAACGATTCGATTGATGACGAAGTAGCTCTGACGTTTTTGTCTTAGCTCTTCAACAGAAATAAAAGCATGAAATGTTGAAAGAAATAGAAGAAGAATTTGTTGAAAAAATGGCACTTCGTTGCATTTTGAGGAGTCTTAGAATTCCTACAATGATGATAGTTTACGACGGTCTTCTGACAACACACTTGAAGAAATCGTTCAACGTACTTCTGATTGCATACTTCAATGCTCACTGCACTGCGATGATGAGCGAGCTCACGGAAAACAAGCTTATAGTTGTATTATTTTCAGGTTACCGAAATAGTGAAACACATCTCCAAAGACCACGGACTGACCTCCAGTTACCTCTCTGAAATAGCGGAACGCTTTGCTCATTCGAAAAAGTGGAAACCTCGCCAAACTTTTGCCATCCTTTGCGCGGAAATACTCAAAAAAGAGGCCATGGAACCGGAGGAGTTCGGTATCGTTATGCTACCCCATCTGTTGGATTTGAGTTGGGATCCTGTGCCTAATATTCGGCTGGTTGTTGCCGATTGCGTCGTGAATTGTGTTGTTAAGACAAGTCAGTTTAACTTTGCAGTGCAAAAAATTAAGAATTGTTTACAATTGAATTTCTCTTTTAGGATACTTTGTAGAGCCAGAAAACGAGCATGTGGAGTCACTGAACAACGTGTTACGAAGATTGCAAGCGGATAAAGACCGGGACGTCCGTATGTTCGCCGAATGTCCTACATTTTAGTATTTCCTAAATGATACATACACTATTTTTTACATACATCATCTTATCGTTTCACACCTTTGGTTCCTATCCTAAAAGGTTATTTTAAATTTGTATCAATTTTCTCTCAGGATAAGGTAGGAAAATAATGTTTTATTAAAATTTTTTCGCCTCAAACACGCTATTCACGAATAGCTTGACGGAACATTAACTAAGAAAACTCAAAAACTGCGTGGTTATATTTAACAGGTCCGGAATAAAAAAAAAGCTGTGGTTCAATAGTTTATTTGAATTACATGTAAATCGTTTGTTTGTAGCCGCGTCATATTTAAAAGCGATAGGTATATTTGTTTGTCTTGTTGATCTATTTGATTGAAATATATTATAATTTGTAAAAATGTAATTATGAATTTGAATAAACTGTCTACTTTTATTACCCACTGAGTTTTTTTGTATAATACTTTGATATAGAAAGTTGATGCCATGTGTCGTCGATATTTTCATATGACAAGTCGTATGATACTCCTTGTATTTCTGCTCTCCTGACACAAGATTCAGCAAATCAATATCGAGCATGCATATGACAGAATTTTACTAAAAATTCAACATATTCGGAATGCAGAAAGAAATGCGAGGATTTTAGATATTTTTCTTTTAATTTTTAGACAAATCAGTTTGCTGCATTCGCATTGGAAATTTAAGATTTGGCATCAAGAACACAAGATGTGTGAGGAGGTACCTTTAACTCCTGAGAATTTTTGGCCAAATAAATTTTCTGCATTTGCATTCGAAATTTAACATTTGGATCAAGAACACAAGATGTGTGAGGAGGTACCTTTAACTCCTGAGAATTTTTGGCCAAATAAATTTTCTGCATTTGCATTCGAAATTTAACATTTGGATCAAGAACACAAGATGTGTGAGGAGGTACCTTTAACTCCTGAGAATTTTTGGCCAAATAAATTTTCTGCATTTGCATTCGAAATTTAACATTTGGATCAAGAACACAGCAGTGCGAGGAGGTAGATTTAACTCCTCAGAATTTTTTTATCAAATCAATTTTCTGCATTCGCATTCGAAATTTAACATTTCTGATCAGGAACACAGAAGTGCGAGCAGGTAGATTTAACTTTTCAGAATTTTTTACCAAATCAATTTTCTGCATTCGCATTCGAAATTTAACATTTCGGATCAAGAACACAGAAGTGCGAAGTGATGTTCTTATTTAATTACTGACATTTTTTAAACCCAATCTTTGGTTATACCATTTTTGGATAAAAAGCTAATTGTGTCCTCAAGCAAGAAAGAAATCTACCACCTCTCAAGAGCGATGTTTTGATTTTGTGCTACTCACCGCTAGATGGTGCAGTCATAAATTAAAAATGGACCCTGGGTTACAAATGATAATGGGGATATAAATAAAACAATATTAACTTAAACAAGTTTATTATAACGAAGTAAATTAATCACAATTTTTATTTAAAAAACGTGAAATGCAATGACCGTCTAAATATTAAATTAAATACATGAATAATTAAACTAAAGAGATAGAGAACTCCATACAAGTTAAATATCACCGAAAGGAAGTACAGAATTATACTGAATATTGCTCCAATGTTGCCAAAATTCAAGTTTCCTTGGTAATGATGGGTTTCGAAGCTTTTATATTGAGGTTATGTATAGCACGCTTCTCAAAATACTGATAATTGTTTTTCATCCGGCACGTGGAACGGTGAATGAGGAATATTAAGACTATTTGTAATAAATAAATAAGAAAAAACAGTTAGAACAATTACGATGGGTAGACCAGGTAACTCTTTTACTTACGGCTAGTGAAGCATTCAATATTTGTCCTCAATTGATACCCAAATGAACTTGTTTATGTGGTCTTATTTGTGGATTTCCTCCTTATTGTTCTTTCTGAATCTAAGTTTACTACACAAATAGTATATTATTAATTACCGTCTTTTACAGGATTTTCACCAGGAGGTCGTGGAGGTGGCGGCCGAGGAGGATTTGGGGGACGCGGTGGAGGAGGTCGTGGAGGCGGCGGAGGTCGGGGAGGCTTTGGCGGTGGAGGTGGTCGAGGTGGACGATCCAGTTTTGGTGACAGTAGAGGCGGAGGCAGAGGTGGCCGTGGAGGTGGGCGAGGATTTGGAGGCCGAGGAGGAGGCGGTCGAGGGGGACGCGGAGGTGGAGGAGGTGGTGGTTTTAAAGGAGGCAAAAATGTGATGTTTCCATATGAATTGTGTCAGGATAGGTTTTATATAGCAGTTTTCAACAGGTGGTTATAGAGCCTCATAGACACGAAGGAGTGTTCATTGCTAGAGGCAAAGAAGATGCTCTGGTTACTTTAAATTATGTTCCTGGGTTTGAAGTGTATGGAGAGAAGAGAATATCAGTTGAGGTAAACAAAGGACACAACGCATGAAATTTGTTGTAGGATTTTTTTTCTTAATAGAATGAAGGCCAGAAAATTGAATACAGAGTGTGGAACCCCTTCAGAAGTAAACTAGCTGCTGCGATCTTAGGTGGAGTAGAGAACATTCACATGGGCCCAGGAAGCAAAGTGCTTTACTTAGGTGCTGCTTCTGGAACAACAGTTTCTCATGTCTCTGACATAGTAGGACCCGATGGCCTTGTCTTTGCTGTAGAGTTTTCACCCAGATCAGGGCGTGATCTCATCAATGTAGCGAAACGACGCACCAATGTTATTCCAATCATAGAAGACGCACGACACCCCTACAAATACCGAATGTTGGTGGGAATGGTAGACATGGTTTTTGCAGATGTGGCTCAACCAGACCAGGCCAGAATAGTTGCAATAAATGCGCAAAGTTTCCTGAGAAATGGGGGCCATTTCATGATTTCCATTAAGGCGAGCTGTATAGACTCAACTGCACAGCCCGAAGCAGTGTTTGCTTCTGAAGTTAAAAAGTTGCAGGATGACAAACTGAAACCACAAGAGCAGCTCACACTGGAACCTTATGAGAGAGATCATGCAGTGGTAGTTGGGTGCTACAGGCCTGAGATGAAGAACAATTCTTTAGGGTGAAAATTCAGAGTTAATTTAAGGACATGTGTTCTAAAATGTACTGTAATACTGGTGTAAAATGTACATAACCACTGTAAATACATATTTACAGTGGTTATGAACATAGGATTAGAGGAGGAAAAACCTGTTTGTTGTCTGTGAATTGGAGTGACTGTATTTTTGAAATAAAAGTTATTATTTCTACGATTCATTAATATTAGAGGCCTTCAATTCATTACTGAAAGTAGCGTGCATGAGTATTCCACGTAACTGGCACATTTGGAGTGAATTCCAAATGTTTCACTTCAGTTTAAAACCCAATTGCTACCCCAAAGTGGGACGGTTCTCACAAAAACTTCACTTCTATAACCCCTTTAAGACGAGAACTCTACCACAAATAACGTAAAAACAACCAAAACATTGAGAGTAATAATCACGCAAAATGCCGGCGATGGACCTTCAGAGCCGACGAGTAGGCAACCAGACAAACATCTCTAAAGAGATTATACAGAGACCTGACGAAAATCTCGACTCGATTTTCGTCTAGAACTATCTTCTAATTCAGCTTAAAAAGCAATATACCTATTTTTCATGTCATGAATGTGCTTTCGGGATAGTTACTGCTTGCCGACTATGCCTAGCTCGCAATCGCCCAAATCCTTTTTGGGAGCTTCAAACCTCGCAGTTCTATGTTCGAAGAATTTGGCGAATGCGCGAATTTACAAAATCCCCCAATTTCTTGATTTTAAGGAATTAAATATCCACTAATGCGGCCATTTTTATGGCTCTCACTGGACTTTTTGGGTTTTCATGCGATAACGAGAACTGCTCAGCGCACCTTCAAATGTGCGCCCCGGCTCAATTTCTGTCATACAAGTTCTATAATCTGCAATTAAAAGGACACATCAAGGGGTAGACTAAACGTTGATGTGGTTGTGATGGGTTATAGTTGTTACTGCTTAACGGCGTGTCTCGACTGTTGAATTCGATTCTGGGAAAGGACCTACTTGTGCAAGATCCCTGGTATCCGTCGTCGGCATCTCTCAAACTAATAAGCAGGTAATCGGCGTTTCCTGTCGGATGGCTGGATCGCCAGGCCTCCTCCGTTTCCTCAGCTTCCCGTCCGGCGTCGCCACTTTCCATCTACGTCGTCTTCCAGCATCAAATCTGGATCCTGGAAAAATCGATAGCCAGTTTTCCGTCTTGCTTGCACCTCGAAACGCGTGCAAAATTTCGGCCGATCGCGCACAAACCGACTCTATGGGCTGTACCGAGGGATATTTTTATCCAGGCTGGATGCGGCACCACCGATGATCGCGATTTTTCTAAACGGCGACGAGATCACTCTCCGGCATCTTCACAGCTGAACATAATCGGTCGCGTGTTTGTGTTTGACCAACATCAACCCCAGTGCCCGGGGGTGTTTCCTGACTCAATTGAAAATGTTGGCGTTTAGTCCGACAGGACGAGGAGAAGGGGCACCATCGAGCGTTTTTCTATTAAGGAACATTCGGAATTAAGCCAGGTAAAAATTGGAATGCGAACGCTTTTTTCTGCATGAGAAAATAGACCTCTTGCCCGTGCATTATTTCTCTTTGAGGGGATGGCAGGTGTCGGAGATGCGATGTGTATAAAGGGCAAAGCAACATCCTACACCCTCGGATGTTGGGCACGATCAGTTCGGAGGGCCTTAATTGCCAACTGTTGATTATGCTTATTGGGAGAAGCGCGATCATTTATTGCAAAAAAAAAAACATTGAACAGAACAAAAGCAACAGTTACTATACCCACAAACACATAATTTCTTAAAATAAACCATATTTACTAAAATAAATCTCTGCGTAGTGAGTTTATTCAAGTGGCCAGTAGCCACTAAATTAGCAGAGTTTAACGCACTAGCCATATCGGTGACGTTCCGAACAACAGACTCAATTGGAACTTTGATAAACTCTAATGGCAACATGCTCTAACGTGTTGCCACTCAAAACTAGTTTTAGGTATCGACATGTGCCAGGTTTTAAGGCAAAAACTACGCACTTGACGCCCCTTTTTGTTCCACCAAACCACATGCGGTTGGTCATTGATATGCGGCTCTAGTGACTAATTTAGTCTAATGAAATGAAATCACAACGCTGCAAATGACCATCCGAATTGAGATTGCTATCACTGATGGGTTTCATTAGGAGGATCATGCAGATTGTGATGGAGGCACTACATACGTCACCGTTATCTCTTGTGTGCGTTTCTTCATTAATTTAAATACACTAATCAAGATGCAGGATAAACTGTGCGCGTAACTACTGCCTTCTTCAATCCCCCGCGATTAAATTCCTCTCTGAAGCGTCATAGAGGCTCTTTAACTTTGACCTTAGAGAGTGATTAATTTGCTTTCTCTGATAACACTGCGGATAGGGAAATCGCATGGGGGTCCTACCTACGTCCCCCGCACCTGTCTCCATTTACAGATTGTCCACAAAATATTCGCCGAAATGGCACGTTTTGCGGTCATTTCTGAGAGTTCGCAGTTCTGAAGTGCCCTGGCTGATTTTCATCAACTAAAAAGCTTCTGAGAGTACGTCCACGCGAAATTCAGTTGTTTCAGAACTGTCATCGTAACGTCACCCGGCAGCTTTGTGATTGGCCGATTTCGTTGCCACGCAACTGAACGGATTACAGGGTAGTTTCAAAAAGTTTCCAGTTTTTAATTGATTCGCCTGCGTGCAGGAAGTAGCTCATTCTGTTTAAACGTAGTGAATTGTAGCTGAAACGTCATTTTTTGCGTAGTCAGTCACGTGGGCTGGTTTACATTTAAAAAACCCCCAACAACGTACGAAAACAAAACAAAAATGATATGCACAACTGTTACGTTTGCGTTAATGGTGTTCTCTCGACTGCATGAATTTGGAATGGTCCTTTCATTGTAATATTGCTTGGGGACCCTAGATAATTTCTTCGAATTTATTTGAGAAATTTTGAATTTTTTGTATAAGTAATAATAAAATATACAAGAATTATTATAGGGGGGTTTCAAAAAGTTCCCTTTCTGAATGGAATTTTTGCAAAAATAACAATGATTGCGCCTCTCGGCCAGCGTTGAATGATTTTCTGAAGAATCTAATCATAACGCAGTTGATTTGTAGTTGTTCTTTTCTCTAAATAAAAAAAAAACAGCTCCAATGCATTCCGAGCCATCGGCCAAAGTCACTAAACGACAGTTAACTTGAGCCACCAAACGTGACGAATTGACAACAAATAATTTTACACGGGTTGTCTTCACCCTGTACGGCAATAGCGGAAAACTCATGTCTTACAGAAGAAACGGGTCCTGAGAACCGTTATCGTCCGCGAAAATCGGCCAAGGCAGTCCGCAACTGCGAGCTCAAAAAACGCCCAAAACACATCCCGTTTCAGCTATTTCTGTAAGCTTAAACCTGTCGCCGATTTCAGGTGGCCGCCTGGACGGTTTAATGTGAGGAACACGCCAAATCATGTGCCAAAGAACTAAGCACCAACATCTGTGAATAGTGTGCCAAAAAGAACAAGTACAAACAAGCAATGACCGTTCTCAAGAACGCCGTGTTGATGTGTTTGCTCGTCCTGTCTGCGTGCCAACAAAGGGGTCGGGCCTCGGCCAACAACGGGATCCCCTCAGTAAACTTAGGAAGAACAAACAAACGTCCACAATTTAGCAATATTCAATTTATAAAAGACAATTCTGATACCGACTATTACCTTAGGTGAGCCCCTTCATAGCGATTCAGACTGAGAACGTTCAACTCAGTTAAAACAATTTACTGAACTGGAAGTTTAAGGCTTTAAGCCCCGAGTTTGCCTTCTTTCGCTTGTTCTTCATCCGCCCACTTGCTTTATTATTATATTTCATAAAACGGTGTCAACACAAAACTGGATTTAATAATAGCTGCACGTGGGGACGGTGAAGTTTACACTAGTTGGTGATGAAAATTGAGTTGCACTTCTCACGCTTTTTATGCCTCTTTGAGGAGACGCAACCTTTCAGTTCAGGCTACAAGGAAACACGCGCTTAGATTATCCTTTAATTCACTAATTCAGGTCTTTCGCATGTTTTAGACTTAAGGGCGGCTCAAGTAGTATTGCAGATTTAAGGAAAAAACTCAAAATTCCTAGTAAGGACGGTGAGGCCGAGCTGATGAGTGGCGACGAGGGGGAGAAGATAAAGAAAGGCTCAGACTTTACTGATAATCGCACGGTAAGAGTGGATTTTCTTGACAATATGCCGGACGTTCCTGAATGAATGGTACATACCTGAACCGTAGATTCTTTACTGATTGGTCAAACTGAGGATTTCAGAAAAATTCAGGTTTTTGTCCGAATATCGGTTTTGGAGAACCGTAACTTGAGCAACATTTTTGCTAAAACCCTTTACATCGAACAAACTTAAATCTTTATGTTCTCGAAGTAAAAACTCCATCTAATTCTCTCAATATTCCAGTCTGCAAGACTTCCTCTTTCAACGCGGAGCAAAAAGCCGATACTTCATTTCCAACTGATTTCCTACAGTTAAATGCAATCATTTTTCTCAGGAAATTTCTGGCCATGGAGCCAACTTTCGTTAAGACAAAGCTTAATGTTAATACTTAACATGAGAAAATGGTTGTGGATAAAAATTAGGTACAAAATTTACCTGCACAAAATACTATTATTTCTCCATTCAGGTGCATCAAAAAAGCAGCCTGACGGAACTTCGTGAGTCACTGCGTTCGCAGAGTAAGCACTACGTCTCAGAATACAACTGCGACTTTGAATCTGACTGCAGCTGGACCTGGAGAAAGGATGTTGCCAATGGGTTCTTTATAACCTCAGGAATTCATGTCAAAACAAACGTCACTGGACCCAAGATTGATGCTAATGGGAGAGAAGGGGGTGAGTGATGACGAATTTGATTGCAAACAACTTTTTCAACAAAATTCTAATTTATCTTGTCGTGTTGGGATTCGTGTAATAACAGAGTCGAAAATGAACTACATCGCGCGCCACCCACGCAAATATCAAAAGACCAATTCTGTGTTTTCCTTATTAATTTTATTTACAGGTGTGTGGCACCAGACTTTGCCCCTTTAAGACTATCTTATTTTTAAATAAGTTTTGGTATTTATGCAGTCTCCCACAGAATGCGAAGTTTCCTTTTTTTTATCGTATCGTTTCACTGAGAATCCGGTTTATTAACTGACACTAATTAAAATAGAGTTGCGTTCGTCGTCCCAGAAGTGGAATTTTTTTACCCAATTTCCGGTGGCAGATGGAAAATTTCTCCGGCCAAATCGATTGTTTCGTACAAAATTTATTGAGGTAATATAATAAAGCTCAGAGAATTCATAAAACTTAAAAAATGTCTTCTAGAAAACTTAAAAAGAACTCCGGCCCTTTTGACCGTCTCATTGTACCTTGACAAAAGCTTCAGCCATCTTCTTGTGCCTCTCTTTGCACTTCCTCGTCTCTTCGTCAATCACCTTGAACTCATTTAAAATCTCCGGATTTCTGGGTTCCAGATTGTGAGCCTTTTGTAACCGGCTTTTGGCCAAGTCATAGTCGCCAAGCATTCTTAAACATCTGGCGTTGTTGAAGTAAGCCTTGGCGCTGATTTTCAAATCGGTGCCTTTCACCAAATCCCTGATTTTATTGAAATTGATGCAAGCTTTCTTTGGCTCTTGTACTTTCGTATAGCACACCACTAAATTCGAGTAGAGTTTGTAAAGCAGCTCTTGCTGACTAACTTGGTCCTCGTAGCTGTGCAACTGAGCTCTCTCCAAAGCCGCTACGGCCATGTTGTAGTCTTTAATTGCAGATCTTATATTTCGATTAAACAAATCTTTGGCTATAAATAAACTTGCTGCATGAATTATTATTGAAAATCAATTGCTGCAAGAATTAATTTACCTTTGGTACATTGAGATATGCAAAACTTGTACACGTTATTGAAGTCGTTTTTCTGCTCTTCCGGAAGAACTTTGTACATCTCTGAAGCAGCACTCTCTATTATTTCAATTAGTTCAACTTGGAAGAGAATGACGGCATTTGGAGGGATGCGATCTAGGCACCCTTGAGTGCCATACGCCAAGTGGGGCTTTATCAGAAACTGAGACATTTCATTCAGTTGCATTGACTGTACCGCAATATCTAAACCTGCACTTAAACTTCAGAAAATTATTCAATAAATACATAGTCACTTACCAGGTAAAACCTCCCCTGTGGCCACTACAAACTGATGAGGTGTCTTCCTTGCATAAGTGCTGTCAAATGGCTCCTCATTAAATTCAATATATGCATTGTAATGCACTCGAACAATGGATTTTGGGTCGGGCTTGTTGCCATAACCCACTTGTAAAACCCTCTTTTTGATCCCTCCATTACAAAAACTCTCAGTCATTTTTGTTTCAAGAAAAGTAAATGGCTCCATGCAGTCATGGACATCATTGTCTTCGAAGTCTCCTAAGCAGTTGAGATTCACATGATTCAGGATTTCTTTGTCATACTCCTCTTTTGTGACTTCATTGTCATCGTTACCGAGACCATTAGAGGTGGCTTCAAAGTGGTTAAACTCAATGGTGGTACCAGTAGAAATCAGTTCCCTGTAAATGACAACTTGAAAGTGGAACTCAACGTTTGGAATTCTCTCAGAATCGCAGACATATTTAGAGAATTCAATTGATGCTATTTTTTAACAAAAGAAAATCGCACCCTATTAACAAATGAAAATCAGCCACTATCAATAAATGAAGAACAGTTTTAAGGGACAAGTGGAAAAAGTAAGGTTATCAGTGAAATTCAAAATTTGTTTCTAAACTGTAATTGAATGTATTGATATATGAGTTGGGCTCATTAAGGCAGCAAATAAAACTTACTCGATGTTGATATTTCCTTCCTTCATTTTGTTTGCTTTGCACAATCTTATTCCGAGAGATATAAATAGAAAATTCACGAAAATGTTTTACCGGCTTAGCCGATATCGACAAAACCCTTCCACTTTGTTAATAAATTAAAAATGATTTTTTTTTACATTTTTTTTAACAAAAATTGTTCACAAAATATGATGACAGTGGTAACTGATGTCTATCCGCTGCGGCGTACCAATGAAACTAAATAAACGGCGCCACAAAGTTACGGAAACCAGCAAATTCTCGAGTATAATCCTTATGAATGATACTACTTTCCAAATCTATATAAAAGGCGAATGATAGAATAAGATATTTTGATTATTCACATAACCACTGTGGAAAAACTTTTTGTCAATAATCGAGATATAGCCGTCCCCGCGATCCAGTAATGTTAATTGTTTTGCCCAACAACGTGAAGCGGCTCATGACATGGCCTGATAGATGGCGCTGCGTGCTCCAAGTTTAGTTAGAACCAATGAAAATTGAGATTCAGCCTTGAGTCACGTGGGCGGAATATATATTATATATGAGGGAGATTCGAAAAATCAAAAGTATAATCATTTTATTCAATTTATCAAGATTTCGTAACGATCAAGTTCCAAAATAGCATCTGAGGTTTGCTTTAAAGGAGGCACTTCATGGAATGGCATAAGTTTTGTTAGGAAATAGTTTTTATTAGTCAAATTCGAAATTAAGGAAATTTTTCCTAATGCGAATACCTATAAAATACCGAGACTTCTAAAAAAGTTTGTTCATAATAAAAATTTATAAAAATAGGAAATTATCTGATTCTACGCCTCCCTGTGTCATCAACTGAATACCACGTGACCAGCCCCTTGCTGGGTCCCACAGCCTCCTCATGTAGGCTGATTCTAAATATCTACCAAGAGAACATGGAGGGTGGTGTGATCAGGGTGGTCGGCGACAAGACCATTGACTTGCTGAAAGGAACATTGAACAACCACACTCAATGGGTGGTTAATACTATCCATGGAAATAATCTTAGCACGTCAGTCACATATATATTATGAGTGTCAAAGAGGAGCTAGTAAACCAAAACCTTCTAGGTGGAAAAAGGAGGAGCTTTCGATAGGGAAAATCACCTCTAACTTCACGATTTTGTTGGAAGTCGTGCCTGCAATGGACATGTCTCCAAAGGCCACTGTGGCTTTCGACAACATTCAGTTGTACCAGTGTTTCATCAGAATCGACGACACCTGTTCGCTTCATCAGTATCGGTGCAACGTCACCAAGGAATGCATTAACGCCACTAGCGTCTGCGACTTCATCAAGGACTGCAGGCATGGGGACGACGAAATGCAGAATTGCCGTAAATACTATAGTGAAATTTGCCAATAATATTCTGACCATTCTAAATAGATGTGATGCCGTATGGCTCAAGATGCACTTTCGAGGACGATGAATGGTGCGGCTGGCGCAACACAGACCCCAACGCCATTCTACAATGGTCGAGGAACAACGGCTCCACACCGTCGAATTTTACCGGCCCCAATGTGGATCATACTTACATGAACAACACTGGAAGCTATTTATTCGTCAATATGAACACTGAGAAGTCCAGTTTTGCCAGTGCTGCTCTTCTCAAAAGCGTCGTGTTCAATCCTCCCCCGAGAGTGCATGGGAACATTTCTTCTACATATTTCAACTCTTGTGCGGTAAGTCCCTGTTAAGTGTCTCGATAATCATTATAATGTGTACGAGTGAACCAGATACGGTTCTACGTACACAAGACTGGGAAGCACAAAAGCGCCCTTCAAGTGTTGGTGACCGAGCTGACTCCCAACGAGAACAAAACTGCCAAACTGTACTGGAGTTACATGGACGATCACGGGGATCAGTGGACACGTCTGGTGTTGCTGTTGCCCAATGTAACACACAGGTGCTCTATGATTCTCTTTCGCTCAGCGTAGCTGCGTACTTAGGGTGCCCTTATTGTAGATATTTCGTGACAATAGAGGCTAAAAAGGGCTATAGGTTTCTGAGTGACGTCGCCATAGATGACGTCTCGCTTACTCCTGAATGTTTCGGCATCAACATCCCGGCAGAAGAGCTCCAAGGCTACAACTATTGGAACCCCAAGCTGGACATTGAGACCGTTAAGGAGACTGTCGACGACTTCAAAAATCGAACATGCAAGACTCCATCTTAATGCACAAGATCATGTAATAATTCGTTTGTTTAACAGACTACAAGTTCACCACCTGCGGCAGCAAAGGGCGTTTCGGACCTTCGCACCAGGGCTGCGTGCAAGCCTACAAGGGCACCCCCGCCACTGTGTGGGTGATGCAAGATGCGGGATGGAAAGGGATACAAAAATGGAGCGTGCCCAGGTCTTCTTACTACACGATCTTCGTGTCTGGAGCCGGGGGTGGAAAGGGCAGTACCGGAATGGGATCTTCGAGAGGGGCGCAAGTGAGGGCGGTACTCAAACTTGAAAAGGGACAGGAGATCTACCTTCTCGTGGGGCAGGAGGGGAGCAGCGCTTGCATCAAAGTATTGCGGTATACAGGGTGTTAGAGTTTACTTACTAATAAATATGAAAAATTTCAGTTTCTCGGGCAGTCCAATAACTGCAGCGTGTCAAATGAACTGTCCACTAACAAGAGCTCGTTGCACGTGATCAAGGGGTACGACATAATCGACAGTGGCGGCGGTGGTGGGGGTGGAACGTTCGTTTTTAAGGTAATCACATCCTTGGTAAGTGCTATCACACAAGTCATTCGCCCTTTTGCGCACCCGTCAGAGAAACCGCACCAAACACAGCATTCCCCTGGCGATCGCGGCCGGGGGAGGCGGCCTGAGCATCAGTCGCATCTTCGACAAAGATAACTACCATGGCCAAGGCTTCCGGAAAGTGGAGCGTGTCTCCGGAAGCGTCATTTCCGGAGCCAGGTAAGTCACCCACTCAGTAGCGGTTTACCTTTATTCCCCCCTGCTCAATCTAGATCTGGAGGTGCCGGGGGCGGCTGGACCACCTACCTCGGAATGGACGTGCACTCGCCCATGAACGGCGACTCCTTGTTGAGAGGAGGACAAGGAGGAGTCGCCTGCTACGAATCGCAGGAAGGCAGAGGACACGGGGGCTTCGGAGGCGGGGGAGGTGGCTGCAAATATGGAGGAGGTACTTGTTTAACCCTACATTATCCAGCTTATATAGTAGTTTTAATGGAATATTAGGAGGTGGTGGCTACGCTGGAGGCAACGTAAACTCCAGTAATGGAGACGGAGGTGTTTCGTACGTGGACCCCACGAGGACCGAAGCGGGCTTCGCCAAGGCGAAAGCGGGGACCAATTCTGGGCATGGATACGTGGTCATTATTCCCGCAGTTGAGGGGTGCAACTGCGACTATCTCTGCATTGCCTTAGACGAGCAACGCTCGGAAACTACCTGCATTTGTCCAGAAAACTGGCTTCTGGCCGATAAAAAGTCTTGCATACGTAAGAGGATTCTTTACATTATTTTTTGGGGGGTTTGGGCTTGGGGCAGCTTTTAATGTCCACCATATTTTCAGCCATTCTCACTCCGGACTCGCCGTACCCCCCCTGGTTTGTCGTGGCCTTAATCGTCACCGTCTTCTGCTTGACCGTTGCCTTCGGGATGGTGTGTTTCGTTCTATGTGAGTATGCTCCACCAAGCCGTAAATGCTCATTAATGCACATCGTTGCGGCAATATTTTAAACTGTTTCAAGTATTTTCAGACAACCGTTATCAGCAGCAAGTGTCGGGATTGCTACGAAGAAAAGGGTGTCCGGTATCGGACGTGCAGCTCAGCAGACTGAGACAGGCCTCCGGCAGCGTGACCACCCAGTACAATCCCAATTATGAGTTCGGAGGCGTGGTCACTACCATTGCTGACCTGCAACATATACCCAGAGAACAGCTGAGGCTGGTCAAGTGGGTATTTTCACAATTAAAACCAATGTTTCCCTATAAAGGCAAAATTCAGGGCCTTGGGTCAGGGGGCGTTTGGGGAGGTGTACCAGGGCTGTTATAGGCAGCGCCCCTGCGACACCGTGGAGATGCCAGTGGCAGTCAAAACGCTCCAAGAAATGACCGTTAAACAAGCGGAAGACGACTTCTTGACCGAGGCACTGATCATGTCCAAATTCAATCACCCAAACATTGTCCATTTCATTGGGGTGTGCTTCGATAAACACCCCAAATTCATAGTACTGGAACTACTCACCGGAGGCGATTTGAAGAACTTCTTGAGAGAATCTCGGCCAAAGCCTGTGAGCCTCATTAAAACCCTTTAATCTCCATTTTTAATTTTTCGTTAATACTAGGATCGACCAAGCCCTATAACCATGAGAGACTTGGTGCTGATCGCCATAGACATTTCCCGGGGCTGCAGGTACTTAGAGGAGAAGCGGTTTATTCACCGGGACATAGCAGCCAGAAATTGTCTACTGACGACCAAAGGCCCTGGCCGAGTTACCAAAATCGCGGATTTCGGCATGTCAAGGGACATCTACAGGTACCCACAGCAGATTTATCGGAATTTAAAGGTCATAATGTGCTGTGTCTAGGGCCGACTATTATAGGAAGGACGGGAAAGCCATGCTGCCAGTGAAATGGATGCCGCCGGAGGCTTTCCTGGAGGGCATATTCAGCACGAAAACGGACGTCTGGTCCTTCGGGATCTTGCTATGGGAAATAATGAAAATGGGCTTTATGCCCTACACGGGGTGCACCAACAAGGAGGTAATGGACTTGGTGGTGCAGGGGGGGCGGCTGGAACGGCCAGAGAACTGTCCCGGTACGTTTCGGCAACCAATAATATTTAGTGGGGTCGAAGTAGCAAAGGGTGTTGTCAAGATAACGAGGGCAGCCCTCGAATTTTGCGTGCATTTTCCATTTAAACGATCCCATGCAGAGAAATTCCAGTTGAAAGGAAAAGAATCTGTGCTTGAAATGCCGAATTGCTCACAGGTCCAATATATGGCATCATGGCGTCCTGCTGGCATCCTCAACCCGAAGACCGGCCCAACTTCGCCACTATCCTGGAACGGCTGGGGTACTGCCTGCAAGATCCCGACGTGACCAACGCCCCTTTGCCCATGTTTTATGTGAACGTTTCAAGCGAAAGGGACACCACGGTCATTCGGCCCAGCGACTCCAACGATAACTGCTTGCAGGTACCTAAAAACGGCGTCAGCCCGAGACTCAATTCTATTTTTTTATGTATATATATATATATTTATACAGGGTATTTGGTAGGTGGTAGCGCGAGACACTGCATAGGGCGTTGGAGGAGGTCATTCTGAATTGATTTAACCAAATATACCTGTGCAAAGCTCGAGCTTTGGCGAAGGCGCTTGGCGGACACTTAAAAATTTTGAGAATAACTGCTCTAATTTGCGAACAATTTCTTAAAAAACTTTCCCCAAGGACTGAAAGACCATTACCCGAGGAAGTTTTTGAGAAATTTCAATAAACTTGTGCCTAAGCGTTCAAATGAAATCCACGTTTGAATCTGACTCTTTGCTGCACTGCAAGCTAGGAAAATCATTTTTTTATGAGGTCCTGGGAAGGCAACAAAGCCATTTTAGATTTTATGGCTTAAATAATTTAAACAATCTATTTATGCATAATAAAAATGTTTAGTACATTTTTGCGATATAAGTGCTTGTTCTTCTGCACTTCGATAATTCGAAAAAAGCACGGTCAAACTAGGCCCATAACACTTAGCATAAAGGCGCGTTCGATTAAATCAACTCAGAACGACCTCCTCCAATACCCTATTCGGTATCCCGCACTACCGACGGAACACCCCGTACATCCACTTTATTTCACAGGTCTTGCCGAATCCATCGGATTACTTGGTGCCGAACCACGCAATCCCGGCCACTCCGGACGCCATGGAATCAACTTCCTCGGTGGAGAAGCTCATTCCCGATGGATCACGTGACCACTGGGAAACCTCCTTTATAATGCCCAATTCCAAGTCGACCCAACCTTTGCTTGCTGATAGTATTAAGGAGGACGACACCGGACGCTCGGTAGGCAGGAGGTCAGAGTTGGGAGGCGCATAGGTACATAAGCGAATGCTTCGTTACAGAATCACCAAGCCCTGGAAAACGCCACGGGCCACCAAAACCACCAGCCAAGCCTAAAATCCGGAGTGTCTTTGGACCCGCGCTCCCTAATGGCTCCCAATCAGAAGAAACGATACGCAAACGTCGACGAGAACGGAATGGTTC
Organism: Euwallacea fornicatus; assembly: GCF_040115645.1. Classification (NCBI taxonomy): domain Eukaryota; kingdom Metazoa; phylum Arthropoda; class Insecta; order Coleoptera; family Curculionidae; genus Euwallacea; species Euwallacea fornicatus. The sequence continues at coordinate 824,769 of NC_089557.1, forward strand.
AAAATGGCGGATATTCAATCAAGTATGTGGGCAAGAACGATGGGGAAATCAACTGTTAATTTTCAGTGAAACGGGGTGCTGCTTTGCGGGGCACCCCTCAGAGCTTATAGAGAGATCTATTTCTCAATAGAGGTTTTAATTTATTTATGTCAGTGTTGGAGTGAGTTGAGGAGGTTGCAAATCTCTGTAGCTTTAAGGCTGTAAATATCGATTTTAAGATAGAAATAAATTACTTATATGAATGTAAGTCTCAGTAGGACATTATTGATCCATTTGCTTTGTTAGTCGCCAGTAAGGTCATAGTTATAACATACCTCTACCATGTTAAGGACCATTCAAGTTTTTTGCAGTATAACAAATACTATTTTTTAAATTTGGCATTTTCTGAGAGTTTATCGTAACGTATTAATTATAGCGATTTTAAGGAAACTTAATTGTACTTAGAGGTTGATACAAGCGAAGAGTACCATATTACGACGGAGCTGCGGCTTGGATTGTTACACGCTATGGAATGTGATATTTGCAACTCTCTGTAAATAAACTAAGTTGTTTCCTGCTTGATGAAGTTTGCACCTAGTGGCAACTAATTTCTGTTCCTCACGGTCTGTGGCCTAACGAAGCGAATATTAATGTTAAAGTCAAGTACCTATGTAAGTCCATTCGAAGAGCTTTAAAACCATTCTCCTAATGATATTCTTACTAAAGAAAAATGGTGTATACAGTGGTTGTGTATTTAAACGCGCTCAAAAATAACGTTACTAAATTATTTCGGTTGTGCTATACCCCACATGATTTCTTGGCACTACCCCTTCTCTAAAAACACTTATATTCGTTACATCCAGATTATATACGCTTATTGTTGTTAGCAATGCAGCATGAAAATACTGATTTCTCCCCCGGTTACTTTGCACCCCAGTCCAGTTCAACAGAACCAACTTCTGCGTATTTTTGTAAGCTGAGAAGATGCTTTAAAATGCAACACAAATTAGATAACTGTAAATAATCCTCATTTATAGTTACTAAGGCTTAGGTAAGGACTATGTTACGTGAACTTCATTAAGAGACATTGGGACACTTACATTACACTTAAATTGGGTTTAGACATAAAGCTCTACGGTTTATTAATAAGTAAAAGTTGATTTTGTAAATAAGTAATGCACTTCACATTAGAATTAATTAGAAGAGATATTAATAGATACTAATTTTATTTATTGTTAGATATGATAGGTTAAAGGGAACCCGAGTAAAGACTGGTTTAAAAAACACCCAATTTAAGTTTCGAAGTAAACTGTTCAATATTGATGTAATAATGAACAATGGTAATTATTGTATGTACTGGATATTTCCTTGCGCTGTAAGTAGGCACTTAAAGCGAATGAATATTTGGCATATACATGGTATTATTTACATGATTACATGAAATATATAGGTGTTAACCATATCAGCTCATTTAATTATTAATTACCCGAGTGTAAGTTATGTGCAGCCACGGTTAAACACAAGACTGCCACAGTAGATATTTAATTGAAAGGCATCAAGAAATCCCTAGAACGGCACATAATTAGCAATAAAAATAATTGCAGTTTAACGTCTTCTTTAGTCGTTGATATTCCCGTTGCCATTTTGAAAATTTAGATTCAAATATCAACCGCGCCATCTGTCCTTTGTACCTCACGCCTAGTAAATTGAACGGTGCATGAGCCCTATGTGCACACTCCAAGCATTCATTTTTATCTCACTCGCACCTGTTGCAAGCAATGGCTGAAGTGAAACAAAACATACTTCAAGGACGAAACTTGATTACTTTTGTTTTTTATAACCCCAAAAAATTGTTTTGTAAACAAAGATTCTTCGCTTCAAAGATGAGCCGAAAGGAGATTAATTTCCCCAGATATTCCTTCGACAACAACACGCAAAAAGACTTGATAAACTTCCTACAGTTAGCAGAAACACACAAACAAAACTCTTTTTGCAACCACGACGAATACCGCAAATTAAAAAGCTATTTTCCTTTGGTAAGTTGCCAACGGTTCCTTCTAACGACCATCCGCATATTCTGTACGCTAGAAGTTCTGATTTCAGAGTGCCAAAATAAAACATGCCTTAAATGAACATAATAGTGCTCCCCTCTGTATAGATATCGATGGAAGTGATGAAGAAGAAAAAGCTTTGAAGGCAACAAACCATTGCAAAATTAATCAAACACTAGAGTTACCTGTTTCCAAGGATTCTGATTTAGTTGAAATAAAAGCGGTTTCATTGGGTGACCTTAAAGAAACTGTAAAAGATTGTTTGTTCGAGGAAAAATCTGTGCCAATAAATTTGCTGCAAGACTTAACTTATTTGAGCACTGACCACTTGCAAGATATATTCTCGTATTTTGCCCAGGTGCTGCCATTGGATCACATTGGATCATTTTGGAATTCAATAATTGAGCATAATATAACTAAAAATGAGGTTCTAGATGCATTTGTCAGCTATTGCTTTATACCAAAGGTAAAACTAAGTTGCATAAAGAACAAGATTCACACAGTCACGTTGTAGATTAAACAACGATATTGCTGTGAATATTCCTACTTACTCAAGGAGATAAGTTGTAAATGTGGTCAGATCTTGAAAACTGAATTGATAGATAGGACTCTACAAACAGATTGGAGTGATGAGGAAATACCCATTATTGTACAGTATCTATCCACGTTAGGAAATGATTATAAATCTGATGTTTTATGGTAAAAAACCAACATACAATAAAACCCTTGGTTTCTGATATTCCTAATTTAATTCTAGTGACCTAATAATCAAATCAGACCACTTGGAGCAAAACTATTTCCCTTTCATTGAGGTGCTTTTGAGTCCAAACTTGAAGGACGAAATTCTGTTTCAATTAATTGTGCTTATGGCCTCTTCAAGTGCAGCATTTTCAACTGACAATACATATGGGAAACTACTTTTTAAGGTTGTGAAGTTGTTTGATAAGCCTATGTCAGGGTTGGAACAACCCCTAAAACATATTTTGGGTAGTCATGAAAGCATTTGGAAGAGGAAAGTGGAGAAAAGCGTGAGCAGTTGGTTCAATGATAGTTTAACACAGAGTTTCTTGTAGATCACAATAAAAAGAGTTTATTTCTGATGTGGTTTTTAATTTGTTTTCAATGGGTGAAAAGTGGTTTGTGATTGAATTGGTTAACTCTGAGAAAAACAGAAGGATTCAGCGTGACTTGCGTATGTCGTGGAAACACAAGAAGTTTTTGGTAACAAATGCATTATAATCTAGGATGATAATAACCCACTAGAGTGCAGAAAACCGTCTTTATAATGCTCATGTAGCTACTTTACCTTCACCATTTTATGAGAAATTCTTGAAAAACCATAAAATTATCTCGATTTTGGACTTTAATCGTGCTGTGAGGAACTGTTGAAAAATCATAAAATAACTTAAAAACGAGAACGTAAAACATTATGCGATAAGGAATATGTAGTATGGATATAGTATTAAGGAAAACAGATACGTCCATACCAATAAAATCAAGGGAATTGTAATCAAACTATTTCTATTCTTTTAACAGAATTTTGTTTACGGTTTTCATTAATGTGAACTCTGTTTACGGTTTTCCGTTCTTTGTACCATCGACACACCATCCATAAACTTGGTTCTAAAAAGAACGTTGGCGTTATTGAACATCCCGTCCTTCAGCGAGACCACAATAAACTGGAAAACAAAAGATGTTTTAACACACCTATAACCCCGTAAAGAAAATTTACTTGAGATTTCTTAAAGTGAGATTTGAGCATACGGCCGATGTTCTGTGTATGGGATAAGTCCAGAGCTGCGTCCACTTCATCCAATATATACAGTGGCGCGGGCTTAAACAGCAACATGGCCAATATTAAGGAAAGAGCTGCCAAGGAGCGCTGACCGCCGCTCAATTCGGTTAAGCTTTCTTTCCACACATTACCTAAAGAAACTTTAATCTGAAAGAGATACATCATCAGATGCTACGTCTTTAGAGAAAGTGATCTCATTACCTCTAGACCTTGAAGTATGCTTTTTCCCTGCATGGGTAAAAGTTTGGCATTAGCGCCCGGTAGAAGAGTGGCAAAGATTGAACCGAAATCTTTGGAGACCTGTTCATAGGCCAATTTCAGGACGTTTTCTTTCTTTGCATCCAATTCGGTAATCATTTTCATCAGCTTATTCTTGTCATTTTCTACGATTTTTTGTTTGCCCACTATTTCATCAAACTGAATATTGAAAAGTTTATAAGATTTAAATTACAGAGAGCTATTGCTTACTCTTTTTTCTTCAACTTCAAACATGCTCTGCGCTTGAGCATTGACAGTTCTCCCCAGTGTATGCTTCTTTTCCTGCGCCACTTTAATATTCCTTTCCAAATTTAATCCTTCTTTCTGCGACAGTGCCTGTCCTTTTTGCAGATACGTGTTGTTCTTGCCTATTTTCTTCAAATACTCTTGCTCCTACAAAGGTATTTTACACAAACACTGTAAAATATACTAATAGCACTTACTCTACGTTGAGAAGTCTTGCATGCTCCAGTCAGTTCATTAATTTCGTGACTGTGCTTTTTGATTTCCAACTCTAAGTCAGTATTTTTTGTCAGAAGTTCCTCCTTTTGCTTAATCTTATTCTGCACTTCCTTGTTTTTTTGAGCGATTGAACTCTTTATGTTTTTAATTTTCAATTGAAGTTCTTTAACCGTTTCCTACAATATACACTTACCAAACTGAAAAGCAAAATTAAGCAAAATTCTCACTTTTAGCTTTGCGGATTCCTCCGAGGCTTGCGTGTGTTCTTCTTGCCCTCGCTTGATACTATCTATTATAGCTGTTAATTGTGCACTGGTCTCCTGTATGCCTTTTTTCAGCTCCTCGATTTCCACTGTTAAGATCCCATATTCTTGTTCTCTCTGTCTCCATTCTTGGTTACTTTTTTCAGCTTTCGCTTTAGCAGCCTGAAGCGCCGCCTCAGCTTCTTTCAGCCGTTTCGCCTGATAACCCGAAGAATCTTTCATTTTTGATTCAAGATCTTTAACTTTGGTCACGGATTCGCGCTCAATTTCTTTGCAAGTAGCCAATTTTGCCTTCAACTCATCTGAAAGTCAACAATGTTTATGCGTCCTCACAAATATGACAAATAAATATAAGTACCAATTTGTGACTTCAAGTTATCAACTTCGTCTTGTTGTCTAGCGAAAGTGGTATTTAGTAACCGCCCCTGGATTAAGCCCAACTCGTGCTTCGACATATCCAATTTGTATTTTATAGAATTGTACTGCTCCTGAACGCCATTCATTTGCCTCATTTCCCCATCCACTTGAGCGAGCTCTCGCTCTTTGTCTTTTAATTGAACCTAGATTAAATTTCGTCACTCCCGTTTCAAATTCTGTTTTTCTATACTTTACCTCCAATTTTTTAATGTTTTGAATAAGCTTCAGAATAGATTCGCCTTTTTGTCGAGCACCACCGCTTAACGTACCTTAAAATCAACAAAAACATTTGAAAGGGCGCTTAATTTAACAACCGTAAATCACCTCCTGGATCCGTAGAATCTCCATCTAATGTAACACAACGTTTCCTAATGCGATCGTGAAAAGTAACAGTTTTAGCAACATTGATGTCTCTGCAAATGAAAATGTCCCCGAAGATGTATTCCATGGCGGCTTGTAGGGATCTGTCGTAATTTATCAGCGAAAGAGCTGGTTGGCAATTTTCTTTTCCCACCTGTTTATTTATCACGAAAATTTATTAACATGGGAATAAGCGGTGATTGTAAACACCTACCAAGTTTTCGGCCAATTTAATGATCTGCTCGTCCATTCTATACGACGATATCTTATTAAGTGGAATGAAGGTGGTTCGGGTCTGCAAATCTCCTCTTTGAAGAAGCTTTTTGCTTGTCATATCGGTATCCACAACCACATTGTAAAGCTAAAAGTTGATGAGACATCGATGTCGGTTTGTAGAAATTGCGGAATTTTCTAGAGAATAAACATCGCCTTACTTTGCCTCCTGCAGCGCTTTCCAGTGCCGTCGCGTAAATCTCATCTTTATAGGTGAACAACTTGCAAACCACTCCTTTCACCGAATTCCTATTGAAGTTGGTCTCAGGGTCCCTGTATTTAAATGAAGTATGTGGCCTGCTGCCCTCGAACTGCTCTACTTGATCCCTTATATTATGAGTTTCTTGCAGTAGGGCTCGCCGTCTCCCATTCAGCTCCTTCATGCGGTCTTCCGAGAAATTCAGACGTTTTATGGAGGCCTACAGCAAACTACATGAACAGAAAAATTCGCGGGAAATAAATCACCGCCAACCTCCAATTGGGCGACTTCTTGCTCGGTTCGCCGAAGGCTCGCTTTCTCCTTTTCGTATTCTGTCGAATTTGCACTTGTTTCCTTTGACTTCTGCTTGAGTTGATTCTCGCAGGAAGTCAACTGCATGACCGCTTGCTTCTGTTCGGTACTCGCTCTATGATTTTATTGAAATTATTTATAAGAAAAAACGCTTTTGCAACGCACTCACTTGGAAGCATCCTCTTTTGCCTTCATTAATTGTTCACCCAATGTCTGAGTTTCGCCTTCGTCATTCACCTCCATACCTATACATAAAGCCTCATATTTCTGTTCTGCTAAAGCACAGGCTTCACTATCTAACCGGTCGTTTTCTTTGAGTTTTTCAAATAAAGATTGAACCTGCAATTACACAAAAAATTGATACAGAAACGTTCAAATTTAAAGGCACTTTGTGTCTATTACTTGACTTAGCTGGTCCTCTCTGGTTTTCAGTGCTTTCTCATCTTTGACAATTGTTCTTTCCAGCTGCAATTTTGCTTTTTCCTCAGTGGCAATATGGTCCTTTATGGCTTTAACCGAAGCATTAATCTTTGCTTCTTCTGTCTCTTTCTCTTTTAATTTCGCCTCCATTTCTTGCAATTCAATTGAAGACTCCTACAAAACATTTAACTGCAAAAGAATCCAGACATGTTCCTAACACATACAGATTCATTATTAGACACGATAGCTTTAATTTCCTCATCTAACCTAGTTACATCTTCTGTATTTGCTAAAATTTTCTCATTTAAGCCCTCAATTTTCTGTTGTTCTTGTTTCAACTCTTCTTCGGCCTTGTCAAGGTTGCTTTTGGCCTCAAAATATTGCCAAACCTGGTAAATTCCCATTAAATGCTCCAGTTCCCTTTCAATTCTTTGATATGCAAAATATTGCTCTCGCTCTGCTTTGAGCTTCTGAAGCCTCGGTGACAGCTCATCACATATAACCTTAAAAGGGATACAAACCCATGGGTGAAAAAAAGGATATATATTTCAAATTATTAAGTATCTTCATAGGTATATTGGAAAAATAAAGCCCTTTTTGTAACATAAAATATTATGCATGTACCTGCTGAAATTCACTCAGCTTAGCATCCTTTTTCTGTATGAGTTTCTGGGTAGTCAGCCTCTTTGTCTCATACATACGGGTCCCAGCAGCTTCCTCAACCATGGACAAAATCTACAATCCAGCTATTACCTGACAAAGCACAAACATTGACAGTTGAACTCACCTCTGGCGGCTTCATGTTTAATACTTTAGTAATTTGGCCCTGCATGATCAAAAAATGAGGATTGTTGACATTTAGATGCACAGAACAAAACAAGTCCTGAACCTTCCTGCTGGTAACATTAATACCGTTAATCAAGTACTTGTTTTTGCCTCCCAAAGCTATCTGTCTCGAAATTGTGATTTCTGAAGAACTGTCAAAGCCTGGGGGTGAATCTGATAGATTGGTGTTATCGAAAGTGATGGACACTGTAGCTTTGTTGATGCCAGCCTGGCCGCTTTTATAGATTAAATCTTGTAAACTGTTTGCTCTTACCTGTTGAGTCAAATATTCAGTTAGCGAATAAGGCTCAATAAACTTACTTACATGGGTTAAGTTTGATATGCCTAGAACGAAACATATCGAGTCTAATATATTGGATTTCCCACTTCCGTTAAGGCCTGTAATTGCATTAAACAGCGGGTCGAACTCTGTTACTTCGGTTCTTTGACCGTAAGACTTAAATCCGTCTAACACGATGGATTTAATGTACATTGTGATTTTTTAATACCATTCCTTTTTCTGCGTGAAATTGATCCTGCAACTTCTTTTACGTGTTAAAGGCTGTAAGTTGGTTTGATGCCTTGAAATTTGAAAACTAAGGAAGAACAGAAAAGAGGAAAAATTCAAAATAAAGGTAAAAAAGTAATTTAATGTTTACGTTTGGTTGTACAGAAAACTAGAAAATTCAAAATTGTCTTCGAGTTTTTAACGGACATTTGACATTTAGCTGCTATCTTCGTTCATGTTCTGCTAATAAATAAGGATAAAGAATATAGGTAGAGAGCCTATTTGACTTTTTTCGGCTTCAATACTCTTGCGTCTGACGTCATGCCTATCTGATTGGTTGGTTGAAAGACGTTACGCAAACGTTCGTATTTCATTAGATATCAAGGGAAACTGTGGGGCGCACGTAGAGGATCACCCTTGCGTTGGTATGTTTCTGGAACCTTCCTCAGTACATGTTAAACTAACAGATTTGGGCCTTTTGAGATCTTGATTAAAGCGATAAAATCTATAAAATATCTATTTTATTGGCCAAGTAACACCTATTTACAATCACGTTTGTAATTCCGTAATACAAAAGAAAATCAGGCAGAGTCGTTAATGATATGATCAATTATAAGGTAAAAACTATCTGGAATCGTGTGACTAATAAGAGAGCTAAGTTACATTTATTGCACCTAACAAATTTTGGTTTTATGACCGCTCCTGGCCAAAAGGTAGAGCCATGCTCAGCAGGGATAAATTACACACTTATAGTACCAGTAAACATATACAATTGCACGGTTTTTTATGAGCGATTTCGCCGGTTCTCGAGATAAATCGTAATATCTAGTGTTAAGCGTCTTTGTCATCAACCTTCCGAAGCCCTTAAATAATAATTGTCAATTGCACCAGCAGCCCCTATCGCAGTTGGTTTACTCTATGTATTAACGCTACACGAATAGGAATTGGTGAAGGCTGGTCACTAATAGAATTCAAGAAGCGATCGCTACTTTGAATTCTACGTTCAATCACATTGAATTTATTCTATAACGAGGCATCGGGGGAGGTGTTCTTTGAGATAATCGAACAGTTCTCTCGACGCTCCTGGGCAATTAGTCAGTTCAAGCTCACGCATGTGTCGCAACTGGATTAGGCTGGAGAGACCATTCGAGGTCAGGAGGGGGCAACCTAGAAAGAGATTTTAGTGGGAAACGCTTTTCAGATAGGTTAGTTAAGGCAATAAAAGCAGGCAACACACCGCACGCGTTTTTGGGTGCCTATACGCACGGCGAAAAACGAAAAACAATTGAAGAGCGTGTTTGGTGACAGATTCTCTATTTTTTTTTAATCCAGGGTGCGGCGCGGGAACCAAGCGCTTTTAAAGCATGTAGTACTTGACCGTTTACAATGGAAAAGTTGTGTTTCAACAGGCATTTCATTCCTCGGTTATTACTACCCTTCAGTTGGCCCACGGAGTCGTCGTGGACCTTAGAACATCGAATATTCGTTTATGGTTATTTCGTTAGGAGTGGTCCTTGACAGCAGTTCAGCGTCGATTTCGTCGGGGGCCTTACCTCTGCTTATATGGTTTCTTTTCACGGGGTTATCTGAAGGCACGTGCCTAGGAGCCGCCGGCACGAAGCAATCCGGCATCAGATTACCGAACTCAACGGAGACCTGCTGGAACGTCTTCAGCGTTGCGTAGAACGAGAACGGACAGCACATGCCAGATGTAATTTTCCATTCGTCGTTATGAAATGCTACATTTTCGACCGTACTGTTATAATAAAAAAGCGAATTATTTATCGAAAACTATGCGTGCGTGATTATTTCATAAACACTGCGTTCCCATGGCGCACCCTGTGTGTTTGCGGGGCGGATGTTTCCATGCGTTCTTTCGATGTTCATGGAGAATCGTGCTATAAAGCGGGCCCTCCAGCGATGCCAAGCACTCAAAGAGGCCGCCGAAACATCCAGAAACTTACCAGCAAGCGACAGTATTTGTAAATTCCTCATTCCGCACAAATGCTGCAGCCCGAAATCCCTTATTTGCGAGCACCATCGCAAGTATAAAGCTTGCAGCGATAGCATGGTGGAAATGTACCCTATTCCTATATCAGTCACGTGAACACACCTAAAAACACCCTTGTCGTTAACTGGCGTTAAACGAGGACTCCCACCTGCCTATCCAGAGTGAGGTCTTCTAGTTGATTGAGGTCGCAGGCGATGTATTCCAAGGCAGCGTCGGTTATGCGGGGACACCACGATAAATCCAGAGAGCGGAGCTTTTGCAGGTTCTCCGCTATCAGTTCCACCCCATCGTCGGTTATCTTACTGCAGCCCGACAAGCTCAGAACCGTCAGATTGGGCAGGGAGTGAACTAAAATGAAAACAAACCCGCAACAATTAATCGTTCGGTTAATGGTATGAGTGGCGCGCACCAATATTGACAACCCCGTGATTGGTGATCTCCCAGCAGGAGTGCAGTCGAAGCACCCCCAAAGAGCTCCCCTGTTTTGGCGAGAAGTACCCCAACGCCTGGTCGGTGACGTGGTACGCCTGCAATTGGAATTCGTACAAGGCGGGAAGAAGCTGTGCCACGGCTCCGACGGCCTCGTCGGCGACGTTTATGCAATCGGTAAGGGTGAGGGAGACTATCCGAGGGTGCAGGCATTGCCAAAGCCCTTGTTCCGTTATCTCGTTACAGCCTGCCAGTTCCAGTTCGTAGAGGGCCTGCGGCAAAAGAGGGGCACTGAGCATAACCAGAACTAACATCAAATGGAGTTTCGAACGATTGGGGGGATAAGGACCCGGGTAATTTGCTTCCATCGAGAGCTGAGCTGCGAAATAATGTTTTCTCATAGATCAAAAGGGATCAGTTAAATGTGGCGGCACTGCTCCTAAACGGTGGACGCTTTTTTTTTTTTAGATTAAGTGGGTATTACTTTACGGACCTGACTCGAAAGGGAAATTTGAAGCGGAGAGTTTCCAATTAGAAGTCGCGTCTCCCAAAACTCGCCCCCGAGATTTTGAGCTTCTCCGTTAATGTCTTGTCTGCTTCGGCTCGCACAATCTTAAACTTCCTGTTTCGCGTGTAAATCGTTTGATTAACCTTGAAAATTGCCTCGAAGCGGCTTTGAAAATATCAGAAATCGATGTTAACCCCCCTATCAGAACTAATTTAGTTTTATTTTCGGCAGAGCCTCTTTGACGAGCGCTCGCCAAGGACGATACAAACGTCTCCTCGATAGCCTTCCTGCCATCCTTTCTTTTTCCAATTCAGCATTCAGGTCACGGAATTTCGCCCTATTATCTCCTCAAGCATACATTTCCGAGAGAACGGTCAAAGGACATTTCGAAATGTTTGCGGAAAATCGTTAAATCTCTTGAAACCTTGCCAGAGGAGAGATTTATGTTCGATGCTCTTCTGGTCGGTTTCAGCCCCGCTCGTTGCTAAATCAAAACTTTACAAACTAAATAAATCGACAAATTCACCTGAAGATGGTCCATCAGCGACTCGAGGCCGTGATCCCCTATGCTGGAGCACCTCAGTTTCAGCGTGTGCATGTGCTTCGAAGCCAAAGGGAATGCATTGATCAAGTCCATGGCGTCCTCGTTGGTGGCCCCGATGAGGCACAGGCTGTGAAACCCTCGCCTCAGCAACGAAGAGTATAATCTGGCCCTCTCGTTCACTTGAAATCCTCTCAGTTCCCGGCACTGTAACGCCGGTATCAACCCTGTCCAATACCGCGGCGATCTGTACAAAATGTCCCGCCATCGAGCGCACACTTGAGACAAAACGCACCTCTCACTGGGGCTGAAGAACAAAAAGAACTTGGACAAGAACTTTTCGTCCAACATCAACTGTTCCCACGTCAGGTGCACAGGTGAGGTCTTCGCCTTCCTCACAGGAGGTGTGCTCGGAGGTGCATTATTAGTTTTTGGGTGACCCCTGGACGGCAACAACCTCGATGGCTTTTCTGGAGCGGTCACGGCAGCGCTGCTTCCGCCGCAGAAGACGTTGGTCACCCGTTCCATAACGCTACCCTTGGACGAGTGGTGTTTGCTGCTTCTGAGGCCCAGACCATTGATGCGTTTGGACAGCTCCGCTGAGGCTCGTTCCACCACCCCTTGGGCTGAGATCGACGACATGGTGATGGTTGAATGGTACGAGAATCACGACATATCCGAGAGAAAGCGTTGCGACGAGTGACGCGCCTGTACGTCCGAACGGGCACTGTTTGGCTCGAGGGGGATGGAATCACCCTTATAACGTCGCCGCGATCAATACTGTTTCAGCATAGCCGGATTTAGACATTTATTCTTCGGGTATATATAAAAAAAAATGTGCAGATACAATGCTGCAATAGTCGACACTGAGGACGCTTTAGGTTGCACGAAACTGCATGGAAGTCGTCATGAAATTTGCCCCTGCTTTTCCATCATAACGATTTTTTTGTCTTTTTATGAGGTACGAAACGTTGCGGTGCTTCTCCATTACTTTGCCCGCATCAAACTGCCATTAATAGCGATAATTATAGAGCTATTTGATGAACATTTCCCTTGAATAGCGCCGCCCCTGCTTTTTTTTTATAAGCACGTGCCCCACGCGCATTTCTATTACACACCCCTTGAAGGCATTTATTAAAGGAAGAACGGGTAAACCGACACTTTATGTGCATTGTTGGCCAATCTATATGCACTCGCAATACCGATTATCGTAAAAGGTATTTTACGCATTCATGGCAAAGTTTTCCTAAATCTGGCCCCCGCACTCTTCAGACTTAGATTGTTTGGACCATATTTTTCCCTCCAGTATCGCCTGTCGCTGCGGACTTTCTGAATATTACCTGAAAAGTTACGGCAGCTTCATCGCATTGATAATCAGATACTGCCCAGGCCAAGAAGTGCAATTGGCCAGGGCTTAAGAGCGCTTACCCGGAAATCAAAAACCGCGTGGGTGTCTTATCTGGGGCTCGGGCCATCCGGGGAACGGTATTTTTAAGTAAAAAGGTCACGCAATATGCATATGTGTTAAGCGACGATCTCTACTCCACGATCAAATTTTGAATTCATTTTTTCATTTGCTTCTCATACAAAACCCTGCCGGTGTTCAGGATTTTTTAAATACCCCTACACGTCGAGACTTGTTTATTTCTTTCATGTTCGAGGCTCACTTTCACCGGTCATCAAGGTAGATTGAAAACGAAGAACATGTGGTGTTTCGACATTTACTTCCCCTTCAATAAGTCCGGTGAGTCAAGCGTGATAGTGCGAAGGGGGAATCGCAATCCCATCCGGATTCCTTTTGTACCTTCGCCATTTGGTCCATTAGTGCCCGTCTTAGAAAGCTTCGAAAAACGTTCGGTACTTCACTAAGATGATGCACCATCGGTTCGCCGAAAGCTCGGCATCTTTAGGTGGATTTTGTTAAGGAAAATCGGGATCAAAATCGCGAAAATTAATAGTAAAGTCACCCCATGTGCCCAACTAAAACTAAAAGAAGTAGAGTAACGGACTCCGTGCAGATTACAGGAAAGCCTTTTGGAACCTCAGGTGATTTTTCCCTTTGGGATCAGGTTAGCTGGTGTCCATATTTATCAAATTGGTTGTTTTCCATAGTGGACTTCCAAAGAACGACAGCTCCTTCACCAAAATGTACAGAAGCCGGCTCCTGATGTCCTCTTAGAGTCATACCAAGCAGATCTGAGTTTAGCGGACTATGCTTCTGAGTACTGTTTAAAATGACTTCTTTAATGACAGACACGCCGGCATCTCGTAATATTCAAACTTATAGTTAAATTTCATTCAAAAAATTTTCTCCGCCATAATGTCAACAGGTTTGTTTATGCTTTGGATATATCTCCTCAGACTCATAGATGGAGCACCACGTAGAGGTTTTCGAACGCGCAAATCCAGGACGGATTATTCTCTATCAGCTGATCTTTAACCATTCCGATTTGCTGGCAGCCGTCGTAGATCAGTTTGATTGGCTGAAAATCAGCTGACAGGATCAATCTAATTTAGATATTTTAACGAAAATCGTGTACGTACAAAGAATGAGAGCTACTGCCTGTAAACAAACTTGGAAGTTAATGTTCCTATTCCTAATTTAATTAATTGTTGTTTACCTCAATTTTTTGATTTATTAAACCCGTAATTAACATGACAAACAAACAAAATCGATATGAAAAAATCGAGTTCCTGGGCGAAGGCCAATTTGCCACTGTGTACAAAGCCCGAGACGTAGAAACCGACCGAATCGTAGCAGTGAAAAAAATAAAATTGGGTACCAGAGAAGAAGCTCAGGACGGCATCAACAGGACGGCACTAAGAGAAATCAAACTGCTGCAAGAACTGGACCATGAGAATCTTATAGGGCTTCTAGACATCTTTGGACACATGTCCAACGTTTCCCTAGTGTTTGATTTTATGGACATCGATTTGGAGGTGATAATAAAAGACAATACAATTATTCTTACCACTGCCAACATAAAGTCATATGTATTGCAAACCCTCAGAGGACTGGAATATCTGCATTTGAATTGGATCTTGCATCGAGACCTTAAACCAAATAACTTACTTGTAGACTCTAGAGGAGTGTTGAAAATTGGTGATTTTGGTTTGGCAAAGATGTTTGGGTCTCCCAATCGAATTAACACTCATCAAGTTGTTACAAGGTGGTATCGGGCACCAGAACTGCTTTTTGGTGCCAAGCAATATGGGACTTGCATAGATATTTGGGCTGTGGGGTGTATTTTGGCAGAGCTTTTGTTGCGAGTGCCTCTGTTTCCTGGAGAATCAGACCTTGATCAACTTACAAAAATATTTAGTGTCTTTGGAAATCCCACTGAGGAGAACTGGCCTGGAGTCAAGACCCTTTGTGACTATATAGAGTTTAAAACATTCCCCTCAATACCTATAAAATCAATATTTACTGCAGCTGGAGATGATTTGCTGAATTTAATAGAAACCATGCTGGTGCTGAATCCTATTGCAAGGAAAACTTGCACAGGGTGCTTGAAAATGCCTTTCTTCAGCAATAAACCTGCTCCTACAGTGGGTACAAAATTGCCCCTTCCACAAAACGTTAGAAAAATTATGGATATAGAAAAACCATCTCTAAAAAGGAAGTTACTAGACACAGTAGAGGGGGGCACTCTATCTAAAAGACTGTTTGTGTAGTATTTATTTCAGATTTACAACACTTACAAAATTTTTCTTTAAGAATGTTAATATTAATAAACATGATGTTACTCAATAATCAAAGTTATATTCAAAATATGAAGAGTCAAAATTGTGAATCCTAACATAACCATCCTCTCCTCCTGAAGCATAGGATTTTCCATCTGGATGGAAAGCCACACTGTTAATTGGACCAAAATGGCCCTTAACCCGCCCAAATTCTTCCTCAAACACTAAATGGAAAAAGCGGGAGTCAAACTTTCCAGCTCTAGAACTCGTGGTTGTCACCTCCATGGCTTCTTGCCCTCCACCTACATTATGTGTTGATTACCTATTAATTTTTTCTATAAATCACATTTATTACCTAACACCACATGCTCTAAAATGGGACTGATAGCAGCAGAATTAACAGGCCTCTCAGTTTTATAAGTTTTCAGTAACATTAGAGTTTCAGCATCAAAGAGCCTGGCAGTGTGATCTTTGGAGGCAGTAATAAACATTGTCGCATCTTTATTCCATTGCATATCATTAATTAAATTATCATGCTCCTTAACACTGTTGATTTTTTTGCCAGTCTAAACAGTATATTTGATTATTAGAATAAAATATTACAATAAAAATCCTTGCCTTAAGGTCCCACTGGGATATTTCTCCGTTTTCATGGCCAGTAATGACAGTCTCATCTAAGTTGTCCCACAACAAAGAAGATACCCTTGAATCATCAGCTGTAATTGGTATTCTTAAAATTGGTTTTTGATGTTGGAAGCTGCTATCAATAGTCCTAACATCAATGATGAAAAGCTCGCAGGGCTGCTTCATAGCCCTATCAGTGGCATACACCGCCATATTGGCTGAGTAACTAAACATGCATGCCCTCACTGACGAACTTGTTTCAATATGGCCTGTTTCTTTGCCAGTCTCACAGTCCCAAACTTTGAAAGTATTATCACCAGCCCCTGACATAAATTTTGTAGTGGTCCAATCGACATCAATGCACCACACAACTCCTTGATGCCCAATGAACGTCCCTAATCGCTCTCCATTGAGGGAGTACCACACGTTGGGTTTGCCGTCTTTAGAGGAGGAAAACAGGAGATCACCTTCTCGGCTATATTTGATTTGCGTTATGGAACGTTCATGTCCTTGCAATATTAAGGGTTTCTTGGGTGGAAAAAAAAGAGGCTTAATAGGGTGCGCTGAGTGCACGTAATGTAGGTCTTACCATGGTGTTGCTGGTGCTAGTTTTTTTTTTTAATATCTTTGGAAAAAACTAAAAAAATGTTGGGTGCATGGAAAACTGTGACGGAAATGAAATAATGCAGGGTTTTAGGTTAATTAATATCAAGGATGACAGCTACAAGTGACGTTTTTTTATAGTATTTGGATGTATGTGTCTGTCTCACGTTTTTTATACGTATTAGAAGAAAACAACCTTATCATAGCTCGGTGAAAGGCCAGTGAAACGATTGCAGCAAGAACTTGGGATATAAGCACAAAATAACCTCAAATTGTTTACTATTCAAGAATAAATAATTATTATTGAATAAATTTGTTATTTTACTATGAATTGAGTTAGAATTAATGAAAACTAACTAATATAAATATCGGAATACTCGAAAATGTCCAATGTCTTATTGAAACTGCTCGCTCCAAGTTTGAGCCAGCAGAGTAGCTCGAGCTTGGCACTCTCTGTACGACATGGGCACCATTTGAGGGGAAAGCCCCCCGGGGTGGCAAGAACTCTGCAACAGAGACTAGAGGGTATCTATTATTTACCTAACTTACGAAAATCTGTGTTAAGATTGCAATGTTTAAAATTATTTAAATTTGTAAAGTCACTTCGCTCACTTAAAACTCAATATTGTCCCCTCCAGAAATTAACTACAAAGACCCATCTCTTCACTACAAAGTGGATATTGGTCTTCCACCTCCTCAAATCCCAAAAAAGGCCCTATTAAATCAGCGACTTGAACACATGAAAAGTCGCAAGGATACAGACCTTGAGAGACTTGCTAGAAACCACAATTGTAAGTCATTTTAAGCAGCGCTTTTATGGTTCCTCAAAAATAACTCTCTGTACAGTGTTCATTGATTTGGAGAAATGCAATTCTGAGTGGCTTAAAACCGTTGGTCCTCAACACATCAGGCGAATAGCTGAGCATTATGGGGTATTTGAGCATCTTTTTGGGGATGCCTATTTCAATCCCCAAGTACCTTTAGAGATATTTTATGTCAAAGACAATGTTAAGTGTCCTGTGCATTATGGAAACATTCTTAAACCTGAAGATGCAGCACTGAAGCCTGAATTGACTTTTGAGAGTGATGATAGTAGCTTATGGACCTTAGTTTTAACCAATCCAGATGGGCACTTTCAGGATAACGATAAAGAATATGTCCATTGGTTTGTGTAAGTTTTATTGGTCATGGAGAGAGCTGTTGTTAATTTGTTTGAATTTTAGAGCTAATATTCCTGGGAATAAGGTGGATAAAGGGGAAGTGATAATCAATTATCTTCAACCTTTCCCCCCTAAAGGCACTGGCTATCATCGCTACATATTTATTTTGTATAAACAGAATAGGAAGCTTGATTTCTCCAAGTATAAAAAGTCAGGTCTGTGCCATAATTTATCAGATAGAACGTTCAAAACCTACGACTTTTATAAGTCCCTGCAAGACGATATCACCCCAGCAGGGCTAGCCTTATTTCAGTCCGACTGGAGCCCCAGTGTGAAGCAATTTTACCATGAAGTTCTAGGTTTGTTACAACTTTGCACACCTGCTAGCCTCGACACTAAACCTTTTTTTTTAGACATGGGAGAACCGATATTTGAATACGACTTTCCCGCCCCGTATATCCGTCCCCAACAATGGTTTCCCAAGAGGAGGCCGTTTAACTTGTACATGGACAAATACCGAGACCCCAAGCAAATCAACAAGGAATTTTTGTTGAGGAAGTTGAAGGAGGTTCATCCATTTAAGGCACCACCCGCGCCGCTGCCGTATCCGAATGCTAGTTACATTGAAAAGGATGTGCCCACTTGGCTCAAGCTGGAAATACGCAAGTCTTGGTTGAAGTGGGGGCGAATTAATGACATAGAAAAGAATTAAAGTGTTCGATGTTCAATGGTATTAGTATACAGAGGGTTCCAAATAAATCTGTTACGCTTATATGGTACTATCACTTTTGCTCCCACGAATATCTCCTGCCATTTCCAACACCAATTTCCTGGTATAAACATTAATTCACTTTTAAATGACCATAATCATTGCATGGCAATGTAAGCAACATAATAATTCGGTGATGTTTTCAATCGCTCGAAATTATGTCTCGTTGCCTATTGTGAACCTTTGAACTTGCATACAATACGGGATTCTCAGGCCAAATAATTTTATGTTCTAGTCCGTTGTTTGAACCATCGCTCGACTGTTAACCACAATCGAAAAATACGTGTGGCGTTAAACTAGTTTCGGTTGGTTCTATCGGTCACTAGATCAATCACGTTTTATTGTCTGGAACATGTGGGTAAATAATGCAGAATTGAGATGATTCTTTGAAAAACATTAGCTGATAAAATCGCTCGTTGCCTATTTTTGTTGCAAAGATAGTGCAGACCAGGTGAGTATGTTTACGCGAATATTAATTGCTAACTGGAACCATAAAATGGCTACCGTATAATGATAATGCTGGTAATTATCTGTTCGGAGTAGAGTGATTCATCTATTCTCTAAGAACTGCTTTTTTACCTCTAGTTGCTACAGACATCTTACTACAAATAAAACAACATTGTCGTCCACTTAAATTAACTGTTATCTAAAATTGTGAAATGCAAATACATTTCGCGCGTTATCAGCATTCAGAATAAACATTTTGTGGCTTTCAACCAGCAGTTTCACTTTTGATTTAACCGAATCAGTGAATCTATTGACAGTCACGTTCCTTCTACAGTTCGTGCAATGGACAAAGAAACTGGCGAAGTCAATTATAAGTTTCAAGTTTCCAAAGATGCTGAGACGGGGGAGGAGGAGTACATAACTTACTGTCTAGATCAGGAGACTGGAGAGAAGCAATATTACACGTTGGACAGGATATGCGAAAGTTTAAAGATGCCCAATCTCTTTAAAGTCAGTAGGTGAGCACCGACCTCGACAAGAAGGCGACTATGGCCCTGGTGACCTAAATAACACTAAATTTGAGGGCTGTTCCTCTATGGCAATTTAACGTCATAATAGTTACTCTACACTAAATCTAAACATCCCGGATATCTGCCCAATACATCCTGCATTTACCATCATGCTTTTCTCTGTAGATACTCCACTCATGTGACAGCCGTCGTAGGAAAACCCAACACCAAAAGCTCCTCCAGTCGCATAGAATTCATGACAGCTATAGTCTTCCTCCTTCCCACCTTCATTCTCTTTACCCCCATATTGGGAATGCTAATTCCAATTCTGGACATTATCCTACACAAGTGGTGTCACAAAAAGAACGCCAAGTTAAACAGTCAGGACATGATTTACTATAAGAGCCCGCTGCACATGATTCTGAAGGAGTTTTGCTCCGAATGCAGAATGGAGGAGGAGTGCAAAAAGATCGGGGAAATCCAGAACATAAGGAACAATAAGAGGTACTTTATGCAGGAGTCGTTGAGGAGGGTGGTGGCTTAGTTTAAAAGTATGTTACTTTCGTGTGAAATCGACATGTGATAAATTTGCATAAATAGCTTAATCTAATTAAATATATGTTTGTTAGTTTCGGTGAAATTGTTCATTACATTATCCCAATAAAAAGGATTTCAAAAAACGGGGACGCGTTTGTGTGTGTGTGTTTTTAATATATTTAATATAAAATAAACAATACCAATAAAATCTTGCAATATACACGAACAAACCTATCTTAACTTGATAATCTCCCTTGTGGCTATGCGGCAGATCTCGTGAAAATCCTCGTTCAAATGGCTCCTCCATAGCTTGCTTCGGCCCCAAATCACCGCCGGGTAGTTGGGACTTTGAATACCTTGGAAAAGCCGAGCCAAAGCCCTGCCAGTAAACTGATTGTCTCTGTACATGCAGACCATCGTTTTAATGTCGCCAACTAGTTGCTCTTCGTTGGTTATGCTCCGCGATTTGATTTCTGAAAAAGAATATCTCTCAAATTTATCGTTGACGGGTTCCCCCATTGTGCCCACCTATGTCGGCCAAAGGATCTGCCGAATTAAAGTAATCCCTAATCTCCCTCTTGAGCAGCATTCCGCTCCTTTCTTCATCAATTTCGAGGCACGATAGGTAACTTTTTTCCGAAGCTTGCTGCAGTACCTTTGAGACTGCATGCAGCTGTTTCAGGGCCTTTCTCTCCTGGTTTAGCACTATGTTGTGTAAAGTGTCTAAGGCCTCGTCTAGCCGCTCATCGGACAGGTTCCCTGGGGCCAGCAGTCGGAATCCCAATTCCGAGAATTCCACGCTTAAGTTTGAGCGTTTCGGTTGGTTATCGACTGTTTGAAAAATTGTGTAATTTCATGCAATCGTCGAGTAATCGATTTAATTACTGGAAATCCATTCGAGATTCTTTAATTGGTGCTTGCAGATGCCGCTCTCCCACCCCATGGCACTGGCCACATCGATCACAGGAAACTGAACGATATTATCCTCTTTTTGAGGATACAGCGCAAGGGCCATGGCCAGTGGAGGACAACCCTTCACGGCTTTACGAATCTGAACAGGTCCGCCATAAGAGACCACTTTGCAGGTCGTGTAGGCGGGATTCAGGAGCTCTAAATTTTAATTGTAAAATTCTCCTTTAGGTTGACACACGCATACGCACCGACATATTTGTTTTCGTGCAACTCCAAATAACACAGCAAAGTGGAAATGTTCTCTTCGGTGATGTCCAAGGTCCGAACGGCTTGTTCAATGGAAAAAGCCACTTCATGTTTCGGGCAAACTTCCTTGCAAGAACACGGAATAAATATTTTTTGTAAAAGTTTGCGGATCACATGGCGATCTATAGAGTTTGCGTGGATGTGCCTCCGCAGCTCGTTTTCGTCTCTGTTCTATCAGTACAGACAGTTTTAGTACAATTTTTTTACAAACATGGAAAAATACCTGAGAATCTAAGAAAACGTGGCATTGAGCCGGAAGGCCGTCCCTGCCGGCTCTGCCCACTTCCTGAACGTAACTTTCGAAGCTATTAGGCATGTTAAAATGTATCACAGCTCTTATATCAGACTTATTTATTCCCATACCTGTTAAAGATATAAATATAAGCCCAAGCTATTTACCAAATCAAAACAGTGGACTGGGCATATTAGGTATTGCCGATCTCTTGACAAATTGACGGATAACGATTGCATTAAATAACAAAAAGCACACCTAGTTGATATTGACCACGTGACTCGACCATAATGCGTTCATACCTAATACGAGCCAAACCCAAAATCAACACGTACCGAAGGCCACTGTGGCCACCACAATCCTCAACTCCCCCGACATGAAAGCTTTTTGCACAGTCCGTCTTCGCGAGGCCGATAAACCTGCGTGATAGGGCTCCGCTTGCAGATTCACCCTTTTTCGTTTCTAAAATAGTACTTTCTAGATTTCCTTCTTTGTTAAAAAATATTTTTTCACCTTGCTGCTCGATTCCTCTACTGCTTTCTCATTCTTCAAACTAGTCCTTAAAAATGCGGCGATTCTCTCGCATTCGTCCCGCCTAGTGCAGTAAACTATGATGCTTCTGCAGTCTTTAAATCTGGGAGAAAGTAACAAATTCAACAGAGCCCTATCCCTGTTTGCGTCTTTCGATACTGTCATGTAGAGATTGTCCGGCAAGGGAGTGTCGGTAATTATTCCTGGGTAAAATAACTATAATTCAAAGCTACTTAAGAGTGCCACAACCTGCCATTCAGTCCATCAGGGATTCTTAAGGACTCGACGATGCTCTCGCACGTGGCTCTAGTGGCGGTTGCAGTTAGACCTAATATAGTTTGCACCCCAAGACGCTCCCTCAGCACTCTGCAAATCAGTAGGTAACTAGGCCTGAAATTGTGGGACCACTGCGAGACGCAGTGGGCCTCGTCAATGCAGGCGAAAGCTATGGGGGGCAGTTTGCGGAATAGGGCTCCAAAACCTGAAAGTTGGACATCAAAATCAAGAGTTGAAGATGGTAGAAGCCTGAATGGGACTTTAGGCGCAAGTGCCACCCCCGGAAGGAGTATCAACTGCAACACATATTCCTTTTTGCCTTACCTGATCGTTTTTCGCCTGCAACAATCGCTTCTGGCGATATCAACAGCACATTCAATTCACCCAGAGTGATTGCCTCCATGATTTTCTTCCTATGGGCCTCCGTTTGATTCGTATGCAAACAGGCTGCTTTCAGAAAATTAGGAATTCCAGTGACCTGGTCTTCCATAAGAGATACTAAGGGGGATATCACCAGCGAAATGCAGGGCTCTCTTTGAGAGTACAAATAGGCTGGCAATTGGTAGCACAAGCTTTTGCCAGAGCCAGTGCTTAAGGTTACTAAAGTGGACTTTCCGGAAAGGATCCGCATTACGGCCATCTCTTGTCCCCGTCTGAAAGACTTGTGACCAAATTTCTCCAAAGCTTCAAGTACTTCTTGGGGAGTGTCTAAAACACTCCCATCCTCCTTAAGGGCGTAATAAGGCGTCACAACTTTGACGTTATCCATATACTCTTGAACGTCCAGTTTTTTAACATGTTCCTCTAACTTGTCAATTTCTGCTACCAGCAAATCCTCATCAACATCATCAATCCATTCATCTTCCCCATTTTCTTCATCCTTTTTGAATGGAATTACTGGCTTCCTCACAAATAAACTGCTTTCTGAAGCCATTTTTGTCGCTTCCTCCAGTGAAGGCAAACCACATTCCTCCTCCTCCTCAGCTGCTAGAGGCAGCAATGCGTCCCCTTTAGTAGCTTTGCATTTTTGTGCAAAATGGCCTTCTTGACCGCAATTGAAGCATACCAATTTGCCTCCATCGCAGCCTCCCATGTCCATGTCAGGTCCATAAAGAGCCTTCTTTTTGCTTTTCCATAAAGATTTTTTGTACTTAGAGAAGTTATGGCCTTTCTTGCCTCTGACAAACACCTTTTTCCTGAGATTTATAGTTACATAGTTTTCGTTTAGATTGCCCAAGGCCATTTTTTGTTCCAGTTTATCTTTTGCTTGCTGTTGCTTATCTTTAATAAGAGTAATTTGTTCTGCTTTGGGACTGTTGACCTTTGGGTCCTTTAGCTTCTCTTTAAGTATGCTCTTGATGCTGCTATACCTCGAGGCTACAATTCGAGGCTTCACATTGTATTCTAACTCATACTGTTCTTCCTCATTTTTCTCTTCATGTGTTACAACAGATCTCTTAGCTGTTTTCCTTTTCTTCTTAGACGTAGCAGCAGCGCTGTTTTGTTTATTCTTTTCTCGATTGTTCTTTTTAGCTTCTGCAAATTCCTTAACATGTTTATGCTCTAACACATCAATCATATTCGAAGAACTATTCTTTTCTTTTGGGGTATACTCTGGATCCCTAGAATCAGTGTCAGAGGCAAATGGGTCCTCTTCCCCACTGGAGAGCTCCTGGAAACTGGCTTTTACTTTGTTCTTCCTGGAAGATCTTCGCAAAGATGGAGAGTCCTCCAATGGCTGAGTTTTTGATGATTTTTGGGCCTTCACTTTCTTACCAGCCTTCTTTGGGGCTTGCTTCTTTATTGCCTTACTAGTCGCCTCTTTCTCCGCAACTGATTCAGGTAAAACTTCTATTTTTGTGATGTTATCAGCTATATTGCTGGTGATGTTTTCTTTTACACTTACACTAGATAAATCAGTTACTAAATCATCTTTAGTTGATTGGTTGAATGATTTATGAAGGTTAATTCTAAATTTCTTGGCTACATGCAAAGGTTGACTGCTCTTTAAGGCATCATTCTCCTCATCTGAGCCGCTTATAATATCATCACTATTATAGTCCAATTTTGTTCCTATACTTTCTACAGGTATCTGAGTTATTTTATGTGACGAGTGGCCTTCCAATGACATGCCAGTATTTGCAGTCACCCTCTGGAGCCAACCAGTATCCACCTTCCTTAAAGTATGGTTTTGATGAGAGACACTATCAACTATGTTCAGGGGCAACGGCTGAGAAAAAATTTGCCCAATAGGGTCGAGTGGTTTACTTGGAAAGTCCAGCTTTTCCTTCTGTAAGCACTCAATAACATCCTCAGAGTTAAAAGTACATAAAGACCTGATGGGGTTAGCTACAGAAGATGAGTTTTCAAACCCACTGTCAGTGTTCTTTTTTTGCATTAAAGACAGTGATTTACGAGGATTTCTTTTGTGCTTAGTAAACTTTGAGCCACAAAACAGCTTTTTACTAATCGATAAAACAGGCTTCGACGGTCCTCTCTCCTTAGTTTCAGGACTCTCCAAGTCTACATTTTGCTTATTCAAATGACTCCCCCAAACCTCATCGGTTGCCTGGTTGTCTGAACAAAGGTGCACCAACGCAAAAGTATCAGCATTGCACCCACTTGCTTCATCTGGGACTTCTTCAGTGAAATTGTCATTTGAAAGATGCAGTTGCGACAATGTATCTGGTTCGATGACAGCGTCTTGATGGCCCATTAATACAATGTCATCGTCCTCTAGTCCGTCTACATCCATAAAACTTTCTTCCAGAGCTGCAGTCTTCAGTTTAAAATATCTCCTGTAGGCATGACGCACTTCGGAAGGGGCTTCTCTGATATCTAGCTGGAAAGTGTTAGAGGGAAATAGTTGTGTAGGGTCTTGTAGGATTTATTTACTTCCTTGAAAAACATGCGAGAAACCAAGTGGTTCCTGGGTTCTACATAACAACAAAATGGATATTATTCTTACCTTGGACGGAACTCGTTTGTGGTTTTTGATGAATTGGTGCTCCCACACTTTAACAATATATTTGCATTTGTCGTATGTTTTCTTTACTTCTGGATTCTCTAGCAGACTCATTTTGTCGTGCCGAAATGCAAAGATTTGTGAAAATGGGCGTCACTTCGATATTAAAAGATGTTTATTTTCGTCGTGTATTTTTCTTGTTCATGAAAATTTCCCGCCAAATGTCGACTTTGACGTTACTTCTAACCTTATTTTAATGGGAGAGAAAATGCGCGTAAATCAATATCAGACAGCGATTGTGAAGTTTTGTTTTCTTGGTCCCCGTAAAAAGCAACAAGCAGAATAGAGAGGGAATGATGCTCCGGCTATCTGCGCAATGCCCTCGATCCACTAAAGCCATATTTAAATTAAATCTCAAGTTTTTACTAAGTTAACTGTTCCGCACTTAGCTGCAAACTCTATCAACTATATCAAATAGGCTTTAAAATCGAAACTCAACTCTTTACACCCTGTATAAATTCCCTTAAACCCTGATAGGTAAACGACCGGGGAATCTATCGTGAAATCACGCATCAACCAGCTTTGAAGAGCGCAGTGCTAGGCGGTGCTTAGCGTGTCTTCCAAAAATATATTTTCCTTCCTAGTAATTTTAAATGGGGATGAACAAACTTATAAAAGCCCTGAAAGTACATAAGCAGCCCCAGTAATAGTGCGACAGCATTTCAGCTACATTTCACGATATTTAGAAAGTTATGTATACCTCTGGAGCGAACGCGAGCAATAGCAAGAAGCAGAAGCCCAGTACCAGCTATTTGGTGCGACCCAAGTTGGGGGCCTTAAAGTCTCTGTATTCAAATAGGCCATTATCTGCGCTCTCCAATGAGAAAAGGAAAAAGTCAAAGTAAGTATCGATAGAAATGAAGTAAAAGTCTAAATTAATTATTCTTGGTGAAATGGCGAATGAAAAGTTTATAAGTGCGCGCTTGACCCCTATTCATTATTTTTTACAACTCAAATGCCTCATTGTGAAACTGTTTTGTCTCTTCATGGCAACCCGAGGTCTCAGTAATGGTTCTCAAAATCCCGTAGCCCATTATCGACCAAACTTCGTCACAAAGCATGCACGCATTGCATGTAGTCAGATCATTAGTGCGATTCTCGATTGAAAAGAATTAATAATCAAAATTAATTTGTTTAAATATTTCAAGAAACTTAATTTAAAATATGATGGTGATTCATCATGGGGCTATCGATCTTCCGGGAAATCAGTCCTGTGGAGGTAAATACAAACAAAATTGGACATAACACGGTGATGTAAAAATCATTATGTCGTAATTAGCATGTTGGTCAGCGCATTTATGTGAGCAGGGGTAAAAAGCACTTGTCTTGGTGTCTGTTCACTAGTCGTGATTCTGCCTTAAAGATATTTTATTCTTGCAGGAAAACCTCAACTAATTCTCCGAAAATGGAGTTTAGGAGGAAACCTGACTATGCGGACACTGCGTATCGGGAAGCGGTAAGCAGACTCAGAATACTCATGGCTGAAAGCTACACCCCGATAAGGAGGTATATTGCACCTAATATTGCAATGTTTAATACGATTACTATCCATTTTATTAGAATGTACCCGTCAGCAAGGCCCTTTCGCGAGTTGGACAGCGCTGGCGAAGACACAGACAATCAATCCATGATAAGCGCAGGCAGCAGAAACTCGAAAATGGGAAGGCCTTATTACAATTTCAGCTACAACCCCATCACCCCTAGAAAGTATTATTATCCTCCCTTGAAGAGCAACATTGGAACATTGCAAAGTGATGGTGTCGTAGGCAAGTCTCAGTAAGTATACGTCATATGAGGGATGATACTATGTTTTAACTTAAGTTTGTACAGTGAACAACAGAAAGTAGACCCTGTTGTCCCCTCATCATCGGCTCCTCCAGAGTTTATGTCTTTCATTGAGCGCCAAGAGGATTATATCGAGCAGCTGGAGAAAGAGTCCAGATTTTGCAAGGCATGTTGTTTGGTCTGTAACCTATGCGGTTTTGTCAAAGGAAATTTTAGGATGAGTTATCCTCCTTGTTGTCGAAAGTCAAGGAAGTCATCAGCGAAAATGAAAATCTGCACCAAAGGCAAAAATCCAAGTTAATCAAATCCGTTTTCGACCATTTGGAAACTGAAACCGAAACTGAAACCGAGTTGGAATTCTTCTCCGATAAAACTGTAATTTAACTGTGCTAAAACTACTCGTTTTGCAATATATTGTTGCAGGCCTCAAAGTCGCCTAAGAAATCAAAGAAAATGACTCGAATAGTCGAAGGTCCATCGATCGTCTTCGAGTCGAGAATATCGGAACTGGAAGCTCAACTAACGCAGTCTAAAATTGATTTGAAAAAGTGTCAAGAAGACAACGATTCCTTGAGGAAAAAGCTGGCAGATGGTTCCTATTTGGAAGGGAGTAATTACGAGAGCTTCAAAAAGCAATTGGATTCGTGCAATAGGTATGAGAATTCATGATGTGTCCAGAATTCGTCATTTGCCAAGGATGGTTGGTTTGAAAATAAGAAATAGGGCAAGCTAAGTCTCCCCCAAGGGTAAAGAATAACCTCATTCTTACCAGCTATTAATTAAAAATGATGGATCTTCAATATTCACCATGTGTCAAAGAAAAAGTCATTTTTCTGAACACATGGTGGAGTCACGAAATTTACCAAAGAGTTACGTTCGCCATTTGTCAAGATAGCGTTGACCCAGAGTTAAGAATAACTCGCTCTTTGTTATAAATTATTTTCACTTTGTTTGTCGTTTATAATCAGTTTAAAATTTAAAATGCCAATAATCTGCACTGAATAGTGAAAAAGAAGAATTGTTGTCGAAACTAAAAGTCCTCCAATCGGCATTGTCAGCGCTAAGAGGCAAGGAAACCGACACTTGTGACCAAGTCAAAAAAAGCCTGGAAATTGCCGAGCAAGCTCAGTACGAAAAAAACGCCGCTGAGCTAGAAATTCGACGTCTGAAAGACGAGCTGGAAAGGCAGCACTTAAAGCTTCGCGATGCCATTGCTGACCAGGTACATACTACATACGTTTTTCATTATGATATATTTTGCGGTTGCTTACGCTTTTGACAGAGCCGTAGAATCACAGATGAAAGATCGGCAGTAGAGCGACGTTACACTCAACAAATTGAACAACTAACAGCGGAAGTTGGGGTACAATGGGAGACCACTAACAAGCTTCAATTGGAGCTGGACAAGCAGAGGAGGGAGAACTCTGATCTGAGGAGGGAGTGCGCGCAAAAGCAGGCTCTCATTGACGAGCTCAAGAAGGAGATGCAGAATAAAATACGTATGAATCATAAAATTTTGTAGTATTAGGGTTGGCGGTGAAACTTTTCTTTTTCTTTTAGTGACGCTGCAGTCCGATATTGGGACTACCGGGGCCGAAAAAAGCGCCCTGGAGCAGCAAATATCCACCCTGAACATGGCAAACGAGAGGAGCGAGAGGCAATACAAGCAGGAAATTACGCGCTTGCAAGCGGAAATGCAGTCTTTGAGACAAAGGATGGATAGGGCTGATGCTGATTTAATACACAGTAGACGCGAGAATATTCGGTTGAACGAGCAAATTGCTTCATTGGAAAAGGAGGTAGGAAGTTTGCGATTTTGTTAAAAATAAATATTTAACACATATTTTCTCATTTCGTGTTCAGATAAACATAAACGCGGCCTTGACCGAAGAAAGAGCCAAATCGGTCACTCCTAGATCGGGAGAAATTATGGCCCTGCCGCCTCCCACACCCAAAAAAGATGGCAGAGACAAGGAGCTGTCCTCAATGATCAAGGACATGGAGAATAAGCACGGTGAGTGAGATTTGAGACACTCTCGACATTACTTCCAGACAGACTTTGCGCGCAAAACTCACGGTTTTAAATGGGCAAGGTCTGTCTAGCCCAAAATCGAATCACATTCCTTTGACATGAGTTGATTTGGGAGCAGTCACCAATTATTTTTAACGATTAAAACTTCTTAATCAATGCTGTTGTTGCAGTGGCTACAGTAGTCGAGCTAGAGAGTATGATCCGCTCCCAAAATCAACTCATGAACAAATTGTCAACCGAGTGCCATGCTCTTACACGGAAACTCGAAGATTCTAGCCACAGACATAAGTAAGATATTTTTATAGATTCGTTAATTCTTTGATAGTTTTAGTAATAATTCTCGAGTCCATTTTTGTTTCTTAAAATCCTTGTGTTTGGTAGGGTCGGATCATCAGCTCTCAGCCGCCGTAAAGTCCGAAAAAAGCGCGTCCGATTCACTGACTGTCCAATCCACCAAACGCAAGGAACCGATTAAAATCGACATTAACGTTAAAGTAGTACCAAAATCCCGCAAGGTCAGTCCGAACAACACAATGTACCTAAAACTACGCACTACAATAATTTACGTGATTTGGCGCATTCACCATAATGTCAACAATGACAAGTTCTTCATATATTTCTATTAAATAAAGTCGTATCCGCCAGGTGTCAAGAACAGTGAACGAATTTATTTTTGCTTAGAAAAAGAAAAAAGTAAGGAACCGCCAAATTTACTAACTGTTCAATTCGCCACACATAAAATCCCCTAATTTTAATCCACACAAAATCTGATAAAAATCATCATTATTATCATTATCTCGCACTGCGAGCTACTTACGAAATTGTTATCTGACTTCAGAGCTGAAAGGGCAAAACTGCGAGCTAAAAATATCGAGCTTATGTCTAGATTAGAAACCCTTTGGAACTTCTTGAAGCTCTTGAATGCAGATGCAGGGGAAGTGGACTTTTCTCCTATAGAGGTATTTTTGAAGGGCTGTTTGCAACGGAGAGCCTCCTGAAAGCTCACTGCGAACAGCCCCCTTTTGAGTAGTTTTAATGCAGTGTTTGTCTGGTTATAGGGAGGAAATACGGGAACTACAAACTAGCCTAGGTCAGTTAAACAATAAGTTCGCTCAAGTGCAATACTCTAAGGTTAATTCAAAAGGTAAGATAATAAAGTACAAAAATACTGCTTGTTGCACATATTATTTTAGATCCTATAACTCACTCTATGAAGTAATTATAGCAGTAGTAGGTATAGAAAATCCATTTTGTTTTAATGGGACTGATCGCAAGACTGTTGCAATAGATGAAGAACAACCCCCAACAAACACTCAGCGACACTTCCCCTCGCCTCAGGCCCCTACTACTTCTCAAATGCGTCGATCCGAAAGTCGCTCCTCTTTAAAACAAAGAAGCCAAAGTCGCACATCCTCTCGGCAACCCAGCCAGGAAAAACTCTCCCTTAATCTCTCCCCTGCGGGTCAGCAATCTCCCAAAAACGAACCTGACGTGACAATAAAGAATCCTGTCCCAGAACAATATGAAGGCGGTGAACAGTACTTGCAGCAATACGATCCAAATCAGCAGCAATATTCAATGGATCCGAATCAGCAATATGCGGGTATTGAGCCGTATCAATGTGATCCGAACGTGCAATACGATTCTAATCAACAGTATGAGGGTCAGTATGATACGGGGCAGGAGTATGGGCAGGCTTATGGAGAGGATGTTGGACAGTATGGACAGGAACAGTATTATGGAGAAGCGGAGGAGAATCAGCAGATTTACGGTGATCGAGGGCATCAGGGAGCTGGGGAGGAGAATGCAACTGCTGCTGTCACACCGAATCAATAGACAGTCTTTCTTTTTTGTCTTAAGTAAGTCGTGGTAATAGAAATTAACATTGTCACTTTGATTGAATCTTATAGTATATTAGCATAGAGCAGACGTTCGTTAATATGCATTCATATTACATTAATGTTTGTTTACGCGCAAACGACGAGAAATTAAGCATTATCAAAGAGATTTTTACTGCCTTAAATTATTTTCAATTGCATGGCGTTATATTCCGTATTATATTATCTGTATCATATTTGTTTAAATTTAATATTTAACACTGAGAAGTATATGGAACAGTGTTTGGATTTAAGGTTGACCATTGGTTAATAATTTTAGATTAAAATTGATAATGAATTTAAGACAACATTAAGGAAAATAGAAGATAAGAAAAGTAACGACTTATTTATTACACAACAGAGCCCCGTAAAAAGTAATAAAATTAAGGACTCTTAAAAATGGCGCCAACAAACTACATGTCCGTGCGTGGTTGCCACATTTCCAACATAATTTCTTCGAAATCTTAACCGAGTTCTAACCTAACATATCGAAGTTCGGCCAAGAAATTAATTTTAAAACCATAGAACTACAAAAGGGGGACCCGAATTTATTAAATAAAATGTCACCCCGTAAAGCTAAACTCCACAAGGTTACTGGAAAGGCCAAAGTGAACCCTTCAAAACTTCCTATCCCTCAAATGGCAAATTCCACCACACATACTGCTCAGCCTAACACACATTCAGTGAACCCTGCAACTGGATTGACCGGGGAACAAGAAGAGCAGTTTCAAAGTGAGCTCTACTGGTGCATAAAACAGTTGCAATCGGCTTTAAGTACTGGCAAATTACCAAGCAAATATGGTAATATCTTTCAGTCATTTAATAAAGTTTCTTCAACGTGAAATTAGTTCAGGACCATACAAAAGCACTTAACACATTGATGAGTAATGCGTCACCCATGGTCAAAAAGAGACAGGTGATGAGGCTGTCTTTTGGGGACTATAGAAGCAAGATGTTGGAAGATGAGAAGAAGGCAAAAAGTAGGTTTTTAATGTCTAAAGTTTGAGTAGTTTTTATTTTTTTTTATATAGAAATCTCTATAAAGATGAGTGTTGGAGAAGTAAGTGACAAGTCTCAGTTCCTAAGAAAAGCACTTTCGGGCAGTGGAGATTTTAAATTTAGTTTTCCTCCTCCACCTTCTACAGTAGGAGAGGATACAATTGAAGGAGAAAATTCGCCAGGAACTACCAGGAAAATTGTGATGTTTCCCAGATCTGACAATGGGTTTAGGTTTAATTTTGCAAATAAAGAAGGAGAATGAAAAAACAAATAAATCCATTTTTTTTCCAATAAAATGAGCAAAGACCTGAACTAAGCCTTTCCAAACATGAAGAAAAATGCCTTACTAAGGAGGTAAATTATACCTAACACTCTCATTATGAATGGCTCTGATCAAGTCATGATTAATAGAGAAAATAAATCTTAAACAGGCGATTTCCACTACTGCATTATCATACAACCTCACTTTGCTGCCTGCAAAAATTGGTTTACTGTCAACAAAAATTGGCCTCTTTCCTTCTGCAGACAAGTAGAATTCCCCAGTGTTCCTCAGCCTAAATGTTTTTAATAATGAGTCCTTGCCACTGAAACACAATAATTAAAGGCCATACCGCAAAGTTGCCTGTCGCCTAGAGATCTTATGAGCAGGCCCTTCGAGGGATAAATCAATATCCACATTATGCCCCTTCCCAGCCCTCCCAATTGATATCTCTCGAGACCTCATCAAATATCTAACCATACGGCCTCTTAAAACACC
The DNA here is from genome assembly GCF_040115645.1 of Euwallacea fornicatus. NCBI lineage: Eukaryota > Metazoa > Arthropoda > Insecta > Coleoptera > Curculionidae > Euwallacea > Euwallacea fornicatus. The sequence continues at coordinate 857,445 of NC_089557.1, forward strand.
CAATGTTTGCCTGTCTAATTCTCCAGGGCACGATCCAGTAATGCTATCGACTAACACATTCCATCTACCCACTTCATTTTCCAACTGGCGAATTTCTTTTATGTTTTTGCGATGTTGAAGCCTAAAAAATGCTCATAATTCAAGGTTGGAATGTCATGGATAATCCACACCTCAACTCCTTATCTAGAGCTTCATCTTGAGGCTCTGTTAATTCTGAGTCTTGAATTAACTCCTCAGCATCATTAAAACTCATAATAGGTCTTCCTGCAGTTGCAATGGGGCTGATAACTTGGTCAGGCAATAAATGATACATTCTAAGGCTTTGCCAGTGGTAAAACAGTGAATTGGCAGTTCTACCATTGTAAAAAACGTCTGCATGTTTTGAAAGCAACTCTGAGAATGTCTCCAAAGTGGGATTTGTATTCTGCAGGAAAATACTTAAATTTTCACATTAATTTCCTTAGATTTACCTACAGATTTAATAGTGTTTAAGATTTTCTCCTCTTCCTGGCTCCACAAGGCTTTATCCTGCACAGTGGCTATCATATCAGGATGTAGGTTTCTCATAGCTGATACTGCCACCCTGGATACAGTCTGATCATAAAGCAGAGCATACCATCGAGACTGCAACTCTTGCAAGGTGAATCGGCATGAAAATTTCGTTCCCAAGTGAACAGTTTTCAGGTCATTGGTTTGCTGAATACCTGGAAACAGATCTGTATAATTTGTCTCTTCTACTCACAGAATTTACCAATGATTAAGGCTAAGTCATCCATAGGTTTCCAACGGCCCAAATCTTTAGTAGTCAAATGGCTCTTCGGAGTGCTCTTTTTCTTGCCTTTTGACAGGCTAGGAACTGATTTAGAAATACTTTTCCTTTTTGTCTCCACTGAGTGAACCAATGGTACTGTTTGTTGAATTGGTGTAGATGGAGAGTCAAGAGGACCAAAATCTACCTGGTATTGGTAGGGTTGAGTCCTGGCTCGACCACTCTAAAAATCCAGTTTTGCAGGAAGAGAGAGCTTCAAGATGAAAACTACCTTTATGTTTGACACTCCCGGCATTCCAAGGCTGTACTCTACTAATTCATCATCGAATTTGCGGCGTTTAATGGAGCGATTGGAGCTACAAATGCAAATGGGATTCTGCTCGAAACGACGTTCTACTAGATGGATTTTTGATGTGCTCACCTGCGGCGTCTTGCAGTAGCTTCAGCACTTTCAGCTAGCGACATGTGGCTGCTGTATTCGCCGCCACCATGCAGTATTTCACTGTCATTTAGGTTTTCCATTGTTGAACGGCAAGGTATGCAAGATCTATTAACTGATTAATTATCGAATTATTTACAAAACCAAGTAGGCACAATTATAAACAAATAATAAAAATAATATTGCGGAAATGTCAATGCCAGCACAAATGACAACAGATAGTTGTTCACTTGTGTACGTTTAGATTATATATGTTGTCTACTCATCTCGAATGGCAACACTGTGAAATGACTTCCATATAGTTTACTTAGACTTTTGTTTTTGCGATAAAACGAATTATTTCCTGCCTATATCGCCATTTATGCTTGGCTACCTGAAGAAACAGTTATCTTCAGAGAGATTTCGGAAGAAATTAAAGTATAAATTGAAAAAAAATACAATGGTGGACGGAAGCTATTAAATGAGACCTAAAAATCATAATAAAATTAAAGGTTTAGAGGAGCCAAGGAATACAACAGTGTATTTTGGTGAAATGTTTTTCTATTGTAAATTATATGGTAGTGTAAATGACGTTAAGTTCTTGCTTACGTTTTTTCTTGGATTTTTGTTATTCCTAAACTGGACTTTAGATCATTTCACTATTTATAAACGCAATATATATGTAAACAGATGATGTCGCAAAAAATACCAAGATAAAACGGAGTATGTAAAAAAGCGCTCTCTGACGTAAAAAACTGGCTATATTGTTCTCTTGTTTACCAACCACTAGGCAGCGTTGCCAATTCTCATTTGGGAACTTGTCAAGTACATGTACTGCCCGTTACATGCCTAAAAACCATGGCGATCCACATACAGAGCGGGAAAAGCAACTTCAATCTCAGTTTAAAAAATTGTAAAATACACAGTATTCCCTCCAAAATTCATGCCGATTGCGATGCCCCTGTATCATCTTACTTCGAATCAAACATAAAAACCGGAGAAAATAATGGTAAGAACCTTCGTATGTATTTTCCCTTTGCCACTGTCCTTATTCCCTCAAGACCCACCCTAGCCCCAATTTAGCACATTATCTCTGTTAAATCTTGTCCTCCAGTGTTATCTGCCTCGTTCCGGGGGTACCCCTTGCAAGGTAGCAAGATAGAGATCCCCAAAGGTTATGTCGGCATTGTGCTGCATGAGAACATGAAACCCTGCCGAGAAAAAGATGAAAGAAAGTTCTATGTTATCAACAAGTTTCAGGAAGTGACCTATTGGAATTGGGGCAAAATTCCAAGCAAGAATGATCCATTTTTGAAAGCTCTGGATTGGATGGACATAGCTGAAGCTGTAGGTGTTTAAGTCAATTTAAAAAAATCCTGATGAATGTAGTAATTTTCCAGCTTCACAGACCTGTTCTTGATGAGTGAGAGTGAGGGATCTTGCCGACTTAATGTGCCTTTGCTTACTGTGATGGTAAAGATGAATGGAATATGAAATTATTGATAAAAATATTTATTTAAAAGAAAATTTTTTTGTGCACAAGCTAATTGTAAAATAATTGTTCAAGCTAATACTGTAATAAATAGTTAATTGCGATTACAATTGGAAATAACTTATACATATATTGGACGTTAAGCAAGCTTATAGCTGAATAAATAACAGTCTGAGCTTATAACATGTGTGGAGAGTACCTATCATTAAATCAAGAATGCTTGATACATTATTGTTTAAAACACCAAGTGGTTGGATGGATCAGAATAATACAAATAGGGTAAATACATTTCAACCTAACTGTAACTTATCATTGAAAACCTAAAGCTTATGTGGAATACCTTGAGATTACCAAATAAATCATTGGCAAGATTTCTTAATAGTAAATTATAAAAATCAATATAATCCTTAATACTCTAACGATATCACATTCATATGGATGATAAAAAATCCTGCTAAATTTGGTCACAAGACTCTATAGAATCAAAACTACATACTAAATAAGTCATTTGATCCACCTTTCATGTAAACTAATCCCTTAGGATTGGATACTACTAGCGTTTGTAATAGTATCTGCATCCATCATCTGCTGCGCCAGCCTTGCTCTCTTTTCTTGTTTAATGAACATTAAGAGCCTATCTATCAAAAACTTCTTATCCTGCCCTTCCAGCACCAATTGGCTCTTGAGCACCTTCACCATATGTCTGTTAGCGGAGTTAACTGCCGTGTAATAGTACAACAACATAACCAATGTAAGGAAAACAGGAATTGCAAATCCAGGTGTTGTGAGAAATGCAGCTATGTTTTGAACAACCTGAGGGGTATCTAAGAAAGTCTGCTCAACTAAGCTCCAAATTGAGTTAAGGGCCCTGAATGGGCCGCAAGACACACTGGGGGGCATTTCTGACATGGTGAGCGCTATGGGGGCTAGGGCGACTGGGTATGACACCAACATGACTACCATAAACATGGAAGTGCTTCTTGAGGCAGTGTAAACTATATCACCAGGTTTGCAGTTTATTAAACACGTGAACTTTTTAACGTAGAAAATGAAAAAGAATATTACACAAGCCATGGCGCTTATCAACGGCGCGAAGAAAATCCCCACCCAGCATAACGATTGGGTATAAACCACGTCCAAAGCGTGTCTGGGCAAGTCGAAACTTTGCTCTCCGATTAGCTTTACGAATTTATTATTAACGTGCCTTGCGACAAAAGCTCTTAAAAAGTTGACCACAAAGGTCACTCCTAGTTGGATCGCAAAATCTGTCATTAGCAACTTATAAATTTGTTGCCCCACGAATGTCTCCCAACAAGGAATATCATTGCAACTAACGCATTCGCCTTTATCGACGTTTTCATCGCATTTGATTTTAGAATACATGGAAGCATAGAACACCAGCAAGGAAGCCAGCCGTAAGAACACTGTGCGAATGAGCGCCATTCGGATCTCCATTATGGGAGAGTACCGCTCATATGAAATTAGGAATTTAAATATGAACGGAACTAAGATGTTTAGCACTACAATGCACATCGATGGGAGGAACTCGTAAAGCAGTTGTTGCATTTTCGTTTCTGTGTCAGTGGGTGTCGGAAAGTCTTTCAATCGCCCCGTGGAATAGCTAAAGGCGTAATAAATGGCTCCTCCACAGACGGTCAAAATCGCCAAAACGATGGAATTAACAAGCAAACGCAGGAAGAAAATAAACCACCTGTCCTGCTTCGATCGACTCTGTTTCTCCTCTGCTAATTTACCGATCTCTAGAAGCGTTTTAAGCTCGTTGAATATAGCCTTATGCTTCATCAGGGCACTTTTTTCGTTGTGGATGCAAAAGTCCCAACCGGCGAATACCAAATTTGAGTATTGATAAAACTGCCCTTCTCCTTGAATGAGCCGCTCCCGAAACCCTTTGGCCCCAGTCCTCACTATCGCTATCAAAGACACTAGAAAATACACTATAGTTATCAAGATGTAGGCTAAAGGTATGTTGAAGTACATGGTTGTATTGTTAACCAAATAACTATAAGTTTTGTTGGGGTAAAATCCATAAAAAAGGTGACTTTTCTCTAGTGTCCCGCTCCCCTGCACGATACTTAAGTATATATTGGAGCTATTGATGTTGCAGAAGTACTGATCAAAACAACTCTCTAAATTGTCGCAACTCACATCACGATGATCTAACAAAAGAGTGGGCAAAACGATGAACAAAAATACTAAAGAGAAAGTGAAAAGATTGAGGAGGAACAGCCATTTGATGAACCGAAAAAACGACACCACCCCGGTTCCATAGTGGCCTTCAATGTGCTTGAGATCGCGTCTCCATAACTCTAACTTTTGATATGAATCCCTAAAACGAGACACGAACCGGTGCCAGGCTTTTTTGCGCTTCCAGTTGAAATTCTCAAATCCCTGCAGTCGAAAGCGCTGCTCATTCTGGAAGGCAAGAAAAAGAGTGTGTTGATGTGGCACCTCAAGTCTGGAGAAATTGAAGGTGACAATAAAGTAATTAAACTCTCTTTGTTATTAATTTGTATTATTATCTTCATGATTCAGAGAATTGTCGCTTAAATCTTGACACAATGCCTTATCAATTTTGTTACATACTTTATTCAACAGATAACAAAAATATTTGGAAGACCATAAAAGATGCCCTCCTAATTTCTTATAATTGCTCTGCATGTTTGAAGGATATGTCTCACAATAAAACTGTTCATTTTCATCTAACAGATGGAAATAATACTTACCATTATTTTGGCCTTTTCATCCTTTTTCCTGGCCATTGAAATTGGCCTTTCTTTAAGCTTCATTATCTCCCTCCAAGCAGTCTCCTCATTAGATTCAATTTCCGAAAGATCAGCAAGAGTAGACCCATGGTCGCCCCCTACAGTCGACGCTCTACGATTCACTGTTGAGTCCCTTCGAGATCTGTTTGCAGTGTGTTTTCGCACAGTTGCTTTATTAGCTCTGCTGTCTTGTGTTCTCAAACGTATTGTAGCTGCCACTGGACGTAACAAAGTAACAATTTCAACAAAGGTATGTGCTTTTTACAGAAATTCAAACCTGCTCGGGTTTGAGTGCTTGGCAGCAATGTGGCTAGTCGTTTAGGGTCTTTCCACAGTATCTCCATGTCACCATCGCCCGGATAACTCTCTTGGTAGAACTCCGACCCTGCGTTTTCCCACCCCTCCGAACGGGCGCTCTTTTTCTTTTTTTCCCCCCCAGACATTACTCCTTTGGCAACAAGAGTTGGGAAACACGATTCACTTAGTGCGACATAACAAGTCGGTATGAGGGTAATCTTATTTGCCTCACATGCTTATAAACGGAATAAATAATAGATAAGTCGTTGATAAAGAAAATTTAACAAATTGTTTGGGTGTTGCTTTTCAGTTTATTTGGAAAAAGGAGGAGCCCCATTCATACTTTTGTTTTCTGTCAATTTTGGCAATTTGAGGCTAACCAAAATTCCGACTCTATTCGGTGAAGAGCGATTGAAAAAGATGTTAGAGCGGATTGGCTAGTGTTGTAAATGACGTCAGCAATGAAGCCTGGTTGGGAGAAATGATGTGATTGGTTATTAGTATAGGCACGGAAATTATACGCGTAGTTGTCACATATTCTTAAAAATACTATAGTTTAGTTTAAAAAAATTTACAATAGGTAATGAGGACACAGGCGCAAATGTGATCAATATGCTTGAATGCAATTATTAAAATTAAATATTAATATAAGTGTAGAATATTTTAGTACATTTAGACAGCTTTTAATGTGTTTATTGTTAAAAAAAAAACGGTAAATGCAAATGTTGTAAAACAGCTTAAAGGTAAATGATGACGTCACAGGAAAGCCGCCATCGCTTCTTGTATACCGTTACACTTCAACCAAATGTTTATTTGACAGACGCAATTCTAAATAATTACACGACTCACAATGAACAGATAAATAAATAGTCACAATTATTAAAAGACACTTTTTTCTGAAAATTGAGCAAAAATAAGCATCCGCTATGGTTTTAGCAGACTTAGGACGTAAAATAACGTCCGCTTTGCATGCTTTAAGCAAGGCCACCATCATAAACGAGGAGGTAAGAGCTTCCAGATGTTTCCTAGGTTAGGTCCTTCACTGTTACTTTCCAAAGTCCCCAATTTATATTCTCATACTTCGAAAGGTTCTCAATGGCATGCTCAAAGAAATATGTGCGGCTCTCCTCGAAGCCGACGTGAACATCAAAATGGTCAAAGCTCTGCGAGAGAATGTTAGGGCTGTTATTGACTTTGAAGAGATGGCTGGGGGCCTTAATAAGAGACGCATGATTCAGAGCGCGGTTTTCAAAGAGTTAGTCAAGGTGAGCTAGTTTTAGCTTCATGCTTAACACCTTTACTAAAATGTCTGGCTATAGCTTGTAGATCCTAGTGTCAAGCCTTATCAACCAGTTAAAGGCAAGCCCAATATCATCATGTTTGTGGGATTGCAAGGTTCAGGTAAAACCACTACTTGCACTAAACTGGCGTATTATTATCAAAAGAAAAATTGGAAGTCATGTTTGGTGTGTGCAGACACCTTCAGGGCTGGTGCCTATGATCAGGTGAAGCAAAATTGTACTAAAGCAAGAATACCATTTTATGGAAGGTATTGAGTTCCAAACCTTTTTAATTATGTCAGAAATTCCTTCAAAAAATTTTCAGCTACACTGAAGTAGACCCTGTAGTGATAGCACAGGATGGTGTGGAAATGTTCAAAAAAGAAGGTTTTGAAATTATTATTGTAGACACCAGTGGTAGGCACAAGCAGGAGGACTCATTGTTTGAAGAGATGTTGCAAGTATCAAATGCAGTTGTATGTGTTTGTGCTAATTTAAGACTTGAGCAAAGCTTCATAAAAACTATTATAGAAACCTGATAACATCATATTCGTTATGGATGCCACAATAGGACAAGCATGTGAAGGCCAAGCTCGTGCCTTTAAAGAAAAAGTGGATGTTGGATCTGTAATCATCACAAAGTTGGATGGACATGCCAAAGGAGGAGGAGCACTCAGTGCGTATGTAACTTTTAAGATAATATTTATGGGATTTATTTGCAAACTCATCAATCATTTAGGGTTGCAGCAACAAACAGTCCAATAATCTTCATAGGTGTAGGTGAACACATAGATGATTTAGAACCATTTAAAACCAAGCCCTTTATTAGTAAATTACTGGGAATGGGGGATATTGAAGGTCTTATTGATAAAGTTAATGAACTGAAACTAGAGGATAATGAAGAACTGCTGGAGAAAATTAAACATGGACAGTTTACTTTGAGGGACATGTATGAGCAGTTTCAAAATATAATGAAAATGGGGCCCTTTTCTCAGATAATGGCGAGTTTGTTCTTCTGGTTTTAAGAGTTTTTTTAACTTGGACTTTCAGGGAATGATTCCTGGCTTCAGTCAAGATTTTATGTCAAAAGGCAGTGAGCAGGAGTCCATGTTAAGGTTTGTTGCTTGGGTTTCCAGTAATTTAACGTTGGAAAATGATAATTTTCCAGATTAAGAAAGCTGATGACTATTATGGATAGCATGAATGATGGTGAACTGGATAACAGAGACGGCGCCAAACTATTTTCTAAACAGCCCCTGCGAATAATTCGTGTAGCTCAAGGATCTGGAGTTACTGGTAATAATGTAAAAGCTGAATGAAAGAAATTAATAATTTTTGTGATTATTTCCTTCAGAGAGGGAGGTGAAAGAGTTGATCACGCAATACACGAAATTTGCCGCTGTAGTGAAGAAAATGGGCGGAATCAAAGGCCTGTTCAAGGGAGGTGACATGGCGAAGAACGTGAATCAGAATCAAATGGCTAAGCTCAATCAACAGATGGCTCGAATGATGGACCCTAGGGTGTTGCATCAAATGGGTGGGATGGCGGGGCTTCAGAACATGATGCGACAGCTTCAGTCTGGAGCTGCGGGAGGATTGGGAGGATTGGGAAATTTAATGGGCGGTTTCGGGAAATAGAGTGTAGTGATGGATCATTATTGTTTTATTTATGTTATGATGTAATTTTTTCCGTTGAATATAGTGTAATTTTTTTGATACATCGGATATTTTTTACGCGGAAAACTGAAAATGCGGTGCCACGTTGTTTGTTTTATTGAATTTAAAGGAGCTTCTGCGGATTTATTTGGTCAACAAAGTCGCAACTAAAACAGAAACAGATGATGTGTTTGAATTCCTGTAAGAGCATATTGAATATGTAGGGCATTACAAAAATCGTAAATAATTAAGGAAATATTAAATCGCGCTACTTACCTCAAACGCACAGCTGCCATTTGCATTTGCGATCTCAATATTTCACGGTGAACTTTACTTAACACTCCGCTATATAAGATTTGGCAACGTCAAGCTTCTTTACACTGGCCGCCATTTTTTTAAAACTTACAGAACGTTCTTCGCAGTAAAAACTCTTCTCATGCTTCGTTTTGCCACGCAATTAAACGGAAACATTATGTAGGCAGCAGGGTTCTTTTTATAACGTTCCTGCCCCCGGAGTTTTAGCGCATTGTGGTAGCTGTGATACGCTAAAATAGCAAAACGTATTTATTCACTTTCATACAATTACAACAAATAATAACCGAGGCAATAAAGCCCGATTCGTAATAACATCACAATATAAAATCACATTTTCATAATTTTTAGATATTACATAAATGCGTAACGCGTTTTAGTAAAATTGCACCTACTTCACTATAGAGAGAAAACTATCAATAAATAATTAGGACTCGTCATCAGTTGCGTTGTCGCTTAACACATAATATGCAATTTAAAAAAATAAATAACTAAAATTATAATACAATAAACAATATTTCAATATAATGCGAAGGTATAACATGATTAAATGGCTACTAATCATTTCGTATAAATACAGATCATTTTTGTACAAAGAAACAAAATTGCCTATGAAAAGATAACTACAACAACAAGTGATAACAACGAGGTCTCATCATCTTCTATATATGCAAATAGGTACATCTTGAAATAGCCGGTTTATGTACAAAGAAACACAAATGCACCGCACCTAATACTGATATCTTTGGGCAAAATTATTAAGGCAAATCTATATCGGAAATATTCTCGACTAATGACAGCCCTCCGGGAAGCCCCTTACCTGGGAATCCTATCCAAAAAATCACTCTCCACAACCTTATCTATCTTCTCTAAAATCATGTCCAATTGCTTATCGGACTGCCTATCAGTGAACAGATTCTCACTAGTCATGGACTTTGTGCACTCGCTTCGGTGTCTATCCGAACAGGAACTCAGAGTCTTGAAGAAACTGTGCAGATCTCTCAGCTTCGATATGCCGTTCATGGTCAACAGAAGCTCATTGCGTTTCATTGGCAGAACGTCGATTTGAGCGTCTGCGAATTTCTCATCCATCTGACTCGCTATCCGCACTACATGAGGGGTGAATCCAATGTGATCGGTGGATGGAAATTTACTGTTTAGGTCATCGCCTACGAAGGCCCATCTGTACCTGTTGAATATTATCAACAAATAAAATTAATTGATAAAAAAAATTAATAAATCACATACATTTGGAATTGCGGTAACGTGGTGGCAGGTAACAGTAAGGCCAAATCTAATAATTTCGATGCGGCAAGCTGCAGTCGGAGCCAATGTGGATGGCCTAAGGCGTGCAGGCCGTTGCTGCTGTTGGTCGCCCAACTTGCGTCCAGTGATGACAACAATTTGATGTGAGAACTGTTACGGATAATGTGTATGAGTTTTGAATAAACGCACGTTTTTTGATCTTAGAAAAAGGGGGTTTTAAGCAGAGATTGCGCGATGAGGTTCTGCTCAATAAATTTGGTGCGAATACTCCGAGAATTGACAGAAGACTATTAGTATTTAGTGGCCTATAATGTGAGGGAAAAGCACTGAAATTCCTGAGTAAATCCTAATCAGGCGTGCACTTAACGACTCACTCAAAGTTCAAAGTTTCTAAGTTTGACTAGGACCGTTAGAGGGCCAGAACGTGCATATACATCATTTCCTATGATGCCCTTAAAGACTTTCTACACGTTAAAAATGGTTAGCTCAAGTTGATACTTGAGTTAGTTAGTTTCAATGCAGCATGCACGGTATATCTAAACTATAAAATAAGGGTTATTTACCTGTTATTCATTCTGCAGGCACCACACCGAACCCAGCGCCAAGCACAAAAAAACGTTTACATTAGTGATATAAGGAATACAAGAGTCACAAATATCAATTTAATTCAACGTAAAAACCCTTGAATCACCACTTCATTCGGTCGTGGAAGTACCGAAATGAAACATCTCCTCGCAACAAACGCCAATGCAAATTAACGAGTTTCGATCGTGATTTTCCCCATGCTTTAACCAAAAAGGAGTTTACCTAAATTCCTCAGTGTCGGTGCTCAGTTCTTGTTCGATCTGCAAGAATACTTGCAGCATTTCACTTATTATGATTGGCCAGAGACTGGTCACGTGCAGCGGGCTCATTCGGACTAGAAGCACTCGGAAACACATGAACACTTGCGCCTGGATGCCAGGCACGTTCAGTCTTAAACTCGAAGTTAATTGTTCTGAAATTATAATTATCAAGTCCCGTTGTGTGCCATATTGCTCGGACAACCTTGAATTTCAGGCATGTACTTGGCATATTGGTCGATTTCGCTGCAAAATATAACATAGGCCAGCCGTTTGAGGAGTTGAGCCTTTTGCTCGTACTCTTGTTCTCTCGACGAGAAAATGGCTAAGGTTCCACTCTGAGTCATCGAGACGCGACCTGTTAACACAACGTCAAAAACCCATGAAACAAGGATTTCTCCAACGACTCACTCATCAAATCCCTGAAAGTGGTATTGTCATGGGTCATTAGATTGTCCACAATGACCTTCCAAAACTTCAAACAAGAATAGTCCATTTGGAACAAACTATTGTCCAACAGCAAATCAAAAACGTCCTTTTTCCACGCTTTGCGAGTGTATTGGTAACTGCTCAAGCTGGACAATAACTTCGAGCACGCGTTGAAGCTTGGCATATTCTTCAAGGTGTGAGTTTTTAAGTAGGGCACTATGTTGCACATTAATGAGGCCAGGATATTGTTTACTTTGTCCTTCTCAGAAGAGCCGAAGCAGATATCCAAGATGGGAGCAAGAATTTCCGCTAAAACCTTTATGAAAAATATTACTTTTTGATGAAAAAATCTAAACAAGCGGGAGGTCAATACCAATTGGGCCTGCACGCTATGGCTGGAGCTGTAAACGAGGTCTGACGGGGCCCCTGTGGTGAGACTCGTCTCAGGAGTGGAGTTTTCTTCTTGCTCTCGAACTGCAAAATTACGCCTTAGCCAAGTGGTTTGCTCCAGGCAGGAACCGCAGACTTGGGAGACACAATCAATGAGCTAAAAATACGAAAAGAGAAATTTGAATAAGCAGCTTTAATATTCGTATCAGGTTCTTTATTCTCTGATTCAATTATTTAAATAACATTTTTCTCGGAAGATCAGCGAAGTAAACGTATTTAATACCAGTGAAATCGTAAAACCACTCGGGCAACCTTGAGATCATTTTCAATGTAAACACAATCCATCCTGCGATGAGTAGTAAATAAACACCTGATTGTAGGCCATCCAAACGTTAAATGGTTAAATCCGAAGCTATATTGGATATTGAGTTGATTTACCCAGAAGACTTTGCAACGTTTTGCGAATAGGCCTAGTCACGTTAATTTAAAATTAGCCGCCCCTATCTTAAAGACATACAAAACATCTCACAATCGACACACAGTATTATTTTTGAGTCTGGCATTACGGGAAACATACCTTTGCGGTGACATCCTGCAAATCCTTTTGATCTTTCCTCTCCTCCAATGGACAGCACTTGATCATCATCTCGTGCAAAATGGCAGCGAGCAGGAACTGTGCGGACGAACTAAGGGCGTTCACTTCCCTTATTAGGGACAACAAAGAAGTCCAAGCTTCAGACAACTGAGTAGCAGAAGCATTGCGCATGTAACTAAAACCACCCTTACAGTCCCGTTTCCAATTTATTCCCAAATACATTTACCAGTAAAATAACTCCAATATGGCCATGTCTAAACAAACATCGGGCCCAACTCCCTCGCATGGCGGGGGATTTTTTATCACAGCAGTCACGGTTTGTACTAGATTATCGAGTGGGATTACTCGTATGGCCGAAATTAGATACACCAAATTGCTTTGGCCGGCTGTAGGTTCCGGCAAGACCTGCGAGGTCCGGTTTGAATATTACGCATCGAAGGAAACATATAACTTACGGCCTTAATGCTGCTAAAGTGATTTCTCCGCTCGTACCATGCCACCGCCATTGCGGCCAGGAAGCTGGCCCCATGGTGTACGGCTATAGGACTAAGGAATTCAAGCAATTGTTGCTTCACTATTTTGGAGCTACCATAAACGCTGTCCCATTCCATTTCCAGGCCTGAGGTAGGTCTTTTAAGCTTCAGCGAGGCGTCAACTTATAAACTTACCCACAACAGTTTGCCAAAGTTTGGCCACGCTGGAAATAATCCTCGGCATGTGACTGAGAATGGTTTTCCTGGCGAGTTGGTAGTGGTCGGAATTTTGTTTGGTGGAAAAATTAATGTCAGTGCCCAATGGGGAGAAAAATACGTTCATGAGATTATTGAAAATCTCCCCCGGATTGGTGCCAGTGGGTGTGGTCGCAGAGGGGGGTACATTTTGATTTATCGTCTGCGTGGCATCGAGAAGGCAGTAATGACACAAAATGGTCAGAGATTCTAATTGCACTACTGTGTAGTCGGCACCGAGTTCGAAGTCATCCAATTCGGTTTCTTTATAACTCGACGCTATTTCCTCGATATTATTGCAAACCTGTGTTCGAATGAAGAAATCAACGAAAATATCCACTGGATGTAGGTCAAAGCACTTACCTGATGAATAACACTGATAGAAATCTGTTTCAAATTGTCACCAAAATAAGGCAAACAGCAGCACACCATGTTCAGCCACTTCTCATGCATGTTCCTCATGTTCTCGTTACGTAGGGCGCTCAAAATAGCCGAGAGAAAGATCTGCTGCTTCGGTATCAAAACTGTTGGCTTATAGTTGAGATGTTCCCCACTCGGAGCGTCCGCACTCGCCTGTCCTACTGCAGGCTTCGGTGCGGGAAATATGGAATGTTCCAGCACAATTAACGACTGGATCAACCTTAGCAGTTGAATTTGGAAAGCCTCCACGTGCTCTCCCATCCTGTTCTCCGAATTGCACGGCTGGAAGTTGTTGAATAGCAGCACGTCCTCCGCAAACGTCATGTCATGATCGAAATTCCTCACCGACGTTAAGACGCAATGCAGCAACGTCTTCTGAATCTTGCACTTTACCAGCAAATCGGCGATGTAGCTGGCGAATCCCTTATTCGAATTTTCCTCGATCATCGCAATCAAATTTCTCACGATCGTGTGTAATATTTCCAGAGATTCGAGCTGAATTCGCGTGTTGATCTCCAATTCATCAAACATCGGAGTCGAATCTTCGAAGCAAGGAAAGAACGTTCTGGCATAGTCGAGGCAAATTAACAAGATTACATCTAGGAACATGTAACCACGGTAGAAATTGACGTGCTCTTGGCTGAGATCTCCAACGAAGCCCTGTCCTATAAGGCTCTTTCTGTGCCTTGCCAAGAGGTACAGAATATCGTTGCTTTTCAGGTTTTTAATGCCACTCGTAGCTGAGCACTTAATGAAGAGCTGGGGATTAACCAAAATACAATTTTTCAGAGTGTGCAGGGCATAAATGACTTGGTTCGAGTCAAAGAGCTCGTAGTACAAGCACATGTGCGAGTGAATAGGGTATAGGTCGAAATTCTTTGAGTTCGAAGTATTAATCTTGTTTCTCAAATCCAATTCGGTGGGCCTTCCAGAAATATGCAAGGGAATTTCACTATCTCCGTCTACCTTCCTGCAAACCTCGTCGATTATCTTATTCAAAATCCCGGTAACTATTACATATTCCTCATCTTTGCCTTTGAAAAACTCTTCAGCGCTCTTACTCAATTCAAGCTCCCCGTGCAAGTTGGAAGAATCGGAAATGCAATAAGACCAACTTTGCACTAGAGAACTTTCCTCCGGTTGTATGTTGCTTTTTTCGTCGAAACTGCGAGATTTTGGCAGTTTGAGGTTCTTGATGCCATTGGAGATCGGTTCCATGCTTTCAAGCAGGGCCTTCTTACCGTTATCCACTAGGGCGGTGATGATTTCGGACTTTCTTTGTTGTTGTTTTAAGGAGTCATACCCGCTGTCTCGGTCGCCTAAGCGGAAACCAAAAATTAACATCATTAGAGCTCATTTTACTCACGTCTTGTTTAAAAGAATACTGACGTTGCAAGAATCGTTGTGAGATAATGAATGAATTTTTAAGATGCTGCAAACACCAATAAACGCAGAGGAAGTCCCAGGACAGTAAAAATGATTTCTGTTCAATATGGAGAAAGACAGCATTTCAGCTTTCAATAGTAACGACGAAAAACTCGATTTTAAATAACTTACCTCGTCTAGGGTTAGTCCTGTTTGATTATCTTTACTCACATAATTCCAAATAGTGTTTCTAAACTGGCAAAACTCACCTGGCATAGAATCGCACTTGTCATACAACTTTCTCTCGATCGAATCGTCAATACTAATTGTGTTGTCATTGCTAGACAAACTGTCCAAGGAACTATGTGAACTTCTCCTAGCATAGGACCCATCCAGTCCCACAGGATAGATTTCCTTGTTGCTCAGAGGATTAACAATAAGTTTGACATTATTCTTGGAGTGTTTGTCCATGTTGGGTGAGACATTGTAGGCTTTAAAGTCTTTATTCTTTTTAGTCACCACCCCAACACTATCCTCTAGTAAACTGGTGGTCATATTTATGGCAGAAGCGTATTTTTTCCCAGACTTCGAAAAGGCAAACCAGCGCTTTTTGGGCGATTTCGGCTGAGGACTGTCGGTCATGTGATACATTACGTTGCCTGGAAACATATCGAAAACTTTTCACTCGAATCTAACAACTCTTACCGACTTTACCGTTGACATTACTAACAGCATAAATCTTCTTAGCCTGAGATTCTTCTAGTTTTTGATTGTCCTGATCGGAGGACTCGTGGTGCGTGTCGCTGTCCTGGATGTTTACATGTCGGATCGACACCCTGGCAGTGTTACTGGCCAACAATTTTGTTAAAATCGGATTCAAAATCCTCGGAATGTCGTTGTGGAGAAGGCTGTGGGTGAGGAAGGACTCTGCCAGCAGCTGCAACGCTGGCTTTTCCTTGTTTTGCAACATATCCAGGATTTTCAAGAGAGATCTGCGAAATTACAATAAGCTTTCTATGGAGAAAAAAATCCATCGAACTTACCTATCGAAGCTCCTTGTGTGGTGATCTTGGGGCGGCAACTTGATGTTGAGATCTCTTCCCAAGTGCCACAACATGCAGAATTGCTTTATGTAATTCGAAGTTACATGCTGGTCGCACAAATACTGGCCTATTACTTGTTCCACGAATTGTTTGCTATCAAATGTATTATGTATCTGATATAGCAACGTGATGCACAGCATCAGTTGATTTTGATTGCGCACAGCTCCTAAGAAGGTCCAGAGAATTTTTGCCATTTCTTCAATGACCAACGTATTTTCCTCCACATAACGTACGTGTCGATGCTCTAAAATTCCGTTAATAATCACACTCTTTTCACTCTCGTACGTCTTCAAGTAGTTCTGGTTCTTTGATAGGCTGAAGATCTCTAGCATCGTGTTCATGGCTGTCAGCTGGGTTTCCCTCGAAGCCTCCTTCGAGCACGAAGACGCTATTAAAGCCTCCAACCAAAGAGGGATCTTCTTGTCGGTGGTACTGGCCAAGAGGTTTGGAAAGGCGCAAAACTCCAAAAGAATATTCGAGGCCACTCCCATAGCGTTCTCATAGGTAGAGTTGGTTCGCGAACAGACCTGGTGCATGCTACTCAAAAACCGAAGCTTGAAGGTGCTGTTGTAGTCTATTGGATTGAATTGGTTGTTTTCGTTGGACAATCGCCTATCCAGCAGGGTCATCAGGTCTTTAGTCCGCTGCTGCTTGTCGAAAACTAGATTTTTGAAAAAAGCCTTAATGTCGGTGTTTGGCAGTATTTTGCACTTAACGAAAATGACATAAAACTTTTTATATTCCTCCAGGCAGCCCAGAAAATGTTTATTTTCGTATTTGACCAGTGGCAGCGATGGAGGGGTGCTCTCCTTGGAGGAACCTTCAGGGGTTCCGTCCGTAGCAGAACTGGTACTAATGTCCGCGTCCTCATTTCTCAGATCATACAATTTGGAACTGGACTTGGATTTCTTATTTTTCGACTTTTTATCTATTTTCGGACTCGTTTTGTCTTTTTTCTTGAGAAATTGGTTGCTGTAAGACCTAATTAAGTTATTGTTAGTTGTAATTAATTATCAATTATTATGAAGAGCTAGCGGGCTGATTCTAGCACCACACGCAATATTGCCAATAAGTCTACATTTTACAATTTTACATTGAAAACGCAAAAAATGAAGCAACATTGCACATGAGGGTACACTATTTTCCCGCATTCACCCAAAACTTTGCTCTAAGATAAAAACTATCGCTATCGTCTCACCTTTCTCTCGCTAAATCATCTACAGTCAATTCATGTTTGTCCACAAAGCCATTCAAATTCTCGCTAATCTTCGAGTCAGACTTGCTCTTCTCTATGGTGCGCTGCTCCTCGCCCTCTCCTACTGTAATTTCATCGCTCTTTTGCTGTTTCTCTAGCAGTTCCGCAGCGGCCTCTTCTTCAATTTGCTTCTGAATCTGTGTCATAGTTATCGGCTGAATTTTCGTCAAAATCTTCGTGCACAATTCCAGACTCTTAAGTATCTCATACTGGTTCAGTTCTGCGATGTTGGTGTTCAGGGCTTTAATTATTTTGTTGAATAAACTGGGAAGGATGTTCGAGGTATTTTCTGCATAAGATTCTATGGGGATGATGTCCAAGAGGAAATCGGTTAAAATACACAACTCTAGGATGTACGGAGGCCCGCTGCCGATCTCGTTCACTTGACAACGGTCTCGGTATTTAAATTTTTTGATGTTGCTCACTGCCTCATCATAGAGCTTTTCTATGTAGCTCCAAATGTAATAGCTTTGTAAAGTGTTGAACAGCAAATTTGCATTCTTGACTAACTCCTGACAATTCTTACTAACAAACTGCTTGTTCAAGGTGTTTTCGCTGGATTTCAAGCTGCTCAAATCTCCGTTAAATGAAACGCACCTTACTGTTAAGTTCTTATGCTTTTGCAAGTTCAAACAGGAGAGATAGAGCGTACGAAATACGTCGTATAAAATGCCGTCTAGGATTACGGGTCCAATTTGGGGCTTTTCAAAGAGAGAGGTTAATAGTCTGTAGGATTTCACATCGATTGGAACGCTCGTGCTGGAATTTTTCAAGATGTCTTTGATGCCATCGTTTAAGAGATCGTAAGCTATAGAGTGGGCGGGAGTGGGAGGTATTTCTTCAGGTTGCTCTCCGTCTATTTGGACTAGGGGGACGTTTTTCATTTCGTATTCAAGAAGCCACGAATAAAGGCGTCTGAAAATTAGAAGAAACACGCTTTTAGACATAACAAATTGTTTCATATCGCCTTCAAAGAATTAGAAATATCAAAAATGCGTAATTATTGGTTTTCTAAAATTAGGAATTCCTGTAAATGGTCGTTTTCCTTTTCATTAGAAATAACTTAATAGTTACTTTAAAGCTTAATGGAAGATAATAGAGATTATGTTATTTGTAAAATGTTCGCCGCGTCTCTCACCTATTCAAAGACATATCTCTCCTCAGGATGGTAGTTAACGCTGCTGTGACCAGCCGCACCATATCAGCATACAAAAGCTGTTTGTTCTGCATGGGAAAGCACACCATTAACAGATCAAGCGCTGAGCGCTGTACTAAAACACTAGAATCCTGGACTGCGGCGCAGAGTCCTGATACCTAATTTTAAACTCTCTAAATCATGAAATATGAGAGTGAAACCATTTACCATTAATCCTATGTCCTGCCCCATCAAATGCAGCTGATCTTCCATGGGATACTTCCGGCTATAATGGGCGAAAACATAGGTCACTGCGGGCAATCGCACTGGGCTGTTATTGGCCACGCATTGCCATATACAAGTATAGAAATATGGAGGTCCCACACCGTCACAAACGTCTTCCAGCAGCTTATTGGTCCTACATTTTTTCGTTATATTAGGATGACACGATTCACAAGATTAAGGGATTTATTTCATTCATTCTACATAGATTTGTTTATACGGTCAAAGACAAAGTATTAATAGTGGACGCATATTGCGTTCGTCATATTATCAAGAAAAATTGTGCTGACTTCGAATGCAAACCCGTTATAAATTAGATGATAGTATGAAATAAAATAATACATGTTACATGGCTATTAAGTTTTGTTACCCTACTAGACGTAAATACTTATTATTACCCGTCAAAGTGGTCTGTTCCGGTGTCGAGACCTGGTAAAATACCGCTGAGAAATCCACTCAAAGCTGGCCTCAAACGGTCTCCCAGCGGGACGAAATGGTTCTCGTAGATCGTTAGAAGAGTTGGACGAATGTTCATGGCTGCATGGCTCATCAGCGGAAATAGACCTTAAGGGATAAAAAACAGGGGGAAATGTTAGATCTGCGTTTTGTGAAAACATATTTTTGTTGTATGCGTAATAAAGTAAATATTAGCTTATGTCAACAAGGATTCACACATTCTACTGCTAAATTCCTTGAATATACAAATATTATTATTACCAGGATACTTATGTAAATATTAAAGACAATTCTGGTGGAAATGGCTAAAATATACATGATGGTGCGATTAATTCGATTATCTTGATTTCTTTTTTCAACTTCTGCACTTTAAAACAAGCAGTAATTAAATTCATTTAGAAGCGAAATGGCCTAAAGAGTGCTAGCAAAATGCCACCAACGGAGCAGAAAACTTGCCTATACGGGAATCCCCGAAAGACATTAAGAACAACTGAGAAGCAACTGCCCTCAAAAGTGCCCAGAGCAGTAGTTACAACTCATTGCATAACATTTACACATAAAGACCCTGGTTTGCATCAGTAGCAAAAAACATTTAAAAAAAATACTACTGTACTAAAAACGCGTAGATACACATCTGCTTTGCAAAGTAGGGGAATTACCTCTCAGATTCAATCAAACAAATCGAAACTGATGAGGTTTCATTAAGTCATCAAAGAAAAAGCACGTTCTGTTAAGCGTAAATGTTATTTTGCCGTGTTAAGCATTAGCTGTTCATATATTCTTAATACTTTGCAGTTAATAAGTAGGCTGAAGTATGACCCCGTAACATAAACAATGTCTTCGAGTTATAAGTAAACTTGATAACCCTGTTTATTTATACGGCGTTGTTATGACTGCTAAAAGCGTACATCTCAATTCAAAACGTGGATTTATCTCGAAATTTTCCCTCAATAAAATAGAGTTATGTTGCCCTAAGAGTTTTATAAAAACAGCCTCAGTAATTAAATGCTCCCACTGGTTAATCGAATTATCTATCGTGTTAACTTTTCCAGTAAACAACTTGAACTAAATTATACGACCTCGGTGTTGAAAACGCATTTGCGCCTAATATGTGTATGTTACCTGTGTGTCGATAAAATTACTCATTTCGTTGCAGCTCAAAATGTTTACAGTCAGTGATAAATCCCCTTTACTGCTGATATATTGACATAAACACAAAAGCAATATTTGGACTAAAAAGATAAGACAAAGTTCTGGTGAACTAAACCATTTTAATCTCTATATGCTAAAATTAGCCTCCTTACCTAGGCTTTTCAGAAATAAGATATATGTTTTAGTGCAGAAAGTAATCTTTGAGCATCACAACGATTAAATATCTGCATTGAGGGACAAGGAGGACAGAAATAGAACTTAAATTGAGTTTGATTTGATAGACCTGAAGGTCAAGACTATTATACCACACCTACAAGGTCACAGCATAAAATCAATTTTACACTAAAAAACATTATATAAGAAACTGACACACAAAGGACAAGTGAGATCTGAATAGAACCGATAATAACTCAGATAATAACTCAGTTTTGGACGTACACCCACACTTAAATTTAAACAATAACAACACCTACCAGAGCTGTAAATAAACAATTCACAGGCCAGTCTGTTGGTCCCCATGCAGCGAAATATAATGTCATAGGTTTCTAAAGCTTTAAGGTGGACCCCTGAAGGTAAGGCTGGGTGCATACACTGGGCCAGTCGTTTGCTGATTTTTATCCTTCGTGGAATCACTGGGAACTTGGTGTAGCTTAATAGAACCTGTTAGGATGCTCTATAAGGCTTAAGGGTTTGTTATCTACGTTTGAATGTACCTTGTTGAGTTTCCCTAGGGCCGAAATAAGATCTGCCCATTCTGATGTATAATCGAAGTTCTTTAGAGCCTTGTCTACTGCAGCCACATACATGCGATACTTAGAGTCTTTCATTAGCTCGTACTCTTCCATCGTTATTGTGGTCATCTCGATTCGCCCCTGCTGGGGGCTTTGAGGCGGTGTTTGTTGATCTTCGCTTTTTGTTTACTGTGCACTGACCCTATGTATTTATTTATAGAAAAATTCCACGGTAAAAATAAAACACCGAATACTGCTAAAGGCTTTAAGCGACAACAATTTGGATGGGCGCTATTAATAGTGTCAAGCCCTCTTTCTAAATAATTATTAACGAATTTAGGAACTTGGCATAAACAATGCTCGCCCTAGCATCGGATTATTTTTGTCGACGTGTTGCTTTTGGAAAAATTTGTTGCTTTTTCTACTCATTTCACTAGAGAAATTTCACGTGTAAATTGGCAAGAAAACCACAAAATAAATTCAGTTCGCTCGTAATGTGCAACACTATCGTGCATTTTTAATTTGATCTACGTAGGAAAAATGAAAATTGAAAATTTCCTTTGACTGACATTTGCGAAAAAAGAGCGACGTTTAACCTCTCTACAAACAAAAGAGAAACTTCTGACGTAGGCGCCTCATCTAACTCTATCGTTCCTAATAAGACAAAGTGAATAAAACATAATTTATTATCAAATATGCCTCGACTCCACCTATCAAAGACTAGCGAAACAAAAGAAAATCGGCGCGATTACTTTAGACAGAGCAATCAAACGCCACCAAATCAGCTGATCACCATAATAATTTGACGTCACCGAATTATTGCTAAAATATATAAATTTCTTACCAATTTACTTGTTATTAACTCTTAACATATGGACATTTAACAACCAAACAGTCCCTACTTAACGATGGACGAGCAAAACATCCCTATCGACATAAACACCACGAAATTGCTGGAATGGCTGGTGTCCAGAAGGCACATTCCCAAAGATTGGCAAACCAACATCCTGAATGTGAGAGAAAAGATCAACAATGCCATCCAAAACATGCCCGTGCATGAAGGCATAGTGAAACTAGTCAGCAGGCAGCACATTAACTATTTCCATTGCATTAGGATAGTCGATATTCTCAAGGAAACTGAGAAGGACAGCAAGAATATTTTTGGAAGGTATGGATCCCAACGCATGAAAGACTGGCAAGATATTATTGGGGCCTACCTGAAAGATAACATTTATCTGGCAGAGGTAAGAATCTTCTTCATATTTGCTATTTAGTTAATCAACCAATGTCTTCTTTTAAGGTCGCCTCAATGCTGATCCGTAATGTTTCCTATGAAATCCCAAGTCTGAAAAAACAGGTCCAAAAACTTGAGCAGCTGCAAGCTGAAAATGAAAAAAAAATTAAAGATTGCAATAAATCTGAGGCAGCCGCACAAAAGGAGTTTAATGCTGCATGTGAGCAATTGGGCATTAAAGGAGTGGACATCAAAAAAGAACTTTTAGAATTGCTAAAAGAGCTTCCTAATATCTACACTGAAACTGCTGAAAAAATAAAAATTGTAAAGCCTGCAATAGAGCTTTATATTGCCTTCAACAAATTCCTTTCTGGTCAAGACATTGATTTCCAAATTTTGTCCACATTGACTTTCTTAATTAACAATGGCAATACTACAAGTTATGAGTTTATGTATGGAGAAAAACCATTGAAAATTGAGGAATCAGACACTCCAACATTAGCCAGTGAAGTTGAAAGTAATGAAATAGATTTTGGTAATGAAGGAGGAGAAATTGACTTTGGAGATCAAGTGGTTCTGGAAAATCCTCAAAGCAATGGCTCCTCACGAGGCTCCTCCCAAGAGGAATCGTTTGAAATAATTAATTATGAAGACATTGACCAATCACTGGAAATCAATTTAGAAGAATCTGGCATTGTAGTGGAACAATCTGGTCAGGATGGTGGAGTCGCCCGTAAAGAAGAAGCCCTTACAATTTTGGACAATCCACAATACAGGGAGCAGATTATAAATGACTTAACGGAGCTACAAGCCTTTATGAAAATGAGGTTGTTTGAAATGTCCCATGAATCCGATCTACTTTCAGTATCCCAGATGCAAGACGCACCAATCATCTTGCAAATGCAAACTTTAGAAACCATCAACAATTTGTCTGATTGTGTGAACATTGCCTTGGACAGTTTGACCAACAAAAGAATTCAGCATTTGCACCGGATTAAACATTCACCAAATTATATGGACATTTTAATTGCAAGTTTAAGGCAGAAGTTGAGTATTGGGGAGAGAATGAGGGCAACAAAAGCTGTGCTTGAGAAGAAAATTAAGGAGAATGGAGAGGAGATTAGGAAGTTGGATCCTGTAATTAGGTTGCTTATTGAGAAAACTAAGGAATTGCAAAGGGAGATTCAGGAGGACGTTTCTAGGAAGTATAAGGGCAGGATTGTCAATATAGTGGGGGGTGTCAATATGCTTTAGAGGTGTAGAACATATAGCGAGAAATATATTTTCGTTTTATGATATGATGAAAGGTTTTATTATTGTATTGTTTGCTTCTGGTGTTGTGGGAGTGAATATGTAATTGATATAAATATACTTAATATATTTTTCATAGTAAATGTACCTGAGTGTAATCAACCAGTCATACACATTGTTGTGAAATACCTTAAGGATTTGTTAGTTTCTTATATCCATTTTATTCATCAGATCAGGATTTGTATGAATAGAGCATCAAATTTTCTAAAAACATCTTCAATTATACATCAAGAAATTATTTCTACCCTCTAAGGTTTTCCTTTACACTTCGAAGCGTATTTTTTGTATTAATTATCGCAATATAATAATTATATTAAAATTCTTGTAAGAAAACTTTTACCTTGGTGACAGAAAAAAAGACTTAAGAGTCTGTGCAATTTGGCGTTGTACAGGAACAATCTGGAGAGGATGGCGGAACGGATGATGAGGGAGCAGGTCTTTAAATCCTAGACAAACTGCAATACAAGGAATAAATTATAAACGGCTTAATCTGACTCTTCTTCAAACGAGGCGATTTTAAATGACAAATGAGATATAACAATACTTGCAATGGCCCAGAGGCAGGGCTCGCCGACCATCTTGTAAATGCAACCGTAGAAACCAAAATCAATGTGTGCACCTGCGTGAATATTGCTTAGGACATCGAAATTCTCTAAAACTGTACACCACACATTTATTTCAGAAAAACAAATCGTCAATTATATATTAAGCAACCATGTCTACAATGTAAGGTTTTCCTTATCGCTTTGAAGCATATTTTTATGTATTAATTATCGTAATATAATAAATATATTAAAATTCTTATAATAAAATTCTCAACTCTGTGACAGAAAACAGGTTTAGTACCTTTGCAGCACCTTATAAAATATCGACGACAACTTATACCTACACAAGTTAAAATCTGAATCGGTTAACGATTACATAATATAATATGAAAAAATAAATTTCTATTTTATTTCAACGGGTCGCCGTTTTGGGCAGAACGCGGATAATTTCAAGACATAATCCAGGCACTATACTCCATACGAATTAAATAATTGCTCTTAACGTAATATCATTTCTGAAGCTTACAGCTGCATCTTCCGCATTCTGGCATTACGAAGTAATTTTATACTCAACTGCACAATAAGGATTTTTAAAACTTTATGTAACAAAAATCACCAGTAAGAAAATACTGCAAGAGCATACTAACATTATTATACGTAAAATAAGATGTCCTTAAGAATTAAAAATCACTTAACGCGGATTCCGCTCCTCAGACATGAATTGGTCCAGGACGTTTTGCATGGTCTGTCGCAGCTCTGATTCATTGGGGGACGTTGTGGAATGACTGACGAGGGTTTTTATTGTTTTTGTGATTCTACATAGATTTAACAACGATACAAACAGCGTCTTTGAGTACAAACAAAGTTATTTACACGACAGTGCATTTAAGATGTAGCTAGTAGGTATACTCACTTAGCTCCAGTTACTGGGTCGATTTCTTCTGTTGTAGTTTCAGTGTATTGAGGTTCTTGATGGTAAAAATCCTCTAAAACATTTTTCTCGTCAATACAAGCATGCACGACTCAACGAGATATATTATGAGTCCGCGGGAAAATAACTGAAAAGCGTCAAATGAAATTCAGTTTTTTTTCCTGCGGATCTAGTTAAGCTCACGCAATCAAGTTTGCATTAACAGCTTTCTTATTGTTATGCGCAATAATGTGTGAATTGTATATATTAAATTTAAGCTTGTTATTAACAAACTCATGCCACATTTGGTAGTAAAAGGAACCATCTACTCTTCTAGCAAGTTACCTGATGCTGGATCAAAGGCAAAAGCGGTTTTAAATGTGCTCTGATGCTGTCAGAAATCACAAATGCACGCGTTTACTTACTGTATGCTGAGTGTACTAGCAAAGTTTAAAAAGCGACTAAACTTAACGACGAGCTGAAACGAAGAAAATTAACGGTTTATAGGTAGAATAAAAGTTGCAACCTCAAGCGAACGAGTTACTACTATCCATTCAAGCGACAAATCGATTAAAGGGGTAAATGTTACTGTTCTGGAGTGGGTACTACATCTCTACGTTGGATAACTGTTTGTCTCTGCCCATGACTTATTTATTCTTGCGTTAGGAACAACGACAGTTCTTGAATGCCACCGTAGCGATTGCTATAGAATGAGTACAGTACCACTACCACTATTCAAAAGATTCATTTTGTACCTAAATTCCTGCTATTGAGGAAGCATTGGCAATTTCGTGTTAGTTCAATTATTTTATTTCAAGCTTTGTGGTACTCATAGGGGAACGACAATGATATAGAAGAAAGCAGAATAGGTATAAAGCCTCAAGAGGGTGTAAAATGGTGCCGCAGGAAGAAGAAAAACATAAAAATAGTACAGAGATAAAACGGCCGATTGCTACACTGTTTTGACGCCAGAAAACTGGGCGAAAAATGGCATTATTTCATCTCTAACGTCCGTTTTGTGTGACTCACTCACAATCCATAAAATCGCGTCTTGACAGCTTGATATATTTTTAGTGGAGAAAATGAACCCTTCGGCACCTTAATTAGGCACGTTTAGCTCCTAGCTCGGGTCTGATTACACTCAAAGCTACATCAAAAGTCGCAGTAGCTGGCTACTACAATCAAACAATTATTTACACCAAGCTTCGGTTTCAATTAAATTGACGTACCATCACCATGAAACCCGCTTTTGCAGGTGCGGGTACCTGATATGAGTTTTGCGTCAAAATTATGTAGTGTGTGGAAAATGAGTGGCAACTGAAAACAAAATCTAAATAATTGCATACCATTCTTAACGACTAGTAGTGTGCGAAAAGTGCCAGAATGACCATGCTTGTAGCGATTGCGAATAGGGACCACACTAGAGGAACGTACAAGGCATGCCAGGGGGCAGCGGTCTCTAAGCACCGTTTTTGGTCATCGGGCAGGCCAAACGCTTTTAATGTCGTAGAAAAAGGTTTGTCAGTGATGGAAAAAGAGTTTCTGATGGACCAGAGCAAATTAACATTAAGTTACTAATAGCATTGTCGATTAGTAAGGAAGGTTAGTCGATTCGGTAAGTTAATGTTAATTTATCTGGGGTTAATGGATGATTATAATAAAAATTAGGACACATCGTAACTAGCAACACGTCACAAGATGCACTGAAAAAACTAACAGCTAATTAACGACAATTATCATTAATTAACATGCATTAATCGTCTGCATACCTGAGTCCGAACTGAGCTCCGCCCCTTCTTCGTGCAGGGCAATGTCTGACCCGCTAGAACTTCCCACGGGCTGGGCCCCAGAGGCACGGGCCTTCTTCAAAATGCCCTTCAAAGGGGGAGAAGCCCTCCGGGAGTCTTCCTCGGAATCTGAGTCTGCACTTGTCGATTTTAGTGTCGTGATCGTCGTGGTTTCCATCAACCGGATCGGTGTAACTTGGCTAATCACATCCGGCGAACTAATTACCATACTTTCGGTCTTCAAGACCGGAATTTTGCTATTCGACAAATCGTCCCAGAGGTCCTCTTTGGTCATCGCAATCGGATCCCCAGAAAGGACGGGAATTTTGCTTTGAGGACTGTTTTCCGTGGTGATCCTAGTCACCGTGGTTTTGACTATGGGATCCGTGGTCACCGTCTTTATTATTTTACTAGTAACAGTCTCCTCGTCGTCTTTGTCCCAGTCGATCTCCTTGGAAATGTTTGCGAATTCCTTCAGGGGATCTTTGGAGTGTTTTTTGATCGTTTTCACTTTGGCGCCCTTCATTATAGGGATTTTACTAAGGAGTTCATCGTCCGCAGGGGATTTTAATTCGGGTAAAGATGGCTCGGGTTCGACGAGGGCAGGTGGACCTGCAAAAATGTTTAAATTAACAATGTTCTCTTGTAAATGTAAAAATTGACAACCAACTTACAATATTGGGTGGCAATCTGGAATTTAAAAGCTCTGAAGCTCTCTAATTATAATACAGCATATGTAATGTACAATATTTGTATGATTGAAGAATTAATTAACTCGCGTTTAAGGTTAAATTTTAGAAACAAATCTACGCTGATGGCAAAATAAATTGAGCAAAACGTCTTAGGTGATCTGATTAAATACCTAGACTGTATTAATTCCGCCTCTGAGTCTTCCCCCTCCCCAGTAAAAACAAAAACAATCCTAAACTTACTTTGTTCGCTCTTGCTTTTCCCCTTCTTCTTCCCCTTCTTGTTCTTAGACAGCGGGATTGAACTCCTGGGACTCACAGGGCTTAACGAGTCCGCACTCTGCGACTCCGAAATGCTCGAATCTAAGCTTATCACTCCCGCTTCGATTTCTTTCTGTAAAAACACCGAGGAGTCTTCCGCGGGTTTGCTCGGCAACGGGCTGGAAACCTCGTTTTCCAAAAATTTAAAGGCTTCTTCGCTCTTTTCCTGAATCGCACTTATCGAGTCATCCTTCAGGCTCTCCAGATTGTCTAACGAGTCTTCGGTATTGGTGCGGATATCGTCAAAGATGCTATCTGCCCTTTCTTCCACTGTGAATCTTATTTCTTTTGGCTTTAAATCACTTTGTTGCAAGTCATTGACGACGTCCTCGGCTTGTCTAATGACTTCCTCGACTTCTTGTTCCGCCACATCTCGCACTGAAGTTTCGAGATCATTTTCTGGCGCTTGGAAGCTGACTTCCGGCAGTTTTTCTATTACGTGGTTCTTGGACACCTCTTCGAACACAAATTCCTGGTTTCTTTTTGGAGTTTTCAAGCTAATATATTCCAAATCGATCTCGTTGGAAATGTGGTCCTCCTTACGCTTGGGAATGATTATGTCGTCGTCGGGCAGAAAATCGTTCCGCTCTTGGTGTAAAAATGTCAAAGTGTCGCTGACGTTTTTCTTAAGTACCTCAATAGCATCCAAAGCCGGGGGTGCTTTCAGAGGAGTAGAAGTGAAGAGACGCTCTTCTGAGGGGACTTCGTCCGCTTCTGGTGAAATTCCTTCGAGAAAAACGCATAATCTACTACAAATTCTACTAATTCTCATCGAATACCATCGGAAGACTACTTTAAGCCTTAAAATTAGCTAAGAGTGAGGTGCCGGTTAGAGGTGAAAAGCATAGAGGAAAGGAACGTAAGAGGCCCCTCAACCAGTGCGCGAAACTAGAAGAAGAGATGAAAGCGCTTTATATTAAAAATGGGCATGACAATGTTAATAACTCTATTTGGCTGCAACTAAAAAATAATCGTTATCAGCGGCGTTACATGGGGGCAAAAGGAGTTTTCAGACATATATTATTCTAACACCAGAGACAAAACAAAAACTCCTTTTACTAATAAATCTCAAAAACTACCACATTTATAACAAAATACCTTTTTGGTTTTTAATTTCCCCTGCGCTATTTTTATTGATGACGTCCTCTTGTACTTCCGTTGGACTGGGCGGAGGCGTAGCCCCAAAAGTATCAACCGTCGTTTTGGGTATCACTTGCAGGCTGTTGAATTGCTGCTCCAGTTCCTCGAGCATATTTTCCTTGTTACCGTTCGCTTTCGAAACATTGTCCAAGGTTTCGGGTTCTTGCTGAGGAGGCAGGTTATCTAGATGAGCGTCACTGAAGTCTTGAGCCGTAGAGTTTAAGTTGTCGTTGAGGTTGTCGTCTGAAATTTAGTTGCAGTACAAGCTAGGACGTGCAAGAAAAAATCTGTAGTGCCTACCGCTCTTCTCGCTTTTTTCCAGTTTTTCCTCGCTGCCACGATAGGAGTTATCGAGGTGTGTGTCTCTTCTTAGAGATGTGTCTCGAGAAGGTCCCAATTCGTCTTTTAAGGTATCGAAACCTATGAATAAACACTCATGTCACAAAAAGTAGACATTGACTCAAAATAATTACAAAACTATGAACTGATAACCGGCAGTGTTACACACTATATGTTTACTTGACCCAATGTGTCATGATAATGGATTTTAGTTAAAAATTAAGAATATGATGTGATTAAGAAGGAATGAACCTAGAACCAATTAAAAACATAACTTCAATCGGATACTAAATCTAGAAATTATTTAGCGTCACTCATGGTATATTTTTAGTGGTGCGATCATTTTATCCAGAAGTTTATACCTGATTGATCCAAATGCACCTTCGCCAACGCCTTCTCCATATCATCAGTGACCATTTCCACATTACAAATGCACTTGTCCACAATGTCCTGTCTTCCGATCTTCGTCAGCGCCCGTTCCAACTGGTTCCCAGTGGCCTTATTTGTCTTCTGTCGCAGCCACAACCTGAACATTATAGTCGCCTGTTGTGGGCAATTTTCCGGATACTCCTCCTTAATTAATTCAACATCAGACGGAGCGATGTCCAGTTGAAACGCCAGTTTCTCCCAGTCCTCATCCAGCAAATTACAAATGTCGGACAGGCGAAAATCTGCGCGATGAATTGTTTCAGGTTTGCCTGAATGGAGAAAGATCTATGCTCGCGATCCTGAAGGTGGATTCCGGTTACTTACTGATTCCGCCGTGGTGCAGGTAGCTATGGTCTTTACTGATGGACAACAGATCGTTGTGGGAATTTCTGTCCGGCTGCACATCCTTGGGTAAAATCAGGTTGAGGGTACAAAGAGGGTTGCTTTGAGTGTAGCCGGTGCGGCCCAATTTGGGCTCCGCCATGAAGATGATTCGACCTACTGGATCCTCATCCTTGTAGGGGTTTAAAAATTTCCATCATTACGTTTGCAAAATGTTTTATAGATTTAAAAAGATCCTAAAGATATGTTAGAAAAACTGGACATGGTTGCAAAAGACTGACAGTAGTAATGACTGTCAATATCTGACTCACAACAAATAACACATGAGTCGCATAAAGACAAACCTCAGCTGGCCAACTAAGACCCAGGGCTATGAGGTCAACGTTTTTTTCTCCAGAAAGCCCAAAAAATACTTACGTGGTCCTTTAGACGCATGTTAAACGCGCATCTGTTCTCTTTGAAAGCTTTAAATCCGAGTTTTGGCTGGTCGTCCGACTGAAGAATCGGCACCAAGTTGCCGGCAAATTCCATGTAAATGTCCTTGCCTTCCAAAACCTAAAGCCAAGTGAATCAGACTTGTTGAGACGTCTGCAAGAAACTCACCTCAATATCCCTACTTTTCGCTACTTCGGCGAAATGCTCTTGATGCTCCAAAGTCTTGTCCTCCTTATCGTCGGTCATGCAAAATACGCGAATTCTGGCTTCCAATTGGCTCACGCGTTTGGCAAAAACGACGAATTTCGCCATGAACGGCACATGGGCGGCTTGCGTGTACAATTCCGTTGCCATTTTGGCGGCATCGGCCACATTCCGGCAATCCATTAACCAGAAACGTGCGGACACTGTTGTGGTAAAGGACACGCAATCTTTGACAAAGGTCAATGGCGTGGATCCAGTGACGTCTTCCCAGATGGCTTTGCTTTGACCTCCTTCGTAGGAACAAATATCATTCAATATCAGAAATTTGTCAGGAATGCTGCCACGAGTAGAGCATGCAAACAAAGAATCTACCACATTGGCGGAACTAAATTTTACCTGATTTAGTTCCTAGTGACGCATGAATGGTAAGACAAGAGAGTTTTGCAACAATATAGACAACATTAAGGGGTTCTATTAATACATTTATCGTGCATCTAAACCAATTATCTCAGTTGCATAATCTTTGATGATCTTCATTTGCCCATATTTAATCAAACGAAATGCTCCGCATGCAAATTATTCTCGGGCACAAAGAACAATACACGTATCATAGTGGAACAAAGTGAAAATCGACATATTTAAGGATACCCATCGACACTCATAGCCTTACTTACCGGTAATTGAACACAGGAGCCGTAAAGTCGTACTGGAAGCCCCTTGGTACTGGTTTATCATCCCTTGAGAGTGAGCTTTTGGCGCCGGCATGCTGAGCATTATCGCTTTGTGAAACTTTCTTCTCCGCGGTTCCACGGTCACTATGGGGGAAACTGCCACTCCGTGACCGAGCAATTTGGATACCAATTCCAATTCGATGCCTTGGGCCTAAATTCCCACCATCACTCCCACTCAGTTTACTCACATAAAAACAGACCTGCAATCCCACTCGAATTTTCTTAGTCAAAGCATTCGGGGGAAACACTGCTTGCACCATGGGCACCGCCGAACTGGATACGGTTCCTCCGTCGGGGCCGATGGCATGAATTTCCTGCTTAATCCTCGAAACTACTGCGAAATAATGCGGGAAATCGTTGGTCAGGATTCGAGTGATGCGATTGGTGTGCAAATCCTCTAATTGGCTCAATTCTAAGATACCGTTTTTTAAGGGTGAACTTTTAACAACGTTGACGTTCAATACCTTCCCCGTCAAAACTATGATTTAAAACGTCCTGAATGGCCTCCTCGCTGGCCTCCAAGGTATGCTCCTTCCAGGTCTCTCCATTTTCGGATCTCAGTACAATAATCTCTCGATGTTTACCGCGTAGAGAAGCGAAGTGGGGCACTTCAATAATCACCGGACTAAAACGAGATTTTAAGTCGTTTAAACGAGTTTTCTCACCGACTTACCCTAAAAACTTGGCGCCCACCGGTGCCAATTCTAACAGTCGGCTGGCCAGAGCTTCGCCCTCCATTAATGGGGGTGGGTGGGGCGCCCTATGTGGTCGCACGTAGCGGCACGTGACCCGAGTGGGCGCATGAGCGCATCTGGGCGGAACAATAACGCGCACGCCCGAATGACGGCAGCCGCGCATGGCGCCTCCGCGTGCATCGACCAGGAAGGAAACCAGGAAGCTGCAGAAGCAAATAACGTTTACCGCTTTATAGAGTCAGCAGAGGCAAAAGCAATGACAACTCAGAACCGGGTTAAGGGCCAACCTATCGAAGAATTGACAATTTTACCAGCAAGATGCTACGAGAGCGCGCTCAGGATTTATTTCACTGTTTCTGCATATGAACGTTGTTCTCCTGGTAAAGTTCGCGAAGATCGCTTAGGTTCGATGGTCGGCTAATAAGAATCCGGGGATGAATTGTCATTGACAGGCAGTAGGTAAATGATATTCTCGAAAAGTGTTTAGTGTGATGTGAGAAAAATTTTATTGCCATTAACTACTGATTTAATGGGGAATAATATGATTGAATAAATGATTAAATATTATGTAAATTATTGTGGATTAAACTTTCGAGAAAAAGTGACAAGTAGTAAAATATCAAGGCAGTTACAAAGGTTGTAATATGTAACAAGTTTACAGCTCTATAAGAGGTTAAAATCAAATGTTAGGTTAGACACTGTACACAAATACGAGGGCACTTACTTCTTCCAATTGGGGACACTGCAGACAAAAGGACACAACGATAAGGTTATTAGCTTTGTACCAGGTATATACAGTGCTATACAGAACCGTCGTATCAGAATATGCAGGCATGAGTCATTGGTTGAATTAATACACAAATCTCATACCTGCACATTGAAGACCGGGTTTTAGCTAGATAGGGGAATTAGTATGTATATAATATTTACAACACTCAGAGCAGGCAAAATCGAAAGTGCTGGATATACTACTGAACACACAAAGATTTGTACAAAACCTGTCAAAACTGTCAAACTTTCCATCAAAATATTCCATTTAACCCAACTGAAGTGATCTCTATGCTCAATAATAATGGCTCCTATTACAACCCCCATCATAAGGGTCAGTGAACTAAGTAACACCAATCATCAATAATTTTGAGCACACACCCTGCAAAACCAATGCACCAGTGGTGGAAACATCGTGTTCATCATCACATATAACAATATAGTGCTGCCAATGCAAACAAAACAATCACCACGATGTACCCCCAAAATCACGCCTCATCATCAGTGTTGATTAGTAAATATTATTTGATCAGAAAAAATAGTAGTGCGGCATTCAGTGCGTTATCGACCGGTACGCATCGGTCGTTCGGTTAAGTACCTTTCTCTGCATAGGCCTGTCCCGGGGCGCTTGGGCTTGGGGCCCAAATGTAACAGGGACCGATCGAGCACCACCCACTCATTGCTCAGGTCGAAAAAGCTTCGAATACACATACAAACTCGGTTAGGGAGCTTTTAAGCGGGCAACAGCGGCAGGTCGAGCCTGTCATGTGTTGCCTTTTAGGACATAATCAACAGGTATCAAGACAGTTTTTCTACTAGTGACATTTTTTAAAAGAGGGATTGTCTAAAAGGTCTGCGGCTAAAATTACATACTTCTAAAAACGACCAAAAAACCACCTAAAATCTATTAAATACTTCAAGTTTCTGGCAAAACAACACTGAGCTTTCAACAGGCCCATCTCATCACTCTTCTAGCGCCACCTAGATGCCGTTTTTCCAGCTAACCAATCATATTACTCGACCAATTGCGCACCTTGCACCACAGTGCGTTCTCTCTCTAATCTTATGTGTAAGACAAAATTAGCAAAAAAGAGAAGAAGTTTTGGATTTGGCATGCAATTGGCTCGCGATGACTCATCAAATCAGTACTCATTTCTTATAGTTATCTACTCGTCAGAGATAACGTAATTTTTGCGAGTAATGCGGGATGGGCCCATTGTAAAGGACTTATTAAATCGCATACCATGAAACAACTTATTGACTGCTAGATAAAAACATTCAGAGTATTATTTGAGGAACATTTCAAAACAGAAGTGACTGAATGATTTTAACATGTATGATAACAAAAATCTCATTCATGAGATCACTTAAAGTCTCTGATGCCTCATTAATCTGTACCCAACAAGTCCACCGCTAATTCAACAAATGTCGTTGGGCAAAATCTATAAAATCGAAACTGTCTTGATAATTTTTTAAATTCCGAACAATCCGACAACTTATCACTTTTGGAAAGTGCTCTAAAGCAGCCTCGTTAAACACAATAATTAAGCATTAATTCGAGTTAAATCAAAAATAACCAAGTCTGTGAGCCACAAAGAACTTCAATAAATGTTTAATGTTAATTTTGAAAACTGAAAAAAGAACTTACCCAGCTGTGACTGGTTGCCTGTTGATGTCCACATTATCCGGCTGTGAGTGGTACTCTTTGACGTGCTGAGGCTGAATGATCAACTCGCTGCTCACATGGGAAGGAGCTGCAAAGCCAATGTTATGATTCGACATCGAAACAGCCCCGGAGCATGTACCCAAAGAATTCCTGTTGTATTCCCCCTTTTCGTCGTGGGTAACGTCCATCCGCATGGAATCGTCACCCAGCGATTTCATATCGTCCACGGTCATGTACTTGTATTGCTGCTGGTCGCCCAAAAGAGGATCGTCACCTAAAGACACACGCACAACTAAGTTCTCGAACGCAAAAAACGGTCTTCGACTAAAACTGAAAGTGTGTGGGAGCCGCTATTATGCAACCGATTGATTGATGATTGCGAAATTAGTGTTTTGAAAACAGTGCGGATATGTCGCATACAGAGCGTACTAAATTATATTAGGTTTGCCATTGTTTTGTGCACCCGTGAACCGCCCTATATGTGCAAGAGAGCAAGATGTTTCAATAGAAAGTACGAATAAACACTGCTACAGTCAAAGCTTCCGCGAAAGCATGAAGAAATTTGGCACTGTACTAGCTCGAAAGAGAGACGTAAAGTGAAAGTTTTTTTCGGGTTGATATCGACAAGTGGTGGCGATAAGATAGTACGGGGCCTGCTCGAGTCGGGAGGATGTAACAAGTGTATCGATAACGCCATACGTTACGCAAGTCAGTGTTGATTGTTAATTATACTCGTTAGTCAGTAGATGCATAATACATAAATACCCAAGAAAATCCACTAAAAAAATGCGATAAACGGTGGTGAAGTCGATAATGTAATAATTGAAGCTTCCCTTATCTAGTTTTATAAATAAGATATAAACAAAAGCGTAAAGCATAAACTACTAAAGAAGCGATATGGCAAATGTAATAGGTACAACATTATGGGTACGAGGAACTTACGTGTGTAGGTCATTTGTCCCTGGTAATAGGGCAGATACACGTGCTGCGCATGCGCGGGCCTGCCGTATACCACGGGCGGTTCGTCCAGTCCGCCTGAAGCATGCAACATACCAACCACCACCCTTTTTAGCTGCTTAGAGCCATTCCCAATACCGTCATAATACATAATAAAAGAGACCGCCCATTTAAAAAAAATAAATAAATAAAAATTAAAAAAATAAATATTGAGATTCGTGAAAGCAATCGAAATCAGGAAGGTGCCCCGACAATAGGCTGTATAACTTTATTTAACAACACATTCTACAAGGTTAAAATGAAGCTAAGATCATATAGTCATAAATTTGAATAAACATTCCATAATCTCTAGGGATCTGTACCTAAAGAAAAAGCTGAAACAAGTTTTGATACCTAGTATATCTCGGAAACTTAGTATTTGGGGATTCGTGTCTGCAAACTAATTACGGAACACCCTATAGAAGGAACATACAAGGTGCCTTTAAACGGTTTTAAATTCGCAACTAATAATGAATTTTTCCTCCTGCTCATCGGCTTGACAAGAGGATTTGTAAATTTTCACGTGACATGTTACGCTGGACGGCCTCATTTCATTTAGCAATTTACATTATCTATTTACATAAACTAATATACGTGAAAAGGGGGAAAAAACCCTCTACAAAAACCTCTCTTCGTAGGTTTCTTCTCGCTGCTTTATACATTATACCCACTATTATTTCTTTCCTAATCTTTCCGTTAATCATTTAAATCAACGAACAAAAATAAAATAATAATACAAAATGCACTTTTGCGGAAGACAATCAACGACACTTTAAATACTATAGGTTTCTTCATGAATCATTGATGATCCCACGCAGCAATATGTGAAACATAAGCAGAAACAAAACCACTACGGTTACGGTTGAAGTCAAACGACAAAATTAGAAGCCGCAAAGTTAATGCTAATCTCAAGACTGCACCAGGAGCACTTTTATTAATTGACGAAAGGACTTCAAAAGATTCAGTTTAGAGTCATCATTATCTTAAACAAAAAAAAAAATCTTCTGTTGCCCTTTCATAAAGCGAAACATATCATTTCGAGACCTCAAAAAAAGGTACTGAATAAAAAAACTCACCGCCTTCATCCTCGGAATCTGACATAAAGGTCTCCTGCATGGCCTCTGGAGCGACGACCTTGTATTTCTCCTCGATATTCATCGTTGTAGTTGTGTTAATCGTCGTTTCGGTTACAACTTTCAGCTCTTCTACCACGCTTATGTATCCCAATTTCTGGGCGATTCCAAGAGCAGTTTGCCCATTCTAATTTCAAGAGGTCCAATTTAAAGTAACAAGAAATCAAAACAGAAAGAAGGGAGAAAAAAAGTGAAACTTTTACCTTACCTGTGTCACAGAGTTGGGATCGGCCTTGTTTTTCAGCAAAAGACTGATCACTAAAACGTGTCCTTGTTGAGCAGCTTGATGCAGTGGCGTATACCCAGCACCGGTAACAGGGTTCACGTTTGCCCCTTGTTCTATTAGCAGCCTCACCTAAACAAATGTCACAATACCTTCAGGAAACTCAAATCAAAAACTTACCATATTAACGTGTCCATGGTGACAGGCCACATGAAGTGGTGTGTATCCGCCCCTGGTTGGAGCATCTTTCGAAGCGCCCGCGCGCAGCAGTAACTGCGCCACTGCGACTCTGTCCTCTTGGGCGCAGAGGTGCAACGGCGTCAGCCCGTTCTAAAGACAAAAAACGGGATGAAAAGGAAATATTAACGGGAAGAAAAGCAACTATGAACCTTCGAGGTATGATTTGGATTGGCTTGATGCTCCAAAAGCAACGAAGACATGTCCGAGTGGCCCTCTTGAGCGCTTAAATGCAAAGGCGTAAACCCGGCTTTAGATTCTGATTCGGCTTGTGCTCCGTATTCCAAAAGAGTCGTGGCAATGTCCATCTGAATATATTCAATTGATTTAGTGTTTATCCCGATTATTTGCCTGCAGACATACTTGATTTTTTCGAGCGGCAATATGAAGTGGAGTGTGCCCATTTTTTGCGGCTTCGTGAGGGGATGCTCCTTTGTCTAGTAGGAGCAATGCAACCGGCTGGTGATCGTAATGTGCGGCTACATGGAGAGGCGTTACTCCATTTTTACCTATGTGGGTAAAATTGTGTCAGCTAAGCTAACAGAAATAGTACGGATAATCGCTACACATACCTTGAGCATTGGCAGGAGCAACTCGTTGTAGCAGTAATCTAGCAACATTCAGATGTCCGTACTTCGCAGCCAGATGGAGTGGCGTGAAACCCTTTTTCGTGGTGGCGGACAGGTCGGCGCCATTGTCCAAAAGAACTGAAGCAACCTATAAGGAAAATATAGGTGGAGGAAAATAGTGAAACATTCATAAACCGATCAGATAGTAAAGCATTATCTCTCCGAAATAAAATATCTTACCTCTTCCTGTCCCTCTTTAGCAGCAATATGCAAAGGCGTGTACAAGTCTTTAGTAGTAGCCCCGGCTTGGGCTCCGTGTTGCAAGAGCAACATCACAATGTCGACGTTGCCAAGGCGGGAAGCCACGTGCAAAGGCGTCTGTTCCTCCCTAGCTTTGGCGTCCACAGAAGCTCCGTTTCTCAGCAAGATCCTTATTATATCAGTCTGCGAATTCGCATAATTTACATAATTCGACTATAGCTATGTTAGTGAACACTAACTTGATTCGCTCTGGCCGCCAAATGTAAAGGCGTCTCTCCCCGCACAGTGGGAATATCGGGATTGGCTTCATGTTGTAGAAGGTATATCACAATGTTCATGCAGCCCATGAAGCTGGCAACGTGCAGCGGAGTAAGGCCACTTTCAGTTGTAGCACCAATACCTTTAATGAAACTCCTCATTGGCTAATTTTCAGCAGCCGGTACAAACAACTTACTTGCTCCATGTTTTATCAATAATTCGACCATCTTCAGGCGGTTTTTCTTGCAGGCGATATGCAACGGGGTGAATCCATTCAAAGCTCTGGCATTGACGTCAGCTCCGCGTTCCAGAAGCAGTTTTGCCACTCGAACATGACCACAATGGGCCGCCACGTGCAAGGCAGTGAGGTAGTCTACAGTGACATCGTCCACTGGAGCTCCGTGGTAAAGCAGAATCCTGGCTGCGTCCACGTGTTCACCTTGGGCGGCCATGTGGAGAGGCGCCAAACCATTCTGGAATGTCAAATCGATTTTTTTAAAGAAATGCTAGGTGGCTTATCGCTTTAATGCTAAAAAATACGCAAAGGACCGTCATTTTTTGAATTACCTTCGTTTTCGCATGAATGGGAGCTCCATTCTCCAAGAGCATATCGACGACTTGGTCGTGTCCGCTCCTGGCCGCACAATGCAACGGCGTCAATCCATCCCTAGTTTTAGCCTGAATGTCCGCCCCTTTAGCCACCAAAAGGGTAACCATGTTGATTTTACCCCATTTGCTGGCCACGTGAAGGGGGGTGATATTATGCTTGGCCGCATAATTAACATTGGCACCCTGAGAATAATATCAATTAAACAGGGAAAAGTATCACGAAACTAAATATCTTACTTTATCATAAAGCAATGAAGCTACTTTGTCGTTCCCGTAATGCGCCGCAATATGCAAAGGAGTAAATCCGCTCTTTGAAGTGACGTCGGGGTTGTGCTCGTTCTGGAGAAGTAGAGTGGCTGCTTTGACGTCATCTTTTTTGGCGGCGATGTGTAGGGCGGGAAGTCGCACTTTGCCTCTTGTGTCGTTCTCCAAGAGTACGGCCACTACTTTATCGTGCCCCTGTTGCATCGCCACTGCTAAGGGCGTAAATCCGTCCTAAAAAATATATTCAACGATAAGAAGAATCATTAAAGTCGTGAGTGGAACGCAATGTTAGTTAACCTGAACTAATGACCGATTTATTTCCAGGCACATTTGCCACGCTAATATGAAAACATACAAACTGACATGTTTAATAGCAGAAAACAGCTTTAATTAGATAATTGTTGTTGGCTAACGTTTTATGGTCAATTAGAGCTCGATCGATAACAAAGCAAAATCATTTGTGATTCTGCCGTAACATCAAACTTACTTCGGTGGCTAAAGTCTGATTTGCCCCTTTGGATAAGAGGTACTTGACCACTCCATCGTGGTTTTCTTGAGCGGCCATGTAAAGAGGTGTAAATCCATTCTGGGATTGGACATTTAAGGAGGCTCCATGTTGTACCAACAATCGAACAACTTCTTCTTGACCAGCTACAAGCAGACATATTTACGATTATAGTTGATTAATGGATGTTTTATTGAGTGTTACTTAAGTAAAAGTAGTTCAATTTATAATGTGAAAACTGCTACAGAGGTGAGTCAATTCTTTTAACAACAAGTATGGAAGTCAAGAGGTCATCATTTAATCGACGTGCTGTGTATTTCAAACAGATTACATATTTTGAGTTATCTTTAAAAAAACTTACCAAGTGATGCAATGTGCAGGGCAGTATTGCCCTTCTTAGTGGCTGCATCGACGATTGCCCCTCTTTTCAATAGTTCCCTTGCAATGTCCACATGTCCATCCTTAGCGGCAAGGTGAAGCGCATTTAGACCATTCTGTAACAGAACAAAAGCTGGCAAATTTCGAAGAATAAAGTACGGCCTATGTGAAAATTCAGTCGAAAGAAATATATTTTGCGTTGTTAAATCTATCAAAACGAGACGAACAACGAATCCCTAATTCAGGTACTTTCTCTATGTTCCCCTAATATTATAACGCCATCTGTTCAATCGCACTGGCTAAATTTAGCAGGTGTGACTCGACCCTTTTATTGACCCCTTGAAGCCCCTATATGATTTATAAGGGCCATCACTATTCCATGCATTTGCAGCACTTCTAACGGTTTTCTGACATTTCTCCTACTTCGAATTTGATTATCATCCGTAACTATTTCTCTTACCGCATTCGACGTATTGATGTCTCTCACAGTTCCCGAGTCCAAATATTCCTGGATTTTGTCCAGCTGTCCAGCTCGGGCCGCACGCAGAAACGCCGTGTTGGGGTCAGTCTGAAAACAAAGACACATCATCACAGCGATTTTTCCACCACAACCATTATTGTTTAAGACCCTAATGAGCTCTTATACGAGCATTTCTGCGAATTATCAGTGTATTTCAGTCGGTGCAGAGCCATTTGACACCATGTCGACTGTACATATGAAGTCTTTACGAGCTGAGTATGCGATTTAAACTCTCTTATTACTATGGAGTTTTGATTCTACTACGTATCTGTTGCTAGAGGTCTCCATAAAACCTGCCACCAAGAGTTTTCACGCGGGGTAATTGTTTCAATTAGACTTGATATTGAAACTTGACAAGTGCACCAAACGTTATTGTTTACAGTCATGCAACGTTGGGCACGAGATAGAATGAGAAAACACCCACTGGGTGATATCGCAATTTACATACTAGACACCTATTAGAGAGGTTTCCTTCTTGTGCTGCCCACAGGGAAGATTTCGACGATCTGGTTGTGAATAATGCAGTTACAGACGGTGGAATTTAACACGAGCAAGGCAATAGAGTTAAATTATAAAGCGCCACTCAACTTTATGAGGCTTTCTGGATGATAAAAAATTGCTTACAATCTTCAGGAGTAGTATCTTGCTGCTGTAGCATTTCCGGGGCATTCGCTCGCAAACCACAAAGGGCCAAATTCGTTTCTTCAGTCTTATTCGGCGAACTTTATTCATCGCTTACTTGAACACGACCACTTCTAGACTGGAACTGGACTATTGGGTTATTAGCAATCAATTTATTAATTGGATTAGTTTGGGAATGGAGGGGAAGCCATTATCGCAACATTCTCCATCATCCTGATGCACAGTTAAAACCCAGTATACTTGCACTTTAGATTTATGGCCATTGCAGCATGTTTTGTCAGTTTCGTTTCTGATGCTAAAGCTGATGGTATTTAATTATTCATTCCTGCCATAACATCGGCGTTATTCAAAGCAGAAGTTGCTTCAAGGCTGTCGCTCTATACAAGGGAAGCAATTACGTCGTTTTCCAAACTAAAAGCTACGTTCAAAGGCGCTTTATGTAACAGCTTCCAATGGGTAGAGCGTGTTCGGACGGCAATCTGGGTTAATTCTCTATGCAGCAGTGATGTAATGCCGCTTATCCAGGCTCCTAAAATTAGACATTTTATGTAAAATGACAATAATCCATCGAGCCGCCCATTTACACAACTTAAAGGGCATTTTATGTTTGCATTGCAAATCTTTTGACTACTTGAGTCTGAAGCCCGAGTAAACGGAAATCGATTCCCTGATGATTTCCCGTGATTACGGCATCTGCCTTACGAAAATTGCCGGTCTCAGCGAAAGGATTTCAATTGCGATATTGGCTGCCTCTGCAATCTCCCG
This sequence comes from Euwallacea fornicatus, assembly GCF_040115645.1. Classification (NCBI taxonomy): domain Eukaryota; kingdom Metazoa; phylum Arthropoda; class Insecta; order Coleoptera; family Curculionidae; genus Euwallacea; species Euwallacea fornicatus. The sequence goes on from NC_089557.1 coordinate 899,507, forward strand.
TTTCACCGCAAAGAGCATAAACAACTGCATTATTAATAGGTGAAAAGCTCTGGGGCTCGATATTTCAAGCTTGAACCATAGAAGAAATCCCCATTTAACTGTGAAACTGGCCGCAAAGAACGGTACTCTTGGTGAGACTTGCTCCTCATTGTCATTGCACCGTGTTAAAAACCATGACACCATTGCAACTCGCGCACGGGTTCATGAATTAGCTTATCGAAATGATGGAAAATGATTCTGTAAAGCGATAAATGAGTTAAGTAGAACGTAATAATCATGAAATCTAATTAGGAGTCCATTAGTGAGGAGTTCGATTTATTGTACTATATAAAAATGGGTATTAACCCACGGATTAATCGACTAACTACGCAGATTATACAGAGTTGTGCAACATGCTAATCCAAGTCGCTACCGGCCTTATGGGGAGACAGAGCGGCAAGGTAGCAAGGGCGGCGGACGTTCCTGGTCGGCGGTTTTTCATGGAGGTAGGGGGGCGGTGATTAAAAATTTCACTCACAGCGCCAGACTTGCTAAAGGCGGCCCTGGTGCAACTTTATACGGGCTTAGAACTCCTGTTAGCGTCCGTCATCTTCACATAATGCTTACCATAGAACGCTCCTTAAATATAAGGAAATCAAAAGCTCACAACGTCTGGATGTTCAGGAACGTGCAGCCCATCAGTGCGTGAGCTAAACACCGTGAGTAAATCACTACGATTTTTAACGGTACATTAAAGAAAAAAGGAATTATTTCATAAATTATTTTCTGCCATTTATAATGAACTGCTCAACCTGAAAATAGACTCAAAATGGCTGCCACACAGGTTGGTTATTGTTAACAATTGCACATCGAAAAATCATTATGGCCGCCGTAGATGCATGGCAGATATTCATCTCGCGCATCCGTCAAATTTGGAAACCACCCACCCCTCTCCCCCCGGGGTTTTTTTTGAAAAAGATCGGGACCTTTAGGCTTGCCCCCTCTCGGCGACAGGCAGAGACAACAGCAAAAAGTACTGAAGAAAAGGTTTTCAAACATCACGAAATAGTTTTATTCCGGCTCGGCTGTATTATGGAATGAATTATGTAAATTTTTTGATGCGATATGGTGATGTGGGCATAAACGATCAAGGTCAGCCCTGAATTAGCTTTGTCGACCGCCACCGACTGCGTCATTTTGAATATGTAATTACTGGTGACATTTAAATGGTCTGACGAATATTCATTTGGTTTTTACAAGGACCTAAATGTAAGGAAAAGTGTTACCGACCACTCCGAAAGGCGGAAAATCAGCGTTGTTTTTACCCACCCGTTACACTTATTATCTGATCCAAAAACGCCGTGGACAAACATTTTTCAGAATGCAAGGTTCCATGTGGTACTGCCGTTCCTACTTAATTCGCAGTCAGTACCCGCAACTAACGGGACATGAAACACACGTGCTCAACTCATTTTTTACCGAGAATTTCAATGGCGTATTCCACAGTTGCATAATTACACATTCTCGGTTTCGTTATACTCATCTAATGTACCCCAATAAATCGATCCTTAAATAGATTTGACACGGACAACCCAACGGGTAAGCAATGCAATTGAAACCGGTCCTCCAATGGAATTGGAAAGTAATAACATCTAGTGGTTAATGATACGATGAGTAGATACAAACTCCATTACATATAAAAAAAGGATTAGTCATCATCCTTTAGTTCTGGTACTGCTGCTGGTACAGTTACAATCGTATTTAGAGCAAGAAAACGAGGCTTCGGCACACATGATGGCACATCATCCTTAGCGATAAGATTTACAATAATTGACGCCGATGTGGCTCTACTTGTAAGTTTTCGATGAGCTGGGAGCAATTGCGTATACTGGGCGTCCAAGATTTTATGAGCAACGAGAGTCTCAAAAGCCCCTAGAGATAGAAGAACGCTTTAAATTCAAAGGCTATGAGATGGAGGCATAGGCTGGACAGCATTTCCAGCATATGAAGTGGCTCAAAGAAATGCGTTAGGATTCAACTCGTTTGTGTCAAACGAAACTCCCCGGTGTATAACTTGAAAATTGTAAAAAAACTGTGATAGGCAAGCATATTATCGCGAGGTTTCGGTGCCATAAATTGGTACTTAAATAGACTGGGGTTACGTGATAGAATTATCATTAAGAATTAAGCCGTGTAATCAAGTGCTTGATGGAACTTAAAAATTGAAGCGACAATCGTGCCTCACAAATGGTAGTTAATTAGTATCCAAGATTTGACCAATTACCAAAACTCACAAATCCTGTACTGGTACCACTTAAGCAGCAGTAAATAAGTGTTAGATTGTACCTTCCACCTAAATTGAATTAAACCTCTGCACCATGAAACCCAATACAAAGCCCCATTCCTAACAAACAAACTAAAACGGTTTATATTGATTTACCTATTATTTGAGTGGACTTTTGTTAACAAGGTGTCGAGTGGGTGCCGAATAAATCATACCCGGGAATTTATTAAAGTTAAAAATTAAGAATGATCCATTATACACGTCGAAACTGATTAGAACCTATACCCGAGCGCAATTTAAACTTGTTTAGTTTGTTAAGATATGCGGCGTGGAATAAGGGTTCCTCGTTTAATGGTCGTTAAAGGCACTGACACCATCACTCATCCCTCTTCATTGATAGCACGAGTGATTTAAACCTCAATTCTGAGTAAAGGGGTTATTGGATATTGATTACAGATTCGGAAAATGGCAACACGGCGATTCGAATTTGTTCCCAAAATCTGACTCTGGATTTTGACAAATATATGACCGCCCCTTCGGTAGACAGTGTTGCCAAATGACCCTAAACTCTCTAAGGGCTCAACCTAAACCAATTCTGGATTAAGTAGCGATCGCAGACACATACTTAAGTATGGAATTCTCCAAGTGCGGTTCTGTGCTGAAGGGTCGAATTTCCGCTTTGGAGGCAAAACAGCGAGAAGAAATTTCATTTTTGTGAGCTGTAAAAACAGTCTGTCGTCACGCCGTATGCCATTGCTTTGGATGAGGAGAGAGAGAAAGAGTTCATCGACTTTTACAACACTAGTTCATTATTTTACTACAGCAATGGTACTCTCGGAAGTGTGAGTTTCGGAGCATGAATAATTGCTTTATTTGGGAGTATACGCAGAAGTTTTTGAAATTTCCCCAATATCATCATTTTAGAAATAGTCCCGGCGACTTGTCCGCTGAACTTCTCCGACAACAAATCCAACCTTGATTTTAATAATAAACCTCTCGTAGTAAACGAAACCACCTACATGCCGAAGTATGGGCCTGTAACATTAAAAACGCCATTTAGACGAGTTTGTTTTATGTAGCTTTTACTGTGCAACATCTGTGCCGGCTACGTCAATGGAATGTGGGTTAATAAGCCTGCTTACGTTATCCAATATATCGCAATAAAAAAGAAGACTCGGACCCTGCCCTGCCGCAGCCTTGCTACTGATGTAAACTAGGTCGTGCTAAGGGTGAGCCTGGACGAGGCGACATAAGGGCGTGGGTCCGCCGGGATATCAAACCCATTCACGAAATTAAAACTACCATTTCACACGATCAGGATTATGAAATTTAATAAACACCTGATTACGCATCAGGGCAATTAGGGGACGTTAGATGGGCGTGGCAAAGTGCCACGGGCCATAAGGACAGGTGATTTACGTACGGCATTTTTGACCCAACCCAACTTGGCAGTGCGTGAAAAAATGCATAAGTTACACACAGGATGTCCATGTTATGGATCGATAGCGAGAAATGCTAATAATGAGGTCTGTCGCGTCGTTCTGAGACCGGATCAAGTGATCGATAATTTGACTCTTTCCGAAAGTGCTACTTAAATAATATTTATGATATAATAACGCTAAATTAAATTCTATTTGGTCGAGCGCCGGCGAGATGTAGATGCTAATAATAATGCTAACAGTACTTCTGGGCCACTGGTTGTGCCGACCTCATCGAAAGCCGAATTCGAGGATGCCCAGGACGCTTTCTTGACAAAACGCTTCACGAAAATATTTGAGCAAAACGGACGATGGTTTACGAGAATGGCTTGGCACTGACCAACGGACAATATCAAAACAATCCGTAAAAAAAAAAAATTCTGATTAGCGCAGTGGGCCACAAACTTTCCAAAGTGACGCTGACGGGTCGTATGACGATTGGTGCTGAATTCCGTGATATTTCACGAAACATAAAAAGTAAGTTACACTCGGAGCATAATGAGTTTTTCTTCGGAAACGTACAGCACCACAAAACCCGACATGATTCACCTCAAATTATAAAATGTGTAAATGCATTAAATAATCGCCTCGAGTTTACCAAAAGCTTAAGGTCGTGTGTTTTCTTACATACGTAAAAAATGAAAAACAAACAATACCCGCAGGGTTGAACTGAGCAAATGTCGCCCCCCGTAGGGTGGGTAGTTTTCAGACCAGGCTCTATCCTCATAAGTGATTGTCCTTTTTATTCAAAAATGTTCATGCACCGTTTTGTCAAGAAAACGGCATCCTGGTCAGCCGTCCTGGGTCATTGACCAAACTTCACGTACACCCCCCCTTGCAAGGCCAATACTTAATGCCCAACAGAGAGACTACCTAATGTCTATTTTTCACAGAGTACAAACACCTTAGGACACGGAATTAGATCACAATCTGTTTATTTATACTCGCAGGTGAGTTGACTACATGCACTATGCAGGAGTGAAAGAAAGCTTATTATACAGAACAGATTTACGCAAATTCAATTTGGTTCTAAAATATAACGCGGAGAAGAACATTTTGGCAGAGACGATGGCGAATGTTACCTGCCAGAGGTTATGCCGGGGATTCTATGAAAACAATACAGATTGTTCAATTTGAAATGTATTTGCACAGAATAACATTGTCTGCGTAATTGGGAAAGAGACTATGTATTTAAATAGCGTTTTTTTGGCCTTGAATTTCATTAGTATAATGTCACACTCGTGCTTATTAGCGTAAGACAAATTTCCGTAATACCTGAATAAACCTGTTTGGGCTAATCGACACTCCCGTATAAACCTTAATGGCTTAATTTGAAAGAGCGTGGCTCCACTTAGAGAAAGGGAAATTGGAAATAATTAACGTCCACGATTGATTTGGCAAGAATGATTAGAAGCCAAAAATAATTTTAAAAATCTCGCTATGTGGACCTGGAAATGAGCGTAGACAAACAATGCAAACTGTGGCTTAATTACATTCTCTACATTGACCGATTGTTATTTTTTTTTATTTCTTTGGGAGTAACGTCTCATTCACAATCGGCAGATGCTGGGACAGGGCAATTGCACACCATTCTCAGTTAAAACTTTTAAGCCTTTAATAGGAGCTCTGATGAAAACCCTCTTTACGTTGCAAAGGCTTCAATTAAAACAAATCTGAACAAACTATACCTACATTCGTCAGCTTCATTTCGCTGTTTTATGCAAAAAGAAAAAGGATGAATAGAACTGAGATGGAAGACAACTTTTCCCACCACAAAAAAAAATGGTTGCAAAATTGTAATTATCGCTGATGTAGAATGGACAAACTAGCGTTCAAATTAAGGAATTTGGTATGTTTGGGACTCCTCGAATTGCGGGCGAGCGCCTCTGTGCCCATTTAAAATGCTAATGACATGTATTATTCAAGCATCCGGAAGCAATCAGCCGACTTCCAACCGGAGTAGCGATGGCTCTGATTTCAATTTAATTGCTCATACATATTCACCGAGTGTTTTGGGCAAATGCGAGGATAAATACCTGTTTTCCCGTCCTGGGCAAAGTTTCCATGTTAGTCCCGTTGACGACCGGGGCCTTCTCGCTGACCCCACCGTTCGGGGTGCTTCCATTCCCCAAAGCCATTCCCGACAACACTACAAACACTAATGTCGTTTTTTCCGCGCGCTTCTTACAACGCTATCGCATTTTCCGGGTTCTTTTCCTTACTAATACCGCTAATAAAAGCCGTAGAATTCACAGACGCCCGACACATACACACACACGCTCAAAACCACCGAGAATCCACGGAACTTTTTTATTTTCTATTCATTCCCACAGCTTGGAGGCCACTTACCCTAACCAATCAGAACTCACCTGGCTTTTATCGCTTGTTTTTGTCTATATCGTGACGCATTTGAAGGTGATTCGTCGAACGGAGGTCGTAGCTTTGCGGGATGAAGCCTGCACGTATTTAACTGCGCGGTAACCTAATTAGGGCGTCTCACTTTGCGTCATTCGATAAACAATGAGGGGCAATCGGGACAGATGTCTGATGGTTGTATTGCGCAAGGATCGCTGCTGTATTACATTTACGATTTTTCTTGACATATGGTGAATAAAGGATACGGTTCCTGATATTACTTAAATGAAACCAAACTCGAGCGAGTCTCGCGAATTTCTGGTTTAGACGATAATTTACCATAAGTGTTACGACCCTGTATGTTCACCATCGCGTATATATATATATATATATCTAAAACGTTTCAGCAGGCGAAACAACTAAATCAGCATTACGGCAGATCGATGACGTTATAGCGCCACAGTTTTATGATTTATTAACGTTTTATATCGTTAACGTTTTCTTAATTTACTATTTTTTACGGTTTAACTTTATTTTTTGACCTTAATGATGATTCATCTGTGCCCCTTGACTCTTTCCATTAAAGCAGCTTTGCGTTTAGTGTTAAAAAATACCTCTTTTGTTGTGTTGCTTTTGTATGTACCTATAACTCAAAAAACAAACCTTCGAATTATTAATAATTTGTACTTTCAATCAATTTGACACATAAAAGAGCGTGAATCACATCATTTTTTTATGTATCTGACAAAAAGTTTTACAAGGTATCCATGTTTCTTAAATAAACATTTTCTTGACAAAAGGGCGTGTGTTATTATTTGGATAAAACGGGTGATGATTTACCAAGACGGGGCCTACTCTGAAAACTTACCCGACTACACAGCACTTCATTATACTGCACCTAAATCGAACTAGATGAATGAAGAGAGTTTCAGGAGTTCCAAAGCGGAGTTTATTATTGCTGTAACACCCAGACAATAGTGAAGGCAAAGTAAAATGTAATTTTGCACTGCACTCACGAACTGCATGTACAGGAACGATTTCAAATAAGCCGAACAATCAATTGGCAAAAAACGAATTATTCGGTTATTACTTCTGATGGCATAAAGTGGATTGTTCATGGAAGAATAAGTGAATAATGCAAGATGCATATTCATCTGGTTTCAAAGGAAGGGTGTAACAGCTTTGGTGCAATTAACGACATATTTTTTTAACACAGAAAGAAAATTTAATTTCCTGTACCGGGCTCTGTTTTCTGGATCAACATTACGATAACATCTTCACCTTCGCCATTTTTTTGTGTTTGTTTCGTCCTTTTTAGCAATAAGGACATATTATCAATATTTATAACATTATTTAAAAATATTCTGTACGTTTCAGGCGGTTACGGTTGGTTTTTTCGTGTGAACACCCCTACTAACGTTTCGGTTCTAGATCTTGCCGTCTTCAAGACTTGCAAAACTTAAAAATACGAATGATACATTTACGTACTATATTGAGAGTTTCAGGGCCTCGGTCTGTAACAGGCACATTCGCTCAAGGCAGATAATCTCTGTTGTATTTATTGCCCCTACCTCTTTTCACTGTTTCATTTATTTAAACAAATACCCAGAAGTACCTTTAAAAATGCACATTCACTAAGTTATCGGAAATCCACTGTGCTAATCTGAATTACTGTCGAATTACTCACGTAACAATAGGAAGAGAGGAAAAGGCATGTTAACCATTCTTAATTCACCTAATTCTATGAACCATCATCCTATTTACTTCCCGATTTTGTTTTTATAATTACATAACTAATGCGATTCACGGTCATGGGCGGCATGCACGAAAGCAGTGCCGTAGAGCAGTGCCCCAGAGGTAAATCTGAAAAGTCTTCTTTTGAAGAGAACTTAGAAAGAACTAGTGGATTTCGACAGTCTGCCGCTCCACTCTGAGGCCGTTGAAGGAGGTTTGGAAGAGAGGGCGTAAAAATTACTAAAAAAACCTCTCCGCCACTGCCCTTGAATTCTAATGCGAAAAATTCGATTCTTCTCTATAAAACTATCGTCCTCTGAAAACTATTCCCATATTAGTTCTAGCGCTCCCTTAGCGAGATTCAATGGCGGCTAAATGGTGTGTAGCTCTCCTAGTTACTGTGCTGGTTGTAGCTGTGCTCCACAGCTGCGCAGCGGTAAGCAATTACTGCCTCCCGTTACCAGCTAACTTGTACCTAACAATTTTCCTTGTTTGCCCCAGGCCCCTCATCCGAACCATGCGGAACTACTCGAGAAGAGCTTAGCAGAGTACCTGAGCCATGACAAGGACCTTCTACACGACCTCAAGGAACTGGGATTTGGTAGGTTTTGTTCATTGTCATGATTTTATCGCATATGAAAATTGTTCCAGATGACAAAGCTACCCCTGCCAGGGCAAAGCGCCAGTCGGACCTCGATAATAACGACGCGGAGCTCCTAGGCGAGGAAGGCAAACCCGGATTTTTCGACAAGGCAGCCAAATTCGTAATGGAGCTCCTCCAGAAATTTCTCAGATGGATTAATACGGACGATAGTTAAGCAAGGGATTAGCGTGGCGGCGGCCACAGTGGCCGGCTGGGTCTTCGGCTAATCGCCGTAGTAGTTATGCTGTCTTTGTACATTCTTAGTGCTTAATTTCAATAAAATCCTTTATTAACGTGAATCTCCTTGCTCCTTAAAAATCAACACCACTCCCGCTTAATGAAGGTTTAACTGCTTGGTTGAGCTTACAACTACCGTTCAGCAACAAATTGCTGCTTCTGCCAGCTTGCCGGAAACGCACCTGCTAATTAAACTTTAGAGCAACATTGTGCGGTTAATTACCCTGTGATTAATACCAAAACCTCTAATTAGAGGTACTAACGTAGGACCATGCAGGATATTTCAATTTATTGGATACCAATAATGCTTTATTAGGTTTCCGAGCATTATGTCCATAAACAGGAAGATATTTGCTTTGGTCGTGTTGTTGGCGTGTAGTTTTCAAGTAAGTAATACTGGGTCAACGTACAAAGGTGTTTAGGGATATCATTTAGCATGCTGAATCTGCCTGCGAAAGATCAGCAATTCTTCTGGGCGCTGAAGATGTTTGCTGGGGAAGTACTGTGAAGGTAGTCGACCGGATTCAATACACCACTAAAAGCGTGCTTAATTTCGCTAAGGAGAAGCTGGGATTGGACAAGGACGAACCGTTCAATCCCCAACAAGTAAAATTTCTAATTTTCACCCTGCATCACTTAACTCTGTCACTCCTTTCAGTGCGACTATTACCAATGCATTTTCAAGCAAATGAAGTTGGTAAGTGAGCTACACTGAACTTTGGCAACACTCCTCAAATTGTTTTTAGCTAAATGAGAACGGATATCCCAATTATGAAAAAATGGTCGACTGGGTCGACAAAAACGTGATTTATAATCATGCGAAGACCCAATATGATTTGCTCAAGCAATGCAATAGGGACTTAACTGATAGCATAGGTTGGTATATGTGTAATGAACCCAAAGAAATTTAAGATATTAAAATTTCTAGAGTCTGATACCTATTTTTCTGGAAGCTCTTCGTCTAAAAGTGTAGGTAAGTGGGAATCATTTTCGCGACTTCTGGTTTTAATTGTGCTTTTTACAGAAGGATTAAAACTGCAGAACAAGTGCGAGGTCTCCCAGGAATTTATGAAATGCATTGCAAATAATACTCAGGTGATACGACGTTCAATTAAAATTTTGAATTTTAACTAAACATACTATTCCAGTGCACTATCTTCATGTATCCATAAATGGCAGGTTGAATCAAAATTTTGTGTTTCTAAGTAGTTTATACACATATAAATGAATAAATAGAAATATGACGTACTCACCTTTTGTGGTAGATAGGAATGTGTTTGAATAAAACCTGGAGTTGTCTTAGTAAAACTTAAAATGTACCAGAAAATTTTCTCAAATTTTCCAATACATTTTAAGTATATCTTAAGTATAATTAATACATAATTTAATAAAAATTCCGGCAATCCATGAATTATGTACCTAATATATGACGATTCCCATGGGAGATGAATATCAGGCACACCCAGAAGCACCAGGATTCAGGTAGGATTTTACTGAAAATGAAGAAAATCATTGTTAGAGTGCAAGTGAAATAAAATAACATTCTTATGTTTGACCTATTGTCAAAATAGTAAAAAATAATTATTAATTGATTCTACATATCATGTAAAACAAGAAACATTTCCTTGATGCAATGCATAATTCCAAAATCTGACAACATTCTATGCCGATTAAGAAGAAGACAAGTTCAAAGTTTCAATTGTAATTCAAAATGAAAGAGCAGTGTCTTATTACTATTTTAGAGTGGCTGTGAATATCAAAGAAATTTGAGATTTTCTTTGAAAAACAACTTTCCTATAAGGCAATTTTACATATGTGACCAAGACCTAAAAGAGCAATCAATGTTTAGCACTATATAGAAGGGTTAAAGATTATTACATGAAAATTATTAATAGGCAAATCACACCATAGACAAATTAATAGGCACTCAATTTTCACACTCAGAAATACCTGAATTTATTTCATTTCCCTCCCTGAAAAAAATTTCAGGCAATAAGGAATATTGGGCAAAGAAAATATTCGTAAAAATCAAGAATAAGTAAAAAAATAAAGCTTACCTTTTTGGCTGCGGCTCCAACCTTGCTCTTCTTGGTTCCTCTAACCTTCTTCATCCTGTTCTTCCTTTCTTTCCTCTGCTTCCTGGTTTGCTGCTTTTTCTCAAACAGTCCGTGCCTTTGCAACCTATGTTTGGGTTCAAATTTCTTGGCAAAGTCCAATGTGTCATAAATGAGGGCAAAGCCTGTAGATTTGCCACCACCAAAATTGGTTCGGAAACCAAATACAAAGACTACATCGGGGGTCACCTTAAAATCCTCATTGTATTGCACTGTGATAAGGCAGGTTCGTTAACTTACTTTGTACATCTTGGCCAATTTCTCCCGGATATCAATTTTCTTGACTGAGGGTTGACCAGGGTGTAGAACGTCCACGACCATTTGCTTGCGGCATAGCAGCCTGTTGCTCATGAACTTTCTGGTTCGGACTGTAGCAGTTCCTTCCGTCTGCAAATTAAATATTCATGAAACTGAGTCTATACTTTACCTCTCATTTTTCAGAGTTTAGGCTTTGCTCGATTCGTTTAGTAAGTCAACATTTTCAAGTGCACAAGTTTTATTATGTTTTTCAAATTCCAAAATAGGAACACTGGATACAGGTATGAGGTACTTTATTTTTGTAAACAAGCCGTATTTCAGTGAACTGAATGACTGGACACGAGATATTTAAGTCGGATGGTAAAGGAGATATTTCACTTGCCATTTTCCACTAAATATGTATGAAAATTCCTAAGATGATTTCAAAATTTTTGGAATGGCCCGCAACCTACCATTTTATCGAAAATATTTCAAGTAAAAAGGCCGATGGATGACGTAAAATTGAAAGGACAAATACTTGTGACTAGTGACATATGTCAGATGTTACTTTTGAATTTCAAGGATGTCATTCCATTCAAATTTTAAAAAAGATTAAAATTAAATATTAGTACAAATTCTATGAGTTAAAATAAAAATTAAATTAAATTAGTGAAAAGTTTTGGAGGATATGGAAGTTTTTAACAATCCAAAAAATTGTTTCTTTTGTATTTTTATAAATTTCAATTGAAAATTATCTACATCTAGGCCTCCCGATGACGTCAATTGTAAAACATTTATCACTCCTTTTGTTAAAGTCAAAATCGAATATCCCGCTATTTTTTTTTTTTTATTCTTATTTGAGTCACGAGTTGTTACCGGCTTTCAAAATTGATCTTTTTGGCTTTAATTTTCGCATTAAATCCCTAATTTCGAATATTTCAATCTCATTAATCTTATTTGTGCCGGAGCGTAATCACTAAGTTGTAATAAACGAGCCATATTATTTTAAACAAAGTGTTTTGTCCGCATAGTTATGGATGAGACCGACGGTGCTTGTGTGGGAAAGCTAAAAAACAGCCTCTGTAAGAAGACCAATTTGAAAGACAATCTCGAAGTAGGGCAGGTGTAAGTACAATTCTTCTATAGAATAACTAACTGTTAAATAAGCAATTGTTTGTTTCTATTATTATGGGTCAATGAACATTGCTCATATATTTCTCACATAATAGATGAGTCATCCTTATTAACACAGCAAACAATTATGTATAAATAAAGACAAATATTTCAGCGGAGACACTATTACCAATAACAACAACAATGAAGAATCCTTGCTTAGAATGGAGGGATCTGCCACTGCACCAACAATATTAACTGATCTGAGCTACTATAAAATGGACCATCAATATCGGGGTCTTTTAATTATTTTCAATCATGAAAAGTACGAGAAGGAGACCAAACTGAATGGACAGCCCAGACTTGGTACAGATAAAGATGTTGAGAAAATTCGCTCTGCCTTTAAAGCAATTGGTTTCGAAGTGCACATGTTTAAAGATATGTTACTCCATGAGATTCGACAACAAATTGATTTATGTAAGTAATAATCATTATGTCAAAGCAGTAATATATATTTATGCTATTATTTTAGATGTAAAAAGTCAGCACTATCACAGACTTAGAGACTGCTTTGCTATATTTGTGCTCACTCATGGAGATCAAAATCTTTTGTGGGCAAGAGATGCTTGCTATGACCCTGCAGATGTGATATGGAGCAAACTCACTGGGGACAAATGTCCTGCTTTAGCTGGTAGAGTTGACAAAAATGTTGTTCTTGCTTGTTAACATGGGTGCTTATCAGTATAAGGTGATAAAATGCTTTCATAACATAACTGCTCTTCAAAAAATCATTTTATTGCTTCTTTCATAGGGTTATCATTGCTTCTACATATTTACATGCCACATTGCCACCAATGTTATAATTTATTGGTAAATTTTAGGAAAACCTAAATTAATGTTTTTCCAAGCCTGCCAGGGGGATAAATTGGATCCTGGCGTCAAATTAATCTTCCCACGATCTCCAAGAACAGAAGTTGATGGGGGATTTTTTCAAGAAATTCCTGTATGTGCAGATTTTCTATTATGTTATGCCACTTATCCAGGCAAGTAAAATACCTTAAAAGTTGCAACTGGTTACTCTAAATGGTTATTTTTAGGCTACTATGCCTTCAGAAATGAAAGGAAAGGCTCCTATTGGGTTACAGTGCTGTGTGAAGAGCTGGTAAAACGATATGTACACACTGATATAATGCATATCTTAACAATGGTTAATAATAGAATGGGCATTGAATTTTCATCTTATAATTCTGACAAAGTGAAAAATAACAAAAGACAAATCTCATATTTTAGTTCGTCACTGACTAAAATACTAGTTTTTGGTCAGAAAATGAGAACCTAATGTGTTCCTTAGTAATCAACTACCTCAATCCTTTTGACAATTTTAAGCATCAATAGCGTTATCGCATATTCTGTATATGACTGAATTTATATTATTCTTAGAATTAAGTTTAAAACTTTTATTTTCGTTTAAAGTGTTCATGTTAATGAGATTCCGGACAATTAGGCGAAGGAAACTTTGCTCAAGTATTGCTCAATGCGAAAATGACACCATATCTCTAAAATTGCTTTAATTACACTTTTTGAACTTTTGTTTGACATACTATTTATGTATATGTGCATAGGAAATTTATTTTCTTTGAGAAAAGTTTAAGTTTCATTTTCAACGTAAACTATTCTTTGTTCCTGAGTATTTAACTGTCCTATTTATTCAAATATCTTTTATATTTTTAATGTTTAATATAAATCATATCGTACGAAAATAAGTGTTTATTTTTATTCTTTCTAATTCCCAAAAATTTCATTAAAAAAAATGTTTCTCCATTATTTATACTGAACACAATTACAAAACCTTTATCCACCACATGATGTAATTTAGAGGTCGTAAGGCATTTTCTGTCTTTGTCGCACGCTTTGAATGCATATTAAATGAAAAGAAAAAGTCTCTTTGGCTCCTTTTCTAACCTCAATATTTGTTGATTTCTATTCAGCACGTACAGGGGCTGTATGGTTTAGGTTTAAAGTCATAAATTTAGTAAATTAAATAAGATAAAGGGCAAATAGTGCTCTGTATCTACGGAAAACAGGCCTTTCTTTTGCCCAATTGGTAATAAAATTAACAACATGCCCAAGGAACAATTTAGAGAAAAAGATGTTGCCAGGCATATGTAAGTTCCTCTATTTTCTACTGACACACAGAAACACTGCTCCTTTCAGTTTAGTGTTATGATATTTATGATCCTTTTTTGTCTTTGCACAGTTCCCACATAAGTTTCGGAGTGGAAAGCCCTGAAAGCATGCAACAGCAATCCCACATCCATGTAGTAGCTAATAACCTTTACAATCGAGATGTAGGCAGAACCCCAGTACCTTACGGAGTGCTTGATAGAAGGCTGGTAAGTCATTAGCATTTTCCATATACTGTATTATTTCTATATAAACTGAAAATGTCAGGGCACAACCTCCAAAGATTCCCCTTGCCAAACTTGTGGAAAAAACCTTAATGACTGTGTGGGCCATTATGGCTACATTGATTTAGAACTGCCAGTCTTCCATGTTGGATACTTTCGCAGCATTATATCTCTGCTTCAAACTATATGTAAAAAGTGTTCTCATGTGCTTCTTGATGAGTCTGAGAAGGGGCAGTTTAGATACAGATTAGCCAATCCCCATCTCAGTTACATGACTAAAAGGGCAATAAGGAAGAAGATAATTGAAAAATGTAAGAAAGTAGTTAAATGTCCTCATTGCAAGGCCACAAATGGTTTTGTAAAGAAAATGACTGCTGCAAAAGGCAGTACTAATAATACAGTGTTGAAAATTGTGCATGAAATTTATCGGGAGAAAGACAAAGAGAAATTGATGGAAAAGTTAGAAGTAGAGTTCAAGTCGGCTATTGACACCAATCCAGACATTCGATCTGCTTTATTAAATGGTGTTTCTCATATTTTAACTCCAATAGATGTGTTAAAAATCTTTCAGAGAATTCCTGAGAGTGATATTCCACTTTTTGCTATGGATCCTCAAAGGTGAAAATAATGTTTAATTGTAAACTGTAACCATACAACCTATCTTTAATTATTAGAGCTCAACCGCGTGACTTGATTCTAACAAGAATCCTGGTTCCACCAGTAACTATTAGGCCTTCAGTGGTTTCAGATATAAAAGATGGAACGTAAGTTGTAACCTGTAATAACTCACAAATTCCTATAAATGATTATTTGCATTACAGCAATGAGGATGACTTGACAATGAAGCAATCGGAAATCATCTTTCTTAACGACGTGATAAAAAGATACAAACTCTGTGGTGCGTCTGTTAATATGTACCAAGAAGGATGGGACCACTTGCAGCTGCAAACGGCCTTGTATATAAATAGCGAGCTTTCAGGAGTTCCTATGAATTTGATGGTATTGCAAATTCCAACAAAAAACAAAAACAAAATTTCTAACAAAAGAAAATGTTTTTTTTTTTTTTTTGTTTATTTTAGCCAAAGAAACCGGGGCGAGGCCTGGTGCAACGTTTAAAGGGTAAACAAGGCAGATTTAGGGGCAATTTATCAGGGAAAAGAGTCGATTTCTCATCGAGGACGGTAATTTCCCCGGATCCTAACCTAGAGATCGATCAAGTAGGAGTTCCATTACAAATAGCTAAAATATTAACTTTCCCTGAGAAAGTCATTCGCGCTAACATAGGACTGATGCGACAGTTGATCATCAACGGACCTGATAAGTGGCCTGGGGCAAACTATGTGCAACAAAAAGGGTCTTTTTTTAAGAAGTTCTTGAAGTATGGCAATAGAGAAAAGCTTGCTCAGGAGCTAAAGGCAAATTTTCTATCAAGAGATTAATTCCAATGATTATTTTGATTATTTTCTTGACAGTTTGGCGATATAGTTGAGAGGCATTTGCACGACGACGATGTGGTCCTATTCAATCGTCAGCCAAGTTTGCATAAATTATCCATCATGGCTCATAGGGCTAAAGTTCACCAGCACAGGACTTTTAGATTTAACGAGTGCGTTTGTAATCCGTACAATGCAGATTTTGATGGCGATGAAATGAACTTGCATTTGCCCCAAACTGAAGAAGCAAAGGCAGAAGCATTGATTTTAATGGGGGTAAGCATATATACTGTATGCTTAGGGAGTCAATGAATATTGAACCAAATGATTCCTTTAGAATAAAAGCAATCTGGTGACGCCCAAAAACGGCGAACTTCTCATAGCACCCACTCAGGATTTTTTAACTGGCGGTTATCTCCTCAGTAAGAAAGACACCTTCATAGACTTCGCTAAAGCTTGCCAGTTAACGGCCACCTTTCTCGCTGGCAGTGATGTTAATATGAGCATTGACTTACCTCCTCCGTGCATAATAAAGGTGATTTTTCAGAAAACTGTCCCAAAGTAATCATTCTTATGAAAACTTCTTACAGCCCAAGAGACTATGGTCAGGCAAGCAAATTATATCTACGATTTTTAAACCCAATAAAAAGTCGGGGGTTTTGGCCAATTTGGAGGCCAAAGGGAAGGCTTATACCAAAAACCGAGAAATGTGCGTCAAAGACTCGTACGTTTTAATCAGAAACTCGCAGCTTTTAGCAGGAACTCTAGACAAGGGTCATTTGGGTAGTGGTGGGAAAGGTGGGAACATCTTTTACGTGATACTCAGGGATTTCGGGAAGGAATTCGCCATTAAAGCCATGTGGCGGCTTGGTAAAGCATCCATTCTACAAGCATCGTTACCTTACAATTTAATTACCCTATTTGCAGCTAGAATGACTTCGTACTACTTGATGAATAGCGGATTTTCCATAGGAATTGGTGATGTCACCCCAAGCGAAGCTTTAATCAAACGCAAAAATGATTTACTCAGTGACGGGTATTTTGCAGTTTGCTTAAGACATTTCCTTTGTTTTTGAGTAGGATTTTTAGGTACCAAAAGTGTGACGAATACATCAAACAAATGGCCCAGGGCAAGTTGCAGTGCCAGCCAGGTTGCACTCCTGAAGAGACTTTAGAGGCGATTATTTTGAAGGAATTGTCCGTGATTCGAGAGCACGCAGGTCAGGCCTGTGTAGCAGAGCTTCCTGCTACTAACAGCCCTCTTATAATGGCCCTGTCAGGGTCTAAAGGTCGATTATATTTAAACACCATAAATTTAGCTCTAGAGAAGTTAAATTGCAGGCTCGTTTATCAATATCTCACAGATGATAGCATGTGTAGGACAACAAGCTTTGAATGGCAAAAGAGTGCCCAATGGGTTTGACGACCGTTCCTTGCCGCATTTCCGGCACCACTGTAAGTGTTGGGAGATAAAGAATTATTTAGTACTTTTTTTCTTATGTATGATGTTCCTTAGCATGAAATTTGCCTATACAAAATCGTTCTCTCAGCGTTTTCTTATATTTTCCAGCAAAAACACCTGAAGCTAAAGGTTTCGTGGAAAACAGCTTCTATAGCGGTCTCACCCCCACCGAATTCTTCTTCCACACTATGGGTGGCCGAGAGGGCCTCGTCGATACCGCAGTGAAGACTGCAGAAACCGGATACATGCAACGACGTTTAATGAAATCCCTCGAAGACCTTGTCGTTCACTATGACAAAACTGTGAGAAACGCCGAAGGAAACATCGTTCAATTGGTTTATGGGTGCGATGGGCTTGACCCTACATACATGGAGGGTAGATACACCAACACAAGAGCGAAACCGATGTGATTTTTTTTTTTCCTTTTATCAAGGTAAAGATTGTCCGGTGGACTTCGAGAGGGTCTTAGCTCATGTACGAGCTAAATGTCCCTATCGCAACGAAATCGCTTTAAATAGCGACCAAATCAGACGTGCTACTAAGGCGCTCCTGGAGAGCGGAACCTTAAACGAGTGCAGCGCAACTTTCCGAAACGAACTAAGGTGCTTCAGTGGTGTTAAAAATTCAGTGTATCCTTCAATTAACTGCTTTGCAGTGCATTCATGGATATCATCGCAGATAAAGTGGATAAAATATTGAGACGCTTTGGCCGCGCAAAAGTAGTGAAAGAAATCGAACGGTTGACTTGCAGTCAATTAGTAACTTTTCTGGAAACCTGCGGTCTTAAATACACGAGATCTATCATTGAACCTGGCACTGCAGTGGGAGCTCTAGCTGCTCAGAGCATTGGGGAACCTGGCACTCAAATGACTTTGAAAACATTCCATTTTGCCGGTGTGGCAAGTATGAACATTACTCAGGGCGTGCCCAGGTTAGTTTAACGTGTATTATTGGGTCGAACCTTTGAAACGTTTAAATTTCAGAATCAAGGAGATAATTAATGCTACAAAAGCTATTAGCACGCCGATTATTACTGCGAGACTTACTAATGATGCTGACCAGTCCTTTGCCAGGAGGGTCAAAGGGAGAATTGAAAGGACTACTTTGGGAGAGGTAGTTTTTTCTCGTTTAGGTTCAATAGTGTTTTATAGTGTGGGTTTTTTTCACAGATTTCCACGTTTATTGAGGATGTTTACTCAAAAACTGACGTATTTCTTCTGCTCCAAATTGACTATGAAAGAATTAAGTTGTTGGAACTTGAGGTCAACGCCGAGACGATTCGTTACAGGTAAGTTTATGGGCGCCAAAGTCAAGTAGTAAGTCATCTTCGAGTGCCGCAGCATATTAACCACTCCCAAACTAAAACTGAAGCCTTCAGACGTTGTGGTGGAAAGCGACACCATCATCACCGTGCATCCCAATAAAAGTCAAAATGCTCAAAGGCTCAACTTTGCTTTGAGCGAGCTTAAGGACCAAATTCCCAAAGTTGTGGTGAAGGTAAATATTTAATTGAAGAAGACCTTTGACAGTACTATAGAGTTCTTTAAGGGGTTACCCACAGTCAACAGAGCAGTCATTGCCAGAGAGGACAAACATGGCAAGGCCACTTACCATTTGTGTGTTGAAGGGAATAATTTGAGGGAAGTTATGGCCACGTACGGGATTGATGGCTCGAAAACCGTCTCAAATAATGTTATGGAAGTGTATCATACTCTAGGCATAGAGGCTGCTAGGTAAGTTTGCAAGCACCAGAATAATCCTTCACTATTATGTCAAAACTGCTTCAATATATGACTAAGAGAACGCACTATTCTTGTTTCAGGGAAACTATAATGTCAGAAATCAAAATGGTAATGGAAAATCACGGTATGAGCGTGGATTTTAGGCATATAATGCTGCTCGCGGCACAAATGACGCACACAGGAGAGGTTTTAGGAATCACAAGGCAAGGGCTTTCAAAAATGAAGCAATCAGTCCTCAATTTAGCCTCAGTAAGATCCAAAATTTAGTGCAGAACTAGTGCATAGACATACTGAGTTGTTAACAATAATACATTATTTCTGCACTAGTTTTTCCAATAGAAAACGTCATAAGAATTCTCTTTTAGTTTGAAAAAACTGCAGACCATTTGTTTGACGCCGCGTACTATGGACAGACCGACAAAATTAGCGGCGTGTCGGAAAATATTATCATGGGAATGCCAGCGCCCATCGGTACTGGCATATTTAAGCTTATGCATAAAGCTCAGAATGTCGATTTGGAACCTGAAGCAGAACCCTTGTTATTTGAAACTTCGTTGTTTTAAAGTTTTTCATGACTGTATTGTGATTTTTTAGGAAATAAGGCTGATTTTTGATAACAACAGTGTGTTTCGTTTAAACAAATCTTTCTTGTAAAAACTTAAAATAAAAAGAGAAAGCTTAATGTATATAAATAAATTCACTTAAAAGAAAATTCAAGACTCTTTTTTTTGCTGCACGAGTTCCCTCAAGCTATTTGTAGCATCTTTCAATGAATTCTCCAAATACTGCACTTGGCCCTCAAAATTTTTTATTTTTTCTTCAGCATTAGACTGTTTCTTCTTTATGTTTTCTCCTACCACCTCTTTAGGTGTAAGCACAAACATTCGCCCTACTGACTCATAAGTCCTAGTAGAAGGCTCTAGCGCTGAAATTTCCCTGCAAGCACATGTGATTTTAAATGTGTTTTTTTAACTTCTTACAAAAGCCATATGAGGTTTAGGCACAAATGTTCGATCAGCTATAGGGAAAATTACCTTTCAGTGATAAGAGCGTGTTGCTTTGCCCTTTTCAAGGCTTCTATCTGAATTGCTGAGATTCGCAGCTTTTGCTCGGTTTCGATTTTCTTTTCCTGCAGTTCCGAGAACGCCTGAAAGTGTTGCTCATAAACAAAGGTGTTACGTCGACGATTGGGAATTTACCTTTTTTAGTTCTAAATCTACTTTGGGCATTTTTAATTTTAACTTTGAATTATTTCGGGCAAAATTTCACTATTATGATAGAAAAACTTAAATGAAATTTGAAAATTTTGCAATATTGAGGTTATATAGTGACAACTGTTGAGTACTAACGACACTTTTGAAATGAATAAGAAAATCTGACAACAGTGCAAGTAGTGCTATCAGTTTGATAAAAAAAAACAAACTTTGGAAGGGAGATTTTGCTTGAAATTTTATCTAAATTATATTGTAAATAACTGATTCATCCACACTATTGGCTATAAATATATATTTAAATATCACCATACTTCTTAATTTATAATTTCATTACAAAATAAGATATTTTTGTTAGATTACGATGGTATAACAATAAGATTTAATACATTTTTTAACGCTCAACTTGACTTATTTTACCCTTAAATAAAAGTTACATTGAATAATTGCACCTACCGACAATTATTGACCGTAAATGCAGGCACAATATGCGTTAATTAATAACATTTATAAACTAGGTGCGTGGTGCGACTCCTGTCAACGAAACAGAAATTAAGAAACAAAACCAAATTTGTATCTTTGATTCAAAATGAAGAGTCTAAAATCATGTCATAGTCAGGCCTGCCCGCTCTGTAAGACTGCAAATATTTGATGTGCATGTCTGAGTCCATCATGCTGCGTTTAACGATCGCTTCATGCGTCATTCTTTTACACCACTCCAACTGGAAAAAAATCATTTAAACGTTTGATTTCACCGAAAAAACCAACACTACCAATTTTTTATATTTGTCTTTTTTTAGTAAATTGGCATTTCCAAATATTTTCAAGATTTCTGCCCTCTCGCACCAGGGCCAGATCATTAAATCGAGCATTCCCGGCTTAGTACCCCCAAAGAACAGAGTTCCCCTGTTGGACAGCTCTCTTTCAAAGCTGGATAATCCATTCGCCACCACTTCGTCGTCGGCCAAACTTACTTTACCAATACTACTAAGGACTTTCGTCATTGTATTGACCACCTAGAGCAGGATAGTGTAATTGGAGACTAAGAAATTATTATTTTCGCCTTTTTTACCCTGTTAAATTGCTCTATCAACAGCCTGTCTTTGGCCTTTTGAAGGGGATCACTGCTGTGCAAGATGTTTGCCCTGTACTTTTCGTCTAAATAATCGGCTATAATTAAGCTTTCATAGATGACATCTCCGTTTTCCAGTTCTATGGCTGGAACTTTGCCAAAGGGGCTTTTATCGTAATACCAGTCCGGTTTGCTATAGAGGTTTATGTTGACTACATCATACCTGGGAATTAGATAAAAAAATTGTATTTAGAAAAAATTATTTATTAAAAAAAACTGTGCCGAAACCCGGGATCGAACCAGGGACCTTTAGATCTTCAGTCTAACGCTCTCCCAACTGAGCTATTTCGGCCATGTTAGTGAATCAGTCAATGGTCTTTAAATACGGACTTTGTAGTTTTCCCACTGTATCACCCTAATTTTAACGTAAGGAGTTTTAACAATACTCACGCAATTTTTTTTGCATCCAGTACCAATATTACTCTTTGAGAGTAAGG
The DNA here is from genome assembly GCF_040115645.1 of Euwallacea fornicatus. Classification (NCBI taxonomy): domain Eukaryota; kingdom Metazoa; phylum Arthropoda; class Insecta; order Coleoptera; family Curculionidae; genus Euwallacea; species Euwallacea fornicatus. Next base: position 921,506 of record NC_089557.1, read on the forward strand.
ACAGAACCTGTTGCTGTAAAGGCGCAATTTCCCTTGTGTGGGGCCTGGAGGCTCTTTGGAGCCTAAAATTTAAGGTAAATTTCCTCAATAATTGAGCCAACTATTAAACTGGAAGTATGTAGGTGTACTGCAGCAACAATTAAACCCACGAAGTTGGTTTCTTTTTCTATATAGGGAAAAAATTTATTTGGTTTCACAATGCTAGTTATGTTATTTAATGAAATTGTGCACCGCAATGTAGGTCAAAAGGCCTTAAACCAACATGATATTGACGTTACACCAGCAAAACAAATTTGAATAAAATGATCTAACAATGAGGAAGCCATAATCGGAAAACGAATTATTCAATTATTTGTTTTTAACTGAAATACTTCCACATCATTCAAGAAGATGTATGGTCGCCAAAGAATGGGGTCAAAACATGAATAGAATTTAGCATTTCTGCCACTGCTAGCAGCAGGAGTGAGGTAATCCTACTGAAATAAATGTGACTTCGTTTATTTTGATCAAATATACCTAATATTTAATCGGTATAGGGTGCTCGAGGAGCTTACGTTAACGTAATGAGGTTGTATCGTAACCAAAGCGGTAAGTGGTACCCATGCAGTAGATGCATATAAGCCTCGGCATTGAAGGCAACCTCGATTTTCTATCTAATAATCGTTATTTATAGATTTAATGTCACTAAAAGATGCAACTAGAAATTGTTAATTGTTAAAACGCCCTTTAACTGGCCAATTATGAAGTACGAGCCTCAATTTCATCAACATGGATATGTGAAATTACTTTCAAAATTCAATTTCATCATTTAATTTAGGAACTTAAGAATTTCATTTAATTCAGCAATTTTACAATTTAATTTATTTTAATAGTTTAATAATTTAATTTAATAACTTATAATGATAAATCTAGTAAATTCACAGTCAACGTGACCATATGCCATGAGTGCATATAAGATCAACAAACTGGTCTATTTTTAGGTGATTATGAGCATTAGGTTCTCATTAGCATGAGGAGCGCCACTGCACAATAAACATACACCAATAAATTCAAAAAATGTTTTTGCGCTGAGAAGAGGTACGATACACCTCGGATACTGCGTTTTTACGGAATTTTCATACTTACTTTAAATCATAAATCAAAACCGTGCTGCTGTTGCAGACCAACATATTCAAATTATTTTTGCGCGGAGATTAATTACAGCTTAATTAAAAATGTTCTTAAAGGCCCACTCACCCTTTTTTAAATGCGGACTGTTCATTATTATTTTCTCTAGAAGTCCAAGTACTCACTTCCAATACATATAGGTCAACAGAACACTAAAAAATTATTACCGAGCGGTGCGCTTTATCGATTTATTCGAGCGATGACGTACCTTTCTCTGCTATAGTTAACCCTAGACGAACGAATTATGAAATGAAAATGAGCCTGAAACAGCTGATTCACCAGCCAGTGTGGCCAAGGCAACCGGTAGGAGAGTGGGAGTAAACTTTACATTCAGGTATGGATTTAAAAAACTTTGGATATTCAAATAATCGATAAATTCCCGCCTTTTTTTTAACAATATTGCCTGCCTCTGTTGCCCCCTATGGGGGAGGCGCAAAGGTTACGGAATTTTCTGATAGAGGTCCCGCAAAGATGCGGGACACCTTCATAGATGGCATTTAAGTGTAGTTATTTGTTATGTTCATGCAAAAGCCTGAAGGCTTTGTAGCCGGCATCAGAACTTGAATATGAGGCCCTGTGGCGCAACGGATAACGCGTCTGACTACGGATCAGAAGATTCCAGGTTCGAATCCTGGCAGGGTCGTTTGACTTTTTTTTTTTTTTTTTCAAGATAATCTTATACTCGAATGAAAATTTCAACGGAAACAATTTTTTTATGCCACAAAAGTCCCATAAATTCACCAGGAAAAAAATCATGAACAGAGCCCGGAGCGATTACCATTCCAGCCGAGTCTATCCAGGTGGCGAACGGTGCATTTCCGGCAAATAGGGAACATCCTGTGACCTAATTGGGCGTCACGGCGATCGATTCCCCCCTTGGAAACCAATGAGGAGCTCTTTTCACTCCTTAATGTTAATATGCAACCGGTTATCTTATCAGACAGAATCAAGCTCTTCACGAATATAATTGGATAGAAATGGCGAAACTTCAGAGTTCAATTAGATCAGTGTGTGAGGACTTCGTGGCCGCTTAAATGATATTTTTTTTAATGTTTTCTGGGTTGGGAAGTCGTACTTGGTACAAAAAGAAGGTTCTTTTTGGAGATTTCTGGGGACTGGCAGGGAATATAGTACTAGTTAACTATCCAGACTACCTATGGTGGGTTCATGCGAACGCGGGGAGCGGAATGCGTTTTCATTAACGCTCATGGAGACAGTTACTTTAAGTTTTTTAAACACGACTGTATAGTGCTCTTAAGATTTCGACACTTGAAGTTTGAAATGGTAAAAATTCTCCCGATTTTGAAAATTTCCAAGCTCAGATTTAATCAGATCAATTCCACCCACAGATTAGTGAATTATCCTACATCAGTAAAGAATTTACAATACGCCTTCTTCACTAGCCCCTGACGAATGCTCATCGTTTAGGGATGATTTATGAATCTTGTGACTAATCTTCCCCCAGCATCCCTATGACGTAAAACGCGGGGTTGCTTCTCATTCGGGGGTGGCGTTCTGTATCAATACATTATTACGTCATTATACGACGCGTGTCGCTTGACAGGCATAAGTTTCACGCACGATTTCACCGAGCGACGGACGCAGTCAGCATAACTCAGCTGCGATCGAAGCTATTTGCGACGTTGTTGTGATGCAGCCCCCCTTTTGGAGTCTATGTGGAGAAGAGGGCGGATTTCTACTTTAAATGAGCATAATTAGAGGTGGAAAATGGGCACGTTGGAGCCTGTAAAGGAATCAAGGGGAAGAAAACGCGGGAGAAAGGTTGTTTTGAGTAGGTTATATTTTTTATATAATAAATACAGCAACATTTATTTACTTTATTTCTCCACTGCTACTACGCCGCCATCTTTGGTAACCCTGGCTAAAGAGTCTAATCTAAAAATAACCTTAGGGCTAACATTCAGGGATTACTGGCTATGACTAGGTCTCAGCTATATTACGCTTCTATTACGGTATATTGTTTTGAGAAATTTTTAGGTTAAGGGTGACAACTGCAGTGGCTTTAAATCTGTCAAAATAAATAGCAATATGGCCGCTGGGGGCAGTGAGACGACTGGCATTGCGCCCGACGGCCATATTGATTGCACGTTTTTGCTCGTTTTCGTGAATTCTTCTATTAATTTAAACCCGTTTTAACTCGTCCTGTTTGATCCTCAAACGTTTTATACAATTTCTACACCACCTTAAGTAAATTACCCTAAACTAGCAGTTCTAGCACTTAGCTATGTGACTAGGCCAGTATGATACAGAGACTATTATTTACAGTTTAAAACATTTATATACTTTTCATTAAAACAATATAAACAAGGAACTGAAAAATCACCGTCTTCGAGAGGAAAATTGTAATTATTACTTCTCCGCTGGCTTATGATCGATTATAGTTTGAGTACTCGTACTTTTTACATAATATACAGGATGTTGGGTTATAGCGAGATGAAACTGAAACGTTTTAAATAAACACCCTGTACGCGAACCGAGGCGCGTCAAGCGGGAAAACCCGTTTAAACCCGCATCGAATCCTTTACATTACAGATTTTTCGGCGATCAAACCTTCTAAAAGTGCCATTTAAACACATTTGAATCGTCTGACCGTCGAAACGTAACATTTAAAACACGTAAAACGTTTTATCACAGTATCCGCCGCGACGGTTTGTGTTAGGGCTCTTTACACATTTCAAATTTACTATTACACAGCTCTGCCCCCAGAGACGTATTGCACCAAATAATACTTGCGCGTCAGTGGACATTATAATACAATACTTATTGCGATTTACCTGATGAACTATCTAGGCCGCCATCTTGAGAACTAGATCGTGAGTTTCCGGCTCCATTCGGCCGAGGCGCTGCTCCCGGAAACCGGTCATGCGTAGTGCGGGTAACTGCCCAAGGGCGGCGCGCCCAAGTGCGGCCCCGCATGGTGCCCTATGGAGTGCGTGCTGGCTGCAATATTCGAGTACAGGTTGGCGCTGGGACTGTTCCAGTACGATCCCGGAGACGGGAATATGGAGGCTGCAACAAGGAACAATGTTGTGACCGGACCTCGTACGTTCCTCTGGGACTGGTTAAATGACATGTAATGATCGCTGCGTGGCCGAGGGTGGAAAACAATGCGTAATCAACGAATTACGTCATTAACGCGAGAGCGGCAGGGCGGCCTAGTGTTAAGTAAGACCGGGGGGCCCCATTAAGGCCCCGGCGAATTGTTATAATTATTTTTTAATGCCGACTGGATATTGTGCGTACATGAATAAATATGAGAGGCCCTTTGAATTTCAATGAGGTATATAGTGGCGTTTAAGGGGTTCGCTCCGTGATTTAAGGGGTTGAGCGGGGAGTTTTCGTATTCGGAGCTATTACGGAGGTGTGAGAGAACTAACGAGCTACCAAAAACTGAGCGGGTCATTTCGCTGGGCTAAGCATCAGCCCTTTAGCCAGCAAATTACATGCTAATTTTGTTTGGTTTGCTCTTATCAGTGTCACTTGCGTTGCAATTCATTAACCGCCTTGATTTCGCGCCTTAGAAGGGCAGAAATCCCTCGCCATTCGGTCAAACTCGAGTAAAATCTCACGTTTGAGTGATTGATCCCGGTATAACGCAGCGTCCAATGACAGGCCATAAAGTCGATAATAATGCATCAGGGGCCAGAAATCACGTCTAATGGATATTTGGTATACGCTGACCCATCATCCGTCCTCCCGCGGGAATTTTTATTGCCCGAGGCGAATTTATTGTTTCCCTTTGTTTCGGTTATTTACGACGGGGGTTAATTGGTAATTTGTTGTCGTTCGAGATTTCCGTAAGGGAGGGGAGGCTCATTACTGCCCATCGGAGTCCACCAAACGCAACCGGACCTGATCTACTAACTGTTTATGATTATTTCGTCCTATTTAAACAAATGGCAACCCCGCGCTCATCATTTGTTTGTCCAGAATCAAGGTGAAGATGAGCGTCTGACGTTGACAGAGATAGCTATTTTACACGAGGGAGGTTGTCACAATGTCGAAGAAATATTGATTTTACCTGCCGAGCTGGGTATTGCCGCATGAGGGCCCATGAACCCGCCCAATTTAGCGCTGTGGTGGTACGAACTCATGAAGAAGTCGCTCTGGTACTTGTAGCTGCCGGGATCGCTGGAAGCCGGCTGCGTGGCCGCTGCCAGGCCCTGGAAGTCGAACTTGTAGGCGTACCGTTTTCCGTGTACTTTTGTCATGATGTTCTTGTCGTAATAGTACCTGCAAAGGAATGACCGTCTCGTTAGGCAGTCAATACTGCATTGCCCAACATCAGAGGCGTGGTAATCAAATAACCAGGACTCCATTCATAGCAATTAGCTTCCGCAATCGCTGGGGACGTAACCGAGTTATGTCCTTTTTCCTTTTTTTTCTAGAACGTGATTGTTGCCATAATCGAAAATTACTTTTATGATTGTGCGGTCCCCTCGTGCCGACGCTTAATCGACTGTTGGACTGGTTTTTTGGACGTACAGATTGACTTTTAATGGAGTTACAAAGGGCATGTACGAGGCAATGGCTTAGGGCTTAGATGCCTACAGCTGATAGAGCAAAGAAAATATGCATCAAAGAGCAGAATTGCAGAAGCCAGGATTCCAAGTTTGTTGGACGTCCCGAAAAATTTTCGGACACCTTGACAGGGCCGCAGCATGACCAAATTTAAAACGTACTACCGAGCTATTTTGCAGCCTAAGTCGTCAAACGTTTCAAAATTCAGACTACGCCACTGATTTCCGGACAGTGAAGGACATCGAATGTTAGAAATTTCTCAAAATCCATTATGCCCATCAAGTGGCTTCGGGAGCCCAGGTTTAAAGGAACAGAGCGACCTAATATCGCTCTTCTTTGAAAATCAACTTTTCAGTAAATTCAAGGCTTCCTCAAAAGCAAACTACGCCATTGACTTTTTGAGTACAGAGGATTCCAAGTTTCCTTCAATGAGTGTGCCAGACAGAACGGTTTACTACACGAACACGCTTTGAGGACATTGACGACACGAGGAGACGGATTTTTAAGCAACCAGTAATACAATGTTGCTTGTAGTTTTCTGGGTTTGTGCATACGTCAATACTAATTCGTGTAAATCCCAAATGGCAGATTGGTGGCGCTCAGATGACGATCAGCTAGGTTTAAACTGTCACCATTGCGATCCTCGCGGCGTGATTTTTGATGCTCTATAAGGTGTGACGTGTGCGTACCTCAAAGCCCTGCTCAGCTTATCATAATTCATGTTCGGTTTCGATTTCCTCTCGCCCCACCTCCTGGCGACCTCGTCGGGGTCAGTGAGTTTGAACTCCCCATTCGTGCCCTCCCACGTTATGCAAGCGGCGTTCGAGGAATCGCTCAGCAACTCGAGCAGGAATTGCCAGAGCTGGATTTGGCCTGACCCTGTGAAATATCAATTATTATTATTATTATTACGCATTACTCATTTCATAACGATTAAAGGCCTGTTCCCACGGTCACCTGCATGCAAGAACCAAATCAAACTCCCAAAAACAAATGACTAAAGGTCACGTGTCGCGTACAGCCCGCTTGGAAGGGAGGCCGGCCGACCGTGAAACAAAAGCCAAACGGTGTCATTAACCACCGTTTTCCTCCTTTTTTAAAGTATAAATCTGGCAACCACGCCCCGTGGCGCGTGATTTTGTTGACCGAGCTTTAATGACTTTTAAATGAGGGGTAATTGCGTTTTTGTTTCCGATTTTGAGAGGGGGTGGGAGGCATAACGGACACTCGGCCGATGGAAATTAGAGCTGGGAAGAGGATTTTTAGTTTCGCAGGTGTTTGAGGAAGGTCGAAGAAGTGCGTCGCTTTTAGGTTATGTTTCGGGTATTATTTTTTATTATGTAATGAGTTTTCCGTGTCAAGTCGCAATTCGTTTTCGTCAGTTAATGGCAATCGTGTCGCCTAATGTCGCTCCCCATTTACGAGGGACACCTCATTTTTGAATAATGCCCCGTCAATTTTCGCTAATTACGGTAACAAAACAAAATGTCGGTCGCGAGCGATTTTTTCAGCGATAGGGCGGGTTTTTTAGCATAATTCGGTTGCGACCCGACATTAGAAATTCAAATTCGCGTCGGTCCGCTTGTAAATGCGCCGACGGCGGAAGGAAACCGACGCATGTTACGTTCCGGCGCCGGTGATTTAGACACGCCTGCTTTGCATACATTCTCGACCGGAACCCTTGCCTATTATTAATAACCGCCCGTATTGATATTAAGGGCTGAAATGGCGATTTCGGTCCGGATTAATGTTGTGTAAATGCAAATCGGATCGGCTCGGACACGTTCCCCGTCCCGAAACAATCGCCTCCGTAATTAAACTTTTTTTTAACGATAAAATGACAACAAAAGAAATTCATTATTCATCGAAAAGGAGCTTTTGTCGGGGATTTCTCATACTCCAATGACGTTACACATTTCGGCATTACTGAATTCGAGACGGTGCTAAAATGATCATTTTCAATATGGCTCTGAGAGCCATGTCGCTGTCATATTGAGACCAAAGATCCGGAAGAGCAGCGTCTTAGTGCTAGCAAACCGCGAAGTAGGGAATTCGACAACGTTGCTGGGTTAGTTCGGCCATTTTGTCCGTATATTATCTTTAAGCCGATCACTGGACGACGAAACGTCCTTTTTTCTGAGTTTTGATGCCCCGGCTTGGCAAATGCGAGGCTATGGATTAGTATCCATGGCGGCAAAATTGCAGGAAGTCACGTCATTCTTAACTTCCTGCCCCGTGTAGACGCCGGTAACACACTAATAATCATAGAGATATCAGTTCATGGGGTCATGGGGTATCGCTATTTATTGCCTAGACTTTCGTTTGGAATCAGGCTGAATCTAAGTTATACGAGGTCTTCCAGGTTCCACTGTGCACGAATTCAAAACCTCGTAGAGAAAGGAACCGTTCAAACAGAAAATTTATAAAATGGATATATAGACTGAACATAATCGTAAATATACAGAGTGGTGCGAAAAAGTGCAACTTATTTATTTTAAATGCGGTCGATTTTTTTAAAAGCACCCCATTCCGATTTTCGATTGTTTTCGAACTTTTGACGTTTGACACATGGCACGTTTCACGCTCACAATTTCCGAACGGTTTGAGAAATTGGAATTTTCATACTTCGCATGTGTCAAATTTCTGACAAAACATGCTCTCAAAGATGAACCTGCTGCTCTCTCGGTTTAGACAAAATCGCGATATTTAAGGAAATATTCGGGTACTTTTTTAACACCCTGTACAATTAAAGATTTCAAAGGTTCCCGCACAATAACCGCACCAAAAAAATTCCCATTAAACTCGAATTATCGCTCCTAATTTCACTTTTTCGTTCGGTGGAAAATATAAAACTCTTGTTGGCTATAAATATTTCTCTAGATTGCCTAATTCGCTCCCCGGTTTTAAAAAAAATGCCCTTAATTAGCATCGACGAAAGTAGAGGAAATTTCCCCCGAAAAAGGGGGCAATTTTCCTATGTAAAGTGCGCAATTTTATTTCGATTAAGACGATTTAGGGCGACTTACCTGAACTGGCCAAACGACTGCTGGTCGGGCCGAACATTTGATATGGATCTGCAAAAGAGATTTGGGTAAGTTCAGTTTAAATTGTCGAATTGCGTTTTTCATTCGATGATTGCTGTGGATAAGTATTTTTAGTAATAATTTAGGAAACCTCCCACAAGCACGAGTATATGAATTATGTGATTTCAGCCTGATGGTTCTAATCACGGGCGTTGCCGGGCTAAATTTCCGATTTACAGTTTGTTGCTGAACTCGCGTTCTGGAACAATAAAGCAATCCAAAAATACCCCGATTGATCTCCTCGCGTTTTAGAAAGCCATGCTTTCCCAACCTCTATTTTCCGAGCCGAAAAAAAGTCTCAAAAAGTAGATGCCAAAGTGACCCTGTATCTCAAAAACTAGAAAAGATTGCGCAAAGCGGTTTGCGCAGCCTTATAGCACGCATCGAGGCGATTAGCTTCAGATGTTTTTTAAATTCAATTGCTCCACGCGTTCCCGAGATATCGGTATTCAAAACCTTCAACTGCGTTCGAAAATCCTCTACATAACATTTCATATTCCCATAGCTTTTCAATGTTTTTTTACCCCATAAATACCTTCAACTTTACATTGGAAAATGGAACGCAATGTTCCTTATAAGATAAGGGAAAACCAAGGAAAACACGAAAATGCGTCGGAGCGGAGCTCCTTGCTCCCCTTTATACAACATAAATATTCCCCATGCGATTACAAGAAAAGATATCTTTGACGTAGTGGAAATGATCCGCAAGACTGCGTCTTGTAAGTTGGAGGCGCCACCCCATACAACAACCCCTCCTCCCCCTTTTTAAAGGGGCGAACTTCCACGCTCCACACACCTCCCGCATTTAATTTTTGTCTCATTCCCGAATCAAAAAATAGCGATTCCTGATACGCCAACAACAATTCATGTTTATGGCGTCAAAAGTGATATAAAAATCTCACCCCCGCAATCGAGGTCAACTAGGGGGGGTGTGCGTGTCACCTGACTATACAGGGGTCAACCGCAAGAATATCTGACCGGGCCGGACGGGTGCTAATTCAAAACAGTTATCTTTTTTAGATTTGACGTTAGATAAAATGGCGTGATTCAGGATGTCTATTATAATCGATCGTGGCTCTGTTTTACCTATAGCTTGCGTGAATGAGAGAAAAAAATACGTAAAATAAAAGACGATTTCAATCAATGAATCGGCACAATGAGGCAGGGACCCGTAATTGTTTCTTTTGATTACTGGAGGGCGAAGAATCCCTGTAAAGACCATGTAGAAATGAGCAAAACCATACAAAATCGATTTTGCAATCGATGAAAAACCATAACTGTCGGACGTCGATAGCGCGGGGCATCCCTAACAAAGTCGACCGATAACGGAACAATCATCGGCCGAGTCGGAGGTCATAATCAGGTAATTACTGCATGTATTGAGCTTTGATCGTGGCTCTATTAGTGGGCTCCGGGGCTGCGAAAGGCTCCAAATTAGGGCTCTGTATGGGGCCCATCCGAAAGCTGCGAACAGCTGGCCCGAGGATTTAATTATGGCGTATTGACATGAGGGTAAATTATAGCACTCAATCTGCGATTAATTACGGTTAAAACCATTAAAAACGGCCGTAAAAACGTTTCAAAATCTCCCCGATGTGCGGAATGTTGAGGTGCAATTAATAAGGATAATAAGGCTCGCATGAGTGCTCATAGATGGCTGTATCATCGCGCAAGGAATTGGAGGGTTAGGTGGTGCGACGCGTAGGAATATCCAAGAAAAACAATAACGAAACGGTGCAATTATTAAGAAAATGGTGGCGGATGTTTGTTGATTTGGCAAACAGGACTATCTGGTGCGTTCGCTGAAGTTCAATGATCCGAGAATTGTGATAAGTGTTTATTCTCTCTATTAGTGCTCCAAGAAGAAATCATACCTACAGCTAGAACGGTAAGTGGCAGCAACCCTGAATATATGTGAGGTTTTGCTAGGGACCAAGTAAGAAAAAGTGATTTTCGAGACTCAAACCGTGGTCCCAGGAATAAAATACAGAAATTCCATGGCCAAACGTTTTGGCATACTTAATAATAACATTACCTTTTTGGGTATTTAGTCTTATTTAGCAAAACTGGAAGTGTGTGGAAGTACAACAGTTTTTTGGCGAATTTTCGCGATCGTGACTAACTCTATAGTTCTAGCACACTCGAACAGTATAAATCGGTAGCCAAAGCGCAGCATCTATTGGCGCGTCGTCTTATGGGATAATCCCCCTTGTTGCGTTGTTTTTGGGAGGAAGTTACGTCAAAATTACGTCACTTCCTTCAAATGAACTTTGTTCGCCATGTTCGTCCATATTTAAAATTTTGAATATAACGCAATTAGAATCCGCAGGATTACATTATTAATAGAATTGTAAATACATACATCTATAAAGTGTCTACAGGGCGGCATTTTGTGGGGAAACCAGGCTCCCCAGCGTCAGATTGGGAACTGTGAGAGACGATTTGGTTTAGCGGGGCGAAAGTTTTGTGATTGGATGCTTATTAAACTTCAGTTTTAAAAATTCCGGGATTTGAAGTTACTTTGGAGGTATCCACAAAAATAAGAAATTGTATTTTCGCAGTCGCGTCGTAGACTATTTTTTCGGATACTTTTGGAGGGCCCCAACGTGCGAATACTATTCTTGAGTTTTGACCCTAAATGTCCGTTCCCAATTAAAATTCTTAGCGTGAAAATTTCATCGCATTCACGAGCATCGTAATCTCCAGTGTTATTTTCCGAATTTTTGTGGAAATAGATGATCGGAATTCCAGTGTTTTTAGAATAAAAATGTATCAACTTTTTGCGTTCATGGGGTAATACAGGGTACCCATTTTATGAGCCCCGCCATTAGAGTCTCAGTGTTAAATACTATTTTCTTTATGGAAAAGAATTGATCGCGTTTTACACCACCGTCACAAAACCTTTTTTCTGCGCCACTGCCCTGACCAGTCACAGTACTTTTCAAGCTCAATTCATTAGATGTGTGGCTGAGTTTATGCTACTAATAATAGGGCTTAAGGATATGTTATTTTTGTGGGTCTTAAGAGCACCAAAGGGTATTGTTTCACTGTTGTGAGGTATCCATTTGTACCTCTCTTCAACCGTAAAACAATGTTTATGTTTTTCAAGTGTATTATCAATTTGTCGCTAATATTTGTTTGGGGTGTCCATTTAATTTTAGGTTGATTCTCATCGAATTGGCGCCTGGTATTTTTTGAGGTGATCTACTTCGTAATGGCGACATTCTTAGAGCAGGCACCCTGTATATTATTGGATGTCTGTTACCTTTTGACAAATCTAAAATTATCCGTGGAAACCCGATTCCCTTCCGAGGGTCCTCGATAACTCTTATTTTCTTTCTATTATCCACGGTTGGAATGCCTAATAGTAGCAAATCATTCCCTGGAACGCAATCTAAATATTTCTGACTGGAAAAGGGCGGGCCCTTTGTTTGTATAAACCTCGGTATAAACAGTTTACCGAGAATAGTTTTGCCAGGTAATTTCAGCCTTTGCATGTCCATCAGCAAATTGCCCTACTTACTTGTGCAATAGAGTGAGCCCCCTCTAACCTTGTCTCTGATTAAAAGTGCCCCCTTTTGAAGCAATTTTGGTAATAGTACTGTTGGTTTTTTTTTCTACGCCATAAAACAACCTCTATTATTATTATTATTATTGTAGATGTTATCGAAATTTCTGTGCCGCGGCACGCAATCAAGAAATATATGTTTAGGGAAATTCGGATCGTTGTTTAACCAGAAGCGTAACGTAATTTCTTCTTTTGTCCTCATAACCTCGAGATCTCCGAGTCGATTAACTACCTTGGACGTTAAAACACTTAATCCAGACGAAAAAAGCACCCTCGCCGGCGTCCGAAACTTAATTTCGTCTTCGAAGACCTAATGATTCGAGGGCCCTTTTTCTTAATAAATGGGCACACAGGGGTGTTCGCATTTATATACGGACTGGATTTCGCCTCTATATTTGCTCACACATCCTCCTTTGTTTGTCTAGTCCTACTTTTCTAATGCACGATTTTGTTTGGCAAACAGGGACCTCCAAATTTAACATTTATTTGATGAGAGAGAAGTCGCCCCCTTTCGCTTGACCTTTTCTCCGCCGATGTCGATATTGATTTGATTGATATTACTTATTGTATGTCTTACCGGGTTGTCTGAGGTGGCTGTGGGGGTCCAGGGAAGCTTTCGTCATGCTTGAGAGGGTGTTGGTACCGTAACCTGAAACAATAGAGTGCCCTTAAACGACCATTGGTTACCAACCGAGTACATCATATCGTTAGTACTCTAGCGTCGCCCGAAAAATGTTGTTGGGTTAAACTCTAATCATACAGGGTGTAGCTAAAAATGTAAGGTGACGTTACCATTGGGTCGGTGAGCGCATAATTTAATTTGCCGTTGAGCTCTGAAGAGTTCCCTTTTGCCTGACTTTGCCCTCCGGACAAACTCATTTTCATTCGAATAGTTCAGGCTTTTTTCATGTTTCCTTCCAGGATGTGGATCATTTGCTCTTCCTCCTTAATCCTTAAGCTTATTTTGTCTGAACCATCGAAATGGATTGAAACCTTAAAATCTAATTCAAATGTTAAAAGTTCTCTTCTCGTCAAAATGGCACTTTCGTACTTTCCACGTTCTACGTCAGCCTTTTGTTTCTCCATCACGGCCCACTTGAACCGTGTTTGGCGGCGGCAACTGGCGTGGAAACCGACAAGAGATTCCTTTCCGCACGCTGTTACGATGGGGCCGTTTCGGCCCCCCAAGTTGGGTTTATTTTAACCGTTCTCCCCTTTCCCCACTTCGAGCACAAATAATTCTCCATTTATACTTTTGGTTTTCAGTCATACGCATAGAAAGAGCTCGCGTGGGAAAACAACGGAAAGCTAAGAGACTAAATTAAATGTCCACGTTATTTATTATAAAATATCTTCTCCCACAACTTTCTTCCGCAGCGTGGAAATGAAACTTGGCAGTAGGAACCTCAATTAGCATTCGGGGAAAAACCAATTCGGGCTTGAATTTATCTCTCCAGAACCCATGACAGGAGTTAAGTAATATTCGTTATCGCCCCATTAATCGGTCCCCGAACTTGTGACGTATTTTCCTGAATATTGGACGCGTAAACTGCAGCGGTGGCAGGAGTTCCAGATCCAGAGCTAAAAAAAGTGGAAGCTCCATTCTTTTTCACCACCACCAAACCACTCTAAAATAGCCGACAATCCTCCCCTTTAGTATGTCGAGTGGGTCGCTATCAATTTAAGCGATTTGCATCGGACACAGACAATATTAGCTCTTCTCGGTGCCGCAGTGACACCAACAACCCCCCCGAACGATAAACACTCGTCTAGATAACGTGCATACGACTTTGTCCTTTCGTAATAACAGAGCTGTCATACGCAATATTGCGAGAGATAGAGCCCGCAGCGTATGCCTTTGCATTGTAAACTTAATAAAGCCCAGATCACACGGCTCGGTGGCCGGTGGGGCGACCGCCAAAACGCCCCGGGCTGCGCTTTCAAAGAGGTGTTTGTGTTTAAAGTGTTTAAAGTCGGGTGGTTTCGGTGATAATAATTAAATGGGTTTTGGGGGATATCAATAATCCTGTCGTCAAACACACATTAATTCCCGAAAAGATGCTGCTCGAATGGAAAGGGAAGCGAGCTTAATATCCGCTACAAATCCCCGATGATCAATACCAGATTGGAAACGGTATCCGTAAATAGCGCAAAAAGGGAAAAAGAACCCGGCGAACAATCAATTGGAAATTCCATTAGCGGGTCCGGGTAATGACGGAAAAGCCGTTCGGGATGGGAAATGAAAAATCCCGGAGCGGCGACGGAAGAAAATGTAGAAATCGACGGAAAATCATCGACACAATTCGATAAAGACTATATTGGGTGGACAAATGAGCTGCTTCCTTAGTTTTCCCCTCTCCTTTATTCTGCGCTTTTAAAGTCGCTTTGTTTCACTTTGACTACGTTGAAGGCTTCCTGCTTTCGTGTCCCAACCCAACCAGCCACTTTCGGCGTCCCCGGAGTTCGTCCGGCACGGAAATTCCGCTTTAACAATTGCGAATTTCCGTATAATCCTAGAGAGCAGGCAGCTACCATAACTTGGTCCTCGTTCCTTCCCATGTTTACACAAGCCGTGTGCAGATCTCAACCTTGAGGTTCTCGGTAACCGTAGCAATTACGAGGTCCATCATTCCGGTGTCCTTTCCTCGTCTACAACGCAGCCGTGCAGCATTTAAAATCCGACGTTTCGATTTTCGACCATCATCCGTCAACTTTGCGTTTTCCTGCAGGAGCGTCACTGTGGATTTTCACATTTTTGAATTCAGCCCTATCCCTCTCTATCTCTCTCCGAGTTGAGAGGCGCCATCTAGCAGTTTACTGTCAAATCGTATTGAATTGTCCCGTCAAATTAGCCGAGATAAATTCGTTCCGATGCCTCGGACAGTCTGCATGTTCTTGAACTCTATATTGCGCAACATTGTCTCGATTCAAGCGAGCACGGTATCCTCGATGGTCGCCGAAATCCCCACGGTGTCGCGCTGCAGAGACAAACACCCTGTATGACAAGAAGTGATGACAACAATCAAAGCTTTTCGCGAAAATCCAATTGTTATTCCGCGCAAATCGGACTCCTGATTTGTACGATCAAAGGGCGCTGTGCATCGCCCGCGGCACGCTTGATTTCGCTTTGATGTTCCATTGTCGATGCCCGATTGTCACTTTGGCGCCCCAAAGAGATAAAGCGATTGTCAGTAGTGTGAACGCGGCTTAGCAAATGGGATTTCGGATTGGCTCTGTGATTTTTTACAACAAACTGATGACTTGTTGGATAATAACTACAGGGGAGTTTAATCAAGCACCAGCGCGATGATTGACAGTTGAGTGAATGGTCGAGTTATCCACATTAATTTCGGAAGAATGCCCATCGGAATCCAGTGGCGTCGTTCTCAAATTGATTCCGTGGCGACAAATAACTCGGGCAGCTCCACTATGCCACGTTGGTCGTTATCAATTATTCCTCAGATGTCTGATTGGGCTCCCGGAACAGGAAAGAGTCCCTTCCTTCCCGGACTGCCGGGCCGAATGTCCTTTTCCGATTCACGATTCGCTGTTGCCGTCGCTATCTTTCAGCGACGCCGATAAAACCGGGGCACAATTTTCGTTTTCAATGTCTCCCATTCAGCAGTTAAGGGCTATTTCGATGGTTGTTACAGGGATTGCGACTTTCGGAATGTTTTTCTGTTGTTTCGGGTATGGGAATTTGTCCTGTCACAGAAGAATGTTGTGCATGTGTCTCTGACGTAGGGGCACGTACTTGAAAGGGGCTCCGAGCGTATGTGCACGTTTGCTCCAAGTGTATGTTATGTGCCCCAATATGGCCAGTATATGCATGTATTATGTGGATGTGGCCGATATGAGAGCTGATTCCACTTGTATTCTAAACTCAAAGCGAGCACCAACGTCCGAGACAGAGTCGCCGAATTGTCAAGGCTGCTTAAGGAGAGTGTCTCGCAGGATCGATAAATTATATTTGTTCCTCTTAGACAGGCCCTATTGATCACCCTGTAACGTTTCGATTGGTCGTGAAAATCTATGCGCAAATAATTATTTTGGAGTTAAGCTTCATATCCTTGAATTATTAAGAGTGGGGTGCACCCCAAATTTGGACTCGGAACCTCATAACCTTTAGGAGTTCCATTTTCAAATCTAATCGCTCTGCATCTCAGAAGAGAAATATCTGCGGACTTATCGTATACAGATTGCATATCGGAAAAGTAGATAGATGAAGTTCTATTCAATCTAAATACGTATGTACACCGGTTTTCTGGTGAAAGTTGTGGCACATGGTACTATTGTTCGTAATCTTTCTCGTTCGCAGATGCTATGTAAAATATGACATCAGAGTCGGCCCAAATTCTTGTTTATTGTTGTTCATTTTGTAATATAAACGATAAGTAGAGCGTATGAAGTAAGGCTGCATGTATGGAATTTTAGCGAACGGTCTCTCAGCGGCTCGTTGGTCTAGGGGTATGATTTCCGCTTAGGGTGCGGGAGGTCCCGGGTTCAAATCCCGGACGAGCCCGGCAATGTTTTTGTTTTTTTTTAATTAATTTATAGTTGATTTTTGATTATCGTCACTAATTACATAGGTGTCTGTCATATTTTAAGGTGAAATTCTAATTAAAAATTAAACTTTAATTTAATGAAATTTTTGCCGACTCCTACTGGTATACAAATTATTAAACATGAAAATATATCGCATATTATTTATATTTCTTATTAATAAAAATTACCAAATAAATAAATTCCGAGCGAGCCATAAACTACTTCCGAGCGCGACGTAAACTTACCTTGAGTTTGTGCGGCGGCATGTGAACTCCATGATCCTTTATATGAGGTATCTGCAATATGAAATGCACAATAAAGCACCCAAAAATACTTTTGTAAGAGAAGTGTATTGGTATGTGAAAAATGTATACATTCTGTCTGAACTTAATACTGTTTGGACATACCAAACAGCATCGAAAATTGCCCAAACGTGGAACTGCGACTCAAATAGTCTGCCGACGGCTTGATATCCAGCATCATCAATCGAATGCCCTCAAAACCGCACTATTAAATATTAACCCTTTTACTAAACCCCAGAGAAGCCACCATCAAACCCATAGCCTAAAAGCACGATGTCAACACACAACTGTCAAAACACCGCCGCGGCACGTCTGATGGTGTCAAACCGAAAACACCCTATATGATCGACTGCGAACTTTTTCAAAGTCGGCTTAGGGGATGAAACTGGCAGCGGGCGGGGCCAGGGAATGGCTGCCAATCCACGGCCGGAACGGGAAGGATACGGTGGCGTCATAAATAAAGGACGGCCCCTTTTTCGACCCCCCATGAAGGGGTGAAGTGGGGGGTAAAACGGTGGCAACGGGATTGTGTATGTCTTTTCGCCTTGCTTTTTTTTTGTTGTTTTCTTGAGGTGTTTGCGAAATTGCGCCTGATAAGATAATAACAATTCCCTGCTTTTAGCTTGGTTGTGGAAATGTATTGGGGGCGAATCTGTTATCTTTGATGCATGTTTTTTTTTTGATTAATTTAATAAGCTTTCTCGCCGACTGTAATTTGCAAAATAAATCATTATCTAGAGTGGAGACTCATCAAACTGATTACTCGGTTTAATGGTAATCTGATTCAGATGTCCCGTTCTCCGCGGCCAATTAAGTCAATCCCACACGGCCCCACCTCAGAAATCAAAACATTCGAGCATCGTTCCCACAGGACCAAAACAAAAGTGCGTCGAACACGTCGAGGCGTATGTCAATTGTCATCCTCTCTAAATAATGCCCATTGTCGCGGATAAAAGAAGTGAGCATCGGACGCGTGACTGGCGTGACGAGGGTGGCGGCGCAGGGGGAAGAACGATGATTAGACTATTATCTGTCGGTAGTGTTGGGGTGCTTGACTCTCGCTCACTTCGTGGGTGGTGTTAATGGACTGATGAATTAGCTTTTATATGACATGTTATTATTTTAGATTTAAGTGAAACGGGAGAGCGACAAATTTATCGATTTAGCCTATTACAGAGCGTTATTAAGTAAAAAACTAATATGATATACTTATAGATTTATCATCGTCATTTTTTGTTGTAGAATTAAATCAAGGTTTGTCGGCAGTAAAATTTCAACATGCCGTCGCCGCCGGCGGGCGGCCGACAATCGATGTGTTGCCATGGCATCACTTCCTGCGACCGGAGCGCCCCCTCACTGGCCGGATTCCGAACCGGAGGAATAGTGGCATGGTCTCTTTCCAAGTGGAAGTCGTTAAGAGTCCAGAAATAGGTTCGGCACAACCTTTGTTAGAAGTAGATGCTTCACAGTCTTATTGGTTGCTAAACGTCGTGCCCAAAAATCCGAATATGTATGGATATTTCATTGAAAGGATCTCGCTATTCACGACAATTCCTTGTGACAAGGATCTATCCCTGGATTTGAAGTGCCACCACTATTAAGTAAATTTTTGTTTCGCTCTAATGGCAAGATTCGCAAGCGCCTTGAACCCATCGGTTCTTCCACGCCACGGCGCAAGAAGACTTTTCACGTTAACGTAAAACACTCACTTTATATGTATAGGGTGTCTCATATATTTGCCCCTTGAATCCTCGGGGACCTAAAACGAACCATCTTTCATTTGGTTGAAAAAACTTCTTATTGTACAGAATATTTTGTTTACTTAGAACGTGGAAAGCAACAAACAAATCCTATCTGACACTGTGTAGCGAACGCGTATTGTCTGAATTTGAAATTTGAAATTTGAAATTTTGCGTTTTTTCTCTCTCACGTGGCACCCAAACAAATACCCCACTTTGCCACTCCTAAAGCCCCATATTACGACACATTATCGTGCCCAACACAAAGAAGTGTAATCTTTCGCAGATACGTAGTTTTAATGCATCGTCGTTCCCTCAAAAGCACATTACTCCTCAAATTGCTATTATTATCGCTTTGCATCTTCGGGGAGAAGTCGGAGCGAGAACACGCCAATTTTAACGCTCGACGTGGAGAATACACAAGCCAGGGCGAATAATGGAGTAGTGGAAAATAGGCTTTTCTTGTGGAGGGGCTTGTTAAGTTCAAAAATGGCCAGAAACTGAACAAAACCGATAAAAATCTCAGCATTATGTACTGGAGAGTATAGAAAAAAAAAGACAAAGGGTCAAGTTTTCCGAGGTCCCCTTTCCGCACGTGATCCTACGTCGTGGGGCGCCAAACAAGTCACGTGTCGGAGCCACTCTACCGCGACACCGGCGCATTAATATTTTGCACTTATTGCACTCGAGTGGCCAGCTTTGTCGTTTTATTATGCACCGAATGCCATGCATGCGACCTGCGCTGGTAGCTACAATATCAATTGTTTGGGGCACTCACCAGGACAGGCTTACGGGGGGGGCTCAGTAAATACACTAAATACCGCCATTTTAAACAACAAACTCTAATGGGAATTTCAAAATTGAGTGACATTCGCGGTCGGAAAAATGCTAAACGAAGAAAGCGTTAACATTGAATGTGACGCAATGAAATGCTGTTTGACATCATGATTTGTTAATTTCTTTCTTCCGTTTCGCAGCATTGCCGTCACTTAGGCAGCTCCCCGTCGGTTGTCATCTACAATTGCATGTCAGTTCTCGGGGGCAAATATGAAGCGAAGAGAAAAGTGACATTTTTCTGACATGTTGAGTGACATAAGCACTATTTGGCATAATATAATGCTGTTTGAGGTTATATTTCCTCGCTTCTTGGCACATATGTACGTATCTCTTAGAAAATATACAAGGCGATCCCTGGCAACAAGTCGAAAGAGAAGCATTTCAGTTGACGATGGAAATCTCGTAAGGGAGGAACTTTTGCCCCGGTTCTATTGCGCACTACATGCTAATTCGAAAATGGCTAATTTGGTGACGGCGATTAATCGAATTTTGCGCAAGCGTAAACCTTTCTTGTTCCGAAATTCGCTTACGTGTCGCAGTACCCCGAGCGGTAGTTCCGACAGTGGAAAATCAATTTAAGGTTTATTACGGTCCTGCACAGCCTCATTAGTGTTGTGATTGCACCATGATAAACGATAATGGTTTGTTGTTATGGGTCTCTATTATGTTCCTCTTTATCTAGAAATGAATTGTGGGAAAATTCTCCCATCCAAAGAATTATTGAAATGTTCCGAAATGAAAATATCTAAAGAATGCGGCCTAGCTTGAAGCGCGTAGGCCCCGATTCCAACACATCGCTAATGTTAAATAAGACCTCTTTTAGAGGAAGAGAAGCAGCAGAGCGGGATAGAGACGAAACATTGCCAATCAGAGGCCATTCATTAGTCACTTCTGATGAGGAGAGCCTCTAACTATGAAGCTAAGGAACAACCAACAATTGGCCGTACAAGAAAATTTGTTGGAAGGTAAGTAATAAAACATTTGCAAATTATTGTTAAAGACGTAATACACATAACAGGCGACAGTAAAATCATCTTCTCGTTAGGTAATATGTTGCCAGGTGCAGGGTCTAATTATTGATATTCTCTTATGTTTGACTTCATATCGGTTTCCATGGGAACCAAGAATGTGACCCACACTCAACCCACCAGACTTCTGTCACTGCTGGCAGTGCTAATTATGAGTATAGTCCACGTAACTTTTCCATAATCGCAAATGCCACATAGGAACCAGGATTTGTCGTCCCTTGCCATTGATTTGGGTTAACCTTCAGATAAATTTGCTGAATGTTTGATCCATCTTAACGTTTCGACGTCCCTCTTTTCCAAGTTATATCAATTAGCGTCGAGCAAAAACTGACGAAATTTTCGCCTCTTAATAAGCTCCTCCGTGCTCACCCGGCCGCCCCGCGCCGCCCCTCCATCGTCCTCCCCCCGGGGCTCCTAAAGCTCATTTCCGGCATTCGCCGCCTGTGCTATATTAATTTTAAATTAAACCCGGATAGCGTCCCCACCGCCCTGGATAATCTGATGTGCGGGAATTTCTGGTTGAGACAGCGACGGAGGAGAAGAGGTAATAAGCGCACTTTTATATTTAAGAGCTCTGTTGGGACATTTTGTGACGAACTCTGCGGTTCTGCCAGCAAGCACCGTTAACGCCAAATTCCGTTTAATTATTACGGCAGAAGCTTTTTTCGGGGATCAGAAACACCTCGGGGTCTTGTCAGAGCATTCTGTTCTCCATTCTGTGTGATTCATCTCACCCAATCTGCTAAGTTTCTTGTTTTAAATAATTATATCCACGTCTCTGTCACGAATCAGCATAATATTTCCATCTTGAAAACTTCACGCAGAAGGAGAAACTCCCTCCAGATTCCGTCGGTAGGAAATGACGCGGTACACTCGAGGTATTTCGCGGCATCCCTTGGTAATGCGAACGTGGAAATTTCATTATGCCGACGGTTTCGACTTGCCTCCTTCCATCCAGACTTCTGGAAAAGTTATGTGCAGCAAACAATCGACGTCATAAACAAACGTGGAATTAAATAAACAACATTCCGGGTGGCAGGAAAGTGGCTGTGCGTCGGAAGCGGGCCGGAGCGCCGGCGGATACCGCTGTCTCCGGGACACTTCCTCCCCGGAGCGGCGGCCAATTGCACCCGGAGCGGACGTTTTCCCACCAACTCCCGGTAGAATACACAAAACGCCAGGGCGGCGTTAATTTTCCCGATTTTTTGGGTCCAAAGGCCGATTAATTTTAAATCTAACTCTGGACAAAAGCGGCATTGGGAAAAAGTAACAATTGACGCATGTTTGATGACGCACCGCTTTAAACCCGCAATGCTTCTTTTTTCGCACATCCACCGCCTCGAACGTCACTGTCAATTAGTGCACGTCATTTGGATGCGACGAGGCAGTTGTTAAGTTTAATGGTGGACTAACTGGTAACTGAATTTCAATTTGCGATAGACGTTTTTTCCCGATATGCGTCAATTCTCTATCTAATCTCTAGCAAATCAACCAGGGAAACGTCCGTGCTCTTGCACATTGAGGGGCGCACAATCGTCAAAAATGTTGTTAAGTGAGGAGTAGAGACACGTACATGCGCCGTAAACATCTCATTGATTGATAACGTCTGGCCAGATTTATTCACCCGGATGCGTTCGTGAATTATCGAAAAATTAAAGAAATCGTTTCTGAAAATGGAATAGGGCTCGATCGGCGGCAGTGCCGGATGATGTTAATCTTCGCTAACAAGTGGGACTGCGTCCTACGTCGTTAAAGTTTCCGAGTACCAGGTTCACTCGCTGACCTTTTTCAGATTTCACAATCAGATTCAAACTTCCATTTTGCCACTTCGAATGAAGGTAGATGGAGGTATTTTGCATAATTTTCTAGCCCAATCGCTTTGCGCAAATATAGGAATTTAAAATTTCCGGTTAAAATGAAATGTTAAACTACGATGGACGAGGATAGAGGCCAAAAACAATATTCGGCTTAAAATGCGAAACAACTTGATATGTGGCGCCATCTCACATTAGCCCTCACAACCGACACCCCATTTTCCCATTGCGAAGGGCAACGGCAAACCTCCGAACTACACGGGTAAAATGTGTGTCTCATACCAGGGAACGTTATGAGCGACATTTGAGTATTGATTTTGGTCGTAGAAAGCAGAAACCTTATCAAATTCGAAAAGAAACATTATAGATATCTGTGTCTCGGTTTTTCGCTTTTGGGTCTATGGACATTCCATCTCTTGGGTTTTTCCAAGCGAAAGAGGCATTGTCAAACCGACGTCGATTATTGAAAATTCGAAAACATACAGGGCGTGTGTACCAATCGGTTTTTTACAGAACGCGTTCATTTTTTCCCTTAGCGCGATTGCTCATCGCCTTTTAAACTTCCAACAGAGGTTAGTATTCGATACTTGAAAAAATAAAGCTGATGATGGTTACTCGATGTCGAAACACGGGATCGAAATTCTACTGACGCCATTTTGTGGATAAAAAAGCGCTTATAGCAAAGAGGCCTCATTTTAAACATGTCATTTTATCCGAAGGGCTACATGTCTTCTTCCTTTTTGAAAGGTACGCTGTAGACCTCGGTAGAATTTGATGCGGTTTAATCTTTAGGAGAGGTGCGGAGGTTGCTCGTGAAGGATTTGGGGCTGAAATTCAAAAACTTACCACATTTTGTCCTGCTAAGCGTTTCTGAGAGGCCATTGTACGATTTGGTGGGGGTGACTTGAGAGTGGAGAGACTTATCTATACTCAATCCTGAAAGAAATATTTAACATGATTCGATCTGTTCAACTGCCAGTTGCCGCATTTTTCGAACCGTCCCCACTAGGATATATCAAAACCCTCACGGAGTGCCCCTAAAATCCCCATATATTTTATCTCTTTCTTTCTCTTATTCGGACTTCCGGGCCCAAAGTCAAGTTTACATTGGGCCGAAAATTATTGCTCACTTGGCTATTAGCAAACAATGCAGTTAAATTGCGCGATGCGCGCCTGTTTTTGTTTGGTTAGTGGTTGTTGGCACGCACCCGAGTCGCACCCGTGGGAACTGCGACCCACCCTTAACCGATATTCCACTTTAGGCCTTAGGGGGGCGCAGCCGAACGCTGATCGTTCGACTGTTTTGTGTTATCGGTTTGTTGTTGCCGGCTAAATCGGTCGTGAATAATCATTAACAACATTGGAATGTTGACTCGTCACGTAAACGCAAAATTTTGACAGCCGGTGGCGGTAGCCTTAGTTGACAGACGAGTGAGGTTAAAAAGTCACCACATGTCTTTGTTAAAACTTGACATGTAGGTAATTTCCAGCCTCGTTCACTCATCAAATTCGGCCCATGTCCATTGGCAGCAATAACAGTTTTCGTTTAGTGCTTCGAGCAAAAATTCATATTCTAATTAACTCGTTAGATATTCCAAGCTTTGCGTTCGATATTCACCCCCTCAGAAAACGATAAATTCCCATCCCCTTATCAGAGAATCTTCAATTAGGGATTACAATAACAATTGTCGCAGAGCTTCTGGATGACATGACATCTAAATCGTTACACGACGACATGCGTCGGTCGTCCACGGGGCATATGTTTCGAGCCATTTAACGAATTAGGGCATGATCCGTACACCATTAAGTCGACCCTACGATACAGGGTTGCAGGGTGAGTTTTAGAGATTCGAGGGTGCAGACGTTCGACCGGAAAAATGCAAAAGAAAAAGAACGTTGAGGAATGTGTCGTGGCTGTCTTGTGCAACTTGTCAATGTCAAATAATGACCGTCTGTTTTCGTTAATGTCTGACCCACCATTACTGTATTGGCGGATTTTCGCAATCAAAATGCTGGCGTGAGATATGAGTTTTTAAGATGGCCGCTACGTACCACAATGGGGTCCAATTTGCATTAGCCAATGGAAACTTTCCGGGGAAATCCGAATTCCTAGCCCACCAGATGGAGTTAATGTTTAGACGTGAAGCGCAACAGTCGGCAATCGAAAATGCGGTGGTACATACTAAATCGACAATATGACACATGGGTTATTATCTCAATGTTGAGTGAAAATATTTGGTCGATGTTCAGAAAGCACGTAGTGCGTAACAGATAGATGCGCCGCTAAACTCTTTCGAACTGCTGTCAGATTTTCACAGGAACCTTCCCTTTCGATCTATTGCCGTGGATTGACATTACCCCTATGTACCTGATGGTTCAATGAATCGTGTTAAAATAATAAATGGGTGCTGAAACGTAATAACGCCCTGAAAAATGGAGGAGAAGTAGAGAAATATTGATACATTTCCGTAGTGTCATCCTGGTGACAACTGCCTCAGTGAAGCTTCTTTCCAAAAACCTCCCCATGACTTCATAATCTACATTATTCCCTAGCGCCTCGACTTTCATTATTAACCCTTCCCAAGACATCCCCGAAAGGCATGAGAGATAGCCGCCACCGCAAAAACCATCCCTCGGCCCCATTAAATCACTGTCAGCGGCTGGTAAGTTGTCGTTAGCTCGGGCAATATAAAGTCGTTATCAGATTATTTCAACCCTAGTGTGGAACTTGCGAACTACTAAATGCCCGGGATCGGAGTCTATTAATCAGCGAGCGCTCGAGGGGGGCGATGTCTCATGATAACGGCGCCCCCGTATCGTTACGATTATGTTTTATTGTGATGGAGTTCGGTGCGTAACTCGTCCTGGCGTTACAACACCGCGATAGATCTATTTTCAGTTAGATTTAATTGGAAAACGGATGGTTTCCCAGATATTGCGAAGAAAGCGAGTAATTTTGACGTATAATGACACTTGCGGTTACAATTTGCTGACAGCCGCGAAATGTCATAATAAAATAAAAACATTCGATAAAAGGCGGCCATCTTGTTGCCCTTACTGACGTTTGCCTGAAGTTGCCATTGTTTTCTTGCTGTTAAAAATGGCAGCTGACGACATGTGACGCCATATTTGATGAATTTTGGCGTCCATTTTACTTGACATACAAAAGACAACTGACGTTACTGCGGGCGGCTTACTCATTACAGTAATCAGGGTGAGAGATGTTCCAATTGCGAGAGGTTTATTATCTTTCACCCACTTTCGAAAAAAAAAAACACAATTGAACTTTACCCCCCGTTCCTGGATCGCATATCATCGCTGCCGACAGTTCGACACGGGATCGCGATAAATCACGTGATATATCCAATGGAAATCCATTTTCTCACCAACAAAGAACTGTCAGGGTCGGAGCGGCGGCATGACGCGAACGCGGCCGTATATCAATTAGTGGCACCCGCTAACCGGCGGGGCGTGTCGGTTATAAGGGAGAAATCAGGGGCGTACTAACAAACAAAAATTGCTACAGTACGAGTCTCAATGGATCTCTCAGCGAAATATACCACAAAGGTGCAGCGAAATGGCCGTTGCCGTTGTGACATTGATAGTTTGAAATGGCTGATGGGACAATATATCATGTGTCAGTGTCATTGCGCCCGACGGCCATATTGAAATATAATCACTTCGACAAGGTCGTGGAACAATTGAAGCCATCCTATAGATAACGTGACAAAAGCGCTCCCACCGGAAAGGAGGCAGAAATCTAACTCTTAGTGGCTTCAGAATAAAATAGCCGCTACACCACTGCTATAACATTAATTTCCAGTGCGGCATAGTATTACAAACTTTGGGGATTATCCCTCACCCTGAGCCTGGACCCCACATTCATCTTCAATCTTTATATGTATTGCTTTCTCATTTATGAATCTCTCGGAGAAATTCCAACGATCCTTGAAACTGGCCATCGTCCGAAAAAGAAATGCGCTGATTCACCGTGAAAGGGGGCACAAGCATACGTTTAACGACTGTGTGTTTAGACAGCCAAAGGGGGGAGTGACTCCCCGCCCGTTTAACGGGGGTAATAAATAACAGGGTAACCGCCCGTCGTTGCCGTATCATCACTTATGACTCCCGGGCGGCCTTTTAGAGGGCTTTTATCAACACCCGGCCCGACGCTTATCGTTGCCACCTACCGATCTGGGATGACTTGCCGGATTTTATGATGTATCTAGGGGTTGTGGCAGTTTTTTCGTTTTGCCTGGTATTCGTAGCGTTCCTCGCGGGGGGGTTATCAAGAGCATCGAGTTTTTTTTTATGAATTTTGTGTGTTGCGAATGAGAACGAGCGAAAACGAAATTATTTTCGTGTAATTGCAAACGCGTCCGTCCAGGACAGCTACTGAACTCCATTCGAGTACCATGAAATCGAGAAGTAATGAGAACCAAAGAACTAATGAAAAATTCAGTCCGTTTCCACGTCGGTTTTGACAAAAGACAGGAGCGGTTGACGTGCAACATTCATTATTAACGTCAGTTCTGTCATTGTTGTTATAGTTGCGCGTTTCATACAATTTCAATGCCGATACGACCCCGAGAATTCTCGAAACGGCTTCGAAGCCGAACTGAATTGATAAACGTTTAAATTGCAAAATTCAACGTCCATAGTCAAAACCGCCGTCAAACGCCTCGTTGTCGTTTATTTGGTTTGACTATTAGGGCTCTCATCACTCCGCTTTTCTCGGTGAATTTCCATTTGATCAAGCGTCGTTCCTCATTTTCGGCTTGACACAAAGGTATTTTTGTAAAATAAATATTTTGCTCGATCTGGTAATGTTGTCAGCTTGTCATTCGTGTTCATCGGAATATGAACCCATCGATGATTTAGGGAGAGCGGCCGTTGTATGGTTCTTTTGCTGACTTCGTTTAGTCTCCGTGGCAAATCGGCACATCACGGCGAGAAATGCGGAAGCAAGGTCGCCAGGATATTTTACGTCGCATATTTGCGCCGGCGCGTGACGCACCTATGGCGACAATGCCACAAATGACAGGTGCTAATAGATGACATCCTTCCGTTCAAAAAATGGGACAAAGTTCAATTCAACGTTTGGCAATTGTTTGCTAGATCTCATTTGTTATAGATCGATGAGGTTCACATTTAAAACAATTGCCAATCGTGGCGTTGCCACTTCTCTGGTTTTACCAAAGGGGTTTCATTGAATGTCGATTCGATTTTGTTTTTATTATTATTATTATTTTTTTATTGAATTGGGCATATTTTCGGTTTAGCGGATGTTGAAACGAAAAACGCGCAAATCAACGCCAAATGTCTTCGGGACGGAGGAGTAAAGCAGCGTAACAAAAACCACAAACGCTGTCGACCGAGATTTTTCCGATTATTATTGCTGTTAAAAATTGTATGATCCTCCCGAATTAGCGTCGGCTCATCAAGCGTCGCGGCGCGTAAAATTTAGTCACGGTGGCATGGCGACGGCGTACCCCCCACGATCGGGGCCCAATAAGATCCCGCCGGGTGTTGCCATGGCGACCCCGGGCCCGGAATCATCCCCCCGGATTGCCATCTTACGTTGCGGAATCCGGGACGGGGCTGCGATTTCCCCTCTTTTCGGGCCCCGTTAGTTAATCCATCAACGAACGAACGAACGATGGTCGGATATCCAACATTATTTCCCTCTGGCACTTGATTTTGTTGTACTGAAATTGTCATTGTTTTTTTTTAAGGTTGTAAAGATTTATTTTGAAAATTTCCTTCTACCACGACAATGCCGTAGCGAATCTAACCATAATACAGCACTTCCCGTCCGTTGAGCATCTGCACTGGCCGCAAATTGCTGATGACCGGAACGCAATTCAAAGCTTTCAGCTTCCTAAACTGGCTCACCTGCCTGCTCGATATGAGCAGAGGTTCCGGCTGAACGATCCACTTCACTCCCTCGGTGCAAGGAGGAAACGTCAGGGAGCCCTCGTAGAAAAAGTAATTTTTAAGGAAAGCGGGAGCGAGTAGTTTCAACGGGAACGGACAGACGTTCGCGCAGCTCATCGGATATTTCAACACTTTCAAAGCCTGAATTAACGGTTCCAAATATGGGTTGTCTGTGGGAGTCACCATGAAGAAGTAACTCAGCATCAGCAAATCCTTGGCCCGAGCAATGTCCAAAAGGTCGCGGCTATTGGAACTGTCGCTGTCTTTCGCAAAGGCCATTTGCATCTCGACGGAGAACTGTTGGGAATCCACCATGTGTTCAGATCCCTCGTTGTCAATGGGACCCCATCGGAACCTCACGTTCAAAAAATTATAAACACCGTCCTCCAAGGGTCCTCCAGTGATGTTTGGTTGTGCCGGACTCTTCCATTTGGCGTACAACACGGCATTTACACCGTTGTTGTGCACCATCATTTCGCAAGGGAATTGATGGAACTCGTTGGAGAACCTGAGGGGGTTCCGCTCAAAGGGCCGCATTACGGAAAAGGCGGTAATCAGGTTAATTGGCGACTGTCTTTGGCCTTTAGCTTCTTGGAACACGTTCTTCCACACCGAAGGTCCATTGTGCGCATCGTATCCATAACTGATGAACTTTTGGGAATCGTTCTTGTCGCGAGAGCTGCTGTTGAAGACATCGTGGAGGTAGAAGGCCCCCATCACGCAGCCGGCCATTACCAGATAGTGGTAGACCCCCACGTAGTCCGAAAGGAACGATGTGACGAAGTCCATGACGGAAATTTTGGGAAAAATTAGATCTATTAAATTGTGCGTAACTACAAGTGACGGACGGTTGTGCCGGTGGTGGCAGCGTCAGTGGAACTTTAGGTGACATTGTACAGTAGTTTCCGGAAATCTTGCACAAGATTTTTTCCCGGTGATGGGTAGAGAAGTTTGAGGGGCGTACCGAGATTCTTTAAAAATCAGTTGATTGAAATCGTCAAACTCCTCAAGAGACGCCCCTGAGTCGGTGCCTCTAGTACGATCAGACAAATGGTGCGTTCGGTCGTTTTTTGAATATGGAAGCCAAATTGCAACAAAAATTTAATATTGTTTGCTCAGATGAACAATTTTCAGTGCTGCCGCCCGCGCGGGCCACGTTGCCAAATGGAACGCTCTCTCCGCGGTTTAAAGAATTTCTTCATTTCGCTTGACAATTGAGAGAGATAAAGCAGAGAACTACTAACGGTAACACTTTGGGCATTATGCGTTTAAAGACGGGCGCCTACTTGGGGCAGGAATGGAGTATGATCTGCCTAGGCAAATAAGAAATTTTATTGTTTATTTGCGACGTTTTTCGGAATTTCGGGGATGAACTTATTGGCCAATCAAGTGAGATCATGCGAAAACGATCCTATGGGATTGAGGGCGGCCGCGATAAGGGGGGCAATTAAACGGGCCGATCAAACATGGTGGAGCGGAAGCGGCGCATCAATCACTTCGCACACGTCAATTAGAGGCCGGAAACGCGTCACTATCAATTTGAACTGAGAGCTGTGCCCCCCCCGACCCCGGGCCAATATCCCAACCTCTATTGATTTATCCTCTATGGATTTATTGCGTTTGATTCTCGGAGGTTGCGTTTGTTCTAAGCACCGAGCATGTGAATTTATGAATTCCATTCCTGCCTCTGCCCCATATCTCACACAATGCCCTTCAGATTTTTATTATCCCTTTATATCTTTGCATTCTTTGCTCCTTTTATCCACAGTGAAACCGACGTCGTCGTCGACGACGGCGGCGGCGGCGGCGGCAGCACCGAGAGATGACTTTCTTTGCAGACCCTCCGCCCCCGTTCTTTGTCCCTTTGTTTTCTTTTTGCGACCGTTTTTTAAATGGGGGGCGCCTTTATTTGATTCCTTAATAGCCCTTTGTTGGCGAGACCTCTTAAAAATTTGCTTAATTGGGGCCGGTTTTTCATTCGGCAAAATAACGAAGTGTGGCCATCAAATTACCTCGCTTAACGTCCACCTCCGTGGTGTCCCTCAACCGGGAGTTGTCGTGGATGTTATTGTCCTGATGATGCGCCCTCCCCGTGGACGAAACGTTGTAGAGGTCGCTAAAGGCGCTGGCGTTCCCGAAAAACGAGGTTCTATCCTGAAAGTTTCTGTTTTAAATTGATTTTAAAGGTTGTGTTGGTTTAAGTTACCTGTAGGGCCGCTTTGGCCTTCTCCACGCTTTGCTTGAGCTGCTCGAAGGTGCTGGGGTTGCAGAACCGGTAGGCGGGCCAATCGGTAGAACTTCCAAATTCCTCGGTTTTAATACCGAGGGGGCAAGTCGTGGATGGGGTACGTTTCAGCTCCAGGGCTCCCTGATACGAACAGGAGCTCTCGTACATTTTGCGGCGGATGGGGCACTTTCGTCTGGTGAAAATTTAAAGAGGGATTACATGTAGATGGTGCGATCAGACCTCGTAAAAATCTTTCAGAGATATCAGCGGGTGTGTAATGAGACTTTGATTTCGTTATGAGCTGCAAACCACGGACGAACCAATCGAAGCGGGGTTCTCGATACATTTTATCGCATTTTTCGCTCGCGGTACGATCCTGGATACAATTAAAATCGACTCATACAAATTTCTTTGCGTCCATTTCCTCGAAGGTTCAAGCTTTGTTTAAGTCGGCGGTGTACCTACCCCCCTCTTCAGAATTATTATGAATTTTCGATGAATAACATAACGAAGGTTTTTGAATTTTTTTCCTATTTTCATTTCCTGCGCAGTACGACCTTGATCTAGTTCCGATCGATTTCTAACGCACGTGCCACGAATACAGGGGCGCGAAAAATTTTGACGCAACTTTTGTTAGAAAAATCTACTGGAGAGATCCACGTGAGGACCCGTCTTATCGCGGACACCCCGATGCGAGAAAATAAGATATCGAAATCGCGGAAACTTATGGTGTTTAAATTTTCCGACAATCTTAGCTTGTTGAGGTATGCTGTTGGCCCCCACCCCCCAGCCCTCCCCGATTCTCGTTAGGGCCGGATAGTCCCGTTACGCCTGATGGTGGTGAATTAGTAATTTTTTTTAGCGATTGTGACCACAAAACCCACGGACTTGCCGCCTTCTCCACTTCGACTTTCGGGCACTTGTGCAAGAAACTCGCGTGAGGCGGCACATTTAGAAAAATAACAGTTTCGCAGTTCGATTACGATTTACCTCATTTCAAGGAAATTATCTTCTTAACTCCTCGCAACAGTCACGTATTTACCGCCACCTTCATCACTGAGTTTTCCTTATTGGAAATAGTGGAAATTGACGAAACTCTGGGCACAGATCGAGCTCATTTTTCGCGATGGGAGCGCGTGTCAAAACCGTGAAAAAAAACGAAAACGCACCGACTTGAGAAGGCATATGGCGAGCGATTTACTCGCGTCCGAATACACGATTGGCCGTTTCCGTTTCAATTAGAAGAACAGGAAGAGCTCCCTCATCTCATTATGCACCGTTTTACATTACTATTATTTTTATTTTTAGCGCTAAATGTGTGCGTCTGTTATCTAAAAAAAAAATTCCATGTACGGTCTTGATCCTGGAAGAACGTAACTTACCTGTGACCGGGCCGCCTCACCGGCGCGTCACTCGCACCATCTCAGTCAATATCATGTCAGAGATCAAGCAATCACACCTTCACCGGACACAACCGAGTATTCCAGAAACATCGGAATTCCTTTTCCCGGATAACCGTAACTTAACACAAAACGTGGTGCTTCCTGCCTGAGTTGGAAGTTCGTTCGGAAAGTCGACCGGCGGGTAATTGGCGCGCGTCCTCCAGGATTGTCCTTTTGACAGATCGGGGCAGGAAAACGTCAGGAAATGTAGTCCTGGTCCTGTGGAATACGGCGCGCCGCCAACAGGAATGCCATCAGGAAACGATATCGCAAGTGGCTGTTCCTAAGGGGCGGGGCGGGCCCAACCCCCGACCTGCAGCCGCCCTCTCCCCCTCTCCCGGCGGGATCCGCTCATCCTGCTGGAACGTGCTCCTGTCGGGCGAGCAGGGCGGGTGGTGGCGGATTGTTTTGCAACGGGATAAGTGAAATCGACCCCGGAGCGTGCTCCGGGGGCCGATCGGTCCGTGATGTGTGATGGATATTTAATTTATAGAGGCGGCAAAATTGATGCTTTCTTGTTTGGCACTTAGTTTTTGGGCGAGCGTGCGATAAAGCCACTTCGCCGCACGCCGCCCGGCTCAGAGTTGCGCACGCGAAACGAACTGCGTTGGCGTGCGTGCGATAACACATTTTATACTGCACGTGTGCGTGTGAAGATCTTACCGCACGGCGACATTTGGTGAAATCTAGCCAAGGCGGCAGAGTTGGGACGCACGAGACGGTCGCAGAGAAAAATGTCATCGCAGTTCGCTCAATTGCCGACCAAAGCCTGGTGCCCGTTCGCTGGTCAACCGCGATCGACAAGCGGCAAAGTGTTGCTTTTGTTAGATAAGTAACTATATACAAAGCGAGGCAAACTGGCACCTTAAAGGTCGGCCCGACACATTATCACATGTGGTCACGAAACGAAAATAGTAGAGGAAAAGGGACGTTTTGACGCAGCCGGGGCGCGACTTTACAGCCATTTTGAAAATTTCATCATTTTTCTTTTATTTCGCTCTGGGGAGACACCATACAAATTGTCTGCTCCCTACAAGGATGCGACCACCTCGGAACTAACGTAACAAATCTAGGGGGCGCTCGTGCACTCCATTTCTGTTTATTACGCGCAATAGAAAAAAGAGAGAAAACATTTTGAAGTAGTCCTTTGCTCACGAACGTCTTCCCTCACTCTGGAAATGGGCACTAACAATTTGCATTACCATTTTCAGTCCCAAAGCGGCTTTGACGAAAACGACGATAATCGTTAATAATTTTACCTTAGGAACGGGCAGACGAAGTTTTGTCGTGAAATTCAGCAAGTTTTTAAAAAACCGAGAATCCCCACACTCGAGTGTCCTGATTTCTTCCGAATTTTTGTGCAGGCGTTTTCGGTGACAACATTCCCCCTCAATTCACGGTCCCTTTTCGCGACCCGGTTTCGTCTTTTCGCCATTACAGCTTCCCAATGACCCACCATTGAAGTATTAATTCATCCATTATTGCTTCCAATAATCAATGGAGCTCCTGTCCGTTATATCAGACGCATAAACAAGGAGCGAATATGGGCATAAATTAGACATCAAAGAGCCATGATTTGTGGCCTGGAACCCGGTCTGGAAAGAAATGGTTGACGGACTGCTTCCCGGAGTGCCGGATCTTTAGAACAACTGTTTGTTGTCCGGCAGGGAAATTGCCACAAGACTGTTGTTCTGGGGACAAGACGCATGGTTCCTACATCCTTCCTGCGTTCGGGAACATTCGATCAGGGTGCGTTTCACAATTGTAAATTAGAATATAAAAGCCGACGCTTTTGCCGTGATAGCAAAACGCTGAAATATGGCCAGTAATGGCGGGCCGCTCTATCAGATTAATTAAAACGGCGAAATTTGAATTTGGATCATTAATAATTCATCCGCTTATCTGCTCGATACATCTTTATGGCCTTTGTTGTTACGTATGCGCATATTTAATCCCCTAGAACGGATTTTTGGGAATGTGCATAAATTGCAAGATAGAGCTGCGAATTCATTAGAATTTGGGCGTTGTCAGCATTCGGTGTTTTCATCCAGGCATCAATTCGTCGCCCTTCTCGGAATCAACACCGTAACAAATCCTGGCACACCCTCTCCATAATAATGCATTGTACTGGGCGATTCGATTTAGCATGAACATTAAACAGAACGAGATGATTTGCTCGATCCTCGTGTCGAGGGCCTGTAACTAACTCGCTTAATGGTAATATGTTATGGGAAAATATTTACTTTGGCCGGTTATTTTATTAGAGAGGGGAAGCTCCGGAGCCATTATCCCGCTGATCGACTCTCTATTAAATTTTTTCTTGATTAAATTACATCAAAAATAAAGCATTTCGTTACTAATTACGAGCACGAAAAACATTATTTGATCGCGATAAACAGACGTTCGCGCGCCCCGAAGCAAAAACTGAAGGGGGTGCGAAAAACATCTGTAACTCACCACTGCTGGTAATATATTCATTTATTCCCCCGAGGGCAGGAATATTATGACTTTTACACCTGGTTTAGGGATAATTAACCTGTATTTGATTATTCATTCAGACTTTTCGGTTTGTTTTTGATTAATGGCGCTATTTCCGGTCAAATAAGCGAACGGCATGTTTTCGTAACTCAAAAGTTCTGGCCCTTGTTCGTAGGCGGACCAGTCTTGGCTGTGTTGAACTACGGCTTTATAAAGGGTCTCCCATGCCTGGGCTCAATGAATTCCCAATGAGGTGTAATGTTTTTTAGAGAGACTCTTTCGTGTAGAATCGGGCAGTCTGACCAGAAAAAATATCCTCGCGAAGACACGTCAGTGGCGTACGCCTTGTTTCGGAAAACACGTATGCAGGGACGCTATTGGTTGGGCAATAGAACTACTGTTCCTATTAAAATGCGAGGTTTTACGTCCTGTTAACACACGCCAAATTTCGAAGCAATATCTAAAGCGCTTTTTGAAAAATTTCAAAATAACGGTTGGAAAAAAATTTTGAACATTCTGTAAAAAAATTTTATGGGCTGCGGAAATATGTTCACATGAATTTTTCTTCATGAAACGACCGTGGGAATCGCATCCTGATATATTAGCATGACATTAAGGAACACCCTGTACTTTAGCATTGCGGTTTTTTGACTGAAATAGTATAATTACAGTACTTTCGTTTATCGGTCGCCCACCTCCTCCCCATTGTGAACCCAATCTGCAATTTATCAATGAAAAGACCTTGCTGCTCCTCCCTCTAGGGTCCATTGGCCGGTTTCTCGTGATGTGCTCACCACGGCAGCAACCACGAGCCTTCAGGTAATATCGGCCTGGTTTGGTGGCAACACCATTGTTTCTGGGACACCCCGTATAACGGCGGTATAAAGAACGACTAGAATTTCGACGTTCTGCAAACGAAGATGAAATAAGCAATTTGCCTTTCGATGGAAGGGCAATTAATTTTTGAACGGGGATATTATCCTTTTAAGAAGCCGAGTTAACAGGCAGAAAATTTTTGAAGATTCGTATCGGGGCTTGATAAAGGGCTCGTTATGTCCTTGTGTGTACATGGGTCCGTGCATCGCAATGGCCAAACTTCTCCTTTGTTACAGCTAAAAATTACCCTTTTCCGAGTCTGAGTCACAGAACTAGGGAGCAACCGATTCCTTTGTCTAATATAGACGGAGAAAAGTTTTTGTTTTATCGCCATTTCCATCTATAGATACAAGAATTAACATGTTTTTCCACTGGAAAAACTACAGACTGATCAAACTTTGATCGCACGAGCCTCAGATCTAGTAAGGTAATTAATCGGACTTACGATACGATCAATACCGTAACTACGACGACATCGCCGGTTCTTATATATACGTGGAATCTTAACGATACGTTGTACGGTGCGCCTTAACGAAGCTATAAATTCAGTCCATGTGAACAGACATTTCACGTTTTTTCTTCAGTTCCAAAGTTTAAGCCGGACTTAGACTTCGTTAGTTCGGCTTGCGGCTGTACTGCTGCCCCCTATGGCCCTATCAATCGATCAGTTACTTGGGCCTCCCTCTACCGCGGCCCTCTCAAACCTCCAATTATCGATCGTTATTAGCGCGTTTCCGCGGCAACATGTAACATCAAGTTTTCTCTCTCGATCTCTCTTCGCGTGGCCGCCATGTTCAATTTTTGCACGTTTCGATAGCAATTGTTTTTTCACGGATATTTCGAACAGTATCGGCGACGTTGCCGATGTGAAAACGTTCACTGATCAGCCCGAGACTGCCCAA
Organism: Euwallacea fornicatus; assembly: GCF_040115645.1. Lineage (NCBI taxonomy): Eukaryota > Metazoa > Arthropoda > Insecta > Coleoptera > Curculionidae > Euwallacea > Euwallacea fornicatus. The sequence goes on from NC_089557.1 coordinate 957,993, forward strand.
CCTTGCCACAATTCAGCCGACCCCGCATCTTAATTCGGCTGAAACGCCCGCAAAACTGACACCCTGTACAAGTTGCGTTCTTACGGGGCATTGACGCATACGGCCTGAAATAAAACTGCACGATTTAATAATCAAAGAACTGTTTTTTTTTTATTTTTATTTAAATCTCAATAAGTTAGTAATTCCTATAATTGTCAATAACCGAAAATAACGTTACGGTACTTGTTTATAGACGTTAGAAATATACAGCATGAAAAATTCAACGGAAGCTTCGCTTAAACGTTGAAACCTTCGTAGTTTCGAAAAAAGTCGAGCTTAAAGTGAACGGATTTCTGTGAAAGACGCTGTGCTCGCTCTTGAGCCGAATATAATGTTAATTTGTTCAGTAACGTGCATTGACAAGTTTAATACAAACGCCTCTATAATACACTTTGCATTAACAACGGTTTGAGCTTAGTATAATACCTCTTTATTTCTATGTGAGCCTACGGCATCCATGAGTCGCTAGGGATGAGATCCTCTACAACGAAAATTGAAACAAACGTGTGCTCTCTAGGTAAAGTCAAAATACTGAGGAAAGTTCAATGCACATTACTCCACGATGATGAGTAATCAATAATAATAAATTTTAAGTAGTATCACGGTATGTAAAATTCATTAAAAGTCTATCATTTTTTTGTTTTAATATTACGAAAGCTCTTTTATGCGACGACTACATTCTCCAAAGAGCGCGCGTCGCGCGTCGCCGTCGATTTTCGCTCGAAATCGATGTCCAAATAGTGCAACGCATTCACAATTCTCTGGAACATTCGCGAGACTTCGGCGACAAACAGGCGCGCCGCCGCCGCCAACAGGACCACTACGATCGCCAGGCCTGCGTAATACGAAACGGCAAATTCGCGGGAGGGCTCTCCCCCTCCATCCTCATGAGTTCTCGGAGCGGATTGGCTCTGGAGCCCCAAATGAAGCCATGAGGAGGAAGACCTGTTGAAGAACGACTACTGACTGCGGTGCTCGGAAACTGGCTCGCAACCTACCTGGATCATTCCAGCTCGTTCCCCTCCACGAAGTGCGTCCTCACTTCCAAATGGGCGGCCAGATCGAGCACCAGGTGTTGCAAAGAGGGGTGCTCGAGCAGTTCGGCGTCGGGCAACGGGGGTTGGCACCTCGGCCGGTACTGCCTGCCTCTGAACGCTCGGTGGAGGTGCAGAACGACCTCGCAGAACACGTAGCGCAGCAGCAGGAGTCGCAGAAAATCGTCACCGAAGAACTGAAGATATGACAAATCCACCCGTGATCTGGTGAAGAGCCTGGAGGCCTCCGTGACGAAACGATCCACGAACGACTGGCAGCGCTCCCAATGATGGATCGCTATGCTGGTGATGTTGCAGCAGTAACAGAAGGCGGTTAGTGGTGAGTGCAGGAACAGCGTGAAGAGGGATCCGTTGTGTTGTTGGTCTTTAAATAAACAAATGGATGTTGCAATGACGCGGGGGGTGGAGAGGCACGGCGTACCTTGGAAGGCAGGGGGTATGTCTTGGGGCGACATTAAGGTGACTAAAGGCTGTCCGAAATACCTAGGTATGTGTTGAAAAACGAAACTATTGTCAGAGTCCACTATCACGAATAAGGGACGTCTCGTGAAAGGGTACAGGTCACCGGGGTAAAGGCAGTGTACTTCTTTGGTTTTCTTGTGCTCGCCCTCGCGTTTGCTGCTGGTGGCAACGCCCCCCAAGTCGTAACCCACTGCGAATTAAAATCGGGTCAGGGACGATTGATTTATTAAGCAATGACAACGCTCCGGAGGACAGGAATAGCCCGAATAGCCGATCTAGCTAAATTTAAAACAATCTATTATTTACGGGGAGTTTATCAGTATTTTTAAGGATTTTCCTTCGGGATGAAGAAATTACCCCCCTTTCTTTGTTTGAACGGAACGCGCACATGGCTTTCTTTAATGACTGCAAAAAAATGTGATCCGACAACATTGCGCACAACCCAGAGCGTATGAGAGTAATTTATTCGTTGATAAATTAGCCGATGGGCGTACCATATATACTATATACAGGGTGTCTCACATTAATCCGGTCACCGGAGGTTCCTTGTGTCAAAATCATTAGACTCCCCTTATGGCGCTTTTTTCTTTGGCTCTTTCTGCCCATTACGCAGGGTGTTGGTGTCCGTAAGAAAAACTTTTGCTAATAACTGGGGTGTCTCTTAACATATTTTAACGAAGTTTTTAATGATGTATTGTGCAATTGGATGCACATTTACTGTGATATAAGTTAAAAAAAACATTGGAGAAACGATGGAGGAAAAGGGAGGGTCGAGTGCACGTTTTTCTCCCAACTTTTGTGGTGCATCTGTTTAGTTGAAGAAATTGGCTGTTTCTTTATCTGGATTTGATCGTTCCTAGAAAATGTTTATTTGCAGCACACTTTAGAAGATATTTCGCCTTATACCCCCACCCCCACCCCCCTCAAAAAAAAGACGTTGATTCCATTATTTATTTATTTGCCCACACCAGAAAGACGAAATTTTACAAATTGTCCTCAACGCCTCAGATGTGGCACAAGGACGGTTGGTTGCCTTTCCAATGGAAAATCGGGACATCGATAAGTGCAACGTCCGCTATGTACTGAAACGGCAATAATGTGCGATCTAGAACTATATGGTCGACATAAATAAATAATGAATGCCACGTATTGGGGAGCAACGAGGTGAAATATCCTCTAAAATACGCTGTAAATCAAGTTTTCCAAGAATGAAGAGATCGAGATAAAGAAACAACAAATTTGAATAACTGAACAAATGCGACATTGGCGTGCGCAAAAAGACTTGTGGGAAAAACGCTTGCACGACCCCCAGTTTTCCCAATTTTTTCTCCAAATTTTTTTGCTCGACCCGAAAGTTTTATTGTTTTTTTCGCATAAGGAATCGCCGGTTAACGGAACGTCCTATCAACACGAGACACCCTGTATGTGCGTATACGGCGCCCTCGAAATCGCTCGAATGGCACCGAAAACGAGTTCGTGCGAGCCGGTGTGCGCTGAGACTTTCAAAGACGCCCCTGCGTTTTGCGGCGCGCCCCCGATAATTTACTCTCAACAATTTAAATTAATCGCTTAACGATTGACATTTTGTCCTAAAACCGGACCTGCCCCGAGCGCCTGCGCAACGAAGAAGCTTCAGCAATGTTTTTCCCCTGAAAACCGCATTTGCTTCACAAGTGATGGAATTGAAAACTCACTGTCTTCCGGATGTTTGGACGTCGAGAAGCACCCATCACAAGAGAGGTACAGCAACAAAGCGCCGTTGGCTGGCAGTTCCTTGAATCCGCTGGCCAAAAAGACCAGAATTTGACTCAAAGTCGGCTTGTAGAGGAGGTATTTGTGCGGATTCTCCCTTCTCGACGGTCGATCGCCGTTCTCCAAATATCTACACCGATAATGAAAATGTCTACCATGGGAAATAAACGAGAGCTGGTGCAAAACGTTATCAGATAATGCAATTCAATTAAATCTCACAACCGCGAATTCGGCCCATAACGTCCCCAAAGAAACCCACATCGGCTTAACGAAAATCGCCCAACAATCAACTACGCTTTTGTGATCTCAGGACGCTAGATGTTTAACCACAAAACCCATTTTATTTCGTCCTGAAAGGACGACCGTCGACGGAACAAACACAGCCAACATCACAACAAACAATGCCTGCACGTGGGCAACACTGTACATGCCGACAATGAAAGAAGCTCCGCTGCAATTGGCTACGTTTATCTCGAAACTTTGCGGGTATTTTTCAATTCGTCGAACGCGTTTCGCGAGTGTGCGAGAGTCTGTTTGTTTTCAGGAGCCCAACCGTGGTAGTCCGATTGAGCCCCGGACACTTTGTACGTCCTAAACTTTTCGAACTTACCCTTTTTGCCCCGGTATACCGTACGGCACCCTCCCCGGGGCCGGGGAGGCATCATAGATATGATTGAAATCCTCCTGCGGTTCCCGCTCCAGCGTCTGTATCATCCTGAACATGTCCATCGTGAGCTCCGAAAATTTCACTTGTTCAGTGGCGCTGCCCACAATTAGGATCTCTTGTAGCGTTAAATTCATATATTGATTTTTTTCTACCGGTGGTGTTGTGAGTGGACTTAATCTTCGAAATTGCAGCGTTATTATAAACTAAAGCAAAGAAAAATGCCCTATTACCTATGGGATAAAACAATAGGGTTTGTATCCGCGTGCAGGACCGAAACCAAGGAGTCGGCAGTAATAAATGCCTTGATCTCGTCCAGGACCAGGCTCCATTCGATCTGGTCGTCCGGTTCGTAGGTACTGGTGTAGTCGGCGATATGTCTGTCTAATTCTACTATCAATTCTCTAACTAATTTCATTCGTCTAAGCAACAGGCACACCACTATGAAACGCGCGTAGTATCGCAACTTTTTCACCATCAGTTCCGACCTAAAAGCTCTATTAAACCAAATAGGGGGCGTCGTTATAAGCAAACCCACCTGTCTTCCTTTGCGGCCCTCGAATAATAGGCCCTGCCTCGAATCGCGGAATAGAACGAGTATGCTTCATTGAGATAATTTGTTTCGCTAGTCCTCAAACTGAAAGAAGACTTATGAGCGCGTGTGTTTTTTAGGTCGTTTCGGACTCACTAATAGTGATAATAGAGCTGTCCAATTTTGGAGGCGATTTCCCCTATTTGCCATCGCTTCAAGCCGTACTTTGTGTCCAGTATTTGCCGGTGCTGTTGCTGGAACTTCCACAGTTTAGTGTAGATATCGAAGGTCCTTCCGAAGTAGGCTTGCCACTGCTTGTGCCCATATTGAGGTAAGTCTCTGAAATGTAAGAAATTTCGTCGAATTTGGCAACGATGTTTTTTTTTTTTTTTTTGTTGTGGGAGAAAAGCCCGGATTTCTTTTATCTATCGTTCTAACTCGCAACAATAGTGCCGCTCGAGGCTTAAGCGAAACTGGGGCAGCCCATTGAGCCCTGGCCCCTACGTGCACACACTCATCGGCCCTTACCGTAACCCATTGAATAGCTGCTTGGACTTTTCCAACAGATGCACAAACTCGACGACGATTTTCCTCTCGTGTTCCTCCATTCCGGCCATCCTGACCATTTTCCCGTGTTTCACCACGATTCCGTCGGCGTCATCGCGTGAACGATCGAAAAAATGGCCCGGCGTCGCGACGGCGAACCGCTGCGACCGAAAATCGAACGGCGGACATGGCGACGATGACGGACGACGGTGGCGGCGACGCCGGTAGCCCTGCGAACCCTTTGGAACGCGTCGTGCGGCGACAATGCGCCCTAAAGGGTTCTCAGGGTTGCCGGGGGTTGGAGTAAACTGTTCGCAAGGACAGTCGAAGCGGGACATTTTTAAGTCATTTTTGACTTTTGGGAGGCTCGGATTGGGGAAATTTCCTGGCGGATTTTCGCGAACGAGGGAGTTTTTGAAAGTCCGCTCCTCCTAGAACAACTGGCGAACGCTCCTCTCGGGAGGAAATTGTCCGTTAGTCTGACAAGTTGTTGCCACGGGGGCTCTAAATGGTTAAAAAATAATAATGAAAAACCCGGCTCTCTCCGCAAGAGAATGGATTAGACAAAGAAAGACTTAACTAGAGGTCAGCGTTCGCGAGAGAGACAGGTGCATCCATTTGTCTAAATATACTCGTTCTTATCTAAGAAAAACGCCTAACACGCTCTCGCAAGTAATGTTACAACAACAGCTCCGGAAGCCGTATTGACCACTTTCGCGAACGCTTTAGGTGGGTTTTTCCTCATTATTTTTATACGAGAGGAGATCAAAATACGTTAGATAACAGTAACAACGAGACGTTTATTAAGTCAACATTTTTTCTCTCACAACATGAGCTATGACTAGTGCAATAGCAGTACCAAACAGGAACAAGGTGCCTGGCAGAGACCTCCTGATATTCTCGGACTCTGCAAAACGAAAGTTTGGTTTTTAGGCTAAAATCCGGCGAAAACTCGCAATAACAGTTACTCATGCGAATGTGGAGGAATGAGTAATATGTGGAGACATTTGATTGTGTGCGATACATTGAGGGAACGGGCACAAGACTAGTTATAAATAATTGAGTGTTATAGCAAGCACCATTAGCGAACGGATTATTTGTGATTTTTGATATTATCTGAAATTACCGGAATTCGGATCCTGATCGTCATCCGATAGGACAATATCTAAATAAAAATTAAATTAAAAATGTTTCCCTTAAAAAAAAAAAATGAACCCTTACTGGATCTTTTCGGTTTGCTCCTCTCGTCCTCAATGGCCCATCCCAAGCTTCGCTTTATGCCCATCTTCCACCTAGTATATTTCATATCTCGAACTGGAATAAATAATCAACAAACATCTTTACATTTTGTTTACACATTACCGTCTGGGCTTATCGATGGGACAAACACGTCGTTCGGCGTAGGCTTAATTTTGTCCGCGTCCCAAACTTCCACCCCTTTAGCACTCCCGGCCGCTATGGCTGCTCCCAACGCGGTTGTCTCCAGCATTGTAGGTCGCACTAAGACACGGTTTCTTTTCCTTGCGTTTTGCGTTGGGAAGCAAGCTTACCTACGGGTATTCCGCAATAGTCCGCTTGCATTTGCATTAGATAGTCGTTGGTGGTCATGCCGCCGTCCACCAATAGTTTCCTCAGGGGTATGCCACAATCCAAGGACATGGCTTCCAGGACATCTCGCACTTGATAGCAAACGCCTTCGAGGGCTGCTTTCACCAAGTGGCCGGGTTTAGTTTCTTCGGTTAGCCCGCAAATGACACTGGAAATGAAAGATTCTACGTGAGAAATCGAGCGACGTTTCGACCAAAGAATCGGCCTTGTCAATTCCGAGTTTCGGAGTGACGTTTTTATGAAGTATATTGCATTCTATCTTGGCTTATAATTCGTATTACGACCGCACACTATTGGGGAGGTAAAAGAATTTTCAGATCATAAATAGTCAAAGAAATTTGTAAGGGTAGAAGGGTTCATAAAATTTAATCCGGCTCTGGAGTTTAACGCACGCGAAACAAATGTTGACGATATGGTGAATGAAACATATTCCCCCACGTGTTTCAAGCACATGTTCCATTGCCGCTTGTTTATATTTTATTATCAATCTTGAATTAAGATTGAACGCGGTCAAACTGTAATTTTTCTATCAAGCTTATTTTACTTAAAATTGTGTAATCAAATTAAACACGCTTGTTAAATGTTGATGACATTGGAGATCGCAAATACCTACATTATGAGTGTTTTGAACTCGCACAAGTTTCAGCCGTTTACCGGGAGGTGTCTCCACAATATGCGACAATCTGCTAGAAATATTAAACGGGTATTCAAGTGTTTCGAGAATACGGTAACAATTCGTCTTCAGTAGGGTCTAAACTGATCCACTGTAGCGAGTGATGAGTCAGGGATATGATCACTGATTATAATCCGCTTGGTGCAAGGGGATCGCAACCCCCTTGCGTCAAATGTCTGACGCTACAACTGAAGACCCTCTGAATCGTAATAGTAATAACGGTGTTACTGCATTATTAGTACGGTAAATGACTGGGTAAACGTCCAATTCATCATTTTGCACCCGGGTTTATTGTATGAATTTTGCAAGTGGGCAGCTATTAATCTGGCTAAAACTTGTATAATTCGACGCATACAAGTAGGGGGGAAACTTGCGAAATTGAAAAATGAAAATTGAATTTTTAATCACTTACCTTCGCGCATCTTTCCTCCAATACGGGGCATACAACCCCGAAAAAGCGGGCACGAACACAACCTCCCCCGATTCCGTCGCACTTTGGGCTATTTCCGCACTCTCGGTCACATCTTTGATAAGATTAAGGTTATCTCGTAACCATCTAATTGAAATGCCTGCAAAATCACAAATTTTTTTCCCAATATTGGTATTTATCGATGGTTCTAAAAAAATACAGCTTGCAAAATTCGATTTGTTCGTGAAAACTTTCCAAAGCAGTTCGACTATTGTGAATATTGAATATGTGCAACAAACTTAACAACCTGCAATTGCAACGGAGCCTTCCAGGGCATAGACTGTGGGCTGATTTGGCCCTAATTTGTAACCCACTGTAGTCAGCAAACCGTGAGTCGAGTGCACCATCTAGAAACCACAGTGTCACCACTTGTAAACGACTGACTGAAAATTACTTGCGCAAGTCCCAGTGTTATACAAAATAAAACACCCAGTTCCATAAGTACTTTTTGCTTGCCCCACTTTGAAACACAATTGGCCTACTAAAGCTGCCTGCTGATCGCCCAAAATCTGTACAAAATCATTGAGAATTTGTGAGAAGTGGCTTAAAGGGGTATTACCCCAGCTACTGGTACTCCAGACAGCCTGAAGCCCTCAGCAATGTACCCATAAATCTCTGAGGACGATCTTATATCAGGTAAAATATCCATTGGGATGTTGAAAACTTTACACAATTGCGTGTCCCACTTTAGGGTCTCAATGTTCATAAGCATGGTTCGTGAAGCATTAGTACAATCAGTTATATGAAGACCCCCATTTTTTCCTCCAGTTAGGTTCTGTATCATGATTAAAAAAAATTGTTCTTGTGACAAAAATTGTGTAAATCATTTGTTTGTGTACCCATATAAGCCAGCTATCAATATTGCCGAAAAGGCATCTCCCTTCCTTTATTGCCTCTTTTACACCTTTCACATTGTCCATCATCCATTTGATTTTTAAGGCACTAAAATAAGTACTGACTGGTAGACCGCAGGTGTACTGAAGGAAATTTTTGTCTTTTTTCCCATGTTGAAGAATCTCGTCAACAATGCTGGAAGTCCTCATATCCATCCATACTAAAACCAACGAATCCCGGTGAAATATTTTATCCTGCAAGAACGAATTACTTACCCAAAGCATTACATAAAGGTTTCCCAGTGGTTTTATCCCATAAAACAGTGGTTTCTCTTTGATTAGTGATCCCAACAGCAACAATATCTTCAAAATCTATATTAAGTTTCATAAGGTTATCACAGGTAATGTCAATGGTCTCTTTTACAGCAAGAAGAATGGCCATGGGGTCCTGCTCGAACCAGCCTTCTTGTGGGCAGATATGACTGACCTCCTTTTGGTGATAAGTTAAAACTTCTGCAGTCTTAGAAGCAAACACCTTTGAGGGTCAATAAGGAGAATTAATTTTGGGGTATTAACAAGGTAAGGTGGAAAACGACTTACTAAGAATCTGGTACTCGAAGTGCCCTCGTCAATGGACCCTATCAAGGGGCCGTATTTTTCTCTAGTGGTCAATCCCATATCAATTTTAAATCGAGATATATTAAAGGATATAAGACCGCACGAAACTAGTTTAATTGCTTTTAATGAGTAAGATCAAATTAGAAGTTAGTGACTTTTGGATGAATTTGTTAAATCGGAAATTTACATATTCAATAACAACCAGAAATAATAATTTAAATATTTTTTCGCTTTTTTTTCTAACCTCAACAAACAATTGTGACAACGTTTGACGTTTGTCATAGCCTTTCGCGTTTCACGTCGTCAAAAATTAGCTACTTTTCGTGAATACGTGTGCGAGAGTATTATTTAAATAAAAAAGTGATAACTGTCACTGTCAACCTGCCGTCCATTTTGACCAAAATATATGATGAGACGTAATTGTTGTATGATCAAGAGGGGAAACTCCTTCGTCAAATTGTCAGGAAATAGCTATTTCCAGACTAAAATTAGCTGGACATAGTATTTTCCCGCTTTGAGAGGCATTTTACACTATTTTGGAGTGAAATGAAAAAACCATACTAAGATTTCAATCGTTTAATTATCCATAAGTGGGTTTCACTGAAACATTTGATTGAAAAGGGATAAAACATAGATTACATTATTTTTTTCTTTAGATAAGCAAAATGTTTAATTTTATACCTATATACAGTTTCAAGATCCAACATGAATGAATCAACAATTAAATAGAAATAGGAATCTGTAGAAATCGTGGAAAAAATGCAACCTATTTGGAGTCGTACATGCGCAAAGTAAAGCGTTTGTCTTCTTCAGAAAGACAACTTAAAACTAAAATAAATAATCCTTAATCAGTACCTAACAAATTTGCTTTATACAAAAAAACTTTAACAAACTATAAGAAAACGTAATATAATTAATATTGAACTTTGACTAGAGTCGATAATAGAAATAGTAATAGGTATTGATAATTACTGACATAGAGGGTTCGTTATTATTATATATAATTAGAAAAAAGAGAACAGATTATTGCACAAAAACTTTACAATAACGAAATAATTGTATAAACACGCATTATATAAATTTCATTACTATAATAGTACACCCCGTGTATCTTAATCGAAATGACACTTCTCCTACAATATAATAATAATTAATAATTTACGTAGGTATTATATAAGAAGAATTACAAAAATTTGCTGCAATTATCACAAGAAATCTAGTGCAGGTTTTGAAGTAAAACATCATATTTTTGTAATTCGCTTTTAAGTCGCTGCTGCTCATACAAGGTGTCCACTTTTATTTGCTACGTTTCTCCTCAAAATTAAGACTGTTTTTACACTGTTGTCACACTGATTGCACACGTACTTATATAGTATAGAATAGATACACCACCTCAAATCTTAATTTAGTACACAAACAATAAAATAACACACCCTGTATTTTGCTTTATAGTTGTGTGGAACGAACTCCACTGTTGCGCTGGAGCGTCATGGAGTTCAAGTTCCTTGTTGTTGTGAGGAAAGATAATATCATGGGTTTGCTTGTCATCGAAAAGGGTAATTTTATAGAGAGCTAATCCTCAATTGTCCCCAAAATATTGCTTCCAAATGATATTATTTGAGACGATATGACAAGAATTACAACACTTTAGGCCCAAAGCATCAATAAATTCCTCAGTATTTACACGTAGGTTCAGAGAGCTTCGCTATACACAGAGTTGAACATTGAATACATTGAACTTTGTTAATTTGGAGCGTTTTGTCTGTCAATCAACCCTTACGGAATAATTCGTTATACAGGAAACATCATCGTTGAACAGCGCATCTACAACTGGAGGATAAGTGTGTATGTGTGTGTGTGTATGTGTGTGTGTTCGTGTGTGTGTGTTCGTGTGTGTATGTTGTGTGTGTGCTCGCGCCGTCGCCACAGTTCGGCTGTAGAGAGAGCTAGGACCACCTTAAGCATACAACGTTTCTTTAATCTTAAACAGTCAAAATTGAAACCAGAGGCCCTGGATTATAGAAAACACCTCGTTCCCCTTATATTTTAAGCATAGTGCGTACTAGTTAAATTCATGTAAGTTATTCCCTATACACTGAAAAGTCCTACATGATGTTTATATGGTAATAAGAGAGATAGAGATAGAGACTAGGTAAAAACCTCGATGGCACTCATAGGCTGCTCTATGAGAGCAAATTAAGAGGCTCCGGCAACAACCACGTCAAACAAATGCTTTCGCGAGGAAAATTGTTAATGTCAGTGGAAATGCGCTTTCACTTGTGTTTTTGAAGAGTGTCGAATGGCATACAGGCACCAGTCAGTGGAGGTACCATCGGGGCTATTCGAGATTATTTCCTTGAGGAGACAATTCAACAATAAGCATCTCGATAGTGAGCAGAATTGCCCTGTCAAAAACAATCCAACGTATTTAATACGGGACTCGAACAACCAGAATGTGCGACAAAAGGGCCGACTTACATTGCCAAATTGACGTAGAGAGCTTTGGACGGTCATTTTGCTGTGCACTTGGCGAGACCTTGAGAGATCACCCTGAAGTTATTCAGGTGCAAGAACGAACAAATTGCTGTGGATTGTTTTTGTATAGAGAGACTTGCGGTTGGGGCTTGTTCACTGCTTGACGTAATAAATTAGTTAATTTCTTTACATATTATCATATAACTACTTAGTAAGATTTTTGGCTAAAGTTGCTACTCCAAGTACTTACATTCACTTCGGTGTGCTCTGAACGTTATAGTGACAACTTGCATTTTAAGTAAACAGAATCACATATTATTATGGCTTACTTGCTTGTAAGAAGTTTGTTTATGAATAACTGTAATTTATTGTTTTCAGTGCTTCCTTGTCAAATAAAACGCACAAAAAATATTGAATAATACTGCGCCGCAATGCTGTTAAATTGAATGCAACACTGAGCTGTTGTTACGGGACTTGTATACATATATATGTATATATATATATATATACATACATATATATGTAGAACCTGGGCATTTTGCGGACACGACAAGGAAACTATGAAACCCAACTTTTACCTAGCTAGAATTCATTAGTTTCGACGCCCTTTTTGCGCACATTCGATCCTTTTCAAAAGTTTTTTAAACAGGAAATCTATGAGATCCACGTACGCAAAAGGGGCGGCCGATAAATAAGTACACCAATAAGATTTACGTACAAGTGTTCCGGTATCTATAATATTATGTATAAAGCTCAGGTTTGAGGTCACGCGCATTTCGCGCAGCCCCCACTTTGACTCCAGCCTCTGGCAAGTTTGTTTCGCGAGAGGGAAATATGCGTAAAAGCGCTCAAAGAACCGTGGAACTGGACTAAAACAACAAAACTGGATTTTTCCCGTGCACATTTCAAGCTCGGGAAACCTCCAAGCCGAAGAGTTTTTTTTTTAAGACTCGCACCGCCAACAACACACATTTTAAACGATTAGTTTATTTATGCGAGCTGAAACCGAAGGCTGCGCCCCCGTTGCCCCCGCTGCGATGGAAATGGACGTTTTGCCATTTGCTGTCCCGCTTGTGCCACACTCTGCTCTCTTCTGATTGGTGCGTGTGGGCCTGACCATGTCTTGCGTCGAAAAAGCCATTTTTGAGATTCGAACTAGACGGTAAAAATTTACACTCACTTGTCCATGTACTGCGTCAGCCTCACGTAAGCGATACACGCAGCGTCTTCTCCCAGGAGATGCACGTGAGGATTCAGGATGGTCGTGTTCACTGCTTTGCAGTTTTTGCCCAACACTGAAATTGCGTTCAGATTTGCAAACAACTAACGCGGAGATTATGTAAAAAAAAGCAGCGCACCGTTATCAAAATAGAACTTGTGGAAATCCATGCCCTCGACCAAGTTGCCCATTGCCTCCGGTTCGAATGCAGTCAGGTGAGGATCGCAAATTTTCCTACAAAAAAAAACACATTAAAATGCCCACTTTGCAGTGGAAAAAAAAAGGGAAAAACTCGAAACATTTGGCAACCTGGCATTTCGTGGCCTAGCACAGCCCCATCTAGAGCTTTTTGTCGCACCTAAACGGAACGGCCATGCTAGTTTGACAAGCGAGCATCGCGGTGTTGCAATTTACTGCGTGAGTTACGGAATTTCACGAATGTGACTCACACTATTAGATTTCGAGATTGAATTAAATCTGTTTCAACGTGAGGTAAACTATTCGCGGACCGACAGAAACATGCACAAAATACACATTTCTGACCGGCCAGTGCTAGTTTTCTACACCGCAAACCGACCAACAGTGCTGTTAGTCCCAAATTGTCCTTAATCTTCTCTTGTTACTTACGTGTAAGCTTCAAAATCTCCGGTATTGATCGCTTCTATCAGTTGTTCGGTCATTTTGATTATTTCTTGGCGTCGAGCTGCGAACAGACATCACCCTTATTAAAACCCGCTCCGACCCCCTTAAGGTAACAACGGACAGCAATCACAACATCCATTATAGGAACCACTACTACAGTGTATAGTACCAAGTACCACTGGTTTATACGTGAAAAACACTGTTGTAAGAGGCGTAATTTCAACAATAAGTATCCAAATTCCATGCATTTACATATTATTTAAACAAGCGAATAGGAAAATCTCTCGTGTGTTGAGTTCAACGTATGTGTATCATACAAGTAATAATAAACATCATAGTTCTACTAATACGGAAATTTACTAAAGCTCTCGTCACTACACAGCTCTTAGAATAATCTTTGAATTGGAGCAGCCAGAAAGCACATCAAAGAGGTCTCTAGCCATGAGTTTTAGTACTACCTTGGTAATGGCAAATCGTCATACCTGACATTTGCGAATTTGTCGATAGTTGCGAAAAAGGCTTGTCCGGACACACAATCCGAATTTCTATAATATGCATAATAAAGCGACCTGTTAGTATTATGTCAGTTTCAACATGCGGTTTTAGTTCCTTCTGTCAGATTGTTACAGTACTTAAAACCACTCAAATAACGGAAAACAACGAATAAACGCACTTACAGAGCTGTGTTTATTACTTTTACTTCCCATAAAAAGGGGAAATTTCCCTTGAAGTGTCTTTTTTAAATCTGAAAAACGAATAAACACATAACAATCTGACACTAAAAACTGTCGATTTTGGGGTGTTAAAAACACGAAAAGAAAACCAAAATAAGGCGACATGGTTAGTGGAAACGAAAGTACCAATTACCTTCTTGTACTAATTGCTGCAGCTAAGGACAGGATTCTACAATTAGAAGGCAAATCTGTGCAATAGCGTAGTTTCAACGCGAGCGGCAGTTAAAAATTTAGAATTTTCTATTTTCATATAAATTTTTCGAGATATAACGTTTACCTTCTCCATCACTGGACTGCAGCCGGTGGTAGGCCACAGATTCGTCTAAGAGGGAGAGAGAGAGAGAGAGAGAGAGAGAAAGAGAGAGAAAAAAAGAGAGAGTGACATACAATTTCGTCATACATGCACCTCATGCCACAACAAAAATGTATTTTGCTGGTTAAAGGACTTTTACAACTTGTTGTTTATTTAAGGGGAATTTTCGTGCAAAGTGGAAATCCTACTACAGCGTGCCCGATTTAATACCCACCTGCCGACCTGCAAGGCAACATTTGCCGTTTTATGGCAGATTCGACCCATTTTTCAACGTCTCTTTGCGCCAAATCCCTTCCTAACATGCCGCGGCATGCATGAAAAAAATTCATAATCAAGCTGGGCCATGCAAAAACGACAAGGAGACACGTTCGGTCGTAACTTTTCGAAATCACCGACATTTCATCGTTATATGAGTATAAATGTTCTATTTAAAAATTGCAGTTGCCGCCCACTTTTGATGAGGTCGATAGGCGTTGCCTCAAATTTCGCGCTGGTTGTTTATGGCAACAATTAAGTCTTTGACATTTGTCAATTGCCGCTCGTTTGTCACAAGGCGCAGTAGGAAGTGCGGCAACGTCGCGATCGGGCTGCTGGTCGGCCATTTTGCATCGGTATTAACGAGCTATACTGGGATTGTTTGTCGTTATGTCGATTGAATTGAAAACTCCCCTGTAAACGATTAGTGGGCAAGTGGCACACGTTTCGGAAATCGACGTCGAGGAGTTGGGGAGGACGCAACGGTGATTAAGGTACGGAACATCGAAATAACTGGCATTGTCCCGTTCGTACCTGCGACTTCCACATAAAACCTCAGTTCTCCCAGTAAATTCCTTATAGTTGCGGTTAAAGAATGAAACAACACATTATTAAAGCAAAAGCAAAGCAAAACGGGGTTAAGGCGAAACCAAAAAAAAATCACGCGCACTTACAAAGAATTACCGATTCTTCCGCGTCCAGCAAACGAGGTCGTTTTGAAAGAGGACCTGAATCGTTTCCAAAAATGACACTGTCTTAATTAAAACGCTTTAGATGACCGGCGAATGAAGTGCGCCATTAGCAACACTGCACAAACTCGTTTAATTATCACGTTATTTTGGCAAAAAAGAAAAAAAAAACAAAAAAAAAAAACATCCACGGTTAGTAATCTAAAGGGAACACTGGGGACCCACTCGACCCTAACCTTGAACGCTTTGCAACAGCGCCTGGCCCAAATTCAGCGGGCCCTTGACGGCTACGGCAACACTGCTGGACGGTGGCGAGCCGGAGTTGGGGCCTGCGCCCCTGGGCGACTGCGGGGGAGTGCCGGGGCCTGACAGAGCGAAAAAGTCAAGAAATGCCACGTGCGACTCGTGGAAACAATTATTATCTCTCTGAGATTCCCACAACAAAATTGCGCATCTCTAAGGGGGAACTTTCTAAACAAACTCCAAAGCGAACTCGTAAAAGTTAATTCTCCCTCCCTCTGGAAGATGCTGTTATTTTGAACTTTTTAACTTGCACGTGTATAAACTCTTTTTATTGGCTGTTAGGTGGGGAAGCGGATAGCGCGACTTAGGCAGGCACACATACATACACGCATACACTTAAGTTTGACGTAACAGTTGTGACAGGTACGTACTTTCACGCCTCTTCGAGGCCCCCAAGACCGCGGCGAGGGCCGACATCGTGTTTCCGAAACACCCAATTTTGAACGCGTTTTCTGACCGAAGAGAGATCACCACTGTCCGGTCTCAATAAATCGTCGAGAGTGCGAATCTCGAATACATTGATACAGCAATTAAAACAGCGCTAAAATTAACCGAATCAGTGACGGTGACTTTAACAATGTTCGGTTAGCGGGTCCCGGTTAGAACTAACTCTCGTTGCTCTGTCACTGATCCAAAATTAAACTGGCGCTCTTTCGATGAAAATCTAAGTGGGTCCTATTAATAGACGCACCTATCGATATTTCTTGTTTACTCTCTCGTGTATGTGCATATGAGTGGGCTATTGGTGTTTGGCGATTTTGAGCGGCCGCTAAAAGATGCCCGCGGCCAGGAAAAAGTCGTCCAGATATTTTCTTAAGACAATCGAATAATAAACAATCCGAGAGCGGATGCGTAAACGGGTGATAAACAATAATAATCAAAATCGGACGAAATTATTAAGAACGTGTTTGTTTAGTCGGAAATATCCAGGGTGACACTGATGACGGAAGAAACGGACGCGTGGGAATTTCAAAAACAAATCAAATGGTTCGCACATGTCCGGGATTATTGACGGCGTCCTTAATGGGTTGGGAATTGTTTTTCAAATCCAGGAATTAACGGCCTCGAGCGTCTTAAATTTAATACATGCACAAATTGCCCTGAGGCCCTGTGCGTTCTAAAAAATTTCCGCTCTGCTAGGCCGTGAAATTGCTTCGGCGCGAGCCCGTATGTCTTTGATGTGGTCTGCGTGACGTCTCGAGCGTAACCTAACCTCACTTAAAAATTTTCTCTATTAGCAAACTTCCAGGCACGTCCGTGGGTCCCTTTCGGCCTGCAGCCTGTCCCTGTCGCAGAAAGTTGTCTTGAACACGTGCCGAGACTGTCCTCCGCTGCTCGCCTCGCACTGTCGTCAAGCTCTGGGGTGAGTTTAGTCGGTCCGGCCTGTCCCGATTTTCGTCGAACGCTGCCGGTATCGCGAAGCAGTTGCACAACGAAATTCAAAGTGCCGCGAAATTGCAATTTCGGCACTCAAACGCGGGGAAACTTTTCGCGAAACTCTTGAAGAGAAGATTGAGTTTTACAGGCCCATCCTCCGTTCATGATCTCGCCATTCCGACAATAAGACTCAGCCACAAGGGCTCTTTGTTCGAGCGTAAACACCACTTTTTGCACTCGGGGAAACTTTACCTAACCGACGCACGAGCCCGTGCAGCCTCGGAACAAGCTATTTTTAATAAAAACCAACTGATGATGCCGGCAAAGAGAATTGCATTTTTAAGTGAGGTTAGGTTGGTTCGTTTCCGTTCGAGATCAGGCGGGACGCGTCAAAGCCCCGCGGGGTCGCACCGAGATAGTTCCGCGATCTTCTGGAGCGGATATTTTTCGAGGCACGCGGTACTACCAAACCTTTCGCCCTCGGAGGGCGTGAGCCTCGAAACGCCCCCTAACATATTTAAGGTTTATCAGGGAAATTCGTGGCGACTCATTCCAAACAAGTGCTGAGGCACAGTTACTCGCGGAATTGACCGGGCATGGGGTAAAAACGAATAAAATGGTCATGGGCCCGTATTTCTGCGGTTCTTTGCGTTGTACAGGAGACGACATACTCAGTGCAAATACAAGTATTGAGTGCGATTGACGAAGAAACCTTACAGAAATACTTCGAATTCGACAAAAATAAATAGCTGACAACAACAAGCGAAAAACGTAGACACAAAATGGACCGTACAAACATAAATGTTTATATCATTTAATCGTTTACTTGAAGAAGTTTAAGGAGAACGATTAAACATCTATAATTCAGCACCTAGGGACGCCCCCTTCGCCACAACGACGGCCTCCAGACGACCCGACGTGGATCATATCAATTTTCCGGTCACATCCTAAGAAACGTTTTCCCACACGTTGAAAACTACTATTTTTTCAATTTGCCGCGAATTCTCGACGGGGCTGAGATCTGGCGATTGGGGAGGAGAATTTAATATTTTTGGTACATTATGGATTAATCAGAAGTTTACAATGCCAGCGGAGCGCTTCGGATCGTTATCCCGTTGGAAGCGGAACACTCTCGGCACGTTCAATTTCTCTGCTGATGGTTCCAAGTTGTTTCATAAAATTTCAAAGTAGACATTTTTATCCATTATTCCCTCGGTTTGGTGCAGGTTGCCGGTACCGTTCGCTCCCGTGACACCCCATAACATCAATAATCCACCTCAGTGTTTTCCTGTTTTCGTACACTACTGTCCTGCAGCTGTGCATTTGGTGTCCTCCGTGCGATCTGCCTTCCATGGGATCCAAACAAGTTTATTTTTGGTTTCGTCTGTGAAAATGACAGTATTCCAAAACTGGGGGAGAGTTCTGCATACTTTCTTGCAAGATCGAGGCGTTTCTGTCCATTAATTTTTGAAACGGGGGGGCTCTCGGTGGTCCGCGATTAAAACCGCCTTTTCCAGAGAATTCTTATTACTGTTTCAATCGACGCAGGTCTGCCGATTCTCCGGGACACTTCGTTTGTTAAGTCCGGGACATCCTTGTGCGGACGCGTCTTTAGTTCTCGTACGCTAAATCGCTCATCCGCGTCTGAAAGTGTCGCTTTTCGCCCTCTTCCGGGCACGTCTTGTACCAATCCTCGGTGACGACATTTGTTTATTATCCCCCCGCACCGTCGGATGTGCCCTTCCTCTGTTAAATTGCCAATTTCTCGCATAGTTTTTCCGGTGCAATAATGCTTTTATTATTAAACGGCGCGTTGCGATATCGGTTTGCACACTGTTATTTGCCGGTTCTAACACATTCATGAAATAAACGAAATAGTTAAACGATTTTAGCATCAACTTATCAGTCTCATGGGAATTTGCGAAAAAAATTGTTTTGATGAATATTTACTGCCGGAACAGAAATGAATACGGTGCCGCGTGCGGTTTACTTTGCGCCTGCATTTTTTCGCTCGTTGCCGTTTAGTTTTTTGCTCTTGTTGATCTGGAGCTATTTTTGTGAGTTTTTTTTCGTTAAAAATAACAAAATGAAGGCACCTCCGTCTCGGAGCGCTTTTGTGTCTCCCTAATTCACCGACGCACCCCGTGCGTCTAACCTAAAACGTTCGCGTTACGAACTCGTTCCCTCAACGAGCAGAACCTCCCGCAAACGGCGACTCTGTGCCGTAAGGTGGATGACGAGGATTTTTTTCCTCTTGCGCCCTCCCTCCGCGGACACGCTGTACATTCTGTCCCCGCGCTTGCGACGGACGTGCATCATCTTCTGCAAAACAAAAAGCGCGGAGCCCCATTGTCTTACGGCCCTTTTGGGGGCTTTTGCCCCATGCGCGGGGCCAATATTCCGAGTAACTGTGAGAAACGGGGCGACGTCGTGCTACAGAAGAATTGGTGGCCATTTTGTGCGTTTACTTCTTAGAGTCTAACACATGCACAAGCTACCCACAGACACCACTGGCGTGCACGTAACATCAAATTTACCTTATGCGGAAAGCAAAACTATTCGATATACGACGACCAAACTTATCTGTAACACGCACATAGAAGGCGCAGTCTTATGCTGAAGAACACAATGAAATTTATCACGAGGCGAGCAAAATGTAATCCGAACAATGTACCAAAACAACGTCTCAAGTTAAAGCAATTAGTATAAGCCGGTACTGGAAAAGTTCACTTTTATTAATAATGAAAAACTATGTTGAGAAAACCTAACAGATGCCGCGTTAACTCGCTCAAACGAGCCTAGCAGGAGCGCCATGCCCCGCATACGCGTAATAATAATGCCTGGAATGCCAAGTCAATTTATTCAAATCAATTCGTTATTTCGCGATTTAATTCATTACGATAGTCCTGGAAATGCGCATCACTCTGAAATTATTTCTGGAAAACGTTTTAATCCTGCCAATTGACGCCGAAGTGTGTATCTGCGTGCAATTTAATCGGAAGGGGCTCGAACAACGAAAGACACTTTCCTCCGAATTCCGGGGAATTGGTGAAAGCGCAAATTTAGATGGCGCCCTTTCTTGGTCTCACCCCGCAGAAGAAAGAAAATTCAATTAATTATCGCCGAGACGAGATAAAACTCCAAATGGAAACGCTACATTATTAAAATACTAAGGCCACTTTTCCACCTGCTTCGTTTCGATTTTTCGCCGTTCCCAGCAGGGTGGCAGAGCTTTTAGTTCTTTCCCGACTCAATTTTTAAATGGGCCGAAATGGCGATTTGAATGCAAATTGTTTCACGGCTCGCAGAACGTCTCTGGAAACCCTAAACTTTGATTACCTCCAACTCGGGGGACGGGGGGCCATTTACGTAGCAGCGCCACGACGAAAATAGTAGACAAATTGAAAGTTAACGGCAGTCACGAGCGAGCTCGTCGACATATACAGGGCGTCTCGGGCATTCGAAAGGAATCATCTGAGCTTTCCGCTCTGACCGCACCGACACGTCTCGGTCACGGACGATCGGTCGGCCTTGCCGTCTCGGGAGGGTTGAACTGGGCCGCCTCGTGAACTGCCCACTGCTGCCGACCAAGTGGCCACTGCAAGGTCTTGGGTTGCGAGCGAGAACCTCGAGCTCTCAGCTGAACGCATCATCCGCCCGTCGCCGAGTCGGGTGGTCGTAGACGAGTCCGGCCGCGTATTAAAATTTATACCTTAGTGCAGCAATTCCCTGTACAACCTGAACTAACCTGTACAATTGGCCGGCAATTCCAGGTGCATTACTATCGTTGTCCGAACGTTAGGTTTTCGCTCTTAAAACGTATAGCACATACTTGACAATATTAAAAGGTGAATTAATACTGCGTGTTAAAATGAAAATTAATCGATGAGAACGAGACAGTAAAGTGGTAGAAAGATACGAGGATACTTTTAAATGGA
Source organism: Euwallacea fornicatus (assembly GCF_040115645.1). Taxonomy (NCBI): domain Eukaryota; kingdom Metazoa; phylum Arthropoda; class Insecta; order Coleoptera; family Curculionidae; genus Euwallacea; species Euwallacea fornicatus. The sequence goes on from NC_089557.1 coordinate 979,189, forward strand.
TTTACCTTCGGGCTCTTTGGCAATAACAGTGGAACTACGGTCGACTCCGCCCTTCTTGTCTTCTGAACGGTGTCCAGAATACAAAGAAATCCGTCTTATTGTCAAGAAAATACAATTCACACAAGTAATATCAAATGGGCAAAAAACAAACCACTTAGACCATTACTACATGATGTTATTTTTCGCCTCTTTTAGCTCCGACTGTCACTAATTCGGGATTATACACAAATGACAGTCGAACAACGTCGAATTTTCACCTGTTTTCGCTTAATCGCTATTTTTCTATGAGAAAAAACTCTTTAAACCTAAAAAAAACCATGCTCCGTCGGTGAGTCGGAAACTCTCTAAACACAAAGTGCTGACATGTCGTGAGTGTGAACAAATATGGTGTGGATGGGTGCGGCAATCGCTGATAAAAGGTCTTTATAGCGTTTGCCTGCGACAGAAAAACATAGAAAAGCAACCATAAACTGTGCAGATTGTAGAGCTCACATCGGGTGAAGAAAGAAACGGAACAGGTTTGATTCAAAAGACATTTAGAGTCGGCAAATAAACACAGTCGTTTTAGGTCAGCTGCAGCCAGGACTCCTCGCTTTGCCACACATCATTTGATTAAACAAATTCTTGACTGCAACTCCCCGTATTAAAGTCGAGAAACAATAAACCAGTGGTATGTGGGATGAATGATTTCTCTATGTACATGGGGGTCTAAAGAAGGAAAGTTCCGGAAACAAAAATAGTGAAAAATGTGTATGAAATCAGGCACTCGAAGGGTCAATTCGCGAGAGCGCACGCATCTACCTCTCACCCCGTACATTAGGCGTTTGAATATTTAATCTGTTGGTTACTGTTCTGAAGCAAACACTAACGCAGCTTCGGCAAATCGGGGGAACTACATCTATCCAATCTATTTAATCACCACCAAAAAGATCTTACCTTTAATGTCATCGTCCTCGAGCGTTGTCGAACTGTCCGTGCTCTCCTTTACTTGAGATCCATCCCCCTTTTTCACAATTATACTTCTACCTAGAAAATTTTAACATTACTTTAAACCCAACCTTCACCAATCGACGAAAGGACATTGTCCGTTACGGACACATTGAAACACTCAACACTTACTGTTCAAATGTTCAACACCCAAGACAAAAATAAGCCTCTCATGATGATACGTGGAACGTAATGTGATTTAATGAATGTGGTGGAAGCTGTCAAGTCATGAATTAAATCCAAAAAGTAAAAGCGTGCAGAAGCATGAATGAAACATTGAAGCCACATCTCGAAAACCGTAAACACATCTAAAGAGGTCGACAACCTCACGTAAAACTGTTAAATCGACGTTTAAAACAAGGCGTGAAGCGATGATTTTGAATTACGGATTACTAAAAGAGCGTTCTTTTTTTCTTTTTTTTATCGCATCTCACTCTTTTTTGGCAATGTGGCAAGTGCGCTCAGACATCTTGTCAAAAATCCTGCGCACTGTTGCCAAACCACGTTACTTTTGCAACTTTTGATTATGATTGAAAAAAAAAAAGAACAGTCTCTCTTTATCATTTTTCTCTCTTTTTTTTTTAAATAAATGGCGGTGGAGTGATTCGCTGGTTGCAGAAAGTGTTCTTACCGCATTCTGGTTGCGTCAAGGTGAAGTGAAGTAAGGTAAGGTGACAAGTCCGCGTCAACCGACAAAACAAAATTACCAACTACCCAATGTTCACTAGGTCAAGGTTAAAAACTGTATGCACGTGACCATTTCAAGGAGGCTGGAGGTGTGGGGAAAACGGGGGGATGGGGGATAGAAGAAGGGTGGGGATAGGAATCGAAGCTCCCACCAGAAGTGCCAACAAATTTAAATACATCCCCAATCCCAGAAAAAGTGCCGATCGGGCATCGTTCTTTTACTTTAAATTTAACGTGGCTGCCCGTGTCGTGGCGTTTCAGCTCAAGTTTGTCCTGCGTTGCCAGGTCGTGAGAGTCGTCGTCGGATATGGGGATCATTAGCATTATCCGAAATTATTTTTCACGTAAATTGCGAGCATTCCTGGCGGTCCGCCGAGCAGATTAGAAGAAAGGAATTCTAGAGAAGTAGCGTGTCATGATGTTAGTAGATATCTACTGAGTGAAACACGATTTTCGAAACTGTTTCGATCACTTAATTCACGAAAGTTGCCCTTAGGTGGAGTCGAAAAATCATGTTTTCCAAATTGGTGTCGATAATGTGTCGATGTGTGTTTGAGCAAAGAAAATATATCAAATGAAGGTTTTTAAAGGCAGTAACAAATCTATTAAAGCTGTAAATATTTACACGTAAATACTCACAAAAGGTGACAAAATTATTATTTTTAATTTTTCAGTTGAGGAAAGAAACATGCTCTTAATAATAGTATATTACCATTACGCTGTAAAAAAATGAATTTTCCATAAACTGTGATAGTAAAGTGTTTGATGTTTGAGTGTTAATTAATCGAATTATTCACTTTTATCACCAAATATTAACGAACTACGAAAAGAAGGCGTCAAAGACACTTACTTGAGAAATTTCTGGTTGCGAGCATTGTGGTCAGAATGGCCCCCTGAAACCACAAGAAACCTCGTGAAATGCTCAATCTTTCACGTAGCCGGAAAATCGTTTACCTTGAGTTTACGCCTCGCATTGAATTTCTTAAGGCAATCCACAGTCTCTTGTCGATGAACCACAGAAGCAACACGTTCCCTTTGCTGGAAAAATTTAACAAAAGTATTAGGATTCGACGCGAACCAGCCGAAATCAGAATCGATCAATCTTAAGATGTTTTACGATGCAAAATCGCTTCTTCCAATCCTCCCAGATTTTCAAGGGACGCACACACGACAAACGACAGATAATAGAAAAAGGGCACTTACGCAAATCCAGGGGTGTTTCAGGGCGTCCGCCGCGGTGATTCGTTTCCCCGGATTGACGGTGAGCATTTGATTTATTAAATTCTTCGCCTCGGGCGTCACTGTATCCCATTCGGGACTGGGGTACTGTAAATTACCCCCCAAAATGAAAACATCCAAATCTTCGCACGAACTAAAACCATCTTCGACTTACGTCATAGGCACCAGCCTTGATTTGCGCATAGAGCCGATGTTGGTCCTCGTCCCAAAACGGTGGATACCCTACCAGCAGGATATACAGAATGACGCCGCAGGCCCATATGTCCACCGGCTTCCCGTAGGGCTCCTTCTTGAGTACCTCCGGCGATAGATATCCGGGTGTCCCGGCGAATCCAAACCAAGCCTGCTGCTCTCCGGACACCTCGATGGCCAGACCGAAATCGGCCAGTTTCACTGCCGCGCCTTTGGCTTTGCTCGCTAGGAGAAGATTTTCCGGCTGGAAAATTAAACACATGGCAATTCGGTCCCGCCTGGATTCCGAGGAATTACCTTGAGATCTCTATGTACAACGCCGTTCTGATGACAATGATTTACGGATTCTAAAATTTGTTGGATACAATGTGATGCGTCCGCCTCCGAATAGAACTCTCGGGCCACTATGTCTTCGAACAATTCGCCTCCGGTCACCCTAAAAATGGCGAAATGTCGAATTTTTATCGATGGAATCTTCACCCGCAGGATCAAAGCACAAACAAACGTGTGTGGAAGCATGAATTATGCAAAAATGAGGGAAAAACTCTTGAACGCCCATTAAGTAACGCTTCCCGTGCGATTATTAATTTACGGATTAATAATGACATTCCGTCGGGGGAAAAAAACAAAAACAAAACGAATGACAATGCAACGGTCGTTCTTTTGTTTGCAACGTTGCCACGTACACAGCAATTACTTCGTAATTTTGCGTGACGCCACAAAATTCTCCAAATCCGTTTCCCTTCGCGAGGATAATGGAGAGCGTCCCTCAATGTCGACAATAATAATCGTGCGTTCAAGTTCAATAGGAAAATGTCGTCTATTTATAACATGTAGACAGTTCCATCGCATTCCCTCACAATACCCCACATTACATATCTAACTAGTTATCGACTTGACTGCTGCTATTTTCTCCATGAATTGTCATTTCAAGGCGACTTGGCAGGCGCCCCATCCCCGAAGCAAATCGATGGGAACGAATAATTTAAATTATGGCCGCAACCACCCAAACATCTGCGTTTTTATTAAACGTCGAAACTGGGTCAGCTCGTTCCAGTTCTACTGTACAAATTACGGCTTTGTTCGTATTGTTCGTGACCTGCCTTACGGTGGCATTCGACGTTAGGCGGGGTCCCTCTATTTGGCACAACACTCAAAACGACCAAGGGGCCACATTCACGACTCGGTGCACAGATTAATGCCTGAAAAGATCTTATTTGCCCGAATATTTCCATGGCCGCTCGAGAGTCGCATAAGCTTGCCTGGCTGAGCTATGGGAAGCCGTTTTTTAAATTGAAGGCCAATTTGTTACGTATTGAATCTCTGGGTTTCTGAATGGTTTAATCCGAGATTTGAAATCGCAAGGAGACCGAGATTTCTTATTTGCAGCGCGCCCCAGGCGAAGCCGTAAAGGGGATTTTATTGTTATGATACTCCCTGCCTGGATCGGTTTGATACGAGCGGATTTTTACATGGAAAAATACGACATTAACCATCGGCAATGGTGCAACTTTCTATCGTCTTCGGGGAAGACACATGCTCGGAAACCACACTGATCAACACAGCGTTGCCGCTTCGTACTAAAAGTAGCATTCTTTGTAAATAAAATGTTACTTACAAATCAAACACTAAGTAGTGGAAATTCTCCTCCTGTATACTATCGTGCAGTCTCACTGAAAAGAAAGAGAGCCAGGTGAATAAACATCAAAATCCTACAAAATACTCATGCAAAACACAACACAAATTTTAGGTGTTAACCGAACAACATTGAGAAACTCTCTACCAAACTAACGGAGCCTCTTCAATGTGGAATCGATTCTCTTTTTTCCTAGACTCGCATTGCAAGCTTTGTCCGGTACAAATTCCCATTATAATGATCAAATATTTCCCACCGGGAAGTAGCGTTGCAAGACACGTTTATCCAATCAAATTGGGGCCAACACATGGGCCCGGTCTATCCGAGCAGGGCCCTCATAACACGCCAGTACATGACTCTTCAATTCCCTTTCAGGGCACAGTTCAATCCCGTCCGTTCCATGAAAATCCCGATTTCTTTGTTTGTCCTTCATCCTTTTCCAATAGCGCGAGTCGAATATGGATCCGACCGGCCAATAAACATTCAAATCCGGAGCCATGAGACAAGTTTTACTTCCGAACAGGACAAATCACAATAAACTTGTATTGCTGGCTCATATTGCTTTTATAACGATTCATATTTTTTTATGTCGGTTCCTTATTACTCAGACTGAATAGTTAATAATTTTCCAACATTGGAACTGAATCTATGGAAGGTTCGTTAAAAATTCGACCAAGTTAGGAGAGCGGCGTCGACGATATGAGACTTTTACCCTGGATTTTCTGGTCTCTTGGCGGTAGAACGTCCCGTATGCGGTGCCCTATTCCGAGTGGAAGCTTAACGTAAGCCCCAACCGCCCCCACGCTCCTCGAGTTTCCGTTTCGGTTCGAGTTTGTAGCTCAAATATCGTAATTAAAAGTGAGGACGTTAATTAGGATTCGCCAGTCTCTAGCGTTTGCGTTACATCTGCCAAAACTGGCAACCGTGTTACATGACGTCACGAAGACACTTGGCGGCCATTTTGGCTAAATTTTTACATAAACTTGGGTGCGCAACAATTGCAGCACGATATCCTGGCGACGTTCAAGTCGAAAAGAGAAATAAAACGCCACGTATCATCGGCACCCGAAAGCCACCTAGCCCGAACCAACCCGTCTCTGCGCTATTGGCGTACGGAGCCTCAATTCTTCCTAATACCCAAAGAGCATCAACGTAAGAACATTTATAGCAAAATAAACGTTTAAGTTTGGGCATGTCGCATAACTCCTTGCGGTTAGGCAACCAATTGCACTAGGCGAAAGATCCCGCAGCAACTACGTTTGCCCCGGAGACTTTAGCAAATCGCCTTATTACAAGTCACTTCTCTGCGGGAAAATAAACATAGAGACGCAGACCATTGAAACCCCCTACATGCAAACATTACACAAACTTTTGTACAGGGAGCGGTCCTCATTTCCGCGAAGGGCTTTGAACCTATTGACCCACAGATAGGGGTCGAGGAATCCATTTGTTGGGCAACATCCACTTCTCTCCCAATTGAGGAGATTAATGGCGGATATTCCCCGACGGAATATTAAAGATGGTGCATGTTCGTGAAGGGACCAGGGTTATTATTGCCGAGATGAGGTGTGGTCTAATTTATATTTGAGGATGTAATAAACTAAATGGGGCCGAAGTTATTATACGGCTTTGGAACTTTGAGCGGTTAAATTGTTTTCGATCGCCGTGTAAAGGACCCTTATCGACGGATGAGGAATTATTAATGAGGTTTGAAGCCTCGAAGTTTACCTAATACAAAAGGATTCTTAATTGGCAGTGACGCTATCGGTCAAAATAAACCATTACAGATCGAGGCATGAACCGGATATCGATCAATTCGTCAAACATGATCTGGCTGGCTTAACACCGGCGTTACAGCGTTACAGCTTGTCGAGAGGCTGATAGTTCCACATGAGGGGGTCCCAGTAAAATATCGGCGAAAACGTGCCCCTCTCCCGTTTTATCGCCGAAAAACAGGGACCGGTACACGGTCCCGTCCCGACATATACAAATTGCGATAAGCTTCATCTCGGCGTCGGCTGATGCGCGATAATGGCCCGCTCCATAGGTTTTTCCGATGTTATGCCGGGCTGGGGGACGATAAAAAATTTGTAATTTTGCAGTTAATAACGAAAACCCATTTGCTCTATTTTCCATTAAAACTCGGTGAGAAGCCACGCCAAACGAAACGAGAATGGTAACTTTTTCCGATGCTCCGACCGTTACCGACGGGAGAAAACTCAAAAACGACCCGCGTTCAAACGGCCGCAGATAAACCTTATGGCCCCTGAGAGCTTTCGAATTCTACCGGATCGCAAAAAAAAAAAAGAAAGAAAAAAGAAAACCGCAAATGCTCCGGATAATGGCGGCAATAAAACTATAACGTGTCCCATAACGGACCTATAAATATCCCACGATGACCGTTCCATTTAAAAAAATTGCGAAAATAGTTACGCTCACGGTCGTACACACATGCAGGTGGCTTACGCAAACACCCGATCAATGCTTCATGTGAATTCCGAGCTTCCGCACCCCCGCGGGCGCTTATGAAGGGCTCATCGGCGCCCTGGAACACACTTGGAGAGCCCTCGGCATTTATGCTAAACTAGATAATTTCGCGCTCGCACGGGACGGAGGTGGGACACGCGAAATGGGCGGGGGGTCGGTTAAGTTCCCCCAAAAGAATGTGTCGGGACGCCTCGTAAGTCCTCTCCGCCGGATCGAGCCGCGCTGGCACATATGCCCCTGCAGAAAAATTGCACGGATGGAGGACCACATGCGAGCATCCGCCAGGGGGTTGCTGGCCTAATACGTGCAAACGGTCCCGGCCCCGAAGAGACACAATTACTCTCTCCGTTCCAAAATAAGTGTCCGATTTCGGTTTTTTTCTTTTTAATGGATTGCAAGAAGAACGAGGTCGCACATGCCAATGGTCGTTTAGTGAATTCGAGCATCAGCAAAACGACCCACCACGACCACATTGCAGAGTCGACGATGAGGGAGTTGTCCGCGCCGGTAGTGAAAGTTGGCGGAACGGCCTATCGGCCACCGAACAGCCCCGATTTCAATGTTCTCGATTTAGGTTTTTTTTTTTTTTTTAACGCCATTCAATCGTTGCAATAACAAAGGGCCCCCGTCCAGTATCGATGAACTCACTGCGGCCGTGTATGAGGCATGGGGCGAAATAACCGCGGTAAAACTTGACCTTTTCATTACGATCCAAAGTGTATGGAACTGATGATGAGCGTTCATTTTCAAAGGATTTCTAATTCGTGTCACGTTTTAGTTGTGAAAATGCGCGTTATACCGGGCGACTCGAGAAGGTGGCTCGCCCTTATCACTTTTTCGTTCATAAACTTAGAAAGTCGAAATTTGGCGGGAAGCTATGTGGGAATGGAGTCGATTGATCGACGCGAATGGCGTTCATCTCACGCTTCCGGTTTAACCGGAAATGACCCCAACTTTCGATTTTTAAGAGTAATGCCCTACGAATTTTTACCCTTTTGGAGTCTAGAGGCCGATTCTAATACAAAAATAGGCAATTTAAAAATATATATGTAGGTTTTCATTTCGTTAGTCTAGGGTGTAATTCAAGGCTGTGTCTGTGAGGGTGGACGCGGCTTTGGTCTCCACTTCGAAACCGAATCGAATATCAATAGGAATCGGAGTCGGAATGGAATAGGGATTCCCCGTCTTCGGGAAAGTCTTAAATAGTAAACCCTCTGGCGGCGCACCATGGGCGTGCCAAAGGGGTACATCATCTCCATGACAATAACTTAGTCCCAGCTCCATTTACAATCCGCCACCGTTCCGATAGAATCTCGACCTGATCAGAATGCACAACGCAACACAATTAAAAACTATCTACAGGGCGGTTGATTTGACTGCTGGATCCTACACGTAAGTTTTATTGTTTTTTCATGTCGAGCTACGCCATCCGTATTGGGCACAATTTCAGGCCCGAGTTGTGGGAAAAATTGGTAATTTGTCATTTTATTGAGTACTTTCCTTCTATAAGCAATTTGAATGCCGTAAAACCCGTTCCGTTACTCAAATGGCGACATGGCGGATCATTGCGATTTTCTAAAAGACTATTTTTTCCTAAATTTTTTGACGCTAAACACAACGAATGTTCATTTAGAAATGGACCGTTAATCCATTGAAAACGTTCAAATTGGAATGAACATATGTGCCGCCTTCCAAATGGCAGAACAAGGGAGTGAAATATTTCTACTTGGGGAAATGCTTCGTTAAATTATGTAAAAGCACAAGTTTGCTCCGCTCCTCCTAATAATCGGGGAGAATTGGGAGAAAAAGTTCGTGGGGCGATGAATGATATTACCCCAAATCAATTGGGGAACGATACGAGGAGAACAGTTCAAATTGCTTTTGCTTGCCGAGAACGAGGTGGTCGTTTTGAACGTCTCAATTAACTACTTGTTGGTAACCACAGGAATGCAGAAGTTTTTTCGAAACTCGACGCCCTGACGGATAGCTAATCTCGCATTCTAGAGACATCTCAGGAATGGACGCACCTCGATTAACTTTTACCATAAATAAACCGTCGGTTTCTTTGTCTTCACTGATAACAAAGTTTTCTTCTCCATTAGCATTTTCCGTTTTCATTTCATTCGCTAATTTTTTTAAAATGGTGGCGGCCTGGATGTGGTCTCCAAGTGGAGACTTTTCCGCATAAACCCGCGCAGCATCGGCAGGCCGCTGGCGACACTCCCCGAACACTAACGGCATATGGATTTTTTCGCAAAAAAAAAAGAATATAAATTTTTTAAAGTGACATATTTTTCGACTGAAAATGGGCCCTAGACTACAAAAAAGTAAAAAAATTACAGAGAAATTCCGTTAAAAAATAGAAAATTGACGTCACTTCCGGTCACACCGGAAGTTCTAGATAAACGTCATTAATCTCAGTCAATGGGCTCTATTCTCACGCAGCTCCCCTTCAAATTTCAACTGCCTCGGTTTTTCAATAGAAAAAAGTCGCAAACGCGAGTCACCTTCGTGAATCGCCCGGTATATGCCTTTGCATGTTTTTTTTACGAAATCGGGCACTTATTTAGGAATGGAGGTAGTGTTAGGTTGACACTTTAAATGACGTTTCTGCGCAACAATACGATAGCGACCCACGTCAGTTTAGTAGTTTGTTCCGAAGTAGCGGAACGTCATTCAGACACCGCATACGGGGTGTCCCATCGAGATGTGCTCATCGGCGCTTCCAAGGCATTTTAAACGGGGAAATTTTTTCAATGAGAACGTGCCCCCCCATTCAAGAGCCCGACGTCCCTCCTGGAGGGAAAAATGCAGCTCGACAAACGCTACGCTTAAGCCACTATTCGGGCGTGCACGATCCGTTGGCGCCGGGGTAATTATGTGCCCCAAAAAGGCCACCCTCTTCTAACACGTTAAATGAATACTTCACGTGTGTCCACGCGCAAAAACTCTGATCGACTCCTTTCGCCCCTAATATTTCATAGAAAACGTCCATACAGCTTTCTGATGTGTTTTCAAGTACACCCGGTGGCTCCTGGGTCAATATATACGGAACGCCCCTAAATAACAGGCAGAACGGCAGTCGGGTTCAGTGCCACACCGGCCAGAAAGGACGACATAACTAGAAAAACGGCAACTGCGCAACCGTCTTTTATCTAATCCCCGCATTGGTCTCCGGGTAGAACTCAACAGGGCTGACGTCAGAACGAGGGCGGCCTGGATTGTTTACTGCGTTGCCAGACCTAATTATTTATCTTCAAAGTTTCAGGCTACGTGGCGAGGGCAATTTGCCATGAGGTCGCACACGCACCATGGGAGCACTTGGAGTTTTAGAGCATTCGGATGGGATTGGGGAACGTACAGCGCATCTAAGTTATCTCGGTCACTTTAACGTCGGCCCCGCCGCGACCGGGCCGCACCTAATCAGAACCCCCGTGAATACCTCTATAACCTACATCATGCACCTGTAACCGCTCTGAGGCTCGTCCTATGGATCTAATAATGATGAAACAACAAAGAAAAAGAAGAGATGCACACAACAATTAGATGTATAGACAAAGAGAGATAAAACGAGTAAATAAATGAGTAAAAAAGTAGATACAAATTGAAAAGACTATTACCTAAATGCTTGAGCACCTCAGGATTGCTAACTATTTACAAATGAAAACAGAAAAACGTTAAGTTACATTCATAAAATGCACACTGATGGAGTCCGGTGGAACTGGCCAGAGTCGCCAACGCGCATGTCGTCCTCACGCTCTGACCAATTGAACCGCGAGTTTGTCAAGGGGTGTGAAGCATAAATGACTTGAGAAGTTGGTTGGTGTATGTTTTGGTGTCAATTTACACCCAACTAGGGTGGACTCACCTATATTAGCATGTTGCAGCTTCCGGCAGATCCTCGCTTCCCTTTCGAGCTTCTGGAAATCTGAAAAGACACATTTTTATGATTTCGGATGAATTAATTCGGATGGATTAATCATTGAGGACGTGGGGGCCATCAAGTTTTAAAATTTCCCTAATGGATATTTGAAGGGCGGTATAACGAGAAGATAACCGGGTGAACCTGATTTATTAACCCGCCGAGAGCTGCGATACGAGATTACACGATAAATGTTTTACGGGGCTAATTTGAACGCGAGTTCGGTCGTACTAACAACTGACATTTAATATTTACACGTTGTAAATTCCGCAAGTTGTACAGGGTGTCCCAGGAGTAACGGTACGAACGGGCGCCGCGCGCCGTAGGACGCGACGACGGGTCGCTCGTTTCCGTTCTCCGGAACGGTAAAGTAACTCTTTGATTATGCAAAGAGGGAAGAAATCCCGCACTTCTTGAACTCCAGGCTCGAAATCGCTCCCTGGGGGTCTTTTCGGCATTAAAAATATCGGCTAAGGATAATTCCGGCTACGCCTATATCCTTATGTAATATCTATAATAGCCCTGCCGCTGGACGCGGCCTTGTGTGCCGATAATTTGGAAAAAATCCCAAAAAAAATCCGATGATTTCAAATCGGGAGTCCGTGGCGGCCACGCGTGGTTCCGGCCCCGACCCGTTCATTCGTGCGGACGATTCACATCGAGGAATTCCGTCGCGCTTACGGGACAACGAGCAGGAGCGTCACTTAAACCAAAATCGTTATCTTACGGCTCTTCGCGCTCTACAATCAGAGCCGAGCCGTTTCCAGAGCAGCTCAAGCACCGATCGCTCTTCAATTTGCCGCGAGTTTAATTAGTCCCAAAATCCCACGCCACACACGAATTAAAAATTCACGCTTAAAGCGACCTCCTTCTTCTCCTCCTCCTCCTCCTCCCGTTCAAAGCTGACTCTCCGTGTCACAGTAATAGCTGCTCCTCTAATTAAATCTACCTCTCCTTGTAGTTGCTGGCTCGCCGGTGAACACTAATTTATTAAAGGACAAAGGGTCACGACGTTGCTTCTGGGGCGGCGAATTGCCGAAATAAATACCGGGTTGAAAGTCCCTTGATAGGACATTTTGTCCAGACGTTGAATGGTATGGAAATAGCCCTCTCCTCCCTCGAACGTTTAGAAATTGACGATTTACCGACCTCCGCGCCTTCAGAGAGGCGTTTGGTCCCGGTCCCCGGACGGAAGTTGCCGCTTCCTGGGCAAGATTGAGAATTCTTTATCGTCGATTGTCCGGTTCGGAGCCCTGCCTCAAGCAGTTGCAGGCCTGACACCCTGTACAGGAACGCCAAGAGGTTTTTCTTTTATAGAGCTTAGTTGGCTGCATGGTGGCGAGGAGGCTGGGACACCCGGTGTACCCATTATCGGCGCAAAACCCCTTGGGAAACTCGGTTTCTTCTCACTAATGAATAACTCTTCTCCGCTGGGACAGGCAGACGGCCCGTCGTCATTTCTCCTCTCTCTCACGCCCGCGCACAGGTCTCATCCTCCTCACGTCGGGAGGTGGGCAAGCCTTCCGGACGGGGAAAAACTGCACCGATGTTGGCTCAAGTATCGAGTTCAGAGTCCATCAACGTTCGGACCGTATCTGGCAGCTCAATTTTTTTTTTTGTGGATTTCCTGACGAAAACTGAATTTGCCAAAATGCACCCGACTGTGTTTCCTTGAACGAGCTCTATACAGGGTGGTTCAACCTACACGTTCATTGAAAGTTTACTATGACCTAAAGGTGAAGCAAATTTGAAAATTTGAAGTCAACTTCCGCATGTTCCAATTTTTTAAAAATATTTTGAACTTCTTGCCACTTCCGGTTTAACCGGAAGCAGCTGTCGGCTCGCTTACTTCAAACGGAACCTCCGGTATATTATTTTATTTTTAGATTCTACGTAATATATCAGACACATTTCCTGTATAATGTCCTATACTTAGCCTTTATGGCTTTCAAGATATTTGACCTTTAAAAACGTGCCTCCATAACGGCCAACTTTAAAATTGCATATCTCCGCAGTTATTAAAGACATAATTTTCACATTTTGCAGAAGGCCAGCGCATAGTCCTAAGCTGACGCTCCCGCTGATAACGTGCTTTAGTATTATACAGGGTGGCCAAAATCAGGCTCCAAACGCTCATATTTTTGAAGTTGCAAAAGTCGTTTTCTCTTTAACTGGACCACCCAGTAACTTTGAGCAGTATCAAGTGGAGAGTGTAATTCTCCATCAGGGTCACCCATACCTGTTCCAAGCCATTCTCGAAACGATTAGGTTTTTTTCGTGTGAAACTAGCAGCAGTGCGGCAGTACCCGTTCATTCAGGAAATTTTTTTGGTTATTTTTTATTTTATTTTTTTAATAACTTAACCTCGCCAGAATGACCACGTACCACCACCAGTTTCGCATAAAATTCAATTATCCCGAAAATGGTTCGGATTAAGCGTGGGTAGCCCCGACGCTGCTCAATAGAGAATCGGACTCTCTGCCCGATACTCCTGAAAGTTACAGCGTGTCCCATTTGAAAAAGTAGACTTCGGCGACTTCAAAAGTGTGAATGTCGGGAGCTGAATTTGGGACACCCTGTGCAGTACCGGGGCCACACGACTGGCAAAAGTGCAAACTTGAGGCTCTCCGTTGACATTTTGCTAAATATGAGGATTGTGCCCTTAATCGCCGCGGAGGTATGTAATTTTAAAATCGGTCATTGCGGGGGCTTGCTTTTAATTAAAGGTTAAATATCTCGAAAACGGTGAGGGCTGGGCAAGGGGGATTTTGCGGAAAACGTGTCTGAAATATCACGCAGAATCTAAAAATAAAATGTATAATGCGCTGCGAGTCCCGTTTAAAGTAAGCAAGTTGGCAGCCACTTCCGGTCAAACCGGAAATGACCGGCAGCTGTAAAATAATAATTAAAAAAAAAAAAAAAACTGCGCGTGGCAGTTAACCTAATTCCAAATTTTCAAACTTTCCTCACCTCATCCTCTAATGACCGGGTCGGATGAGCGAACCTCTAATGACCGGGTCGGATGAGCGACCCTGTATACGAAGCCGCATTTCCAACGTCAGAAAATAACAGGGACACATTTTCATAATTGAAAAGGCAGCGTAAAATTGGCTCTCACCGGGGCGAAATTAGCTTTCTTTCCATCCCCAAAGGTCGTTATAACGTAAAATAATTCAAAAAGGGCACGTGTGAAGGGGTAAATACTGGCGAATTACTAGAGTACCTTTTCCTCTCTCGCAATGGGGCCCTTAATAATGTGGAATTTTTTTTTTCATTGTTCAAGTCAGCCGCGTTCGGGCCAACATCGAACGTTCACCGGACCGTCGGATCGGTTGAATTTGGATTCCGGTATTTCCCCCGGTTTTGAGGTATTGACCCCGCGTCAAAGGGGGGGAGCAGCATCTTGTGACGGGTTAAGTCGCGCGTCCTGCATATGCAGATTTTTTTTTTAATTGAGGTGACGCTTTATTTTACAAATCGACAAATTTTTTTTTTCAATAAGCACTGGCGCGTACATACAGGGTGGCTCAACGAAAAGCGGCCGCCCTCAGTATCTCTCGACGCCGTCTTTCGGTGGAAAATTGCGAACAAAGATGGCACGCGGAGGAAGGGGCGTACATCTTCGGGCAGAACATCCAAATTTCCGTCGTCGACCCCTTGGCCGTCCCAGCCGCCCCCTTAAAATTTTCTAGGGGCACCGCGCGGCACATCGTTGCAAGGGTTGTTTCACAAGGAACGCACTCTACCGTTCATTTTGAGCGTTCGCATGAACCCGGGAGGCAAAAAAAACTATCTGTGTCCGGTTTGGCTGTGTTACCGATTAATATACTGCGTGACGTCGAAAAGGGAACACCCCGTAAAAGTGGCTTTATTTAAGTGATATTTGGTCCGCGAGTTTTGTACCCCAAGGCACCTACGCCAATGGAAAATTGAAGAAATTCAATTGCGAAAAAGCAAAGTCAATTAATAAGTTGTCGGTCCCCCGCAGTGTCCTGTACACTCCTCTACACGTCTAGACGTGGATGCAGCGAGGGGTTCGGGGTCCTCTTGGGAATGGGGTAAATTATGCGACCTTCAACCGCCAATACCCCATACATCGGTCAGGAGCTTGGAGATCGAGGTGGTCAAGATAGCAAATTGATCGAATTTCGTTGAAAGAAGTGTGGCATTATGGTGTAATTTGTTTTTAATAAAGACGTTAATTTTTATTGTTTATCATGAATTATGTCTAAAAGTCCAGGTCCAAATTAAGCTTGAGCAGGGACACTCTCAAGTTAAAATTGTCAGGAACTTGAAAGTTTCCCGTGGGGCTGTGCGGTGCACTCTCGGTCGACTCGGGGCAACCGGGTCCCGCACCAATCGACCGAAATCAGGTCGAAAACGCGCGATTTCGAAACGCGATGATCGAAAATCGATCAGGGCCCCATTGTAAGACCGAAAGAAAACGTCTTTTCAACGCGCTGCTGACTCTTCAATGGAAAGTGGAAAAACAATCTCTGCTAGGAGAGCGACGAGACGTCGCAACAACGTTGGCTTTAAAGGCTGCGAAAACTGGAAAGAGGCCTTTGCTGACGAAAACCAACGTGGCCAACCTGGGCCTCGAAATACGGGCGTTTAACAAAGGGAGACTGGTCAGATACCATTGGGACAGGCGAATCTAACTTCCCGGCAGGGAAAATTGAAAAATGTTCAGTGGAAACTCGTCGTTTTCAGAAAGTGCACATTTCACAAACACCTGAAATTGCGAAAAATTTATAATAACAATTTTTAAAAATTAAAGAGATGTTGGGAACCCCCGGAGCTGCTTAAGTCAGGCGGCGCAAGGGGGAGGAGTACAACCCAGACTGTACTGCGACTGCTGTAGAATGCGGTGGCGGCGGCGCGACGGTGCACGGGGGTGGGGGGGGGGGGGGGCATCCTAGCGATCCGTCAGTGGGGCAAAATACGGAAACGTTTCGAAATCGGCCGCGGCACCATCAATTTCGGACCTTTTTGGCGACGCACGCGCGGAGGGATCGGAACTCCGGCAGCTCAACGGGCCATGCCAAAAAGTGGAGACGTGCAACGAAGCGGCTCAAGGAAAATCACATCCCTCTTCGGGAATTGCTTGCACAGACCCCCGACGTCGGCCCCATCAAACAATGGCGGAGCTCATCAGAAGGAAAATAACGAAACCACAGAATGACCTCTGAAAACCATTTAAAAAGCGTGCTGCAACAGGAATGGGAAACGATTTCCTCAGGTAGGTGTGGTGAAAAGCTCGCGGACACCATGCCCGACCGCACGGCTGCTGCAATTAAGGCTGAGGGTGGTACCACAATTTTTTTTTTTTTTTCATAAAAACTTGTAAATAAAAATAGCTTCATTTGCATTCACCTAGTAGTAGACCAGATGAGGTCAGTGCAGAAAGTGCTCGTGCACCAAATAATTTTATATGCATAAACAGCATTGTTTCGACGTGAATTAAGCAATTTTTGCGAAAAATACGAATGGTCATAAATGTTCTTTGACCTTCGTATGATGTGTTTTTTACCAAGAAAGACAAAAAAGTACTTTTAGTCGATAGGAAAATAACAAAAAAATGTGCAGGAATGTGCTCGCACAAAGTGCTCGCCTTGAGCCAGTTCAGAGGCGATCTATCCGAAAGAGCTGATCGATAATCGAAAAAGGTGGGCAGTTTGGTTCCTTCGGGGTGATTCCATAAAGTTCACGGTGACTACTGTGATCATGGGGCCCAAAGGTAGCGAAAGATCAGAAGAAGTGCAACAAATAATACTTAAACTACATGACGACTGCAAATCGTGGGCAGAAATTGGTCGAATAGTAAACAGATCAAGATCTACCATCCGAAGCATGATAGAGAGATGTTGCGCGCGAGAAGCATTAAAAAATTGACGAAATGAACGAATAAAAAAAAGAAAAATTAACGAACACTTGGAACGTCTAATCAAAAGTAACAGAAAACCCACGAACAAGTGCAGAAAAAATCGCCGCAGAGCTGAAAATTTCCGACGATAAGGACGGCTCGGCCAGCGCCATTAGGAATTAATTAAGGTATAAGGGGTACCACCACAGAGTACCTCGTAAAAAACGCCGTGTAAACGAAGTCAATCGGGAGAAACGATCAGAGTTCGCCAGAACCTTTAGTTACCCCCCCGCCGCCACAACATATCGGAATAAAGTGAATTTCAGTGATGAAAGCAAATTTGAAGTTTGCGGGAATAAAAGACGTTTTAAAGTATGTCGGAAAAGGGGCACTGAATTTAATAAAGGAAATTTGCGACCGAGCGCGATGCACGGCGAAGGTGCGGCATTAACATGGGGCTGTACGAGCGCTTCGGGAGTGGGATCGCTCCATTTTATAGATGAATAATGAACCGAAATATGTGTGTAGATATTTTAAAAAGCCACCTCCTGGTGCCGCTAAAATGGGGATCGGGGGCGATTTTCGATTTACCCGAGGTGACGACCCCGACCACGCAGCCCTTAACGCGCCAGGCTCGGGATCTTGTCCAACGCTCCAAAATACTTTCGCGGTCGCCGGACATATCAGCCCAATCGAACCTCTTCGGGATTATGTTGGAAAAAAAATTAGGAATCATGTTGTTTCATCGAGAGAAGGGCTGAGGGTTGCCCTTCGAGAAGGACGGAAGGAAATACCATCGACTTTGACATCAAATTTAATTGATTCCATGCCTAGAAGACGAGAAGCAACGGTTAAGTCGAAAGGGCGCCGATGAAACAAAGTTTATTGTCGCCATTTTGCTCAGTCTGTTATTAATTTAGGTCTGCACGAATACTTTCTGCGCCTCGATTCCAGCCAGTGTTGCTGTTTATATTAATTATTTAGCAGTCAATATTGTTAACTCGTCATTTTTAATTAAAAATATATGATAAACATACAAAAAAACATTTGTGATTGTTCGTGTTCGTTGTAAAAATTGCCCAACGACATCGAAACACCACGTCTCACACAACATGATCCACTGTACGAATACCCTCTGCACCGGCCGTACCTGCTGCTGATAGGGGTGCCCAATATATTTGGCCAAAGCTGTATAAACGGGACTGATTTTTTCTCCAATTGCGGAGTGGTCCGCGACCTTAAAGGAGTCGATGCGCAGATGCCCTGCACTGTCAGAGAGAGGGGATGACCAACCGCAATTCGCCCGTTTGCCTTCAGTGAGCGAGGAAGCCACGAGCGAGACGGAAGTGCACGTCTCCGTAGAGCAGCGGACGATGATAAAGTTTTTTGGCCGAGGAGGGGGCGAACCCAACCGAAATTTTCCGACCATTGCAGGTACAGTTCGGGTTTAACACTCTGTCTAGAACCCGTGCGTTTGCATGGCACCAAGAATTTTCTGGAGGACGAGAACCACCCTCGCCGTCCAAGGACTGGTGTGACCGAAGCCCACATCGAGGCGGTCAGAAGTCTTGTGCAGGGAAATCGTCGAGGAACTGAAGATTGACAACCACAACAAACAATTGAATCCGTAACTATGGAAGTGTCCACCGAATCGTGACAGACGACTTGAATGTGCGCAAAGTGTCCGCTAGATGGGTCTCCCGCCTGTTATTCGAGGATCGGGTGCATTAAGCTGGAATATCCGCCATACATTCTCGACTTGTCTCTTTGTGAGTTCCATCTTTTTGGACCACTCCAAGAAGCGCTTGGGTGCCAACGTTCCGACGACGTGGTGGGAGCATTCGAGCTCCAATGACTGCAGGAGCGTGCGAAGGGCTGCTGTGATAACCCAATGAAGAAGCTCCCGATCCGATGGGAAAAACGCATTTCTGGGGCGGGAGACTATGTAGAAAAGTAATGTACAGTGTGACCCATATGTAGGGAGCAATATTTGTATTTTTTGAAATATTGGAGATAGAAAGAAGGTTTGAACGAAAGTTTTAGGGCTAATTCTTTCGCGTATAGTGATGGCCTTGAAATATCTCTCTATCTCATAGTCTCCCGTGCGAAATATCTGACTTTTTTCCCCAAATGGCGACCTATAATTTTTGTCCTTTTCTTGAAATGGGCGTCTCCTTTTGCACACCACTGCATAAAAACGTTGGGGGGTTGCACTTGGAAAAATTTGAAATAAAATGCAACAACATTTATAACGTTCATTATTTGACGCACGCCTATGGCTGTCGACTTCATTTTTTACTGATCTTGTTTAAATATGGCGAGTCTACGATCTTAGACCGCGCGACTAACGTAGGGTTAAAGATTCGAGCGGAGGGTGGGACTTCGATGACGACCTAATTTCCCCCCAGTATCACCGCAGGAGCGGGCTGCTCCCGACGTCCCGCACCGAGTTTTTTTTTTTTTATATTAAAAAGCTGTCTCGAAAATAGGCACGAACCAACATCTCCATCAAGGCCTTATCGAGCCAGAACCCATCACGCACGATCGCTTCCTTGAACTCATCCATCATACGCAACAATCAAAGATGGTGAATTATTCATGTGAACCCCCCGCTCGAACGAGCCGCTTTTTCAGCCGCGTCAATCCTGCTAATTTAAAGGTGGACTGATGGCTACCGGTCCAAATAAAGACGGGACTGAGTGAGTTGTCCGGGCAAAAACCGTCCATTACGCGTTTGACGGACGGTCCCACGGGGCATAACATCTGTAAAATGATGTCGCCCCTCGCATGCGAACGAGTTATAATGCACTTTCAGCATAATACTCGAGGAACGAAAATAAAGGCCTGCGTGTTATTGTTTCATCCGACTTACCTCTTGCAGACAACTTCTTTGTGTTGATTATCTTGGCGGCGAATTCCAGGCCGCTGGACTTTTGGACGCATCGTCTGACTACGGAGAAAGCGCCCCTGGAAGGAAGAAAATGGGGATTTAATCGTTTTTCTTTCGGGGGGGGGGAAGTAAATTCGTCTTAAGTCAATTTGTAGGTAATGGCCCAAAAGACCCGTAAACAGGTACGACGCTCGTGTAGCTGGATAATTAATGAACGTCCAACTGCGCGCTCGCTCTTATCTCCTCCGTCTTAATTTTAGCGAGAAACGTAAATTGCCTGGAATATATTGAAAGGGGGATTTTTTCCCTTTGGAAGCAAACTGTCGCGTCGGTGGAAGGCCGTGAAGACACGAATAGGTTCTCTGCCTTCGCGGGAAAACCCCGCCAAGGTCAGTTCCAACAGTGGGGCCCCAAAATGACGAAGGGGGTAGTATCGGCGCGAACGTGCTTGGAAGTGATACTTCGGGAAAAAATGAAAACTCCCTTCTCTCTGGGGCACTTGCGGCCGATTTCGCGAAATATCGTTAAGTGCCGAGGCTGCTCGCCGGCTTTAGGGCCGCAGACCTATCCCCGAAAGCGTCCGAGTCGCTGTTGCTTCGGCAATTGTCCGATAAGACGCAAATCGAAATTTCGTAATTTCATACTAAAAACGCAGTGGAACTTCTTTGGAACAGGAATTTCTGGGATTTCCTGAGGGTGCGCGTGAAAATGAAGAGCACCGCCCGTTGACGGTACTGACGAGGGACGGATGATACCGAGCTAAAAGTTCGGGTTAGTTCAGGTTAAGCTGCTTCGAACCGGATTATCCATTGTCATCGGAAACTTAGACGCCCTAAATAAACAGGCCCTTTATCTCCGTTGCAGAAATAGAGAAAGGGAGCCGTAGATAACCGGGCGTGGGCTCTAAATTAACAAATGGGGGCAGTGAAAACGCCATAGCCAGCCAGCTATTTCCCTTTATGGACTGGGAATAGCAATTTCGTACGCCAATAAAAGTAAAGAAGTTTTATTTCTGCGTTTTATAAGAAGATGGCCAATGAAACGCTGTCTCGACTGCGGACGACCGATGGACGAAGGACGATAAAAAGTACAGGCACGGGGGAAAAATTGGAGAACCTTCAGGGTGGCAATTTTCCCTCCAAAGGCCAAATCTAATTGGTGGTTTTCGAAAATAAGACTAAAAATACGTTGAACTCGCGCCAATCAAAAACGGGTAAACGGTCGGGACAGGACAACAATCGGATTTCGCTCCGCAGGCCTAGTTAAGAACCAAAATAAAAACAAAAATCAGTTCCGAAATGGATTCGAGCAGGAGAGTTAATTTTAAGTGGGTGTATTATTAGTGTAGCCAATTTGGAACGCGTCTAAAAACGGAATTCTTCACGTTCCCGATGCTGGCAGCGGGCGTAAAAATACACATTTTAACAACTAAATTTCACTCGCATAATTAACCGTTTTAAATCCGTTCGCATCTCGTCATTGAATCGCGCGATTTCGACTCACATTCGAAAGAGCCAAATCGGTGAAACTCCGAAGACGAATTTTCAGAGTTCGACTTTCTGGACAAGATGGCGGACGCAAATATCATTTTCGAACGGGCCGCCGTGCTCGAGGAGCGAATCGGCAATATTGACGCGAGGTTGGACACTCGTTAAAGTAGATCATATCGCGTGTGATGCCATTCGAGTCCGTGTATTATTCAGCGACACGCACATGCACAATTATCCAAAGTTCCTTGACATTTAACAAGCCATAAACATATCAAAGAGGCTAGTTGCAAGACGCAGAATTTCAATTAATTCAGCCGTATGATTTATGAGGTGGCACCTCATAGTCTTACCGAAATAGCTCCCGATGTTTTCGCTCTATCTTTCTCGAAATAACTCGCCCGTTTACTGCGTACATACGATTCCATCAATTCTCCTATTTATGGGGTGTTTTTCTTAATTTTCCCGCCAGAAGATACGGCGCGAACCTCCTCCCCCCTCACGGGGGGGATAGATTTATTTTTATTATCTTCCATTATAAAAGCCGCTATTTTGTAGAAAATTTCCTAGGAGGCAACGCGCCAATGAGTTATAGCAGAGAGCTCGCACTGCAAACTCCGACCTCGGCGTACGTTCCGCCGTTACCACGATTTATCCCTTTTCCATGTTTCTCGTGGAAACGCGCCTATTGGAGATTAACGCGGGTGGTTTGTTTCGGTTTTTTGCTGCGCTAATTACCCTAATAAATTGGTGCCGACAAACGTCCGGTGCCACCCATCGCTTGGCCGAGTTGGAGAACCGTCCGCGACGATATTTCATTATTTATTGACCGGAGCAGAAATAAATTTCGCAGCCCGAATTTTCTCAGTGAATTTTTAGAGAAGCTCTGGAACCGATCCAAATCAATTTAATATGCAATGTCGTCGAGTCGTCGTCGATGGAGTCCTCGACGTCCGGTTTTCCGACGATGGCGCCTCCATTTTGTTTAATTGCAACGTGTTATTGAAATCTAGCGGGGAAACCGAGTACCATTACCGCATAATGGCCTGAGAGCTCCACGCTCCCATTACAATCCCGCCTTCGGTACAACAATAGTATCGTATCGAAGGGTTGTCCTGTGTCCTAGTGATTTCCTTTCACTGCGTGACGTCAACTCCCTCTGCTGGAGCAGCGCCAAGAAAATTTAGCAGGAGAGTTACCAGGGGCACTCCGAAAGTGTGCGTGGGAATAATTTCAAAATCGTATCTCGCCAGGTCGAAAAACATGCGAAACTCCGGACTTTCGCTTGCAGGTGCGCTTCCACAGTTAAAAACTTCGCCGATTTATTGCGATTTCAGTGCTCTTCGCACTGCATCGAATTTAAGTTTTTACGATTTTAATTACGATAAACCATAAATCCGAATTTCGACTAAAAGCGGACCAAACCTTCGTAGTTGTCCCCAACTGCGTTTAATCAATATTTATTACTTATAAAATTAGGTAAACGATTCAACGTCGCGCAAACATTTGACCTTAAAGGAGGTATTTGACTAATGAATCGCAATTAATGAAAGAACGTCGACGATCACAAAGAAAGGTCTTGAGGTTAATTAAAATAATGCACCTTCTAATTAGTCATTGTTCCAAGAACGACAGTTTCTATTGTGAGGCGAGGCAGTGCGGGATTTCCAGACAAGAGTAATTTAATTTCAGTTTAGTGACTGCGAATTTTCGGGCTTAGTTTATTAATTTATTTACAAATTTCAAGCGTTTCATTGCATGTTTTAAAGTTCTGAAATGCCCCTCATCGGGCCTCCTAAAGACGGGGGAAAGAAGTTTATTGCGCCTCTTTAAATCCAAACTTCCAATTAATATAACGAACTCCTGCAATTTACCCGATGATGAACGTGAAGTTAATTAGGTGGAGTGGCACGTTCCCTTCAAGGGGGAGAGCTCCAGATTCGATGGAAGCATGTCCGATAACAATCAACGGTCTGAAATTTCTTTGAGTTCGAGGCTCAGTTTCTTGTGTTCGACCTTCGGTATTTGCATTACTACGTAATACTCCGCTCTACAACATGAATTATTCAGCGCGTTTTTGGGTCGTACATGTCTCAAAAACTGAAAACAAAAAATACTAATTGCCTCCCTACGAGGGGGGCGAAGGTAAATTGCCCCTATAAACATGTTTGCATTTAATTTGCATAAAAAAACTGATCAGCCTTTTTACAATTAAATTATCCATCAAGGCCCTTCGCTCGGCGCTAACAAAACGGTGTTTTTGATTAGATTACTTTGCTCCCCTCAAGACCGCAAACACGAGTTTCTGCCGGGATTACGAACAACACATTGTGGCTATTCGAAAAGGTCGCCGAGACACGCACAATGACAGCGCCCGCGGCGGCCATTTTCACGCCATTTTTTGTCGAAACCGGCGTTCCGGCAGGGCCGAAACGTGGCCTTGGCACTAGAAACTAATATGTGGCACGAAGGTGGTGACCGTCAGATGAATGGAAGAAGCCCTAATATATTTAATAGGGTTATGTACAGGGTCGTCCCGGATCGATAGACAATGGCAGCCTGTGTCAGACCGCCCCCGGATCGTCCCATGTATTATTAAATCACCGCGGTAGATGCGAAAGGTTGCTTTAGTTAATTGATTGTATACCAGAACATCTACGCCTCAAACGCTTTCGGGACCTATATTTAAGGGACAATCTTGCGCACGTAACACCAAAAATCTTTATATAGTTACGGAAACAGGAAATTTCAATAACTTGTGAAATACGGCCTTCCTGCGGAGTTTCCCGAACTAGTTTCCCTAGAACGGAAAACTATAGGGAACTTGGCAGGTCGACACGAGGCCGCAAGCGGTGTTGGTGCTTTTTGCAGCACCGAGCCAAGGGTGCCATTACCTAAAAACGTCCTGTTCGTTCCGCGCCTTGGGTTCCACGTTCTTGGAGCGGGACAATTCGGAGACGAATACCTCGCAATCGGGGGTCGCGACTCCCTCGGAGGAAACGATCCGCTTCGTCACTGGAGTGCCGCCAACCCGCAAGGCCTACAAAAACGCTCCCGAAACGAGGAAACCATAAGGGCAAATCCCGAAAACAAAGGACAAATTTCAAAGAAAACCCTTTTATTTGTTCGGCAGGCAGGTGAGAATTTAAGGCTTTTACGTTCGTAAATTCTGCGCCAGATTTCACAATCAAGACACTTCAAGGAGCGTTTATACTGCAAGTTTCAGCCCGTGTTAAAGCCCTATTTGTAAACGTCAGATGTCGTAACAATGAGACCCGCTTCGATGCTAAGGGTAGAAATTATTGATTGCAGAAAAATCCGACCCGCCAATTTGTCAAGAAACAAGTTCAGGCCAGTTCAGGTTAGTTCAAGGATAAAGCGCATGATGGTGAATGGTCCGAAATGTAAGGCGATTTTCCTCGACGTTTATTCACGGCTTCGTCCCTGTTTGTTTCAAAGAGAAAAGAGGCGAAACTTGTGAAGTCTTACATCTGGTACATCTGACAAAACTGCTGCACTCGCAGTGTTGACGGGCATTTTGTTATATTTCCAGTAATCACCCCATTTGAAGATCCTCGCCATGAGCGGCAACTATCCCTTTGTTCAGAATCGGATTACGGCCCCCATAACTGCGTTGCACTCCGATTTATTAAAGCTTTGCATTAATTTGCATAAATATCCTCGTCGCTACAAGAACTTTTGCATATCTCGTCCTAGTTTAGAGTTTCGCGCAATGAATGCGAACTAAACGCGATACTTACTTATTTTCTCTTGTTATGAGGGGTTGCATTTACGTAATCGCCTTGTTAGCAACGACGGCTTAAAACTAAAATTTCCTTGAATGGGCGAAATAAGGTCTTTTGAGCCTGATTTCGTTATTCAACCCCGATGGCAATTCGTGCTGAATGCCTCTGTCATTTGCCGCTAAAATGGAAGGGCCCCATTTGTATTCTACCCTATTACTTATGTATACGGCTTGTATAAACAGGCTTTTTTTTTATTATCGTCTTGTATATCCGAGGCAGTAATGACAATATTTCCTGCGCCGGCCGAAAGGATTTCATGCAAATTGGGTTCAGAACGGAATCCGGGGCACAAGGGAAAAATCACTTACGTTATTGGGCCGAAAAGACTGATAGTGAAATAATTGTGCTCTTTTGTGTCCGTCCAGGCACACGTGACGCAGCCGAGTGGCCAGTGGTGATTGATTTTTCGCTATCGGAGTTGATAAATTAGCGGCCAAACACACCTCCGCCGCACCTCGAACCGCGGTTATATGGCACGCTTTTGACGTGTCATAAAGTGTTCCTTAGTACACAAAAAAGGGGCGTAAATTGCGTGCTTTGCAACCTGCTACAATGGGAATTACATTAGTCTTTTATGATGTTTCGTCGGTAAAGAAAGAAAGGCGTTTTTTCCGATCCCCCGTTTTTCCCTTTGACTTTCACACCCTTAATGCATAATAGGGGGGACGCGGGACAATCATGCGACATCGGCAAAATTACCGCCAAGTAAAATAGAATTTTTTTTCCCCGTTCTCCTACAAATGAAACTTAATTCCTCCTTCAAAAGAAACCACCCCATTAGACCGAGCAAACGAACTTCGCCACTGAATTTCATCCCCTTCGACCAATTGTTGGAGCGACATTTTCAATTTTCATCGCGTACGACACCTTTCTTCTTAAGAGCGACACTTCCCGAAGACTTTCCCGTTTGCATGGGGGAACAACTTAATTAAAAAGTTTACTTTTGAATAGGCCACAGAGACGGGCTCAAAAATGGGCAAAACGATCGTAATGAGCCCTAATTTTTTTTAATTTTTATGCAAATTTGCTTTGGCTTCGCCCGTAAATTGCCTCCCTGGACCAATAAGCAAGCTGCCCATTACGGCCACATAATTTATTTGCATATCGAGTAGTTTAAAAGAGAATAACTCCAGGGACTTTGTATATTGTAGAGGCATTAGACTATGCCACTTCCACTGGAATTAAAACAAATCAAATTGGTGCTTGAAAAATATTAGCCACCGCTAAATTTAGCGAGGATTCCCAAAATAGCGACCATTTCGAATGAAACGGGAGCTGTCAAGTATCTATTCTTAGTGCGTTAGTTTTGCTTTATCGGACCGAAGCACGTTTCGATCTCTTTCAATATAGGAAATGGAAGGCAGGAGGTTAGTGGGCTAACGTAAAGAAAACCCTAAAATCCTTGCTACAATGCGGATTAACGGTATTAAGAAACGACGATATGGTGGATGAAGTGCAACTGCTCAAGGAAAAGATCGATATAGACACATATTTCGTTACTTCTGAAAGCCAGTATCTCGGCCAAAATTCATAAATTAAAGGGGTTGATTTGAAAAAGGTCGCCTAGAATCAGGGTGGAACGAGAGAGATGGATCTTGAAGAAAAGCTATATTTCCAAACGTACGCAGGGCGAACAAAAGTGTGGTCCGAATTATTGCGTTTGAACCAGCTGCATTTTACATTTCCACCCACTGCATTTTGTATTTAACTTGAGTGATGTCAGAACTGTCACTCTTCTGACATTTAACAATGTCGATTGACATTTCGGGCCATCTGGAGCACAAAAAATCTACAGGGGGGCTTCGAAATGTTCGCGCTTTGTCTAAGTTCTCCCTTGTCACGAGAATGCCGCGGCCAATTATACTAAGATGAATCGAGTGTAAAAGCTGACTATTAAGTGTCAATACAATGAGAGCCTTGAATTTAATGCACCGGTGATGCTGCCGTAGTTAGCAGAGCACTGAACAGTTTCTCATTAGATTTTTTTCAGTTTACGTCATCGCTTTTACAGTTTAAAGCACTCCGCGAAAACAGGGCCTTCGATATTTCTGCAAGCCGGAACTTTACCGAGGATACAAATTAACACCTAATTTATGACGATCTTAAGATCAAAGACCGGGTGGTTAGACGCACAGATACGAAATTAAGTTTAATGCCGATGTAAAACGTGCCCAATTCTTTGCGAAACGAAAAATAATATTCAAATCCTTCTAGGAGATAAAAGCATCTATTCGCACGCGTAAATTAACGTATTGACACGTTTTCATGTTACTTCAGATTCAGGTTTAGATCCTCGAATTCCAAATTGCGCAGCCAATTTAAACGACTTCGTATCGTTTACAGTTACCGAGATCCCCATGGCTGTGTTCCAGAACCGACTGCTTTTTGCCTAAAGCCTAAAGAGCTTGAGAGAGTAAAGTTTGTAGGGAAAACTCAAGCAAATCATAGTCCCACGTAACGAGAACCCAACCCGAAAGGAGCTAGTTAAGACATGCTGCAATATGGATATGACATCACGATTGATGATGCAACACCAGAAGTGTGACACTCAGACTATCGGACTTGTTTTCCTCATTTTGACCCAAGGAACATGTACCCATTGCTTTAATACGAACCCATGGGAAATTAACGTGTTCTAAAACTTATCTTGCATGGTTTCTTCAGCTGATTTTTGCAGGGGTGCGTAACCAACCACGGATGCTTAATTTTATTTGTTTTTAAATTTAAAAAAATGGTTAATTTATTTTAACAAAGCTTCATGTGGATAAATCAAAAGGCAAGGTCTCCGTAAATACTCCACAGTGATAAATTGTCGAAGTGAGGATTGAAGTATAACCTATTTTCCCGACAAAAACTATGGTATTCGCTGCATAGGATGAGGAAAGATGGATAGGCAACCAACCATACTCAATTTTATTTTTGAATTAAAGAACTGAGCGGCATTTAAGAAATCTCACCTCTCAAGTGCCCCCACAGTTCCTCAGCAATTTGTCTCCGATTAAATCACTTTAATAATGCTTCATGAGAACAAATCGGAAAGCGAAGCTTCCTGAAATGTCCCACGGTGATAAATAACCGAAGCCTGGATTGTGGTATATTCCATTTTGCCGACAAAGACTATGGCAATCTCTACATAAGACGAGAGACAAGGGGAATCTCCCCCGAAAGAAGAGAGACAACCACCTGTCACTGGGTAAAAGTGCGGCGGGGCTGAACCGTATTCCTGCTACTACACTGCCGGCCGATATTGATTTTCCGAAGCAATGCAGATAATGTCGGGCAGCAGCAAACGACACAAATTTGCCCGCGACCCAAGGGAACCCGTTTTATTTTTATAATACGGGAATATGTTGTCATGTAAGCGAGCAGGTACTAGCCAACACCGACGTCTAGTTACGCCGCGGCGCCTACCCAAATTTCGCCCCCCGCTCCACTCAATAGGTCAATTATTACAACACTTGGAAAGATGGAGGTTAGAAAGCGGTTTTACTTACTTGCCCAATTCCTCCTTCAGATCGTAATTATCACTGAATCGGGTGCACGCGATCGGAACTGCCATCGCAACGCAAACGGCACTAGTGACTAGTGACACGGGCCAAGGCTCTGGGTTTCGATAAGTCAGCAGCACCGCGCACTGGCCAGAGATCTAAACCACCCGGTATAGGACACTTATGGACTTCATTCAATTTTCAAATTTCGTAGGTGACAAAATCCGGGACCAGAGCGGTCTTTGTTGAACGGAAAAAAAAACTACGCCAAGAGGGTACTTTTCGAAGCAGGATCTCGGTAAAGTCACTGCGTACAAAACGCGAACTTTTCACTCGGGCCGAGCGAGCAAAGTCGGTGCTTTGGCGTCCGTCCACTGGGATCTAACCTAAAAGATCAATATTGGACTTCGGTTCGTATATGCGAGGCGCTTACGAACTTGCCAGGCCCTATTGCCAGCTACTCATTCGATTCCCCATTGATGAGGATGATGGTAGGTTTCAAAGGAAACCGGCAAACTTACAAAGAAAAAATCGACTAAACATACTCGAATTTTAAATAACGTGGATTCGTATTCATGCTCTCGTTCAGAATACGAGGCAGAAAATCCCACAATCTCTAATTTCTTGAATTAAAGAAATAAGACTTCAGCGACTTGGCATCGCCGCAAACCCCGATCCGCGATGCCGACGGCGACGTTTATTTTAGTATTTTTTACAAACCGTGTGAAATTATCAAAAACGCACAATCGAATAAATCCGTGGGTCTGTTTTCTCCTCTAATCCATAGGACACCTTTGCACGACTTTAAAAATAAACAATCATTTATTTACATCTATGTTTTTCGTTACTGCGATGTAGCCATTTTCCTCTGCGATTTCAGTTTAACGAACCATCCTAATTGGTCGACGGCGTCGTCTAGGAAACATCTCCATGGTAACGGCAGAAACGCGTCAATCGCCATTCAATTTGAATTGTTATTCTTGTTAGTGGTACTTTTGCCAATTATTGCAGATTAACTGTACTAACTAATATATATTTATGTATACTGTTCCTGCAATGACTGTACAACACTTGAACAAAAATTCCTGAACCAAAAATAAGGCGTTCTAAGCAAAATTTCCTATGTACATATGTGAGCTTATAAATTTTGTTCTTTTATTAGC
This sequence comes from Euwallacea fornicatus, assembly GCF_040115645.1. Classification (NCBI taxonomy): domain Eukaryota; kingdom Metazoa; phylum Arthropoda; class Insecta; order Coleoptera; family Curculionidae; genus Euwallacea; species Euwallacea fornicatus. The sequence continues at coordinate 1,009,039 of NC_089557.1, forward strand.
AATAGCCTAAGTTCACGCCGCGATCCTGCAGTGGCACCTCTTCCATCAAATTATTCTGAGTTTGCAATTTGTATTAGTGTATATATACATATATGACTTTTGAAAGAAACTAATTCAATTCTATAACCAGAACATATGTTAAAAGGCTGGTTTGCATAGGGTTATGGAGCGCATTGATAGGAGATATTCGAGATATTTTTCAAGACACTCGAGCCGCGCGTTCCCGAAATATCGACGCTCCAATTTTCAAAAGTAGCAAAAAAAGGATACGTCCCCTCTTTGATACTAAAGTTGAATCCTATTATTAATACATGTGATTATAATGTTTTTTTCTGTTTAATAATATTGTTCGGAAACCGAGGTAAATAAAATACCTGATTTATAATATTATCTTCTATCATTAGATCCTCCTTCCCTTTAATATCAACGGCAACCTGAATTAACCTGATATATTCATATTCGCGCATTTATTGAAATTAGTGCACATATGGGAACAAGGACCAGACAGTAACATCTCGCTCTATTAAAACTTAACAAATAATGATTATGGTCTAATAAGCAACAGCTATGAAAGTCATGTGGCGATCCTGCAGGGAAAGCTTTTCCCGCACCAAATTGTCAGGAATTTGTAGTTTTTACTAATAGGACGTCTCTAATTTGTGAGAGTATCTATATTTGCAATAAAAATATATAAAAATAATTTTATCTCTCCATATTTCGCCTGATAGCTTTCTTACCGTATTGGGAATTATTGAAAATTTGATTGGGAATGGGGTTCTTTAGAATCTACAACTTCTTTAGATATTCTACCAATAAACTGGCAAGTCACCATATTTTGTGCTTCTCAATTTTTGGCTTTCTTGGCGTTCACATCTTTGGTTCACATTATTTGAATTAAAATTACCCGTTTCCGTAAGTTGTACTATAATATTCGCAAATATTTGATAGATGAAAATTTTATGAAAGTGCTGTTTCCTTTTTAATTTAAATTTAATTTTTCTAATTTTAATTGGAAGTTGAAACCCTTCATTCAACTGTTAATTCTCTACAAATAAAATCGAAAATATCTATTCCTGCCTATTATAAATATTGCGAAAACTTCATCCACAATAACTCCACTTCATTGGGAATTTCTAATATTACGAAATTTCTTTTTCCACTTGGTAATTCCAAAAAACCTCATTGTATTTGTTTACGACTGAAGAGCTGGATTAAGGCTGAGATTTCATACACATTAATTATTAGTCTTGATAAATTTGTAAAGTAGTATAGGTGTACACTTCACATTTACATAGTAGGTAGAACCTATTGCTTAGTCAGTATGGGCAGTCATTAGTACACAACGTAATTCGTTTTGGCTTATTGAGCTTCATAACGAAAGAAAATGCTGATAAACTTGTATTACAGATTCTTCATTGTTTGTATTATATATCATATATTTTTTTATTATATTTAACTTATCGTATATATCAAATTTATTGCCTTTGTCCCACTCATTTATTCACCTATAGAGACTCAGCAGTTGAACGATATTACGGGAAAAATTCCCAATTAAAAAAAAACGAATCGGTTACAGCCGTGAATTAACAAAGCTGACACAAGCTTCACCCTGTATATAAACAATCTCCCACCCAAGGTTGTTGCTTGCGCAATGGTGCCAAATTTTCCTCTCTGCTTAACTGATCTCGTAAAGTTTTAATTGGGAAAAATATTTATGATGACGGAATTTCAATATTAATTCAAATTACTTTAGACATACAACAAAGTACCATTAACAATGTTAATCCAGCTAATTAACGGATTTCTATTATCATTTCTTTATCTCCCCATACCTGCAGGCAAACCACCGCCATCGCACACAATCCGAGTGACGTTTCGTATATAAAGACGGTGATTTAAAAATCATTTTTCAGTTCGCGAAATACCGTTTCCGTAACTGTGTGAATGTGATTTGATTCTGTGCTTTATCAACAATGTGTGGTAAGTGTTGAATGCCCATGAGCCGTGGCCGAAACCCTTGTATTCATTATTGTTGTAATGTAACATAACCTTATTTTCGCCCCCTTGTTGCCGTTGTGAGCTAGAGCGCCACCTTGGCAAAGCAGCTGCACAAGAGGGCGAGTTTAAAGGGTTCCAAAGAAGAGTTTTTCATCTCCATAAGATCCCTTGAAATTATCTAAAGTTTTTCGGGGTCGTTACCCTGTTCAGACTACATCTTATATTCGTGGGTCCAGGTTAGAGTTGTGTTGGCGGGGTTTAACATAGGGCTCGGGATTATAATGTTTTCAGTTGTGTAATAGACAGGTTTGTAATGCAACGAGAGGCTGCAAGTTATTGAAAAACGAATTGTGGGCACAGCTTGCAAAAGTGAAAGTTAAATAGATTTCAGGCTAAAAGTAAATAATTATAAACAAAAAAAAGAGTCAAGAGGGGCCCCGCATGAGGTGCTGTGCGTTGAAACGGGGGCTTTAAAGGCAATAGCTGCAGCTACATTTATTTCTCCCCCGTGAGCCGAGTGATATGGTTGGTAATTTATACAATCAATGGATCATTTCAAAGACTACTTCACGAATTTGCCAACATAATCGATTATGTTTAAATTGTGATAATACCGGGCGTAAAATTTTTAAGGAACAAGTGCTGTGTCGAAACTGAGATTATCATTCTCGCCTTAAAAATCTCCTCCTGAGTTTCTTGGGAGAAGAAGGAATTGGAGTAAAATTTGCCTAGGTGTAGCGGAATAGTTTCCATTATCATGTAAAACCCCTTCAACGTTCCAGTCTAGAATTTCTATGCGTAAACTCATATATGACGAACTCAAATAGCACCAATTTCCCCACTCCCAGAGATAAGTAGGAACAACTTACTTAATACATGTAGAGTGATTTTTTAATTAGTCATATCAGTCTTGTCACTCACAATAGCCGACGTTATCTACAACTAGAATCTAATCCATCACTGCACGTCCAGTCCCATTTAAAAAAATTCGAAAATTTTCCGAAATGAGCAGGATGTTTATGGTATTAATTGACTACGTTTGAAAGTTCAGCTTAAAAATCAATTTTGCATATAAGCGCTTCTGAATTCTTATCATAACTGCGGCCGGCCATTAGCTAATTGCGCTATAATCGAAAATTGATTAGCTGTGAAAGTACAGAAACAAAATCAGCTTGAACGCGACCGGTCGGCCCTGAATTCGCAACAAGGAAATTGCACGTTTGCCGTTTTCTGGGCTGCAAGAAGCTTTGGGAGTGTCATAAATCCACCCAAGGAATTCTACTTCCTCAGCAATCGGTAAGGCCGTTGACGGTCAAATTCGGGTGAAACGGCCTCAAACCTCGAGGGTACCGAGTATCGGCTCAACTGCATTCCTGTTGAGCCGCAGAGGGGACCTTCCGCAGGATCACTTTCTATTTAACAATGATTCCTGCATGATTGTTCTATGCGTTGCCGTGACTTTACGGGCGAACTGGGTTCCGTTCAAGATTTTAAGAAGCGAGAATGAGGACCCTCGGTGTTAGATAATGTAGTTGCCGCATCGCGGTGTTCATGGGCTCTTTTTGTGATATGCACGGAATATTATGTTTCAGTTGGGTTACCCACTTTCGCTTTCAGCATGAACTATTGGTTATTTAATATGCGATGGCCTTGGCATTATGGGAGAGTTTCTTCGGTACCATGGCACCGTTGCCAAGGAAGCATTTGCCCCTTAACACAGCGAACGCCCATAATCCCGTCGTTTGATGGATCGCGATTTTTAAATCTTCAAATAAATCAATTAAGAGCGATCGTAGGAAACTGTATCGTTTTACAATGGCTGCAAAGCCGTCGAAACAAAGGGGATTAATCTGCGTTACTCGCTAATGAAACCGCCGAATTGCCCCTCGCCTCGCCGCGCCACATAAAATCCTTTGAATATGGCGTTTTTGCAGGAATATTTGCATACCTGAACTACCTCACCCCGAAGAAGAGGTCAGAGATACTGGAACTGTTGGTCAACGGACTCAAGCGCTTGGAATACCGCGGGTATGATTCTGCAGGTAAGTTTCTACCGGGCGGTTAAAAAAAAAATCCGCCTTTGCTTAGATTTATCTCGGGCCATTAGGCGAAAACCTGTGCGTCATAAGGCCCGTGCAGTCGTTAACTTTCACTAAGTATTTTATGGAATTTTGATGGCTCTTCTGTGGTTTTAGGCGTTGCCGTCGACTCTGCCAACGAGCAGGACATTGCGCTGATCAAAAAAACGGGAAAGGTCGCTGTCTTAGAGGAAGCTATCAAGGCGGGTGAGTGGCCCGTGGAACTATCGATTTTCGAAGTTTAATCAGTTTTTTTTTAAATCGCTGATGGCATTATTGCGGTATTTGGCTAAAAGCGTGTTCAAAGCGTAGAAGCAGTTCGAATCGCGACAGGTGTGTCACAAAAAACAACCGACTTCGGCTTAAGGAGCGCCTAAGTGGAAAGCGGCAACAGCGCGTTTATCTTTTGTTTTAATAATTGTTTACTTTAACGTCAACTTTGATAACAACACCGTTGACGTGCGAACAAACGCATAGCGTTTTTTTAAGGAGACTTGAGGCTTGAGCTCGCCTTTTCACACAACAATTCAATTTATTTCAGTCAGATACGAATTCCTGTGCGGCACTCTGCACGGCGGCATTGCCCGAGCAACTGTTATTAGGGAATGTGACTAGATTGTTTGAATATTAAACCACCTTAAATTCGGTCATTATGTTAAGCACGTTGTGGTCGCGGCAAGTCCCAACGAAAAACAATCCTCGAAGATTCCTTTGAAAATTATTAGCTCTCATTTCAATGAAATCGCAGCCAGCAACAAGCTAGAGGTCGGCGCTTGCCTCGAGACCCACTGCGGCATTGCCCACACCCGCTGGGCAACCCACGGAGTGCCCAGTGAAGTCAACTGCCATCCCCACAGGTACTTTCGCCATCATTTGTTCCGTACAATTCAGGATAACCCGCCGTAACTCTACAGATCAGACGATCACAACAGCTTCGTCGTGGTCCACAACGGCATCATCACCAACTACAAGGAAGTCAAGTACTTCCTCGAGCAAAAGGGGTACCACTTCGAGAGTGAAACAGACACCGAGATTATCGCCAAACTAATTTTCCACTTCTACAAGAAGCACCCTAATTTCTCCTTCAGGGAGTTAGTAGAGAATGTTGTCCAGCAACTGGTAAATTGAGATTTTTGAGGTTTTTCCCTTACCGGTGGCTCTTTCGCTTGGGTAGGAAGGAGCTTTCGCTCTGTGCTTCAAGTCGAAGCACTTCCCGGGGGAGTGCGTGGCCACCAGGAGGGGCTCCCCGCTTTTGGTCGGTATCAAGACCAAGACGCGACTGGCCACTGACCACATCCCCATTCTCTATGGCAAAGGTGAAGAGCTTGTTTGATAATTCTATGTTTTCTTTATTTTATTGATGTTATTTAGTATTTTGATGGCAAGGTGGATATGTACAAAAGCAGTAGTTAGAAGGAAATTGGAACTAGATTTTGTTCATATATACTCTGAGGTTCGTTCGTTAGGTCATGCATGGTAATTATATTTGAACTAAAATCGGGGCCCTTCACGGTAAAGCCAGATTGATCTAGGTAGAACTCCATTTTGGTCAATAACAGTAGTAAGCAGTAAAAAGGTCGCCTAACAATTTGAAGCAGTTTTTGATAATTTAATGTAGTTTTAACGCTTAGAGTATGGCTTAAATTCGAAACTGCACAATCACACGAATTTTCAAAAGTTCCCACAATTGGGGAACATTTCCTTCATTCTCCTCAACAATGTATAAGATTCGTGATGAAGCAGGAAGCGGCAACACCGCGTTTGGCATGTGTTTCAAGGCAGGTATCAGTTGACTTTAATAAACATTTTTTGCATATTATGGAGAAGAAGGCCATGTTGTCAGATCGCATTTAAACGACTAAACCTAAAGCTTTCAAAGAATGCTGGAGCGGTTAATTAGTCCTTTGAGAGCCCTCAAAAACCTTTTAGATTATTTATTTCCAGAACAAATTGATCTGCTTGTCTCGATTCCCCATAATAAAGTTCGTTTCTTATTCATTTTTGACTTTACTTACCGCATGGACGTAAGAAAATTCCTTGCTTCGAACACGTAATGACGCATATCAGTTTCATTTAAACCGTAAAACTGCATCCTTCTAACTGCGTGTTCTAGTTAAGTGCGCCCCCTGTATCTATCCCTGAAACGGTGAGAATTGTACAGTTACTTGAACACTGGGGAAAGAGTTGCCATTTTCGGAGCCCCGCGACGGGCGCAAACGGCTTTGCCTAATCGCTCTTGGTGCAGAGCTTAACACCAGAAAGTTTTGACGATAAAAGTCGTCTAAGTAAATAAATTCAAATATCGTAAATGAGTTCTCGAAACGTTTCGCGCTGGATATTTCGGATAGTTCAACATTTTCAGTAAAATCTCAGAAAGCAAAGTCAATTTGGCGACGTCGTCGGCAAGATATTTCGTTTGGCCGATTTGATACCCATGACTGTTTTGAGAGGTGGCAACTGTGGGCGCACTTACTAGGACACCCCATATATATTTGGATCTTAACATATAACTGTATCACATTAAACGTTCACGTTATACCTACTAATAGAGTAACATGATATGACGCTTTTACTAATCCTTTAATAGTTTGTTTATTTATTAATTCAATTTTTATGTTTTGTTATTAAGATTTGACGGGCGGACTGAGTTTGCGCGAATCCTTATGGGAATCCCCTGAGTTTTTTTTTCAGGGAGTCACGCGTCTTCGGCGTTGTTTTCTCGACATCGAAATGTAATGCAAAACCGCATTTGCACTCCAAATTTCGCTTAAAACGTGCAATTTGCCAACGTCTTTTCGCGTCTTGAGTGCCCTTCAGTCTGCCTGTTAAAACTTAACTAAATTATGTTTATTTATTTAATTAACCATATGTTTGTTGTTTTGGTACTTTGTTCTCCTTCTCTGGTCTGTTATGGGAAATAGAGGAACCTCGACACTCACACCAAGGTAGATATGTTTTCCACTAATATTTTTATTTTGTCGCCTCCTTTCTCGACTTATTTATTCATTTGTGTCAACGTTTATTTTTGTTCTCACCCTAAAGGTCAAAAACATGGGTGTCACCTAATTGGTTCTTCGCTGTTTTCAATAATACCATGTTTCTGACTGGAACGGCGCTTTATCTTATCTGAAGTTCCGTGCGAGGTAATTTAGCCGGCATGTGGAGCTGTAATGGAGTGAGATAACGCGTCCAGGTTTGTACTAATTTTGCAAATACTCGGGGCAAAAATGCCTCGATTATCTGCGATTCCACACCTCCCATTTTGCCCATGTCATTGTCTAGTATTTTAATCTTTTGTTATTTTTTCCTTTTTTTTATTTTTCCTGGGACTTTCTTACGACCAGACGCAGAACACGATCCAGGTAGTTACCTTTGAAGTTACTTTCACTGCTTTCTAATTGGTCTGATTGTTTTTTGGATTGCAGCAAAGTCATTAACGTATAATTATAAATAGTGAAATTCAACGATAAATTTCGGAATAAAAATGGTCAGACCGCACATTTCTGCTGCCAAAGGTCCGCTTCTTTAACTTCCGCTGCTTCACACTTATTAGGTCTTTAATAACTCGGTGGCGGTCATGTAACACTCTTATTGTATTCCGTCCTAATCTCCAGAGGTAAGTAGTACTTAACCATCTCTTGGAGTCCAGCGACCTGCCATAGTCTCTTTCAATGACTCTTGGCAGCCCTGGATGTCCCTTAAAACAATCGCAGAACCGCTTTATCTGCAACATGCTCTTATTAACTTGCAATGGTTAGTTTAAGGTCGTTTTCAAATCGCGTGAATACCTTAGCAATTTGCCGTGAAATTCAGCACTCAACCCTTCAACACCTTAAACTATATCCATTAATGGTGGGGGACAGTCGCCCTCTCACCTCTTCACTGCTCACTTGTAAGCTCTTTCTAGACCACCGTCCTCACGGTCGTGCCGAAATCCCCTCCCTGCCTCGGACCGGGTCCACCGAGTTCGAGCCCCTGGAGGACAAGCAAGTGGAATACTTCTTCGCCTCAGACGCCTCAGCTATAATCGAGCACACCAACCGGGTCATCTATTTTGAGGTGAGATTTATCTTGAGGTTTTGCAACGATCAGGGCATATCTCTGCTTAGGATGACGACATTGCGGCGGTGCGAAACGGGATCCTCAGCATCCATCGCATGAGACGCGGAGGCACCGATGACCCTAATCGCAGGGAAATCATCACGGTCAAGATGGAGTTGCAGCAAATCATGAAAGGCAACTACGAGTATTTCATGCAGAAGGAGATTTTTGAGCAGCCAGAGTCTGTGGTCAATACCATGAGGGGGCGTGTCAATTTCCAGACCAAGGTTGGTGTGATTCCAGTATCGAAACTTGAAAGGTGGATTTTTTTTCTTTGCCTTTAGACAGTCGTATTGGGTGGGATCAAGGAACACATTCCAGAAATTAAAAGATGTAGAAGACTGATGCTCATCGGCTGCGGTACTTCGTACCACAGCGCCATCGCCACCCGCCAGCTTTTGGAGGAACTAACGGAACTGCCTGTTATGGTCGAGTTGGCCAGTGATTTCCTGGATAGAACCACGCCTGTGTTCAGAGATGACGTGTGCTTTTTTATATCACAATCAGGTAATTGGTGCTATGGACTGTTGTCATCCAAAGTATTTTTTTTTTATTTCTTCAGGAGAGACTGCAGACACCCTGATGGCGCTGCGTTACTGCAAGCAACGCGGAGCTCTTATAGTGGGCATCACCAATACAGTGGGCAGTTCAATCTGCCGAGAGTCGCACTGCGGGGTGCACATCAACGCAGGCCCAGAAATCGGAGTCGCCTCAACGAAAGCCTACACCAGTCAATTTATATCTTTAGTCATGTTCGCTTTGGTAATGAGCGAGGATCGACTCAGTCTGAAAAAACGAAGGGAAGAGGTGAGAAATGTTTGCGTTTTTATCCACTCAGATTTTAAAACGTTTCTAAAGATTATTGAAGGATTGACCAACCTACAAGAGCAAATCAGGCAAGTCCTCAAATTGGATGAAAGAGTCAAGGCCTTAGCCGAAGAACTGTATGACAAGAAATCTTTGTTGATAATGGGACGAGGGTTCAACTACGCAACCTGCCTTGAAGGCGCATTGGTAAGTTTAAACATTACACAGAAACACACAAATAAATCACTTTATTCACCAGAAAGTCAAGGAGTTGACTTATATGCACAGCGAGGGAATTATGGCCGGTGAGCTCAAGCATGGTCCTCTCGCTCTTGTAGACACTCACATGCCTGTCATAATGATCGTGATGCGCGACCCCGTATACATCAAATGCATGAACGCACTGCAGCAAGTGAAATCACGCGATGGAAATCCGATTTTAATATGCGAGCAGGGCGATAAGGAGACGATGGATTTGGCCCAACAGCATTTGGAAGTGCCCAAAACGGTCGACTGTCTACAGGGCATTCTAACCGTCATTCCAATGCAGCTGCTGTCATTCCACATTGCCGTTAGGAGAGGATGCAATGTAGACTGTCCAAGAAATTTGGCTAAGAGTGTTACTACAGAATGATATGCGTGAAGTTACATGTGAGATTCAGTTTATTCCATTATAAAAGAAAGTATTAGCCTGTTTGGATACATCCGACCCATGTAAATGATAATTTTCCGTCTTGGTTTATATATTATTTAGATCTTCTTTTTAGTAAGATATTGGTCCAAGAAAACTTAATGGACTATTGTTATATATTCGTTAGGAATAGTCATGAAATGCATTTTATTTGTATGTTTTTATACCTTTGCAGGTACGTGCAATATTTAATAATAAGGTCATGTTACTCAAATTTCACTTGAAAAAAGACATTGTTCTTTTATTTTTTGATAAAGATTATTCATATGTTATTTCTAATCTTGTAAAATTCTATTTAATTCTAAAATATATATTATTTTATTAATAAGTATACGGGTTTTCTCAAGGAGGGGTCATTTCTTTGTAATGCTTTAATTAAAAAAAAGTTAATACACCGTATAGGTGCGTGTTGCATAATGCCCATGGTCTTTATGAAACGCACTTCAGCATCCTATATTTCACTCGATCTAAAGCTAATGAGAACGAGAACAAAGATGAGACGTATGTCGAGGATTGGTCATTTATTTGGAAACTTCATTCGTGACGTCACAACCCAGTGGCACAAGTAATTTTCATATCACTATTAATATTCAAATTTGTAAATTAATTAATAACATATTCACCAAGTAGATATGCATAGCAGACACTATTAGTGAACAAAGTTTTGAAAATGTAATTATACCACACTTAAAACGGCCATAACTCTAGTACTCGTTTAATACGGCAATATTTATATTTTCGTCTTAGTCTCTCCCATACTACCCTTATGAACAAAAGAAGGACGTGAGATTCGGAATATATAACCTCACTTCCTTATTATTATAACAGTAGTGTTAATCACAGTTACCTCAAATCATTTCACAGAACCACCAAAAACTTAAATTACACAAAACAGCCATCGTCATGCACTCCCAAATAGCAAAACTCTCCCTAGATCGATTTAAAACTCTGCCGAAAACTGGAAAACCCAAGGAAACTGAGTGGACAGTTTTATCAACTATTGTAAAACAACAAGATTATCAATTGGAAGTTGTTGCCTTAGGCACTGGCTCAAAGTGCATTGGAAGATCAAAGTTATGTCCCCGGGGCACTGTGATAAACGACAGCCATGCAGAAGTAATGTGCAGACGAGCCTTTGTATGTTATTTATATTCGGAACTAAACCTAGAATCATCAATTTTTAACTTTAATAAAGAAAAAAAGCAGTATGTCTTAAAGCCAAATTTAGAGTTTCATTTTTTTACCACTTATGTGCCGTGCGGGGATGCTGCAATATTTTCTAAGCAAACAGTAGAGGATATTGGGGAGGCCTTGCTGTTTGAAGATAAAAATGATTGCACTCCGCCTAAGAGGAAAAAAACAGATGATATCTATCGAACAGGGGCTAAGTGCCTTAATGATGGACAAATACAAGATTCCAAAGCAGATGGACCTGATTATCATGTTCTTGGTTTGGTGAGAACTAAGCCAGGTAAACTTCCATTTTATGAGTTTACTAATCTCTTCCATCATACCAAAATTACAGGTAGGGGCGATCCTACATCTTCAGTGTCTTGCAGTGACAAGCTAGCAAAATGGTGTCACCTCGGCATTCAAGGTTCTCTATTAATGACTTTTCTGGAAAAGCCCATATATTTGTCAACATTCACCATTTTGAGTACCACTCCATTTTGTGAAGAAGCACTTAACCGGGCCATGTTTTCAAGACTGAATGATGTTTCATTGACTGACCCATTCTCCCGACATTTGCTAGCAGTATCTGTGGTAAATTGTGAATTTGATTACATGAAAAACAAAGGAAAAACTGCTTGTCCTTCAAGCCTATCTTGGTATTTAAATAGAGAGGTGTTAAGTAGTTTAGAGATTGTGGTCATGGGCAGAAAACAGGGGGCTACAAAGAAACAGATGTTATCAGGAAAGTCTGCTTTAAGGATTTGTAAAGCAGAGATTTTCAAGAGTTTTGCTAAGAAGTGTATAGAATTAAAATTGGGCTTTTTAAGGGAGAAAATGACCTATAGCATGGCAAAAGCTTTATGCAATGTTTATAAGGAAAATAAGGAGATTTTATTGAAGAAGTTTGGAACTTGGACAAGGAAAGATCCCAAACTGCTTGAATTCACTTTCTGAATGTTTTATTATGTTTTTGAAGGACAAAATACAAAAGATAAACCAGACGTTTTATACAAATCAACTGAGTATGTGTAAACCAATTCCTAACTCCGAAATTTTAATAAATAGTCTCAGGTAACAATACTTTCCATTTGAATAAACCATTTCTAATAAGGACCAGTTAATCCCTAGGAGTGTTCTAATTCATACACAAAAAAAGTCATTGGAGCAATAATTTATTCCATGGTTAATTTCTAGTCACGTGGGAGAAGATCCGGCATGGAAATTCGAGTGTCAAACTAATTTCCTAAAAACGCCTACTCCTCTACTTCACTCTAAGTCCACAGTTCTTCCCTCACATCACCCCAATTAAGGGCAAATATTTTAATAAAACTATTTCTATATTTAGGTTTACAAGGGCCAAAGTCTTAATGATCTTTGTAAACACAAATGAAAAATAAACTGTATACTTAAAGTTTTAGTGGGTTAGATCAGATACCATCTACAGGATCAGCATCGTCCCCTGAGCTCACATCATCACCAAATTCAATATCTTCATCCAGATCATTCTCAACAAAAGTAACATAATCACTAATCTTAACGGATTCTGGGAACTCTCCATATGTTTTCAAATTACGTGCTTCATCTGGGGTATATTTCAGAATAACGTCTGCTTTAGCATCTTGGTAATCTCTCAGACCTATTAGGATGATATCACCTTGGTTGATCCACACCTGAAAAATGTTTAAATTTATGGGTGTGTTTAAGATTTAATGTAACAAATGCAATCCTCCATGTAAAGGTTGAATCCAAGCAAATCAATTTACTAGGAGTAAATGCTGTATATATTTTAGTTAGAATCATGATAAGACACATTTAAGTACTAAATTCATAGTTAATGTAGTAAAATTAACCACATTTCCAACAAAAACATGTGCACTTTTCTCATCAACTTATGTGTCCCTAATTTGTCTTGTTTTTATGGGCTGGCATATTTTTTCTCTTAAATACCTTCTTCCTCAGTTTTCCTCGAATGTGACACAGACGTTTGACACCATCAAAGCACATGGCTTCCAGCCTGCCATTTCCCAGCATTTTTGTGACTTGTGCATACTCTTGACCATCTTCTTTGAATATCAATTCTCGCTTCTCCGTTTCATTCTCATTCTTGCCCCTCCTGCGGTTTTTACCTCCTTTTCCTAAAAATCATTTTAAAGAAACCTTTTATTAATTGGTTAATTAACTATTTTGGTTACAAGTTGGAACAGCAGCGAAAGGAAAATTTATGTGTTTAACTTATGAGGAATGGGGGTGAAGGAAATATTAGTCTTATCCTTGAAAATTGTGAAGATCATGCTGTGATTCATAAATAACCTCTTAAAATCAGAGCAGATAGAAGTTTTTGTGGAATTTTAACTTGAATATTGAGTTGTCACAAAACATGGTGGTCCTACGTCGTCCTTGTGTAAAAACCAGGCCAAATTTCCCCAATTAACCATCAACAGCTATTGTAATGGAAAATACTTACCCTTATTCTTCGGCATTTTATGTAGGTTTGTACAGGAACTTCAAATTTCTCAAGTTTTTCTCGATTTTCCAGGTAATTTTTGCGCACAACTTTTACATGTGTCACGGAGACAGGAACTGGCGAAACTGGTAGATGAAGATGGAAGAAAAGAAGAAATGAAGTAAGTGAGGTTATTTATTTCTCGTGCATTGCAGTCTACGAAATTAGCCTTGCGAGTATATGTCTCTCTTTTTGTTAGCTGAAAAATTCGTATTTTCCTCTCTCTATTGGTCAATCTCGTCACAGTTCGAAGTCAACGCAATCCCTGTCCACGAGGGTGCGCTTGCCAACGTTACCTTCTTCCGCCAGCCAGTGTTGTCGGTGTAAGCAAAATTTTCCTATTTTTAGCCGATTTTTGTGATGGTAGCAATGTTGGTTGAAAGTTTCGTGGAATCAACCGAACTTAATCACGTGAGTAGGATGATCGGCATTCTACACTCGACTGCTATCAGTCGATTTCGGCGCTGTCCATTAAGCTAAATGTAAATCCAAGGATTGTAGTTCTATTCACTTTAACAGAAAGCCATAGCCGCAGCAATTTAACAAATTTGATCGTTGACTTTAGGAACATGCCGCGGCAACACTGCGGCCGCCTTCCGCCTTCAACAGCTTTTTATTCGTGTCAAAGATGGATTCCAATCCTGACGTGCAAGATTACGAATCGTGTGCGAAAAGATTAAAAATCGACCATGGTGAGTCCGATGACGGTGATTTGTGCAAGAATCAAGGATTGTCTCGAATTATTGCATCGAATAAGGGCTCCGCCGACACCGTAGAAGGTAAAAATCCTTAAATATGTTTTGATTGTTTAGGCGATTTGTTCAATCCAACATGGCGTCGGCCAAACAAAAGCGAAGCCATTTTGAAGGCGTGGTGCCTTTCGATATTAAAGTAAAATTAATTTTCGCAAGATGTTTTCCCTCGATTGGCTTCTATTTCCATCACTTTAATTTGTTATGGTTTGGGATAAATTAATAAACATCACTTTTTCAATTTTCGAGGTTTTTATTTTTCCTGTTGTGAAATTGTTCAAGGACATCTGCGTGAGTCATCTGTCCGTAGTAATAACGAGGAGATACGATTTTACTGCGTTTGTTTCGTCGACGGTAGTCGGGCATGGTTTAGTTTGAGTTTTCAAGTTGACGTTTATATTAAAATTATTGACATTTATGTTTGAATGTTCATTTTTATTTAAAAACAATAAACAAATTTATGAGGGAAAAGGTTTCTATTATTTATTTTAATTTACACCGGAACAGTAATTATATATTTTCTGATTCGGAATTTTTTTTTATTTGCATTTGTTTGACTATGTTTTTCCGTTAACTTTGGATTACATGGCAAATTTCAGAGGGATGTCGCTATCTCAGAAAAGCGTAAGGTTTAGGATTGCGTAAATCAGAACTAAATTTATATGTTTGCCTCATCTCACTTCTTTACCTTGTAAACAATGTAGATTATAAAAAAAAGGTAGCTGTTAAGCTATTTTTCTTACCTCGGCATATTAATAGGGCAACCTCATTTCACTTCTCAGTATCTTTGTTATTTGGGTAGTTTTCACTTTTTAAAGAAGGATTTCACTGAATGACCTTTCACATGCTCAAGAGATGGATTACTGATTGGATTCTTCTAACAACTGAACTAACCTAAACTAAAACACCTCAATAATCTTCATTTAGTATGCACCAAAACACCTCAGCCACCTGGCCATCAGGCGTGTTCCTTTCCTTCAAATTATAAGCCTTTGAGGTATACGTTTAGAGGTTACTGACAGTTATTTCAGTAGGAGCCTAAGCTATTGATATGCGCTTCTAAAGGATAGGATGAGACTCGATAGGCTCTAACTGATCGCCCTAACAGCCTGTTACTAGGAATCTGCTCCAACAGCAGTGGTATGACAATAAATGTGCTTAGAACATCGTGATTCGCTAAGTGCGCCCATAATAGTGGCTGGTTTACCAATATTTCAGGTATAGTGAATGAGTCAGTCGTTGTCGTTAGCAGTTAGCCTTTCCAGAGGCAAACTGCGTTTAAAAGAGGTTCCACTTATGCCACAATAACGAGCCTTCTTGTGGTAGCAAATGTAGCTTTTATGTAGACTTTAATAAAGCCAAGCCCAAGTTAAGAGTGCAATTTTACATATGAAAATGTCAATTTAAACCCTACTTAAACTCGCCCTCTAGCCGTATAGTGTACATGAAGATTAGTTCGGACTTATAGTTAATAACATTTGTAATATGGCCTTAAGTGTTACAGTTGATGAGCAATTTAAGGTTACTAATTATTAATTAACGTGTTTTGCTTACCTTTCTCTGCTAGCGTGAAGAAAAGTGACTTAAGCGCACGAATTTATGAGCCGAAAGTAGCGTTTTACTGCACCTACGCTTAAGTAAAAAGCTTTAGTCTGCGCAAGTCATAGTGGCAGATGTTAGGTCAGTTCGGAGGGTTGAGGGAGGGGCGGAGGCGGTTAGTGCCATCTGCAGGTACTTAGTATTGACACGTGTGACGTCAATCTTCTTACCTTAAGTGTGTTTGTAAGGCCTCACCTTGCGCTTTTTTTGGTCAATATTTAATTAAATATGTCGCGTCGTACCTAATTGTAAAAGAAATCAGCATGCGGTAAAATGTCACATTATCAGACCATAGAATTAACTTACCTATAGAGGTAATTCTTTAGCTCTGGTATCAGCCACCAAATTCTCCCATCACATACTTTTATAACAAGCACAAATGCACTATGATTTTTGGCTATAGATTTGATTTACCTATGGGAGCTTATCTCCACTTTATCAGCCCGTGTGAGTCTATAATTAGGATCAGGCATGATGTCAATGCTAAGAGCAAATAAAGTGCTCTCAGTGTTTTAATTTTCAATGAAAATCGTGTAACTTTGGTAAGGGTTAGTTCTCACATTCATAAATAGGAGACAAACCCCATCGAAATGGTAATTTTCCAATTATTAGTTACTAATTTTGTCCCAAAGCCGCTTCGTCAATCCCGTGTATGAAACGCTAAATCATCCTGCATAAGACAAAGACCTAATGGTCTTTCCTTGTAGGCAGCAGTTCTGGACACGAAGCCTCCACCATAAAGTCCACTCATCCATCACCTCCCCATACTGATTCCTGCGACGTTCCGGAGACAGCATCAAGTTTCTTCGACGCTGACAATGACCAATTGGACCCGTTACAAGAGGAAGACGATGACGACAATGCTTCCACAGTGAGCCACCTCAGCGAATTGAGTGGTATTTCAAACTTAAGTGGTCAGGACTGGAAACCAATGGCAGGGAGTGTGGTGTGGATACAACAGCAGATGCAGAAGGGGATCAATCCTAGGATAATCTTGACCGAATTAGGCAAGTTCTAGTTTTTGCGACCAAAGTTTGGTTGGTAATGACTGTTCGTTTTTTTTTTTTTTAGGAGTA
Source organism: Euwallacea fornicatus (assembly GCF_040115645.1). NCBI lineage: Eukaryota > Metazoa > Arthropoda > Insecta > Coleoptera > Curculionidae > Euwallacea > Euwallacea fornicatus. The sequence continues at coordinate 1,025,817 of NC_089557.1, forward strand.
GACTTGGAACAGATTCCTCCCTATGTTGATGACCTGACCCTGTGGAAAATTATCATAAACATCTTGGCGGAGCCACCCAAAAGAAACAAGCTAAGGCACGTTAATACTCTGGATGACGTAGTACGGTTGCTGAGGGGAGCCCAGAAGGTGATAGTGCTCACTGGGGCTGGCGTTTCGGTCTCTTGTGGGATTCCCGATTTTCGCTCACGAGATGGCATTTACTCCCGCTTAGCTGTGGAGTTTCCAGACCTGCCAAACCCCCAAGCGATGTTCGATATAAATTACTTCACGCAAGATCCCAGACCTTTTTTCAAGTTTGCCAAAGATATTTATCCAGGAAAATTCAAACCAAGCCCTTGTCACCGCTTTATAAAGCTGCTAGAGAAGCAGCAGAAACTGCTGCGAAACTACACTCAGAACATCGACACATTAGAAAAAGAGGCGGATATTGAGAGGGTGATTGAGTGTCACGGCTCCTTCGCCACAGCAACATGCACCAAGTGCGAGCATAAAGTCAGTGCTGATAAAATTCGGGAACTGGTGCTCTCACAGAAAATCCCCTTGTGCGAAGTGTGTCACGGAGAGCGAAGCTCCATCGCTACCGACGACTTTGGGAGTGAAGCTATGCAGTACAAGGACTTAGTGCTGTCGGGAATAATGAAGCCGGATATAGTGTTCTTCGGAGAGGGTTTGCCCGACACCTTCCACGAAGCCATGGCGGCGGACAAGTCAGAATGTGACCTTTTGGTGGTTATTGGGAGCTCGTTGAAGGTACGCCCAGTGGCTCTCATTCCGAGTTCGCTCTCGGCTCACGTGCCCCAGATTCTGATCAACAGGGAACCACTGTCGCATTGCCATTTCGATGTGGAGCTGTTGGGCGATTGCGATGTCATCATTAATCACCTCTGCAAGCTGTAAGTACCTTTTACTTCGCGCTCTTGTCACTTGTAAAAAAAAAAAATTCCAGTTTGGGCTCGAATTGGGAAGAAGCGATTTACACCTCCCAAGAACTCACCGAAACCTCAGAACTCCTCCCTTGTGCCGAACCCGAACCGTTCGATATCAGTAAATGGCGGGACAATTCCAATTCCCTCATAGGGTTAGGCTGCACGGAAGAAGCCGTCACTATCTCCGATATGGAGCAGATTCACACTTGCACCTGCGAATCAAAGGTGGTAAGCACTCCTGGATCATCGCGGCATGAATGTACGTGTATAGCGGAGAGCAAATCCCACAAAGAGAGGCACATCAGCATAGACTCGGCCCGAGACTCTGGCATTGGGGACAACTCGAATTTTACAGACCCCGAGACAGAGAACAGCAAAGAAGCGCAAAGCAGCAACACTTTCAGCATCGAATCTGCCTCGGGCAGTTTGCAAAGGTCAGCGCAACGAGGACAGAACATGAGGAAGCAGTCCTCAGATAGCGGCTTCGAAAGGAAAAGGGAGACGATGAAGGGGTTCTGGCAGCCGAAAGTGAAGAGGAGTTTAGCACAAAGGTTGCCCCCGAACACTTTCCATCTGCTGCCGCCGAGTCGGTACGTTTTTCCAGGGGCCGAGGTGTACTACGACCCAGAGGAAAAGTCTTCGTGCCTGGACGAGAACAGTAGTTCGGACGATGGTATGTCCGAGTGTTGTTAGATTCTAAAGGACTTAGGCTTAATTGTTGTTGTTATTTCTTTTGTACAATATTAAATTTTTTACTTTGGAGGATGGTTCCTGGGGTGCGCTGCTTGAGGGTGAGTGATGTACAGTCAGTATTAGGTATTGTGACGGTGTGATTTTTCTTTTTTTTTTTTGTAATCAGGGTTTGATCCTGTCGGAAATATTTTTTCCTTTGTTGAAACTTTGATATGGAGGTCTGACACGCAGTGTCAGACCAACTGCCTCTGCCTTGTCTTCGCCGCTGTGTATCTCGCAGAGCGGCGGCGCAATGGTCTTCTATCTCTCTTCCACGCAGTGAGGTGTATTCCTTCCAATTCTCACACGACCAATAGCGAGCAAGCTCAGTTATACTTCCACCTATTTTCTGCGGTGTTATTGGTATAGAGTTAACCAAAGAAACTCAAGTTTTTCTATTGCTAAGTAGCTAGTTGCTTTGGACAATTAAATGTTTTCAGACACTTTGTCCTGAATTGTGCGTTTTACTACGTTTTCCTGCAGGATCTATGACCGGTGTTCCCTCGACGGGTCTTTCTTTTCTGAGTAAATGGTGTGGGTGAATGGACGTTAAGAAAATGAGATTTTTCCGTAAGTTTAGGTACGTTAAGAATCCAAACCACACGTAATTGACTTAACAAGTTTGGAATTTAAGATGATCTCTATTTATACTGTGTAATTTTTACGTAATATGTTATATTTATTATTATACGTGCTACAGTGAAATTGGTCAATTTCCAAAGAATTAGCTCGAAGTAACTGTAGTCTATTTCACTGATAGACACGATCAATCAAACACGCGTGCGCACAGTCACAGTAAAATTATTGAACGCTCATATGCACTCTTAAAATGTAATAAAAGACAATATGTGAGTTTGTTGCCAAAATAATTTAATAAATTAAACGCCGAAATATATGAGAATGTCAACAAATCGCAAACAACAATAAATAACGATTATCGACGTGTGTTGGTTACAACTCTGTATAACGTTACCTGCAGTTGTCGACCAATCAAGGCCCGGTCACGTGGGGGATGACGTGTCGATTGTTATTTTGATCGTGTCTAACTTGAAGATAAATGGACTATTAGTGCCCTCTTCCTCCCTATTTTCTTACTTAAAAAGGTGTGCAATATGAGTAATATCACGACAGAGAAATTGCTTCCTAACTGTTTTTCCGTACTACATGACCCGTTTTAGCCACTCAGCCTTTGTTTTATACTCCCAACATATGATAACATAATGATGTTAATAAAGATGTCAATTATTAAACGTTTTTAAGGTATAGTAAATAACATATTTTCCTATACTGTGAAGTGGTTTTGCGCGCATCGCTCGGATCCTCTGGATCGAGCGATGTTTGCGAAGAAACGCCGAGTTTTCCATGTGAATATTACGCTGTATTGTCTTATGATAGTTAACTTACTCCGTATATAGGATATCTTATAGTTTGTAGTGGAACACGTTCTTGTTATTTATTTTCTAAGGTGATCATATCACGTTTTGTTTTTGCCTTTCGGCAAGAATTGGTCCGGAAACGTTGCATTTAGGTATCTCTTCATTCGTCGGAAACATTTTTTTCTGTTGGATCGCATTATTCCTGTCTCGTTATTTATTTTTCGTCATGCGAAATTCCCAAATTAATCGATATTACGATAGAGTAGATGATTTCATTATAGAGTTTTATTTTTTATTAATATGGTTTTTCTATTTAATTTATATTTGTGTGTACATAATTCAAGTTTACGGTATTAAAGCAATAAAATTATTGGTTCTTCTTTAAAAATATGTGTTTGTTTCTCCGGTAAACCTCGATAGCAGTTAGCGGCGTAGGAAATAAATCCCCACTCGAACTGCGTTGCGGGCACAATTATGCAAATTTTAAGTGGAATTTATTTGTGGGAAAGCGGCTCTTTAATAATTGCTTCGTTGTTATAAGAAATTAAGTTAACATGCCTCATATGCTGATAAGTTACAGACGAATTTTTCCTTGATTTTTCTTATTCATTATCGAAAAACTAATAAAATGGCGGCTATCGATGCGTAATCTCGATGACTCATCATCAAACCTATGACGTATGAGATGAACGAGGTTTTACAAACCTTGCGTCCTATGCCGTAGACAACCATTTTCCCTCTAATTGTCATTGAATTTAAAAGAGCAATGTAGACTCTTCTTGAAAGCGATGAAAATCATTAGTATTCGTAGAGAATTCTAAGTTTGGATTAAAAATGCCAATAATTGCAAGCTGAAGAAACAAACAATCAACTCATCCGAGCGTATCTGTTATTTGCCAACACGGTAATTATCGCCATTATGGTTTGGCCTTAACAAGTGCCATTTTTCTATTCTCTGAACAATATTTAAGAACCAGTTAACCTTGTGAAATGCGCTTGAACTTATAAAAACGGCTGTATCAACTAGAAATAAGCTTAGTTCATGCTTGAAGTTGAAAACGGCTTCGAGAAAATTTCGATTCTTTAAGGTTCGCAAACGAAAAGCCGCCGACCGCGGACAATGACCCGTGCCTTTTTAACTTTTTTGCTGACGTCAGGATGGGCTATGTGTCTGGTAAAGAGCGAAAATGGTTTAGCCAAAGACATGAAATTCAAGCTGCACAGTGGAGAGTTGATGCCAATGGTGGGATGTGAGTATATAGTGCTAATGTTTTTAGTCAGCGTCTCTTTTAGGACTATTAATCGACGATTAATTTTTTTTTCCAATCAGGAGTTATTATTGTCCCTCCAGGACGATAGTTTAAGGTTAACTCGTGTCAATTATGTCGATTTTGATTCCTTTGTTTACGGAATTTTTGATAATTTTTAAATTTACACCTAATTTCACGCTTCTAAATCAAATCCTTGAACTTGGTATATTCTTACCTAACTAAACGATTTCAGTTGGCACTTACCAAATTCGAGGTACTGAGTTAATAAGGAGTGTCCTGGATTATGCCCTCGGAGCAGGATATCGTCTCATTGGTAAGACCTTTGCACTAGTCTTTTTCTTCAACTTACCTTGAAACCTATCAGACACAGCCAAGGTCTATAAGAACGAGGAAGACATAGGTAAAGCCCTAAAAGAGTTATTACCCAAATACAATTTGACTCGACAGGATATTTGGATTACTACAAAGCTATGTAAGCTTTAGATTTTTTTAATAGATTTTATCCAAAATTGCTTCCCAAACCAAACTTTACAGCTCCTGACGATCAAGGCGAACTTGCTTATGAGGCACTAAAAGAATCAATAAAAAACCTGGACTGTGATTATGTAGATTTGTACCTAATTCACTGGCCTGGCAAAGTAGGTCTGAATTCCTCCAATGCTACCAATTCTAAGTAAATCATTACATTTTTGTTAATTAGGTGGTGGTTTGCATAATCTTCCTTTTTAGATTGAGGGATGAAAGCTGGAGACAAATGGTCCGAGGAGTTAAAGAGGGTCTTGCAAAAAACATTGGAGTTTCCAATTATTTAGTGCGACATTTGCGAGAATTAATCACAAACGACCATGGAATCAAACCTGCAGTTAACCAGGTGGAGTGGCACCCTCACTATCATCCTCAAGATCTGTTGGACTTGTGTCGTAAGGAGAAGATTCTCTTGCAAACCTACTCTTCATTAGGTGGCACTGGGAATCCTGACTTGATCAAAGATCCTAAAGTTGAAAGCATTGCAAAGAAACTAGGAAGAAGTCCCACTCAGGTGCTTTTAAGATGGGCCCTACAGCAGAACCTGGCAATCATTCCTAAAGCCAGGTCCAAGGACCACATTGAAGAGAATGTTCAGTTAGACTTCACTATTCCCAGTGAGGACATGGGGGTTTTAAGCAGTTTTGAATATAATAAGTATGCGTGGGATCCCGAAAATGTGGCTTAAGTTATGGTTTTGAGATCAAATATTTTTGTATTGCATTAAAAATAGATTAATTTCTTAGTAAGTGAATGAAAAAATATTTTATTTAAATAAACCTGAGATTGAGAACCAATAGGCTCCTAATAACACTTAAGAAAGACAAAAAACTTGATAAAAAAAACCTTAAATCAACTTAGTAGTCTTGAGACTGGGATTTTGTGTTTGACCCAGAGGAAGTTCCAGTCTTCTTCGGCAAAAGAACTCCATGAATGTTAGGAAGAACACCGCCCTGTGCAATAGTAACCCCTGAGAGCAGTTTGTTCAGCTCTTCGTCGTTACGTATAGCCAATTGGAGATGCCTGCAAGACACATTGCTCTAAATGCATCTAAATAATTCTAGAGATATTTTACCTAGGAATGATCCTAGATTTTTTGTTATCCCTGGCAGCATTTCCTGCTAACTCCAAGATTTCAGCAGAGAGATACTCGAGAACAGCAGCCAGATAAACTGGGGCTCCTGTTCCAACGCGTTCGGCATAATTTCCTGTTAACATTTAGAATAATAACATTAACATAGCTGAAGAGGATGAAAAGCTGGCTTGTTGCTTACCCTTCTTTAATAACCTGTGGATCCTACTAACAGGGAATTGTAGGCCTGCTCTGGAAGATCGGCTCTTTGCCTTGGCTTTGGACTTCCCTCCTTTGCCGCGTGCTGACATAATTGTACGTAATGGTGATCACAAATAAGTCGGTTTTAAGGTTTACGTAAAGATATCGCAGGAAGGAACAACTCCATTCGTGTTCTGTTCAGAAATGGCCGTTATTCTAGTACTTTTTTTTCACAGCGATGCCGCGTTGTCCGTTACAATAGTCGAAATTCTCGTGAATAGAGTTAAGGAGAACTAGCAGCTAATTCAATCCATCTATCAAAAAGAATTTATAGTGACTTTTACGAACAATCATTCGATGTTATGAAGTTCATCGGTTTTCCTGCAAAAATCCATAAAATCTAAGTCATAAAGAAGTGAAATCGAGGATATTCTGTAAGTAGCGGCAATGTTACGTGCAAATGTACAGATGTTCGCGTTTGACATTAGAAAAATGGCGGGAATGTATTTAAAATTTTTCTTTGTCTAAAACAAGAGAATCGTATTAAGATTCCTATGGCATAGAAAGAGACAAAGTAGTGAGGTATGACGTAACTATTTATGATGTATGTTTGTTGATATGAAACCATGATGCAATGTCGATTAATAAAGCAGTTTGCTCATATAAACATTAATGTAAAAAAAATTATTACGTATTATAACCCATGTAATAAAATATTTCGAGTGTTATTGTAACGCTCCTCTTCATTCTAAAGGTATTAAAATTAGTTAGTAAAATTATATATGTCGGAAATAAATTTAATCTAAATAACGGAAATGCGTTGTTGCCTTTCTGATTTGTTACACATTTGTATTTTAGACATGAGTCGGAATATTTTTACCGTAGTCTGTAACATCTGTCAACGAGAATAATAATAAACAATCACACAATATAGAGCATAAAGGGAAACATTTTTCAGATTTCGCCTATTTATCAAAGAGAAAATTATATTTTCGTTAATATTTCACTTATAGAATTCATAAAAAAACTTCCTTAAAATGAAACATTCATTGCTGCTATGCGTTTGCGTGCTGTATTTATTAACGCAAACACAAGTAAGTTTTCATTTCAAGCCCCACTTTGGCTTGTTAAATAACAATAACCGTTTCAGGCCCAATTTAACGACAAAAGGTGTAAATGCATTTGCCCGAGTTTATCCTCAGTTACCAACAAAACGGAGAAGACTCACACTGAAAGGCTTATGCATACAACTAATGACCCCCCAAATAAATGGTATCTTACACTTATGGCAAGCCCTTCAACATACTCAAATTCTAAATTTCAGTAATTGTGAAGAAGTAATGATTCCACAAGTTGCAGACAAGCTAAGTACCAATGAAGTAAGAGAATTTTGCCCAAGATGCGAGTGTAAATATGAAAATCGTAATACCACAGTCATCCGTTATGTTGTGATTATCGTCATCTGGGTTATATCCATTTTGGTTGTTTATATGATGTTTTTGATCATCTTGGATCCTCTACTTAATAAAAGGGTTAAAGGAAACTATCAGGAGCATACAAATGAAGATGTATGAATGTTTGAAATTTCTATACAAATGCTTAAATATTGATTGTAGGAGGACGCTCAACAGGGGCCTATGTCACACAATATGAGCATGAGGGGAAATGTGTTGAATCGAGTGAGCAATCAGCAGGATAAGTGGAAAAGACAAGTGAAAGAACAGAGGAGAAACATATATGACAGACATACCATGTTGAATTAGTGATAAATGTTGTAATTGTATATTAATTCCTGGTTGTTATGAATTAATCCTTCATAATAGAGAATGAAGAATATGTTGAAACATTTTATTTTAAACCAATATTATACATAAGGACATGGAATATTCTTTAAACAAACGGTAAGTGAACTTTAATAAAAAATATACAATAATACCTAGGCACTGATTTCATGAGAAATGTACATGTCTGAGGCTCAATTTTTATTGCAATTGCCAGGTAACTGTACCGACAAATCTAAAATTTTCTGCAATCTTGGACATTTCACCATACAACAATCCAAATAAAGCGCCAATTTAAACCTGGCAGTAAACGTGCAAATTAGTGCTTTGTCCAGTTCGTTGTGCGGTGAAATATCTAGGTTTACAGGAAGCTTACCGAACACACCTTATGAGCATATTGAAAAAACTGAGTCTCATATTATTTAAGTAAAAAATTCTACTGGTGTGTGCCGACCTCTTTGACGAACCAATCACAGCAGTTTTGTGATCTACGCAGGTGTACACAACGGTAATTATTAGGTACTTAAGGAGGCTTCGTTATATATCTTTTCGCGTTTTCCTCCATATAAATTAAATTTTATAAATACACAATATAAACTGGACAAAATGGCGAATCACTAAATATGTCGCAGCCTTGACGCTGAATAGTTCTTTATACCATTACACGATTTGTTTACTTTTTTTAAATTAAATTGGTGATCTGCTCTTCATTAACTTCTCTTTGGATCCTTAGGGACCATTATTATTAATTCTTATTAAATTCAGGTTTAACATTTAGGAGTTATTCAGCATCAAGCTTGTGGCACGTTTTTAGCGGTGCGTTATGGCCTCGACTTCCATTGATTTCCAAATAGTATTGACTAACAACGAATAAGAGCTTCTATCGGGAATTAAGTAGCAAATGAACAGGGTGAAAACTGAAGTTGTGAGGGCTTCAACACATACAGCGTAATATGTGGAACTAACAAAATCCACCCTGTATATATTAAGTAGAAAGATGACCTTACACTGGCAGAATACAATTTTCTATTTTAATATAGTAATTTGCAGGCACCAATTAAGTTTCTAACTACACGCAAGGGATTATTATTTTATATCACATATTTATATACTTTTTAATTTACTTTACAGCTGCTTACAGGGCCGAGCCAGTCCTGTACGAAGTAACAATTTGGAGCAATAATACTTAAGTGTGAGACCCTGATCGAACTTTGTGGCTCTGTTTCGAGGCAATGCACGTCCCTTTAATGACTAATTCAATTGACAGGTCTTGCCTCGAAGTGTCTGTTGATTATTTACAAAACGGCTCTAAAAAGTACATTTGGCTAACGGGAAGAAGGAATAATAAATTAATACCTTACGTTACACAATTGGTTGAAATATTGCTTACGAGAATGAGAAATCTATTATTAAATGTGTACGAGGCGACGTTTCCTTGCTTTAAAATTTCAATGTGTGCGAATTACCAAATGCCAATTAAATGACAACAATAATGAAACTAAAACTGAAGAAACCACTCGAGAATGTATTAATCGGGAACGTACTTGGGTATCTTGCGCGTGTACATTACATCTGTTTGTACAAATAACTACCTATGCTTCTCAAGAATTAATACATACAAAAGCGCCACTCCTAAACGTCTAAGAGTTTAAAAAAATATATGCAACATAATACTAAAGTTGTGAGGTTGTTACCCATAAGGGGAGCCGCGTACTGCGCCTGAAATATTTGGTTGGGTTTGGCTCCGAGTCTGACGATGGTATCTGATATGTCACTGGGAAAATTTAAGGAACTAAGTCTCACACTTTTTCTGGCTACTCGGGGCTTGAGGAAGGCTTGTCCAGGGGCTTCTCGACTGATTTCTTACAGCTGTCCCCTTGTAACGACCTAAAACAAACAATCTACTCTCAGAAAACTCCGAAAGGGGTCGATAACAGTAAGTCTATATTTCTATTAAAAAGAGCCTTTTCATCCAACGAAAACTTACTTGGACGGTTGAGTTTGACTACTCCCGTTCCCTTGCTCGATTCTCCCCTTCTCGTGGGGATGATCTCCGGACGCTTCAGCACTCTCGATTTTTCCACAAATTTGTTCGTCTTTGCATTGTGCCGTTTTCAGCTCGCACTTCGATTCAGTCTCCCACGGGCTCTGCGCCTCCTCTCCCGAAAGTTGGTCTTTAGCCTCTGCAGAGAACGCTTCTGGAAAAACCGAATTTTCCCCGAAAGCCGCTGAACTGAAATCGGCCCAGCCCGTTTCGGCCGTCGAGCTGCTCGCCGGAGTAGTACCGACGCCCCAGGGGTCATTTTTGGGGGATGTCCATGCTGGAACGATGATGAATTGAATAGCTAAGACTTAAAAAATTAGATTTCAAATTGTCATATCCAGATCTATTTGTCAAAATCAGATATGGCTTTATAATATTTCTCAAACTTTCGAACACAGCTCTTTTACAAGACTTCGCCAATATCAAATACTTACGATCCACCTCCATGTTTTCATCCCCAATATTCGGACTATCGTCATCACTGTCGCTGCTGATGTTCCCCTGGTCTTTTTTCTCGATCACCGTCTGAAACGTGTGCTCTCGCTCCTCGAACACCTGATCGTCTGCGTCAAAAAGAGTGTTTATGTTCTGAGCACAGACCTGCTTGAATATGGCGTCCCTTTGCAGCATTTCGCTCTCCGAAAGATCAAAATTTACATCAGAAGGATTGTCGATAGTCCTACAAATAATATGTTAGATTAGTCGCTTTACAAAGTGGGCCAAATTACTGATTGAACGTCTCGTCGCCGTCATTGAACGCGTCGTCGTTGAACCCGCTGTAACCGTCTATGAACTGGGACGTCAGGTTTTGCATCTGATATTGAGAAAAACTCTATTTAAAAAACGTGAAGTTACGGAAAAAATGCTTTTACGAGCTAATACGGCCTACCTGTTGCTGTAGAGCACTGCTTTGCGGGAATGGAATGTCTCCGAACTCGTCGTTGTCCTCTAAGAGATCGTTCGGGTGAAGACCGCCCTACAAACACCCAGTAAAGCACAATACGAATAACTGCGGACAAATCGTACCAAAAGCTTGTCCTGTTGCTCCATGGCGGCGGCTAAATGCGTGGTTTTGAACTCTTCCAGAGCGGTCGCCGTTTCAGGCTTCAGTTCCTTGAGCTGCCTGCTTAGGGGCACGATCCGATTGAATATGCTGATTAAATGCCCCATGTAGCCTTGCCTAATGGCTTTCTTTTGTGATCTAAACCAGGTTCTGAATCTCACATTTCAAAGACAAAAAAAACAATACTCACTGCTGCTCATCGTTGTCTTTCCAGGCCTTCATTATCCTTTCTATAAGATTACAGCCGCCGATTAGCTGGAAGGAATTAATCAACTATTTAAAGGTCTCCTTGTTGCCAAATTCTGAGATTTGTCTTTAGGCTTCATGTAGAAATTCTCTCCCTAACTACCACTTTCACAAGCAAATACTCACATGTTTGCATAATGAACTAACTTGCACGTTCTCTCCCTCCTCCTCTTCGAAGTTCTCGTTGTTGTCCACCTCAATGGCGGCAATAAGGCAGTTCTCCACTTGCGTGTGCAAGAAATTATTCCACGGATACTTAAAAAACAAATCCAGAATCACTGGAAATGTCTTTAAATTGATCAGCTGCGTGTGCAATTGACTGGGCTGGGTTGGAATTAAAGCTGCTAGCATTCGTATCACCTGCAGCCGAGTGTTGCCTAGCGGAGGTTGCAGCACACCCATCGTGGTTAAAACTGGGCTTTGCTATAAGAAAGCACTGAACCCAACTTTTGAGGCGAAGATATAATTACGTACCTTCGGAGGATCCAACAGCAATTGATGAAAGTCTTTTATCCTCAAAGAAATGGCCTCAACTACGTCACGAACAATCTTCTGCTTGTGCTCGAAATCAGCGGCTTCGTCATTTATGTTTGAATTATAAAGAGTGGTGGCTATGTTGATTGCGCATCGAAATCCAGGCAGGCTGAAAATACTTTTATTCTTCAGTTCGTTTGTTTTCAAATTTGTCACAAGTCACCTGGTCTGATTCACGTCCAGCAAGGACAGAAGGACGGTTATACCTCCTACGATCGAACTCTCGTTCCTTTCGTCCTCAAACAGCTGATCCAGCAGTAGTTTTACAGTCTCCGGGCTAAAGAAACTAAACGTATTAACTAGGCTAGTTGTAAGTGAACAACTTACGCCTCCAGAGTATTTAAAAGGGGATCAGGATCCACCCGTTCGTCGAAACTTCTTCGAGAATCGCGGGACGTCCTGAGGAAATCACACAATAATTGAGCAACGTTGTCGTGTCTTTCTTTTTCGATTTTCGGATTCAGTAAGCAGACCAGCTGCTGGATTATCCGTTGGGAGTCTAACCACTGAAATACCACACGTGACTATATAGCAATTCGCAGAGAAATTGCCAACTTACGTTCAAGATGTTTTGACGCATTTCGACTCCCTCAACCTGAGTCATCAGTTTCAGCATGAGATCCATAATGGCTGATGTGCCTAGATGCTTCATTAGTAAAGGCAAAAAGGTGTCCCTAGCCTTTAAAAAATCTAAGACCTGCAAGCACGTCAGTTGATAGGACAGCCAGTTCTGGAAGGGTAAGGATCGTTTTTGTATAGGAGTTGAGGTTTGACAAAATCGGATTTAAAGGAGGGAGAGGGAAAAGAAAAATAAGTTGTAGTTTATTCAGTGGAAAAATGTTTGAAATAAATCATTACACACAACATCAAAAGCTGAAATGGTGAGTTAATGAAAAAGTTTGAAAATGAAGAGATAAAAAACTTTTTAATGTATTATGATAATGAATTACATGAAGACCACCTTATAAGGGAATTGTGGGCAGGAGAGAGATGGCTATATGAATTTTCTAAAATTGGCTATTTCATGTCTCTATCAGATTCACATATTTCTTCAATAAAACAAAAATTGAAGGCATTTTGAGGCATTCTAAATAGGACCTCAATGAGAGACCTAAAAGAATGTTTCACATGCTAAAAAATGAAGAAAAATCTGTGGAGATTCTAATAGGGAGGTTTGACTGCCACTCAGTCTCATTCTCCCATTCTCCATAAAGCCAGTGTCATGTGGAAAATGGTATACAAGAGAGAGATGGCAATAAAAACATTTCTAAATTGCAGTTCTCAGATCCCCATCCCTCTCCAATTAATATTAATCTTTTGTTAATCGGTAATGAAATGAGGCAACAAAAGAGAGAACAAAAATACTCACCTGTTCAGTCTTTTTGGCAATAAGGCCGCCCATAATTTTACTAAAATAGGAAGCCAGTAGTGGGTTCAGTGGTGCTTCACTCTCGAGAAATGTGTACAGTTTCTCTAACAATCTACAATATAAATATCAGTCTCACTTTACTAATACAAATTGTAAATTAATTATCACCGTTCATCCCCTGCCAATCGCTCATTAACAGCTGGCACATCACAGGTAAGTAATTCACTAGCAATATTTGGATATTTAAACCTGATATTATCACTAAGGACTATTGATGGTTCCATGGTTGTTAACATCACAAGCTCCTCTATAACTTCTGGCTTCAGTAGACTGAAATTCCCTTTTTTGTTACAAAGTTTATTTCATGGAAAAAAATCCTTACAAATCAATTAAAACCTTATTCTGTGCTCTGCACTCGTTGATGATATCCTCACAATCCATTACTTCCAGCAAAGTTACACCCTAAAATTCAAATCATTATAACTTTAGGTTTGACGAAAATTGGGACCTTACCTCCTTAGCAAGAAGGGTTTCAATTTGGGTAGAAGAAGTCGTGTTGTATTTCCAAAACATATTGCTTGTGGCTGTAATTGGAAGAGTGGTGTAAGGTGTTGGTTGAAGGTTGCTTAGGGTTATTATTTGCAATAATTGGTAGAAATTTGCATAAACAATTAAAAATCAGGAGAAACCCCCAATAACAAAAACACTGGTTTTCACTGGCTGCAATTGGGGCGCAAAGACCCTGCACTCGAGTTTCATAACTGATTACTAAATTTAAATGAAATTTCGTCTATTTTTATCAATACACACCTTTTCCTATCTTTTTGTAACAAAATATCGCTCACAAATACGTTCCTTTTTGATGGGTTAGGTTCATTTGCTTTGACCTCTGTCAGCCAGCTTCCTGACGGTGGTTCCTTGGACGAATACGTAGTTGAAACCGTCTATTCCGCACATTTAGACGACATATCACAATTTTACCTCAATTCTATGGACTTTCCTTCCACGAAATTAAAATACGAATGGAGAAATGAAGGAAAAAACGGAATTTTCTCGTTAAAAAACTGACCACCATTCATTGTTCCCACAATGCACTTGTTGAGTTGTGACAAGTGAACTGACGACGTAAATGCGGGAAATTTCAAATTGGTAAATGAAGAAGTTAATTTTGACGTAAGCTCACAAATTATTTAAATAATACTTTTGCTTCAATGTGAAATTTTGCCTTTAATTAATGCAATATGTCTTCAAACGGGAAATTAGGGTTTTAATAAGTGAATATCACATGTTAATATACTATCGTTATATTCTCCATCAACCTTCACGAGTATGTATCCTTCTCCTTCTGCCTAATACTGATCTTAGACGATAACTTACTTCTTGACTTTGCAAGTTCTGAAACGAACGTAATGTACAGACATCTGACATCACTCCATCCTCCAAAAGTCTCCCCAATTGTTCCTCTCCTCCTCTTTAATCCTCGTCACCAATATCACCATTCGTCGTCATCTCCAAAAAGCTAAATAATTATTATTCTTAGCCGTTTTTCGAAATTCATAGTTTTGGTGTAATAAATTAGGTATGTGAAAACTGCGTAAATTGGAGAATTTTTCAGGTGTATTTTGGAGAAAAATGGTAAGTACACAAAAGGGGAATTCTAGTCATAGTCAGAGGCGGACAGAGGGTACCGTTGCAAAGATACTGAGAGAAATTGTGTTTGTTTTTGTTCTCCTTTCACCATTAGCATTAGCAGACACTTCATTGCAATAATTAAGTGAATTCTACATATGTACAGTTTTCTTGGTAATATCTATATACTGGGTGTCTCCAAAATAATGTCCAAATAATAGATTCTTCCTATTAAAATAAAGCTAAAGTGTGTTATAAATATAAATCCTTCAGTGCTTGAGTTCACTCTAGAAATACTTCAGAAATAATTCTAAGACCTTCTGCTTACTTCCTCTATGCCAATCAAGCATATGATTAAGTGGTTGACAGACCAACAATATGTAATGTAACAGTTGTCTCAAGCTACTAGCTCTAGACTCAATCCACCCATTACTGACTTATTATGGGAGTAAGATTTCAGTATCTTCAAGGTATACACCTTGCAAGTTTATTGGGCAGTAAATTGTAAATTCTGTAAATTGCTGTTTGAGGATTTGCACTTGGACTTAGAAGGATATGACTCTGCAATAGACTTCTATATGTTGATTTCAAGATTAGTGTGAGTGAATACTCAGGAATGTTTTCAGATTCCCTTCTCGTTATCATACTGCATCCTTGATGGTAGAAGAACAGCTGATTAACTGATGCTTTTTCTAATTAGTGGTTTATTGCTTAATCCTGTATTATTGTTTTACTTGGGACTGAATCAACAATAAACTGAAACATTTGCGATTTTACTTCTCATTTAATGTTCCGTTTGTCTGTACAGTCACTCAATGCCACCTAACAAACCAAGTTTAGGATATTTTACTACTTTCTGAACATTTTCCGCTCTGAATTATTGGGGAATTGTTCCATTACAATGTGATTTTTTTTGTTTGATGTTTGTTGTTTTAATCAATGTGTAATTGGCATGACCAGCATGTATTAGAGGACATTTTATTTTAGTTTTTTAAGGGAACATGGAAAAATTTCCTTTAAAGCGCACCTCTGGACCTCAGCAATCCTCTACCTATCAGGCTGTTAATAAAAAGGTACGTAATCAGTAATTTCCTATTTGCTAATTTTTTTAATCACACCTGCGACCTTGCCACTGAGGTATCCTTTAAATGGCTGCTCAACCATATAATTGATACCTCTCCCCTCCTCTGAAGAGATAACGCTGAACGTGGCAACACGGCAAATCTAGATGAATCAATCCAGGCCTTAATATTGATTTTGAGGAGCGCGCCCCCACTGGCCCGCTTTCAGAGGCATTCACATTGGCTTCCAAACATCAACTTACAAGAGTTTATCTGCGGACTGAAAAAAACATGCTGATTTTCGTTGCATTTTAGCATATCAACGGTAACCACAGCAACCCTCGTCCCTTCGCGGATGACGAAATGATTGACATTAACACCAGCAACGGGGATCACCATAGACCCACGAGACTCGAAACAGATGATGATGGCATCTCACATTGTGAGGTTCAGAGTATTTGAGATTGAACTAGTGAGTAATCTTTTACTATAAATTATAGATTCTGTGTCCTATGGGGGCATGACGGATGCTTCTACTGACATCCCTGGAATTGGGCAGTATGACGATTTCCACACAATTGACTGGCAGAGAGATATCGCCAGGGATCGCATGCGTCATAGGTATACTCTCACGACTCAAAACGTTGTCAGATTTGTCAAGTTTTTCTTGTAATTTCAAGGCACATAGTAAAAAAAAAACAGGACTCCTTTTGGAATCTAATTGAGGGGGCACACGATGCCTGGTCGGGATGGTTGTGCGTACTCCTAGTGGGGCTGTGCACCGGCACTGTGGCCGGCGTGATTGACATCGGTGCGACTTGGATGACTGATCTGAAATTTGGCATTTGTGCCCAGGCCTTTTGGTTCAATCGGGAGCAGTGCTGCTGGTCCAACGAGACCAGCTTCGAGACGGGGAACTGCTCACAATGGCGCACATGGCCCGAGGTTTTAGGACAGGCCAAAACCGGAGCTGGACCCTACATAATTTCGTACCTCATTTATACCACGTTGGCGTTGCTTTTTGCCGCTCTTTCAGCCTCGTTGGTTAGGATGTTTGCCCCGTATGCTTGTGGTTCGGGTATACCTGAGGTGAGTAGCTTTGGACCAAAAACTTGTTCTCTTAGAATCATTATCAACGATGTAAACATACCGAATATTCAAGTACGAGACACGTAAATGTAGGCAACTCACTATACATATTAATCTACATGGCTGTAGTTGACATATTAAGTTAAGTTTACACCGCAATTTTTGGTTCATTTTGTCGCTTGTCGAAAGCGTCAAAAATTTAGCCCGAACCCTTATTAAATAGAATTTTAAGATAAGGAACACGTATAAGTAAAATACAGCAATTTCTCTAGATTAAGACCATCCTAAGCGGCTTCATCATCCGCGGCTATTTGGGCAAATGGACTTTGCTCATCAAAAGCGTCGGTTTAATACTCTCAGTGTCAGCAGGTCTCAGTTTAGGTAAAGAGGGCCCTATGGTGCATATTGCCTGCGCCATAGGCAATATTCTGTCATACCTTTTCCCTAAATATGGTCGTAACGAAGCGAAAAAGAGAGAGATTTTGTCCGCATCGGCAGCTGCCGGAGTGTCCGTAGCTTTCGGGGCTCCTATAGGAGGGGTGCTCTTCAGTTTAGAAGAGGTATAATAATCGTGCTTTTGAGCTTAATGTATAGATGACTTCATTTAGGTCAGCTACTATTTCCCTCTTAAAACCCTGTGGAGGTCCTTCTTTTGCGCCCTAATTGCAGCCTTCATCCTCCGATCGATTAACCCATTCGGCAACGAGCATTCTGTGCTCTTTTACGTTGAGTACAACAAGCCTTGGATTTTCTTCGAGTTAATACCTTTCATCGCTTTAGGCGTCATTGGAGTAAAAAAGAAACATAGCTTTTTTTACCCCAATAACACCTTTATATTTTGCAGGGAGTTATTGCCACGATATTCATTAAAGCCAACATCTATTGGTGCCGCTTCAGAAAGTACTCGAAACTAGGCCAATACCCAGTGACCGAGGTTCTGGTCGTCACAGTTTTGACTGCCCTTATAGCGTTCCCGAATCCCTATACTAGAATGAATACCAGCGAGCTGATTTACTTGCTTTTCAGCCAGTGTGGCATTGCGAATTCGGACCCCATATGGTAAGAATGGTTAAATTGAATGCGTTTGGGTAAATTGTGCTTCTTCAGCGACTACAACCGAAATTTTACAAACGTGAAGTCTGCCATTGATTTAGCTGCTGCAGGCCCAGGGGTCTATAAAGCCATGTGGCTGTTGATCGTGGCTTTAGTTCTGAAGCTTATAATGACCATTTTTACTTTCGGCATGAAGGTGAGAAAAATGACAATACCGGATGAGGTCACGGAATAGGATACAGCAGGCCCCGTCTCTGGTTTAAAGTAACTTGTACGACACTGCTTTTAAAATATGCCGCCATTTTGATTTCGGAAAATGTCTCTTTCGTCGCCATTTTGAATCCTAACAGCGGATTGTGATAGCTCACCAAAAAGGAAATTTCGCGCTCTCTATTAATCTACAAAATGACCGCCTGCTCGCATTAAAATTTAGAAAATTGAAAAATGCTCCATTCCCTGTGTCACCCGGTGAATCAGATATGTGGGATCAATTGGAGGGTTTGTTAGGTTCCCTGTGGTTTATTTATCCCGTCCCTGTGTCTGGGCGCCATCGTGGGACGTATAGTGGGAATTTTCATGGAACAATTGGCTTACAATTATCCCAAAAACTGGTTTTTCAGCGGGGAATGTTCTAGCGGGGACGATTGTATTACGCCTGGGTAAGTCGTTACCTAATACGCAGTAAAAGTGGTTTAAAAATTCTTTTGAAGCTTATATGCCATGGTGGGTGCAGCTGCCGTCCTCGGAGGCGTCACACGCATGACCGTCTCCCTGGTAGTAATAATGTTCGAACTTACCGGAGGGGTGCGCTACATTGTGCCTCTAATGGCAGCTGCCATGGCCAGTAAATGGGTGGGCGACGCCCTGGGCCGCCAAGGCATCTACGACGCTCACATAGCACTTAACGGTTACCCGTTTTTGGACTCTAAAGACGAATTTCAACATACAAGTTTAGCGGCCGACGTCATGCAGCCCAAGTACATGATGATGTTCCCAACCAAACTAAGTCAGTTAGAACGGTGATGTTTTAGGCGTAACGAGACTCTGAATGTGATAACTCAAGATTCCATGACGGTGGACGATATTGAAGCAATGTTAAAAGATACAGAACACAATGGGTATCCCGTAGTGGTTTCTCGGGACTCCCAATACTTGGTGGGATTTGTTTTGAGGAAAGACCTGAATTTAGCTATAGGCAAGGCTTTAGTGAATGTGGTTGGATGTTTGGAAAATTGGGATTTTGCAGCAAACGCCAAAAGAATGGTGGAAGGCATCTGTGGGCAGTCGCTAGTTTTGTTTACTAGCGGGAACCCGCCCCAAACCTTAGGGCCTCCGCCTTTGAAGTTGAAAAAAATCCTGGACATGGCGCCCATCACCATTACAGACCAAACACCCATGGAAACGGTGGTGGATATGTTTAGGAAATTGGGGTTGAGACAGACTCTAGTCACGCATAATGGGTAAGAGAGAGTGTCTAGTGAGTTTTGCTATTTATAATACTTTTGTTCCATAAAGGAGATTATTAGGAGTAATAACGAAAAAAGACGTCCTGCGGCATGTAAAACAGATGGATAACGAGGACCCGAACTCGGTTTTATTTAATTAAGCCCAAAACTCGTATTTTTATGATTTTTAAAGAAATTTAGTCGTACTTTTTATTAGTTCAATTAACGGACGCAATCCTATTGCACACATATTAAATTGTTTTAGCAGTAATTTTATCCATTGTAAAATATTGTAGTAGATTTAGATCGTATTTTCTCTTATTATGTATTGAGTACCCTAACCCATGGAAGTTCAAGAGAAACCTGATTTAATTCAAAAAAAAGCAATAAGAAACTCATTAATTTTCATCAGCCTTCAAGTCTTTGTTGGTAAGTACAGACTATTGTCTTCCTTATTTATTTCATACATTTCAACCGTATCCCCTCCTCTTGGAAAGGTAAAAACAGAAACGACTGTAGAAATTTACCCCTAATGATGTATAAAGTGATTGTGATCGATGTGTACGAAGTAACATTAAGTTGCACTGTTAAGGAAGAGATGTAAACGACACGCTGTATATTTTTATGTATATGTTATTGTAATGAATGCTCAGATTAATGCATATAATAAATCGTTTTTATAACTGTAGCGGGGGCGTTCTCGATAATTAATTTAATGCAGGGTCTGTGTTTATTCCCTAAATAAAAAGCCATTCACCTGCATCTGCTCAAACAATACTTTTTTAAATAAATCGGCGATACAAGATACTAATTTGTAAATTTAACTTTAGACCACGTTATTCATTCTTAATCATGGAAAATATATTTACGTAACGATGTAAAATAAGGAATTATACAGAAAGAGTAAGTCCTTCCTAACGACACCGAACTTGTCAGTATACCGATTCACCTAACTAAAATTTCGAGTTAAATAACATAAAATCACAAAGAAATCTCACCAAGCATAATGTAGCCGTTTTAAGGCCAACTTAGGAATATAGTTTTCCTAATTAAAACTGATTTTCCGGTTCAATTTTCACTCTCGTTCTCGGTCCTTATCCCGAAATCACACACTAAAGAGAAATGGTCGCTGGGATAACTCAAGTTCGGGACTCTGTTTTCCCCTATGTCCTTTTCAGAAGGAAACTCCAGTACCCCCTCCAAATCTAGCTTGTTTTGCGTGTAAAAGACATAGTCAATAGTGTGGCATATTTCACCCTCCTCGCGAATTTTCCACGTGGTATAGGGAGGCTCTCTATTAGCAGAAGGAACCCTAAAAAATTACTTCCCAATAGTAAGCTTATATCCCAAGGTGACTGCCCCTTACCGATCCTTGGGACTAGTACTGTTGCCTTCAGCGTAAGCACTGGCAAAATTAGAGTCTCCTTTTAAAATGGTAGAGTACACAGGTTCCTCGGGCTCTGCATTAAAATCTCCGCTCAGGATAAGAGGCCTGTCCCCGGCTTTTTGTTCGACAAACTGCAGCAAATCCTTGCCCTGTTCGTTTCTTAACGTGGCTAAAAGGGCGCTATGTTTGGCTTTTAAATGGGTAGTCGCCACGCAAATTTCTTGACCCGTCTGTTTGATTTTCAGAACCATTAAAAGAGCTACCTGAAGGAAGAAAACGATTAAATTTCGGTTGTTGGTTTGTGCAGAAGATACTCTCTATCATTTTATCGCGAAAAACTCACCTGATTACTTTGTATTCTCCAAATTTCCAAAATCCTAGTTTCCGCTCTGATCAGATCAAATTTGGCAGATCTAAAGAAAATGGCGCAACCATCTGGACCATTGTTGTTGTGAATGTAAAAGCAGGGAGAGTCGGGTTTAGGGAAAAACATGCCCTGATAGCCTTGAGTGGCCAGGACTTGCTTGAGAAAGTTGAAGTGATCCACCTCCTAATTAAAGTCACTGTTGAAGAACTAATTAGCAGACGAATTGATACATACTTGCAAACATATGATGTCTGGGCAGTATTCCACGATTTCTTCTACTACTAAGTATTTCCTATGGTTCCATTCTAATGCTTCTGGGGGACACCTTGCAAAGTTATCATTTTCTTTTCCTAAGGCTACAAGTTCGAATCATAGGTTAGACAGAAAAGTGTATTATTTATAGTTATATACATACCTTGAGACAGCATGTTCCATTGAAATATCCTGAGACTGTAGGGACTGCTAATGTAGTCACTGCAAGCTTCAGTAACAGCATTGATCTTCCTAAACTTGATGCCCAAGCTGTCGCTCTCGTTATTATGGTTACTCAGTTTCCTGGGGGCCTTCTTAAAGGCCCTTTTGAACATCAGCTGACCATAAGGCCTTTTCTGGCAGAACTGCAAAAGCTCATTTCTGCTGAGGCTTTTCGGCAATATCACGTCGTTGTCCTGACAATCGTCGTTTGGGATCTTTGGGGTGGAATTGAAACTGCCCATTCTGAAAGGAAAATCCCGATTATTGCTGTGTCGTGATTGAAATACACACCCAATTTATATGCGCACATGTAACTCACCGCAATAACAAATTTGTAATTTTTTCCCGCACATTCTTTATCGCCAAATTGTCGAGAACCTTATTGGTGTTATCACTAAAAAAGTCAAAATTTTCTTCATCCATCAACATGATGGAAATTACAAGTAGAAAAATTAGTTCTTGCTTCGCTTTAGTGCAGTGATAAAGGTAGCTATAGTGGACCGGTATGTATAGTAGGTAGGACTGGCACTGCATAACGACATGTCTTTAACTTAAACTTCCTGATGCTTGCGGCAGAATTTAAAAACATCAAGGCAGTTTTTGCAAGAGAGGTACTGTTACTAAGATTTGCTTTCCAGTGTTGGGTTTTGCAAGCTCTAGTCTAATTAAAGGTGCCGTTAATGGCAAAAGTTTCGTAATATTAACCCAACTTCTGGTACTTCTTAAATCGGTAATTAAAGCAATTGCAGATTGCAGTGCTAAAACTGTTTAAATCATATGTTGTGTAGTGAAATGTAGAGTAGTAAGAGGAAACAAATGAATTATGTAAATAGCAATTGCCCTGAGGTGATGGATCCCCTTTGTAAATATTAACTAGAAGAGAAGCTGTTTATTGCGCATTTTAATGATTTCATATGTCAATATCAACTTCTTGACTCACTGGTGAACGTAATTCACTATAAACTCCTCTTGAAAAACACACTCCGTTTCGTCATGTTTCACACAACTCATAATTTTATTATTTATTGTTTATTGATATATTTGTATGATCACATTATTCCGTACTCCCTAAAAATATATTTTAAGCAAGAATATCCGCAATGACACCGCAGGTTGCCGGCATTTGTAGGACTACGTCAAGCTGGAGCTGGATCATGTGATTGGAGCTAATTTTAGCAGTTTTATTGATAAAACAAACAACAGCGTTTACGAAACATTAGTTGAATTAAACGTGAACAACGAAGGTATAACTAGAGGGCAAATGGAAAAGACTTACTCTCATGTATGTGTAGTAACATGCCGATTTATCTGAATTATTTACTTGTGATTTGTCGGTCTTAAATAATGGGTAGTCAAGATTTTACCGAGTGAAACAAAAACCATGACACACTTTTTTTTAATATGCTTAATTTCAGATTCTATCATTTATCATCCGATTCAAATAAACTGCGTACTAAAATCTCCTGTAATAAGTTTTTTAAATGAGAATGCTTTAGTGCATGCCAAGGTTCACTCAGTTAATTTGCAACAATTGTTTTGTCAAAAATTCTGAATAACTAAGTGTTTTTCACAGTACAGTCAACTTTATATTTGGGTTATAAGGATAGTTGTTTTATCATAGGGAATTACCGCTATCATTAAAATTAGACTTTGGATGTTTATCTAGAGATATTGCGACAAATATTTAAATCGTGCGAGATTTATTGCATACAAAATGATAATGGGAATTTCTAGTTCAAAGGCCAATGGTAGTTTTGTTGCAGGGAGAGGGGGGATTCGAAACACCTATATCTTTAAGAAAAATGTCCCATTAGCGGAAAAGAATTTAATTTATTCGCCCCTTCACCATTTTCATTCTAATTTGTCCTTTAGGGACGTACATATTTCAGTTAATTTCAATTCATTAATGTGCTCGAGGACCCACATTTGTCCTTATACATTTAACTTTTGTTACTTTAATCACAATTCCTAAAGCCATAATTAACTTATTAGGACATTGATTCTTCCCAATGTGGGATACAAAGGCCTTTTCGGTTAAACCTGAAAGCAGGCATTCAGGGTTGCGTTCCTAGACATCCGCGGACATTAGGGAATTTCACGGAAGTGATATTTCACGTGGCCATTATGGTTCGATTTCATTGGTGAACGAGAAGTCTGCCATGTTTAATAATGCCGGCTTGATTTTTATTTGCATGTTTGTCAGTATTCAGATTTTAGAATTTTATTATTATTCTTTAAGTGTTTTGTTAAGATAAAGGACTGAATCAGACAGTATTAGTGAAGTTAACTTATTGCTGGCGATAAATGCGTGTTCAGCAAAGCGGTAAATGACTGTAAAACGCAGGTAAGAGCACAGAGCTAAATTCGCAAAATTACCAGCGTCTACCAAAAGAAATTAATAATATAAACAACTAAAAGAAGCTTGTTTTACGACAGACATTGGCAAAATAATCCTAAAACAAGTTTTATTATTTGTTATTATTAATGGATATAAATTGTTTGTTCATATTTTTCTTACACACTTCTTCCATATGAATCAGTTTCTGTCATATTCATTACGTTATATCTTTATCAAAAAAATTTACATCTACACATGTGGATTAATTCGCGGTCGATGATGGATTAGATGTTTACCGAAAACTCGACTAATAATATTTCTGAAAATTCTAAATATAGTTAATGAGGTCTTATTCTATCAACCTAAAACATTTTCAGCAATGCAACGTTGCCGGTTCTATGAAATTAGTTGCCATTACGTCTGTTTTTGATAGGCTAACCCATTTAATACGTTAGAGTCGCTCCTACGTCTCTACGTAACCGGCAACGTCTCATTATTCTGTTCTCGGGATTATGGTGATAAGAAAACAGCATTGCCTGCGTTCTTCACAAATATCTAATTTACCATCGATCAGTATCATCAGAATCAAGCTATATCAACTCGAAAGTTAGGTCCTTTTAAATGATGACTCTCTATACTTTTCAATTTTCTCACATGAATGTATAGAAAATTTTAAATTAGTGCTCAAAACTGTCAATTTAAACGTCAAATCTTGTCAAAGCAACGTTGCCCCATACAAAATTTCCATCCGAACGAGGAACTCATGAGCACCGTGTGATGCTTCCTTTCCCATTAATATGTTGCCTTAGCTTTACTACTTGAACAGTGTGTAATCCACTATCGTCAGACGATTCATACTTTACCTTGGAAACGAAGTCAACAATCGCTCAAACCTCCTCGCCGACATAAACAAAGCCCGTCTAGACGCCATTTTTCCGCCACTTAGAACGTTTGTGTCTCTATGCAAATCCTTCGTACTCAAATCTCTTTAAGATCCCCACTAAAGTATGCTATAACGATAGTGTCTGCTAAAGTACATCACAACACTGACGCAGGGAGGCATCATTAGTGGACGGCCGTGTCTGAGCGGAAACGTCGTTGGTCTTTGATCTGGTGACATCAGAGCTGTTGCTGAAGAATTGATGTTTGATGGGATTGAAGCGCACGTAATGGTAAGTACGATACATATACAGGGACACTGTACTCTATAACACATCAAAAACCGCTTTCTGTCTAGTGAATTAACGGAAGCTATTGGGAAATTTATTTGGGTTATCTCGTTAGATAATCGTGACGCTATTATTAGGTAAGTCGCGCAATTGGTAGTTACTTTAAATAGTTATCGTAATAACCAGGTTAAAAGCGAATGGTGGTATCTCTTGGCGATACCTCTTACCTCACCAAGTACAGCAGGACTTCTGGAGGAGGTACGAATTCTTCGTTCTCATTGATATATCCGTGCTGCAAGGCGGCATTCTTGGCGGCGATACGCATTTTCGCTTCCGGTCCGGTCAACAGAGTTACCTTGGACAAGGTCTCGGCTAAATCTTCCATCTCGTGCAGTTGCTTTTTTATCGTCTTTATGTCCATGGTACAATTATTTAATACCTCCATAGTTCGCGATTTAAGTCATGTGCGCATAACGAAAATTTGCCAAAAACTGAGCTGGACACGCTTAAATTAACCGTTTATATTGTTTTCACCTGTAAATCAATTTTGCAAGATCGATTCGATAAGTTTATTGACTAGTTGATTAATGAGAAAACACATTTTAATGTCCACCATCGAACGACCATTTCTAATAATAGTATAAGTAACAATTGCCGTTTAACTTTAAGCCGAAACTCGGATTCTGGGTGATCCTATAATTGATAAACTCGCTCGCTAAACTGAATCGGTCACTTCGGACAGATGTGATTTTATACCGTGCGGAAGTATTTAACAACGACCTTTAGGCAACGCGAAGAAAACCTCGATATTTCTGTAATGGTCTTTTAATTAGTCTTTTTTTGTATCGGTTTCAGATCGTTTCATGTGGGCCGAAAATAGGCTGAGACTTGTAGATTTGATAAATCACTAAAGCCAAGAGATGAATATGATTTTCCCCGGAAATGGGTGTGCAAAAATATGGTTTCATGCGATGTGTTATTAAGTACCGACCTAACGTCGACCACCAGGTGACCCTGTATATGTAATAACAATAAAACGCTAATTTAAGCGGTATACTTACAAATGGGATGCATGTACTATTTTCCTTTTTGGAATTACAATTAAAACTAATTAATTGTTGCCTTAAATCTTGTTTCGAAACGGCCGCGCTAAATCCTTTTTGATCTAAATAGGACGGCCTTTGTCGTATTTACCCTTTTCGTTATATAATTGGGTCAATTATGATTGATCACACGTCGTCTTCAATCGGTTACAGTTGTGTTAAAAATTAACAAGCACATTTAGAAACTTTCTTCGACCGACGGCGAACCCGATAACACTGCAACAATCCACATGCAGACAGGCATTAATTTTACTGGATCATAGTTTTTTAATGGCTCATCAACAGTCTTTGTTCCTAAAAGATTATTGTTGATTATTATTAGATAGTTTTAGCCTTTTACGTTAGGAGCAAAAGGTTGGTGTTATACACGGTGAAATGAATAGAATGGGTATGTCTAAGTTTAAATTGTTCAAAAAAAAGTTTCTTGACAATTCGGTGAGTAGAGTTGTATTCTTCGTATTATATTTTAGTCACCGTAGTACTTCTAGTGATAGATTGATTCCTCTATTTGCAATGGTTTTTATTTTCTTTTTCGCTTGTTTTTTAGTGCATGCAATTGCATAGTAAGTAGAGATAAATGCATTTGTTTTTATATAACAAATGTTTCAATTTTTTGAAAATTCGGCAAAGAACACATTCTAATTTTAGTACTCTGGCGATAGATGGTGCCACATATGCACAATGAAAACTCATTTACTTGTTGAGCTATTTATTAAGTCATGTAATAACATCGAAAGTAATGATACAAACGTCTTGCTTTCACATAGGCAACGTTCCTTGAATATTTTCCTTAATGAATTTTTAGTTACAGCACAGTCTCATGAACTGCCGCATACCGTTAATATGCTATTTATCTCTAATACGAACTGAGAATTGATAAGAATGTATATTGTAAACGTTTGAATATCCTTAGGGAACAAGGTCAACAAGAGCGACCGACCCATTATGGGGGGCATCTTTGAGTCAAAGTTTATCGGCTTTTGACACCCCTCCCCTGTGCTTTCTTTAAACACATACGCAGATAACACAATGAACACAAAGTCTAACAAATTAGTGTTTGTAAGCCTAAAACGGTAGGTTGTGTTTTTTGAGAAGTAACAGACTTTGCAGCTCGCAAATAATCAGATAACTCCCGTTGGAAAAACAACAACCTACGGTTCACAATATATGTTATATAAATTTGCCATAAATAATAAGCCGCATGCGTTCTAATTTTCTAAATTTATCTAACAAAGGTCACCAATTCTCCTTAAACCTTCTTCTGAAAGTCGTCAGATTAATTTAAAATTTCAATATTATTTAGTTAAAATTTTCAAATTCCTGGGAAATAACGTAGTGTTATGTAAAATATTGATTTCTCAATATAACAATTTAATTTAGTCTAGGAAATACATGATAAAAAGGTTCTAGAACGAGGTTTAATATAAACAAATAAAAATTTCTTCGTTCGGCTTTTACATGCATTCATTTTTATTAAGAACTACCACGTAATAAATATAAACACAATCATAATTAATACCATTAATTATGTGTTTTCTGCATAATAAACACATGTGACTATACTAAATTAAATATTTAAAACGGCTACATTTTACCCAAAAAAAAAAGCTCTAAATGAATTTCACTTAAATGATCTCGTTTATTGTCTGACATTTATTGACTCTTATAATACTTAATGCTACATGTTGTTAGTACAAAATCAATTAATTTATTTAATTTATGGGAGGAATATTTAATATTCCAGTTTTTACGGTTAAATTTTGCATTATTATGTACTATTGATATTTAAATTTAACAAAGCAGCGGTAAAGCTTTTTTAATACGCTGACAACCAGCAATACACACAGAGCCATCTACTTGTCAGAGTTCGAATTAGTATTTTTCGTGTCGAAGAACGCCTGAAAACGTCTTTGTCTTTTTCGAATCAACGCTTCAAAAGCAGATAGATGTAGTTCGGGATTGTTTACTTGAAATATAGTAATTGTGATTGGTTTTTAACCTAACTTATGATTTCGTGGGGCAAGTTTGTTGTTTACCGCAAAATCAAAAATAATTTATAATTATTTCATCAAAATGGTAAGAAATCCTTTTAAATGCAATTGAAACGTTATAGTAAACAATTCAACTTGAATTCCTTAGCTTTTCTATTCGTTTTTCAAGTCACTTGTGGGCAAAGATGTGGTTGTTGAGCTGAAAAATGACCTGAGGTAAGTCGGACTAGAAGGTTTGACGTTTTTTTTTATAGCAAATCTAACATAAACAATGGAATTGTAGCATCTGTGGAACGCTGCATTCTGTGGACCAATACCTGAATATCAAGCTCACAGATATCAGTGTAACAGATACCGATAAATATCCTCACATGGTGAGTATCTAATAAAAATGTTTGACACTTACTGGGAATTTGAGTAGAGGTTTTATGGGTCTGATGATCTCAATATATCTAGTTCAATGTTTGGTTCTTTGAATTGAAAATTGTCAAAAATAATGGCACAAGGGGAACCAAAGGTTAGTTTAGCTAGCCTTCAGTGGGAAGATGAAAAGATATCTTTTAGACTTCCTTGAAAAACTGACCTACCAATGGCAAGCATATCTTTGAAGTCAACAAAAAATGAATGTCTTTGGTGGCAAGCTTGTGGCTTTATCAATTTGTCCTCAAATTAAGCATTATTATATGTCTATAATTCATTTAGTTCTTCTTTAGCGTATAAATGACAACAGTCAAGTGAATGTCAGCTTATCCCCAAAGCAAATGTGAGAAAAAATTAACAATCTGCCTCAAACCTATAGAACATATTTACTATTGATTTGCATGCATTTCACTTTACATCTGCCAGTTTTACTTTCCCAGTTATCAGTGAAAAACTGCTTTATCAGAGGCTCAGTAGTTCGTTATGTCCAGCTGCCAGCAGATGAGGTGGATACTCAGCTGTTGCAAGATGCAGCCAGAAAAGAGGCATCGGCCCCTACTCGGTAATTTTCACTCAAAGAAGTGGTTTTTTTGCTTGGTATTAGTTTAAGGACTCACCCACACATGGGGTAAATTTTGTATACAAGTTAAATATTTATTTCAACCGACATTAAATCTTCCTTTGCTTACTTCAGTTGAGTTTTTTATTCAATAACCAAATGCGAATGTTTTAAAATATTTTATTTGAAATATACATAATAAAATCTAGACAATATGAAACACTATATTATTATATTTGGCATAATTCATCGTCCATCACAATCAATAATTCGACCAGATTTGTTTCCTAAATCGTACAAATAAGCATGCTCAGTGAAATAAAACTCCCAACAACAAAATGACTAGAATGATCAGTTATTTTTGTAAAACATTTATGGTAATTGAAAATATTTTTAATGTTCCGTGTTGAAATAAGAATTCTGCATGAGGTAGAGCTTATCGATGGGGTTAGCGACATTTCCCGTAGACGTTGAGTTATCATTATGATGAGACTGCGACTGCAGATCCAAGTTTTGTATAGACATTGTGTCTGAAGTGGCCTCATCTAGATGATCGAAGTTTGTACTATCGTCAAGGGATATGTCTGAGCTGCAGAAAGACTCCCCCGAGTGGGCGGGATAGTTATCTATATATTTTAACTCTGATTAATTATTGTTACGTTGAACTGAGCAAAATCTTACCGTCAGGAGAGTAGGGCATATTAGGATTGAGCGGTTGTCCAGAACCGCCATAGCCTAACCCCATACCAAACTCACTGCTCGTGGGACTGGCCTCTTGTTTTATGCTCTTCTCTTCTTTGTCGCTCTTTTCCTTGTCACTGGGAGACTTCCCGTCGTCCTGCTTTTGTTTGCGTTGGATCTTCTTCATCTTAGCTCTTTGGTTCTGGAACCAGACTTGCACCACCCGGACGCTGAGGCCTGTTTCCTTGGCGAGAGCCTCTCGCACTTTCCGGCACGGTTTCGGACTCACCTATAATCAAGAATTTAGTTGATTACGTCACCGAGTAGAAGTTCTTGGTGGTTACCTCAAAAGACGCCTTAAATTGCCGTCTTTGAGCGGAAGTGAGGATGGTTCTAGGTCTTTTAGGGCCTCTCCTCCCGTCCCGAGGCCTGCTATTTTCGTCCAAGAGGTCCTCGTCTCCACTATGCGTTTGCTGCATTAAGTACAGTTCCTTCTCGAAGTCTTGTCTGCAGAAGAGTTGACCGGCCCGTAAGACAAATTGTTCTCCTTTTTGCAGGGGTTGACAACAGACGACGCACACAAAACAAGGCAGGTGGTAAACGTGTTGTTGGGCCCTCATGACCATCTCCTGAGGTAACAGCCGATCTCCACACCTCGAACATTTCACTCCGAAAATCCTGCAAAATTGAGAAAATACACGTGCGGCTAATCGCACCCGGCTAAGAAACGTACCACGCTGGGGAAAAGGGACAAAAGATCCGGGACAACAAAGGGGGCTTTGGGATGTTATTAACCGTACCGACGCCTCGCGACGCTTATATTAGACGCCTCCGAAAGCCCCAAAACGAATATTTAACAGAGACGTGCAATGCCGGCTGAGCAGGCATATTTTATTAAAGAATTTTTATTCTTTTTTCGCCGGCACAAAGCGTATACTCCGGCGTATCCGTTCACGTGGATTTTATGTTCCAGATGGGGCGAAATTGCCATTTCCACTACTCTGGAAAAATATTGCGCCATTTTTTCCCCGAGTGGATGCGCTTATATGGAGTATTTCAGCTCCCAACTTACCTATCGTAATCAGCCTTGCAATACAATTTCATATTCCTAGTATAACAGGAATTGGTCAGTAAAATGCCGCACACGTTGCAGCATAGACAGTGCTCGTGCCAGCTGGCTTCGGCTACTCGCATGAGGTAGCGATCGTGGATTTTGCGACCGCAGCCCTCGCAGGTGTCCTGGGTTTGTTCGCGCTTAATTAGAGAGGCGGGATTCGTTAAATCTGCAACAACAAATTATAACAATGTGGGCAAAAACGTTTAAACATTAAAATTGAATCGATTAAACACACTCGCGTCCCACGGTGGGTTTATTAAGGGTTCGGAAGCTGACAAGATAAAGTTTCTCGAGTAATAATCATGAGGATTTGGGTGTGGGATAAGTTGGGGATTTTCTCGGTTTCCGGACGAATAAGTTTTGGGAATGCCGGGGAAACATGATAATGAATTTGTTTGCATTATTTGTATATAATGAATTAAGTGTTTGAGCACTTCGGGATTTGCTAATTTTCGTTAAAATACGTAGAGTTGCAAAATACACCTACCATTTAGCTGTGAAAGATCAGCTGCAAAAAATGACGCACTTTCGCCGTATTGTCAAGAAATTCATCAAAGAGTATTTTGATCCGTATGCGACCTAAAATAACATTATATATTATTTTAGTTTCAATTTTATTTCATTTTAACTTTAATTTTATGACTTAGTCATACTCCTTCAATTAAAAAAAAAGAGCTTTTTCTACTTCTCTTAGTTTGTGAAATATTTACTGAAAGTAGAAATTAGGGAATTTCACGTGCACATCTTCACCTACTTATTCTCTAATACGCAGGTAGGACTCGTAGAAAGTCAAACTTATCAGAAAAGCCGAAGTTCATTGTCAGTTTACCCATTTTGTTCGTTGAAAAGTGTATTCTCCATGTTGTCAAGAAATTGTCTGCGTCGTGGCAAAATTTAAATGGTAGTTGCTCTAATCTCATATATTTTTATCACGTTTTTCTATGTCGAGTAAGTGTTTCCTGTGCAAATACCCGTGAGTTTTTCCGAGCTCATCCAAGACGATCTTTCAATAAAAATGCGCATATTTGACGTTTTTCCACCCCTCGCATAAGGAAACGGGTAATTTGTAGCACGTGTCGGCCTCCATAAAATATCGCGAAAGTAAAACTGTCAAAGGGCGAGACCAAGGAAACCGAAATTGCTTCCTGGATTGGACTATTTTTTCACCATGAGGCGCATTAAAGGGTGCTTTCAGGCAACTATTGGATAAACCTATTGTAAACACTCTTTTTCCTCGCAGTTTTTCCAGTTGAAGTCGCAACGAAAGAACGGATCACTCTGAAATGTTCTTGTGTCTAAAGGGTTCCCGTGGAAACTTAAATTCAGTAGACAATGAGTACCAGCAGAATGCTGCATTGATCAAGTTCTTTCTGCATTAGGTTCTACGAAATTTGAAAAAATTGCTTTATACAGGATTTCCCATATTAAACTATGCAGTTTAAAAGGCAAATAAAAACTTTCTAATCAAGGTAAAAAAAATCTTATTAGACTAATTAACTATAGCTAATTCTATGGGCCTTATCATTAATTTAGATAATTATTATTTATTTTCTTTAAATCATGCGTTTAAATGCTCTCCACCAGCCTCTAAGCCATTTTGAATTCTAAGTTCAAAATTTTGAATTACCCGGCGAAGCAAACCTCCATCTTGATCTTGATCGACGAAAGGAAAATTCATCAATTTTGTTAAGATTTAAATTAATTGTCGAAGTGAATAGTTCTGTAATGATCATTTAAACAATTTTTTCCTCCTTGTTCGTCACTTACGCGAAAAATCTCGCGAACTGTTTATCAAAAAACTGCGTAGTCCAAAAGTCGTTGTTTGATGTGGTGTAGCAACAATTCTGGATCTAAAAGACCGAATTCCAAATTAAACTGCAAGAAGAGATTGAGATTTGCTCCACCGGCGATGCAGGATTTTGAACTTAAAGTTCAAAATTGCATTGAAGCAAAAGGCATTTGGAAGACATCGATTTTTGAAAATTGAACAGTCATATAAATTGATGAAAAATTAATAAAAATTTCCTACATATTACTTCAATTAAAGATTTATTGACTTCGATTAGAAAATTTTTATTTAACTTTTAAAGTGAATAGTCTAATATGGGCAACTGTGTAGTTCACGTGAATTTCGGATTTTTAAGTTATTTGAGGTTCCTTCGTATCTAAAGTAATCTGAATAAACCCACAGTAAGTTGCTGCAGTATCCGTTTCCGAGATATGACGATGAAGTGACGTGGAAATGACGCGTATTTGGTAACGTTGTAAATAGGGGAGTCGTCACACGCCATTTTGACGTCATTTGCCGGGAACCTTCTGCTGCTTAAGAGCAAGAATCTGGGGCTGGCTTATATCGATATACTTGCCATAAAGGCTGCAAACCAATCTAGATGAATCCAAATTAAGACCAAATTATTACTATTACAGAAACGCTGGAGCAGAGCTGTTGCATCGGTCAAATTATCGGTTTCTATGGAAACCAGCTTGATATTTTGGCCTTAACATGGTGTATATACTTAACGTCAAGGTGGACCTTAAAAAGTCGTTTTATATGGGAATTTTTAGGTCGCCTTGGTTCTTGGTTTAGCCTACAGGTTAACGGAGATTCAGAAACCTCATTTAACGGAAAGGTAAGGTCTACGCATCGCTTGCGACGGAAACTCGCAGTTTCTCGGTACGATATTAAAGAAAAATTGCAAATTTGACAATGCCAAATACAGATGGCGCCATTTCGAGCGCATCGCATGGAGTCCAATCCAAGGAGTCTCGGAAGTTTTATTTGATTTAGTGCATATGCGGTTGCCTAATTTGAAAATTTGGTGATCGATGAGAAATTCCGCATTTGACGGAAAATTGCAGCCGTTTGATCCAAAATTTACCCGATTGTGGCAAAACCAATCTAAAATGCCATAGTCATACGCTCCATTTGGCGCTCATTGGTGTGGAAACTATGCCTCAGTGGCTCTCAAGTTATTCCGAGCCCCATCATCATGTTAGAAGGTGAAAACCAATATTGACAAATGAGATACTGATTATCTTATGTTCAGAGACCGAGAAGGAGCTCTGTAGTTAATTCGGAGATAAGTTCGAGAATAATAGAGGTTGAGCGTTTCGATGGAAACTAGCTTCGCACTCGCAAAGGTCCAAAGTCAAGTAGCGGCAGGCCATATTCGGGAATTTTTAATGCCCCCGACGGGCCCATCGCCCATCACCTACCTGTTCTTCCGTTATACTCGGGCCCCGGCATGGTCCCACCATGATCGGGCAACATCGCCGGATTCAAGTTCATGTGATGCGGATAAAACTCCAGCATTATCGATCACAAAATCACCGAACTTCACAGTCACAAACCCGCAAAAAAAATCGCACAAACCCACGGGACAATCGAACAGAGACTTCGGCTGAACTGTCGCAGAAGTCGACACCGATTGTCAATGCCAAAAAGGGGGTTGTGGCGGTCCACCCAACCAAAGGGACTCGCCCCACCCCAGACGACTGTTTTCCATCGGGGGTGGAGCTTTGGCCCAGTCCCTTAGCGCCCAAGCCTGCGCAGCGCGGCGCATCCTTCGGGAGCATGATGAGTTTTCGGGGTTATGATCTGTTGTTTCATAGGATGGGTTTTCGATATGTGTTTATGGGGTGTCGAGAAGTATTTATGGGTAGAAAATAATGGTTTGTGCTGAGCTGATATATGGGGTGTTTTTATGTTATTGTTATTGTCGTCGTTTTGAGGGTTTTATGTTATTTTGCTCGCTGGAAGTTATGGTTAAGCTGAAATTTGATTTTCTACTCCAGTGACGGTCATGGTCATGATGGTGGAAGCCCCTGTAGCGATTTTCTCCCTATGATTTTCCTGAATACGTCCATGTCATGACTGAGAGGCCCGTTCAGATGACGTCCCAACGAGCGGAACCTGCCGTGTACTTTTTATACCTCCCTGTATGTGATTGCTTTTCCGTGATTTTTATCATTTTCCCCTCAAAACGCCCTCAGCTCCACTGGAATTGGTGTGCAAGTTGTCTCATTTTGCTGTGGAATAAGAGTGTCGCAGTTGCGCCAAATGCCCCTTTCATACCGAAAAGAAATGAGGCATTTTAGGTTAATTTAGGTATACTGAGATTACTCCAGGAGTATTCAGGTTCCTTCGGTGTTTTCAACTAATTTCTGGGTTGCTCAGGCTTGTCGTTTAGTTGTCCCAAGGATGTGCTAAATTATGTCAATCTGAAGCTATATCGGCAGCAGACCTAAAGTAGCCTGAAATCACTTAATCGGATGGAATGAAATTTTTGATTCGAAATCATTGAGTCAAATCGAGGTCAGTCTGATGGTCAAACCTCTACTAATATGAATGAATCGGACGGTGAGTCCAGACTCTTCTAGTCCGTTAGTCTAGACCGAACTAAATTCATAGGTAATCGGGGCAGTAATCTAGGGTGAGATGGAAGTTCAATCCTATCCTAAACGAAGTAAGCTTGACCAGTCAACCATGCTGCACCCGTAATGTTTGCAGCCCTGACCAATAAAAGGCATTTTGCCGGCGATTGGTAGGCCTCTGGTACCTTAAATCGGCATCTTCTCTTTTCGTTCCACTCATGAGTTAAAAAAGGAAAATATGCTGATTTGGGGTGCCACCCGCCAACTCAAATCGCTTTAAGTAAGCCTGAAAAATCCAGTTTTAAACGCTCGAACGAGACATTGTAAATCCGAGCAAGTTTTGTAATATTGCGATTTTCCATGGAAAAAAGTATGGTTTGAAAACTCTGTTTAAAAAGCGTTGAAAAGGTGCATATTTGATCCGCATATATCTCGAAAAATGAGAGAGGTTGATACGTATTTCGATAAATGAATGCAACCTCAACTCCACGGTGTTTGCTAAAGTCATGCCTCCACGTGCCCCCAGGGCTTTCCGACTTTTAGCCACTCGGCAATCGTCCCGGCCGAGGGCCCAAATTCGAACATGTTTTTGAGAACTTGCACTTAAGTTGGTGCGACCAGGCCGTGTTCCCACGTGCGCCTCCCGACCGTTCACCCTCCAACGCCCGAGCCCGACTTTCGCAAAACTTCATTTTATTCACGGCCCTCAATGTCACTGCCGGTCGATAAATTTTCCTCAGTTGCAGCTTTTAGGACGTTGCCCCTAATTAGTACACATATGAGTTTTCCAAAAACTACGGCAATAGCGAAACTCGTGGATGACCAATGGCCGTTTTGTGCAACAATCTCGTTGTATAAAGCTGCGACATGGAGAATTGCGGCCTTGGGTTCTTTGCGAGGGTAGAGATGGGCGCTGTGTCGATCGGGGGCGATTTCGCGAATTTTCCTTGGAGAGTTGAAGCGGTTCCTGCTGGCTGGTGGTGCGCGTTCCACTGACCAGCCGATAGTGGAAAAAATCGTACCATATACACGGTGGCCCAAGGGAAAAGGTGGCGTTTTCGCGTCGCGAAGGCAGGGATGCTCAAATCTAAATCGAGAACGATGCAAAAAATGTCCTTTTTTTGCTATTTCGAGTCGCAATCCCAAGGTATTCTCTACACGGCCAAAAGCCGGGTTACTTGTCACAAAAGCGTAATATTGCCAAGATATCGCATTATTCCACCTTGAGCGAACAATAGAGGATACGCGGGAAAGGGAAAAAAGCGGATAATATTGTCCCGTTGGAGGGGCAGATGAAATAACTGGTGTCAGATGTGCCAGGGCAAACAGAGGAACGATTTTAAGCCTGGAAAGGGCCCCATTGTGTCGAGTATCAATATTGAGATTTCGAGAGTGCTTAGCGTCTTTTGGAGAGTTAATTAAAGTTATGCTCGACGACTCCCATGCACTTCCCATTCCCGGCTATTTTTCTTCGGGAAAATATCCTGCCAAAATACGTATCTTCTATTGAATCATAATTCCAGCGGAGCGACAAGTCCTCGGCGGGTGCGTACCGCACCGGCCCCGGAGGCGTAAACTTCGGCAGTTATAACTATTTTATAACTCAGGCCCTTTGAATAATGACCAACTAATGTCCCGGTCACGTGGCCCGAGGAATTATGAATGATTTAGGAGGATTCCGGGTCGGGGGCGGGATTTAAAGGAGTGTGTCCTGCGGATTCTGTGGGATTTTCTCGTGGCCATAATATTAAACGCATTAAGATTAATGTTTCCGAGCCCCCTTGCGCGATAATAAGTAGTTTTTCTCACTCTACGTGTATGGAGTGAAAATAGCCGTTGGTGCGCACGTTCTAAGTTCAGAAAAAGGGGCTACAAATTCGCGTCCCCACAATCCCTTAGACAGGAATGTCTGGCCAGGCCTTGATATTAGATTCCCCCCGTTGAAGGAGGGGGCGCGCTTCTTTCCCCACTTTTGCTCGCCGTTTTGAACGGGACTTTTCGGGCCAGGGGCGTCCCCCCAAAAAAAAAACCCTATGGCCCAAAAGAGTGGAGACAATCGTGTCCGCGTCATAGAACTCCGCGTGCAGTTAATATGCGACAAAACTGGGGAAAATGGTCCTGGACAAATCCACTGATTTATCTCTCTAATAGCCGCTTGACCTTTCTCCGCCCATGGCGGACACATAGCACGTCCCTCAGGACTATTTATCGTTTCTCGACGCTTCCTCGGGGCCAGATGCTCCGGATTTTCCTCCGGCTTTTTTTTTATTGTTAAACGTCTGGAATTTTTCTTGGAATCTCTCACAAAGCCTTCGTGGATACCTACGTTTCGAGATGGCGAATCTTCCTAGATTAGGCCTTAAGCGGGGCGGCAGTTGTAAGTAACCCCGCAGAGAATTGGACCCCCACAAGCAGTTGCGGAATTGCGACACCTGTTCCTGCAGGCCGCATTCCTGCAATAGTGGCCATTGTTTGTGTCGCTGCGACCGCGAGAAGCTATTTTCCAGACATCCATTGTACAGGGCGATTGGGAGGGTAGTTTCAGGCCATTTCCTGCAAAATTTCGAACTGTTCGGTACGTTGTGAGTTTCAAGTCTCGCAACGCAAATCAGGGCGACGAAAGAAATTGTGGTAAAGTCGGGGGTGTGGCATCGCCATGGGGATATTTCAGGGGACGATGGCACTCTGGAAAATAATTGAAACATGGTGATGGGCCCGCGGCCGACAACGCACCACTTTCGATATACAGGGTGGCGCAGTTTCACATGTCTTCTCATATTTTGCATTTTGCTTAGGTGTGTCTTGAGTTGGATTTTTGACGTTTCGTACGTCAAAAATCAAAACAAAATTATTAAAATGGCTGAAACTCTGCCGCGGCCCCTCGGATTGAAGTCAGGAATATGTAAACCGAACTCCCATGATTTGCATCGGTTAATAATTTAGCAAATGCTACGAAAACGGTGAGAGGTACGAAAATAACGCAAGAGACCGAGAAGCTAAATAATTGAAGAAGGAATTTAAATTCGGTATCAGAATTCATACAGAGCGTTCCAAAAAATATATAAAAAGCATAAAATGGTCAGTGACTCAGAAAACTTAACACTCTGTATGTGGCTCCCGACGGCTCCGACATTCTATTATGGAGGGTTTATAGAGGAAAGTATGAGTGCGAAATTTCAAAAATTTAACTCAAGGCGTACGTGGAAATAACGCAAAATATGAAAAAATGTGTGAACGTTTGCCTCCTTGTATATTGAAAATGGCGCGTGTTTAACCATGGGTTTAATAGAATTTTTTAATTATTTTGCAGAGTGCCCCCTGAAATATCTCCACGACGATGTGTTACCTCCTGTATATCTGAACTATATCAAAAAAATTTTAAACCCTGGAAAGCGCTGGAATGCCGAGCAAGGGTCGAGGGACGGCTCCAAAGTTCTTCGTCTAGAATTTATTTCCAATTTTAAATCTCCAAATTGCTACGCTAATGGAATTTGACGTCATATAGAACTACTTATAGAAATTTTGCATGAAGAAAAACTACCCGGCTTCCAGTGGCAGCACCAAAATTTCTCAAGACGTTATAGCTTAAAAGGAAGCAGAAAAAGAATGACTCTATCATTAGTTGTGCCGGGACCTTGTTAGACGTCAGAGGCGCCTCCTTGACGCCTAAAATTTCATTTAAATGAAAATTCCGATTTGTTTAGTAGTTGAGATTGAAGCGTTTTACTGGCTGCACTAAATCTGTCCATCCCCATTGGAAATCGCACCAACTTTTTCGGCCCTCTGCATGCATGCCTCTCCTCCATGGGGAGCTCAAATCCCTGTCCCAAGGCGACATTGTCTCCAGGTAACAAATGGGTCTATTAGAGATCCAATTTCCTTTGACACTGAGGTGTTCTAGGTGTAATATCGTAATCTCCCGACCTCATGGGGCGCGGGACATTGCCATTACCGCCTTACAGACTCGAATCTCCCAGATTTATCCATACAGACATGAGGCCTTTAGTTGCCGGGATAGAAAAATGCCCTCAGAGCCAGGAACTTTGCCCTGATTGGCGGCTTGAAGAGCACTTTTTCCGGGACGGGAAAAGTTACGATGTTGATCCGGGCCCGGATTTCTCTTGTGCCCTGCTTCGGTGTTATCCTGTGGGATATAACTTTAAGCCCTCTATGTTCACGTGACGTGGCATATACCAACAAGTTTCTAATCAATTCTCTTTGAACGGGTTCAGTTGTGATTTGAACGTTTGCTGAGCATACGAATTTAGAGCAATATTTTCCTTGGCGTTGCAGGGAATTAGGGGTGGCGAACGATGAGGAGCGAGCGGTATAGTAGGCCTGTAGTTTAATATCCCACCAGGGCGCAGTCATCTATCAGGGGATGCAAACAGACAAGAGTTTTATTAAAAGTCAGCTCAGGAAATACGTCACGGATCTGATAGGCCAAAGGCCAGTTTTAGAGTTGCGGAATTTGCTAGATCGGCTCGGTACAAGGTGATTATTGAAAAAAAGACATGAAGCAAGAGCAGCAACACATACAACCCATTAGATAAGATAATCAGGTATATTGGCGTCAAAAAGGAAATCTGTTGCAGGTGTAGCGCGACATAACACTTTTGTATGTTCAAATACTGTGTAAAATAAAAATCCATTATCGCACTTTCAATGTCGAATAGGGCGAGCAATGACGACAAAGCCCAAAAAATAACTCAAATGAGTAACCAACATCGACAGGAGTTCGCCTTTAATCGCCCACTAATCTCCAATTTGAAGCTCTCAGAAATTATGACGCAATATGACGGACCAGTTGACAACCTGTCAAAATAAAAAGGGCGTTGCGAGTTTTCGATAAAAAGTTGAACCCTGTTCCTCTTGATTGACCGTCCCCGAACAACTCCATCAAGCTCGTGTGACACATGTCATCGGCTAGTGACGTCAGAGCGCGAATCACGTCGTCGCGCTGGTAGTGCGCAATTATTAAACCTTTTCATTTTATTGTTTCGGTGTTCTGGAATAAGCCGAACCAACTTGAAAAATTCTGATGTGAGCGAAAGCGCCTTGAAAATTTCAATAAAACTCAACGAACCTGAGCCAACCTAAACGACCCTAAAATTCCAATAAAACCCGAATCTAAAAATCCGAATTAGCCGTGCAGGAGTGTAATATGCTCATATCGTAAGTATTTTAGGCGAGTATTTCCTAAAGCAAAATTAATCAGTCCCCAATGGTATGACGAGCTGGATTTATTCCAATAGTGGAACATTTGTTCAAATAGATATTGATTCCATAATGAGCCCTATTCCAATATTGACTTCATTTAAATTAATTTGAATGCAATTTAAATGCGGGGTCGATTTGAAAGTCAAAAAGTATTGTCCTCTGTCTTCCTTCGGGGGCGAGAATTTCTATAAATTCCTTTCAGATTAATTCGATGAAACAAACAGTCATTAGGCCCGAAAGAGGCCGACTTTCGGTAAATGGGAAGGATTAAAACGGGCATCCTCAACAAGTGTTCCGACCACCGGCAGAATAAACCTCTAATTGCGGTTATGAATAAGATTATTTTCCACTTTGTTGGTCGCAACTTTTGGAAATATTTTGCTTTGTTTCACTTATAGACACTTCCTCGAACGTTAAATTCGTCTTTTGTTCCCTGGAAACGAGCTTTATTAACCGTGTTTCGCCTGTGCCAACAAGTTGCCGTTTACCCCCGATGTCAATTAAAATTTCTAAATTTACTGTCAACATTATTTGTATTTATTTTGGCCTTTATTGTTTCACCCATTTCAGCGATAACCAGAGCAAATATGGGGTCTCAGTTTAATAAACTTTTGCAGGTGGTTATCTTGTCAATAAATCCCAAATTCGGCTTATCGTTGCGTCTGATGTCGAGAAGGGCGTAGGCGTATTTGTTCTCTTTTATTCCGCGTAATTCCTGAGTTGTGCCATGGAGCAGCACATCCAGAAATTTCTCACGAAACCCGATAAAATCAACATTGTCTCAGCCCCTCGAAACCGATCTACATCATACTTACAAATTTTTATGTAGTTTCCAAGCAGCAGGGGATGTCGAGTGTCGAGTGAGTCGTGTGCCAGTCCAAGTGTTTTATCGGAAATAGATTTTATTATACGAAATCGGCACCCCGTTGAGGAACACCCATTCGCCTCTGCCGAATAGAAAAACTAACAGGCGATCTTATCAGGTCTGATTTCAGCGGAAAAAAACACTGACTCGCAGGTACCCATCGTGACATTGGCACTTTTGAACCCCTTTAGGGAAATAAATTAATATATCACAGACCGATTTCCAATATGCGGACCATTGTAATAGGCCAAGGGGTGGAAAGAGCGCAGAACAAGGGAGCGAAGAGACATTAGTTTGCGGACTGAGGGCATAGTAATATAAAGACGTCGGTATTTTAAAGGGCGAAATTAGATTTCGCTGGGGTGGCTTTAAATATTTGCCCCGTTGCATATGTGGGGGATGGGGTAGCCAACGAGGTGGCAAATTCGCAGGACCGGATGGACATCTAATGGGCCACAAACGCTTTTTGCCTAATGATTGATGAAGTCAAACAGTTCGGCTGAATAGTCCCGCGTCGCGTAACGAACGAATTTTAAATTTTCTGTGCCAGTTTCTGAATTTTTAAGAAAAAAAGTTCCTGCTGCGCCGGAAAGCGAACTCAGTACCTCTTGAATAATCTGTTGGCAATCAAGTCCACCCAGCTACCGCGGCACATGTTCCCGAATGGTGACGTAAAGATGGCGGATTAGAACATTAGCTGTCAGAATTCAAATCACGCACTTTCTCGGGTTTTGCCGCCATGTCGCAGGGCCGGTAGTGCGCAATCATTTCAGTATCGAATTTGGTTTAACAAACCGAAATTAAAGAGTTTTCAGAACGTAAGAAGATAAGCGTAACTGGAAACACTGTGATAAAAAATTTCGAGATTAGCGCATTAGTTTTAAGGTGTTTCGAAATCAGTAAAATGGGCCTGACGATTACTGGAACAGCCCCCTGAATTCAAAGATCATTTCTTTTCGGCTGTCACGAGCAAAAGTCGGCGCTCCGCGACTCGTTGTCGGCTTGATTAATGACGTAACTTAATTAAAAGCGAAATTAGAGTAACACGACTCCGATGCTAATTTATCGTAAACGTCACGTAAAAAATTGTTATATATCTTCGGGGAAAAAACGAGAGATAACAGGGTGACGTGTGCGCGACATACGGTCCATCAGAGATCTGGAATCGTTTAAGCCCTCTCGTTACACAGGTAAAAATCGAGGGATTAGACGGGCTAAGGCCACGTTTTCCGGCTTATCGATAAACGGCCGGTAAATAAAATGATCGATGGGCCGTCAAAAGTGGCCGCGTGGCGATGAGCTCCCGGACACGTGAACGCCACTCACCTGATCATAATAAATTTCATAGTTCGGTTTAATTGCTCAGGACGTGGAAAGGGACAAATAAAATTCGATAAGAGATTTCTTTTCCGAGATTAACATTCGTGATCGATGCTCAAAATCTATCTATAATACAAAAGTAACGTGTAGTTATTCCCCTATGAGTCGCGTAATACCTGAGATCGCCAAACAAAATTGAAAAAGTGCTTTACAAATCGAGAGGTGTTTTGTGACGTCGGCTGGTGGTTGTATTAGCAATGCGACCGTACGTCACGTTACGTCAAGAAGACACGCGGTCGGCCATTTTGTTACCTAAATTCTGTTAATTCAACTAATTTCAGTTTCCGACATTTTCACGTGATGGTAATTT
The DNA here is from genome assembly GCF_040115645.1 of Euwallacea fornicatus. Lineage (NCBI taxonomy): Eukaryota > Metazoa > Arthropoda > Insecta > Coleoptera > Curculionidae > Euwallacea > Euwallacea fornicatus. The sequence goes on from NC_089557.1 coordinate 1,069,010, forward strand.
CAGTACAAAAATTGCCAAACACCTTAATATGTTAGAGGATAAATATGGGAAAAATTTCTAGAAATCGGTGCATCTCCACAAGCGTTGAAACGTGCGACCAATTTCGCTGTTTTTATGGGTCACTATGAAGGGCAATTGCATTCAGAAAAAATGTAAACCAATTCAGAATCCCAGAAATTAAATTCAAAATTCCTAAAATCCAAGGGCGTCTCTCCATAAAAAGACACAACCACAATATGAAGTTTGACCCACAGATTCGAAGGCCTGACCAAAATTGTTTTCACGCTTGTTACGTCACTGGAGGCCTTGATTAATGAAATTTCAGAAATCAGGGTCGCCAGTAACAGTACTGCTATAAAGGGAATAACACTGCACATAGAATACGATCTGTGAATAGTGAAGGCAATATGCACATAAATCGAGGCGTGGGGCGCTCATGCACGTGTCCACCTCCGTTTTACCTACCCCGACACGTGACTTGCCTATTTACAAATTGCCATCGCCCCATGAATGTTTATCAGCCTTAAAGCTTATTAAATCTTTGCACTGAACGTTAAAAATCTATATATTTGTAAAAATTTGGACCATCAGTTGCAAGGACATCACATTGAGTCCTCATAGAAAACCAGATGATACCACTCATCCCTTAATAGTCGACTGCGTTTATTTACCATTCAGGAACGACTTTTTTCTCCTTTGAGTCGAAGCTCATCAAGCGTGATCAAGAGCCCCAATGTTCGTACCTATGTGGTCTCTTCAACATCTCTTGTGCATACGAGCGTGCAATTTACATGCGAGTGAGCTAATTTGCTCGCACACACACACATACACACACAGAGAGGGGTAAATAAATGTTACCAGTGACATCAGATTGTTTGGAATTGGGTATGAGAAGATTTTTTGGCCAGGTAGCGATTTCCGGAAAAGGGTGCGGAGCATGCAGGAAATTCGAGATACGCCACTGATTTCCGCATATATGTAAACTTCCAATGCAGGTTCTTCTAGAAAGAACCCTCGAAATCGGGAGCGTTCCTAGGATAAATCCAGAAACGCCGGAGTTGTGAGTCTAATGATGGTACTCAGAAGCCGCGATTGTTCTATTTGAAACTCAGCGACAAGGCGAAGCCAAGGGAAGTGAGGCCTAATTCCGAACCCCAAAGGATTGTACCTGGACAGATGGACTTCATCAGAAGGTTGAAATGTTTATTAAGCTCGATGAGCTCCTTTAGGCGTTATTTCCAGGCCATCCTTTGTTAAAACGGAGAGCTTACCGAATCTCATATCTCTCATCCTTACCGAGATCTTCGCGATGGTGCTCCAGAAACGGCCACCCTGTACAGTGGAAAAGTTCAGAAAGTCGCAAACTGCCTCCGGTTATTTATAAAGTTCTCAGGGGGCGCAAACGTCAGCAGGGCACACGTCCCGGCTTAATGACAGTTTAAATGACGCCCCGGAGCGTCAAAGGGGGGCTCATTCGGTCACGTGACAGCGATTTAAGCTTGTGGCCAAATAGAATATCAATGTCGCGTTTTCCGCCCCGTCACACCGATCTCTCATTTTCAATTGAGCCTCTTTTTTTTTTTTGGGTGTGAGAACCACCCCGAAAATGCGAAAACCAGCCGTGAAACTGTAGCGCACAAGTGAACGGTGCACCGTCAAAGTGGTTGTTTGCACCCTAACAGGTGATTAAAGTCATTGGGGTGACTGCGTGATTTTGCTCTGTTAGTTGCGACTGAAATTTACGTCGAACGCCCCTGACGTGGACAAACTACGAAAAATTTGCGTCAGCTTTGAGCGTAGAGTGACACCCGTGTCAACTGCGTGACGAAATGGCTGCAGCTGTCACCCTCACCAACGGGGATGACGTTTAATGGGTAGAATTTCTTTATTTCCATCGGCGTGATAGTCGTGATCTTTTTGTTTTGTTCACAAATGTGTGGAAACAAAGGGGGGGAGTCCGTACTGATTTCTCCCTGCTTCTCCCGCTAGAAGGGAAAGCCTAATGAGATTACGTAAGACGTTTTAAAGACTGGGGGCGAAGGAAATATGGCGGCAACCGGAGGGCAATAAGGTTTTATGATCCCCAATAAACAGGTAAAAGTGGCGGCAAAATGACCCCGACTCGTCGGGGGGCTGAAATGTCGCAGTTCGGTTTTACGACCCCGGTTGGGGGGGATTTGTTTGGCGGCGCAAGCAAATGCTCGTGCCCCGTGGTGATATTTCGGGTTTGGATTCGATTTGGAAATAACAAAAACGCACCGTTCCGCCAGTTTTATGACGGATTTAAGGACAAGCAGCGCAATGAGCAGGAAATGCGAAAAGTTGTATAAAATACAGGGTGGTCTACAAGCCGATATGGAGTTTTAGCATCATAACACAGCGAAAATGGATGTCGCGAAGTTTCAAAACACGGCTGTGGGAGGGCTCAAGGGCTGGCTATAGGAAATCCTGTGAGAGACTTCGATGGTGTACGAGGAGTATCGTGCCAAAAATAGTGGTTCTTTAGAGATAATCATGCCAGAAACTCCCTTTAGGAAGCATTGATGACGAGCTTAGGGATTTCTATAGCTAAATTAGTTTCAGTAAGTAGGAAGTTGAAAACATTACGAAATGTACGGGGTGCTCTATTAGCAAAAGTGGAGTTTATGCATTTGAAACGTAGTGCGATAATAAACCTTAGTATCAATAGGCTTCAGCTTCAGGGTGTGGATGATTTTGATTAAAAAAAAACGTGATATGAACATGGGTGCCTTTTCGCTTCCTCTTGGAAAAAGGGGATGATAAAAAAAATTGTTTTTTTCTAGTGAGTCGGTTCAGAGCTTATACATATACAGGGTATTTCATAAACTTGCCAACAAACTTTCAGGAGATAGAGAGCCCTTAACAATAAATATTTGCCTCTAATAAAATTAGATCCGAAATTGCTTCTTTTCCAAGATCCAGAGTGCTTAATTTCACTTTTTCTTAATATTTCATCAGTTCTTAATGAAAAAAAAATGGCCTCTTAGTGTTTTGCTGTTCAAGCAGCCGTTTTTAAGATAAAAGATAATTCCTCATTCTCGTGCCTACCTAAAAACTGGTATAGGTTGCCAAGTACGATTTTTTTCAGATTCTTTAGGAGAAATTTATTGAATTTCCTTTTGGTAGAGATAGAGGGCATGAAGAGAAAAATGCGTGAAAAGTGCCTCATCACAAAATAACATTTCTTCTCCAAAATATGGTTCCTGTATCTCGATAACGAAGCGACTTTTGACCAAACTTTATTCGACCTAAATATCTGTTTTTTTTTTTTTTAACTCTACATATCCTGAATGTTTGCCGGTATATTTATGAAACACCTTGTATTTTTATGAAAATTAGGGAGCGGGAAATGGCTGTCGAGACATCTCTTTTAAGGGGAAAACCGCGTTTTTTTACTTTCACCGCGTGGCGTCACGTCATGGCGTCCCCATTGGTTTGACGCTGACCATTTTAAACAAAAAATATGACACGTCGCTGTTTTTTTAAATATAATTATTTTCTGAATAGTAGATATTTCCATGGAAAGAAGGTCTCTGGAAGCCTCTAGACGCTCCCCAATATTCATAAAAATACGTTGCCCCGGAACGAACTTATCGGGAAAACAACCTTTTATCGTCCTGTACTTCTGCCAGGGAGCGAAACCGGAGCAACGCTCACATGAATTATTTTTTCAAAATGATCCACAGATCTACCCTCTGAATTTTAGACACACCATCCCGAGACACCCGGTATGTTACAAATTATTTTGTCAAAAAACTGGATATAAGAGGACTAACTCGGCGATGGGAAAAGGGCTGAAACACTGTCCAAACTAACGACTCTAAACGTCCTCACGTGCGTCCGACATTAAGAACTCCCTTTATCCTGGGGGACCCCCTGAAGACGTGTCGGCGGTAGGCGCATAGATCCAGGAGATTAACGGCATGCTCCGAGGGATTATCCATTGTCGATCGCTGGCACATATTAAATTCTTTGTTTGGTTGCCAGGCTAATACTGCCTTTGTTTGCCCGTTTTTAGCTTAAAGACCCCCCCGAGGAGATTCACTTTGCAGTCTTCGGTCGAAATAAAAAAAAAACCTGATGCTGCACATTTTGAAAATTTTTATATTAAATAATGTAGTGCTGATGCGGATATGAAAGAGCTTACGGGACTAAGTCGTTGCATTAAAAGCCGTAAGATCATTAAGCGCCAAGTAATTTGCAATAAATAATGTTTATTTTCACTTCCGTAGAGTCTCTGAACACTTGGCGAAGATCTCCAGGTGTCTCTTCACCAGCTCCGCCAGCACCTCCTTTCAGGGCTCGTCCTCGCCGCAAAAGTACGAATTTTGCATTGAATACAGTCGATCTATTGGGTTGAGCCCCGCGATTGCTTGGGGAGGGTTCTGGTGGGCTGCAGGTGGCTGCAGCAGCATCGAGGGGGCGGCATCTAGGGGATTACCGAAGGGCGGCAGGCCTAGGGGGTACGTGTCCTCCCTTCTTTTCAAGTCCAGCCCTGAATTTTCAGATTTTAATCGTGTTTTTGGGAGTCGGCGACTTCCAATTTACCGGAAAATGAGTGCAAGTTGTTGTTGCCTTTGTAGAAGAAATTCTCGTTCTCAATTTCCTCCTTTATGTGGGAGTTGTCCGGGTGGTGGGTCTGCAGAGAGTCCTCGTGGGTGGTTTCATTGTCGCTGCCGCTGTCGTTGAAGAACGGAGTGGAGTGGGGGCCTACATGTCCCTAAAGGTTATGACACAAAGACTCTCAAATCGAACGTAATCTTACTAGGTTCCTCCTCCTTAACGCTGAGCTTCTCCTTCTCCTCGACGTCTTTGCCCCCTTTGTCCTGACGGGCCTTCTTCTGCATCTTCTTCATCTTGGCCCGTTGATTTTGAAACCACACCTGACCCCAACTATTAAGCACAACAACCACAGAATAATTAGTTTACCTGCACGATCCGCACGCTTAGTCCCGTATCTTTAGCTAACGTCTCCCTAACTTTTCTGCAGGGCTTCGGGCTGACCTCGAAAGAGGCCTTAAAAGCCCTTCGCTGCTGGGTCGTGAGGATGGTTCTGGGTCGCTTGGGCCCCCTCCGGCCGTCATGGGACCTGTTTGACTGCACCAAGTCGTCGCAAATGAATTCCCCTACTTAGAAAAAGTTACTGTGATTTAATGCGTGTTAACAGAGCAAAATTACCGTATCCGAATCCCTGCATCATTTCCACTTCTTTCTCGTAGTCAGTTCGGCAAAATAGTTGTCCTTGTTTGATCACATAAAGATCGCCTTTTTGGAGGCGGATGCCGCACACTACGCAAACGAAGCATCTGAGGTGGAAGATGTTGTCGCTGGCTCTCATCACTAGTTCTTCAGGAGAGACTCTTTCGGAGCAGCCCAGACACTTCTTGATGAACAGTCTGGATTGTTAAAATGACTCGATCAAGGCACGCGCAGTAGGAGCTAATGTTGTCCTTAAATTTAAATCTTCCGCCAAATCAATGGCACCATCTACGCGTAGGAATACTGTTGGGGGTTATGGGAAATTGGCCGAGTGTCTTTTATTTCCGGTAAAATACGCATCGAAAAGTATCAGTTGCACCGATCGTGAAATTATTGTGAATTTACGGTGATTTTGCTGGTAATAATTGTTTTAGCCTAAAAAGTATAATATGAGAGAGGGCGGACAGGCCAAATTTGGGTCCAGTTGAGCTCAACACTGGTGAATCTCACTGATTTAATACAGAAATCAACAGTTAGTCTCGATTGGCTTCATTCATAGCCAAATTTCTACTTTCTTGTGATTTCTGTTGTGTTTGTGTAGTAACTAGTAGATTTTTCTAGTGATTTTTAGTAGTTTAACACCTTAATTCCTTGTTTTTAATTTAATTAATAAATGATGTCACCACGTATGTCATAGCACCATCGACGTTCTAAAATGTATATCAATTAATTCGGCAAATGCGCAAAAACCACCATTGATGTTCTAATTTATAGACAAATGTCGTTCACGATTTTGGTTCTCTACTGATTTTGACGGCATTGGAGATTCAATCTGATACTGTAGGTCCCAGAATTTCGATGCATAACAATGGTTGTTTGTGTGACTGTCATGGATGCTAGGTGGTTAAATGAGCGCAATATAGTAGCGCATTTGTGTGCTGTAAAGAAATAGAACCAATTCCGATTTCTTTTGAAAATATCGCAAAAAATTTTACTTCCATTTTTATTGCACGTATGCTTTTGCTTCAAGCATTTAATTCTAGTCAATTTAAGACGCTTTGCCGAATGGAGTAAGCTCAGACATCTTTTTCCATCCCCTGTCCCCAGTGCAAATATTTACCAAAGCGAGATGCTACCCCAAACGAACGATCCCCCCGGCTCCGCCCTTGGTTACCCTTGATCGATCAACTGAAACCCCATATAGGAACCGAAACTCTTATAATTATTGCCTTTCAGACCCTTGAGGCCTAACAAAACAAAATTGAAAGGAAAAAATTCCAGTAAAATTGCAACAGCGCACTTGTCATTTGTTTCCTGTGCTTTGACCGTCGTCGTTTGTCAGGCCATTTAAGTGGGAACGTTGCCAGATTGGCTAAAATAAAATGACGTTTCTTTTAAAATTGGTATTGTGAAAATGAGACAATTTTCTAGTTCATGGCAGTTGACACACATCATAAAGCGAGACCACAGCGCACGTGTTCACCCTCCGAAACGCTCATTTGTCATAATATTATACGGGACGCGTCAAAAATCGGCGATTAATAGGCGTCGCGACGCTTCGGTGCATAATATCAGGCGATCGCCCCCTTTTACATGATGCCCTTCGGTAACAGGTGCTTAGAATGTGGGGATGATTTAATTACATATCGGCGTTTGTTTTTTTCCCATTTTTGACTGATGGAAATAGCCGGATTTCTCGAAATCTCACGCCCCAAAAAGGGCATCGAAACGACCTTTGAGTAAATGTTTACACAACCGCACGACACACGTAGAGGTATCGCCACCGGCGTTCGATGGCAATATCGGCCCTTTGACGTCGCACGTGACCGGGCTTCTCAAAGGGCCGATATTGCCCTTGTTCCCTTTCGAACGCTGTCCGTTTTATTTCCCGAAGATGAATGCCGGCAATGTTTGGAAAAACACACGGGAAGGCTTTGATTAAATCCGTTTTGTCTCAATATGTGTGCGTGAAGTCATCGGAGCGCCCCGTATGGGGGCCGCGTGACGTACAGGATTACTGTAGCGGCTGTTACAGTCGGAAAATTGCCCCGCTTTCGGCGACAGATTGTTCTTTTCCTGGTGCTCGGGATGGGCGCAATGCGTTGGGTCTAGATTTTTGAGCGATACTATATCGATATTGCATCTTTTGCACCATATTAATGAATTATTATATCAGTTTTTCTGCTCCAAAAACCACCATGCGCCTTTGTTTATATTTAACAAGACTCCAGGCTGCGATTATCGGATGGCTGTCACTCACTCACACCAGAAGATTAATTGGCAATATTGGGCCGATTCGTCAATATTTCGACACCACTCACTCGTCATCGACACTCGTTCGTTTTCCGTTGTATCAATATGTAAACAGTTACGGTTCCGAAATTGCTTGCTTACCTGTCGTAATCCAGTCGGCAATAAAGTTTGGAATCTCTGACGAAACAGGTATGATGTAGCCGATCCCCGCATGCGCAACACTGGACGCAGTGCTCGTGATAGGACAAGTCCATGATGCGCAGCAGAAACCGGTCGCTAATTGGCCGACAGCACATTCCGCACAGCGCAATTCCGGCGGCTGTAAAAGTGTCCGGGTAAATTAAAAGCCATCAAGTAATGTTTTAATGGGCCGTTGGGGTGTGTTATTGTCGCTGTTAATGGTCTTTTCAGCTGTCACGACAAACAAACATCACATTGGAACTTATTGGGCGCTTGTCAGCAAACACGGAAAATCCTGTGGAGTTTTGGGAGGAAATTGATCGTCCTGTCAGACCGGCTGATTTGAGCAGAGATGCATTAGCGAAGCTAAAACTCCCCAGGTTCGAGTGTGAACATCCAACGGGACTCGTTGACAGTTTAATTGTCCCCGAAAACAGAAAAAGGTCAAAAGTCCCTGAGGGTCGCCGTTCATGACGATTCAGGGCGACACAAATGTGTTACAAAAATAAAACTAATGATGTTTCATTACAGAGAAATTGAGTCCTACATGAACGGTTCATAACGTGTCAGCTCCGTTTGTAGCCGGTAAATTGCCTGAAGTCTCCAGATATCAAAAACTGAATTTCGTTAAGGCGATCGAATCCCGGGCGTCTCTTAAGGGATTATGGACGCTCGGGACAGTGTAATTTACTCTTGGCTTTGATTTTCCGGTACGCCATTGTAGAGCTGTGAAGACGCTTTGAAAAACACGGGTTAACTCCAAGTTAAGTGTCAAAAGAGGCTGCTGGTTGAATAGTATGACGTTGAATCTGAGTTTATCGCTCAAAGTTAAATTAGGTAAGGAATTTTTCAGTTTTAGATACGCCACTGGAGAGCTTTGTGATATGGAATTCAAGTTCGATATCACGAAGCTATCCAGGGCATTCCTGGCAGACATGTTGTGATTGGTTGCAATAAAGATCCACTGTAAAAAAATAAAAAATGTCCGGGCGACAAAATGGCGGTTGACAGCACCATGTTTTTGTTGACGTAAACGTGTTCAATATTGAGTTCAACAATATGATTCCAGACGCCATTTTGGTTGTACTCCGCAACGATCACGTCATCAAAACTGACTGACAAGATGGCAGCTTATGGGAAAATTTAAACTTTTTTCCAGACGAATTTGACTCATGACCTTCATAATTTAGCTGCATCAAAGATTCAGAGCGTTTTAAGTATTTTAGGAGCACCTGCACTGTTAAGAGAAAAGTCGTAAATCACTTGCGCTGTCGGTGCATGTAATTTGGCATTTAAACACCCCTTTGGGATATCGGAAAGGGTGATAATCGGATCACATGGGCAGCCCCCCCCCCTCCCTCGCTAACTGTTTTATAACAATTTCATGCCATGTCATAGCTATTAGAGTTTAAGGGGATTTGAAGACGATTTGTCAGCAATACGTAAACAAGAAAAGTCGACGATTTTGGGGACTGGTTCAAAGTCAGTGATATGACGATTTTCTTCTTCTAACTGTCGTCTCTGTTCATAACTGATTTTCTCTGAAAACTCTCGATCAGCATCATCAATCCTCTTCTCCAATTTCCCCCATTATCCCCGTTTTCACCCCCCCTAAACCGTTCTCGTCCTCATCTCTTCCCCCCTCGTTGGTACACGTGTATTTAAACACGAGGAATCCCTTTCAACATGCGAAATGAAATATCTCAGACACTATTTGAATTATTTCCCCCTAGTGTAGACCTTTCGAAAGTGAAATTTCACTCGTACAACTAGGCGGAACGAATGATCATACGCTCGAGTCATTCTCCCTTAAATGGGCGCTTTTGGGTCATTGTTCGAGTTCGAACAGGTGTTGGGAGGAATTGTCTATGACAAATTTTTTTCCCAGAGAATGGTCCCGAAGTCAAAAATATTTGGCATATTTAACCAATTACTGAGCAGACCCTCATGAGCGGATCAAATGGATCAACTCGGGCGAAACGCATTGATCCCGGTGTAGAATATTCATATGAACAAATTTGTTTTGATTTCTCGCATCAGGCGCAGCAATTTTTCCCCGAAACTACAAAACGAATCCTTCACTTACCCATCATTGAAATCACAATTATCACTTAAAACGTTCAATACAAACCACCCTCAAAATCACGGATATCACATATTCGACGCCGCACTTTGCCTTATCGCTGGATTTTCCAGAAAATTGGCGGCGCCCTCTTGCGAGCTTTTCCGGCGGCGCCATTTCAGCGTCACGGGGGCGGAGCGTCTCGACGCCCGGAAAATGGATGCAGTCCCCCCAGGAGGCGTGGTCGTCTGGTGGGGAAAGGGGGGAGTTTGCTGGTCGTATTAGGTGGGTACGTGTGACAGTTTTATGGTAAGCGGTGACGTGTGCGATTTTTAGGGTCGTTTTAAGATGGTATTGTCACTTTTGGGGACGCGAGGGTTTAATGCTGGGGATGCTGGAAAGAAGATATGTGAGGGGGGTTCTAATAAGAGAGAATATTTAGTGGGAATAAGCTTGTCTGACTAGCATCAGGAACTATCTTTGTGCACATTTAGATTCAATTGCTGATTATTGTCGTCGAATGCTACCTATTGTTTATCTAGATCATTTTTGCTCCAAAATGTTTTCATAAAGTTTTAATTATTCAAGATTTTTCTCTTTCCAAGTCATATCAACCGCGCAGTAATCATACATAAATATCAACAGAGGTTATAATGAGCTGCTTTTATTATTAGCTTTATTAGATTTGATATATTATTAATAAATATTTTTTTAGTACTCGATTTGTTTCATTTCCTCTGCAACATATAAGCAATTAACAAGTACTCATAGGAATTTTCCTATGACGCCATCTACAAATCATCGATAATACTGCGAGAAGAGAATGTTAGTTTTCTATATTTCTAGAAGCTATAGTTACGCCATTCCTTAATAGATGGCGCTACAGTATGAGTGCTGTATTTTCGTTTCAAGTTTAGATTGCTCTTTCAAAACATATTAAAGATGTAAAATTAACCAAAGGTGAATATTTGAAAAAATCATAAATACGCGCTGAAATCACATCATGATTGAAAGAAATGTATAATACATGTGTTACGAAACTAAATATTTGTTGAAATTTTAGTGACTGAAAATAGGCGTGTCAAAAATATTCACGATTTGTACGAAAATTTTTTCAATATAGAACTAGTGGCGTACATAACAATTTTGCACAAAAAAAAATAGGCGAAAATTGAGTGCTTCGATTTCGGCGAGATTGGGTTCCGCAGTAGCTGTACGATACAGCTTTGATATGCTGCGATCAAAACTCGAATCGGATAACTTCGACTTTTTGGCCCAAAAATTTTCATGATGTATAGCCTTTGGTATTTTTTGGACCAAAAAATCGAAGTTATCCGATTCGAGTTTTGATCGCAGCATATCAAAGCTGTATCGTACAGCTACTGCGGAACCCAATCTCGCCGAAATCGGAGCACTCAATTTTCGCTCATTTTTTTTTTGTGCAAAATTGTCATGTACGCCACTGACATTTTGAAGTGTTCTAAGCAGAATTTTACTAAAAATTTAACATATTATATCAGGGATGCAGAAGTGCTAATAGGTATTAGGTCTTGAGAGTCTTTCGACAAATTAGTTTGTTGTATTTGCATGCGAAATTTAATGCATATTAGGTAAAAGTGTTAAAAAAAATTAGATGAAAATTTTGGTTTCACATCCAAAGAACCATCTTTTTTTGGAAAAAAACAACTAGAGAGTAACATAAACAAAAGTTTTTATTGGAAGTCATTCACTATTTTAACAAAATAAATGCACAGGTTAAAAATATAGTAAAAAAGTCAAAACACCTAGCGCCATCTAGTAACGAATAGCAAAACTTAATATTAAGTGCAGCAAAAAGGAAAGTTGTCTATCTTAGTCGCGTTAACTTCTATTTAGGTAATAAACTACTAGAACTACAGATGGCGCTTCGGTGTGGTTTTGAGTTTTATACATACAATGTTTTCGCTAACAACTTATATTTACTCTTCCCAGCACATAATAAAAATACCTTAGGAGCAAATACTTTTTACACAGAGATTGAAGTAGGTAGTAGATAACAACTACAACAGCATATCCATGTGTTACACACTTCATTTTCCTATTTGTTAATTTCCTTCGCTGGCTATTTACCCGATTTGATCAGGCAATCAATCGATCGATAATGTTACACCGGAGCTTTTTCTTCCGGTTCACTAGCTTTACCTCTTTCTTTGTTCCACTCTTTCAATCCTAAAACAACACGTCGTTTTAATACGTTTTTACATGCTATTCACCTGCTGACCTTCAGGTAAAGTAGTGTCTTCCTCGAAAGACCCAGTCCCCTCAACGAATTCTTCGTAAGTAGACTTTTCAGGAAAGGGCCTTTTACCCAAAAGTTCAATCATATCGTCTCTGCTGATAATTTCCTGCTTCAATAGTCTTTCGGCTACTTTGGCAACTTGATCTTTGTGAAATGAGATCAGCTGCTTGGTGCGTTGATGAGCAGAATCAATCAGCTTTCTGACCTATATGAAAATATTGAGAATTATACCATAAAAACAAATGAAAAGTATACCTCTAAATCTATCATCTGTGCCGTTTCCTCTGAATAAGGCTTCTCGATCATTACATCCCCCTCTTTGGGCATGTCGAAGCTAACGTTTCCTACCTTTTCATTCATACCATAATGAACGATCTAAACAGAAGATTTTTATTGCTATAAATAACCTGAATATCTAAAGAATTATTCCTTACTTGTGCATAAGCGCTCTGAGTGACTTTTTTCAAGTCATCTTGAGCACCAGTGGTGATTCGACCAAAGAAAATTTCTTCAGACACACGACCTCCAAGGGTCATGCACATTCGATCGAATAGTTGTTCCTTGGAGTAGAGGTATTGGTCTTTCGGCAGATACTGGGCGTATCCTAAACCTTTGCCACGAGGTATGATCGAGACCTGAGAAAAAATGATAATCCATAATTATTTTGCTTCACCTGACGCATTCATTTTAATCATTAATTTTTTGCTATTATTTCCTCAATATATCTTTAAGTATATAATGACTCATGATAATAGTCAGATCTACTTCGTCGAACTCAAAATGTCTAGGTACGGCTTTGATTTACTTTAAGCATAAATTTTAACGAACCAAAACCATGTCTTAACATCAGACTTCCATAAACCGAAAACAAACCTTCAACAAAGGATCGGCGTGCTCTAAAAACCAGCCAGCTACGGCGTGTCCGGCCTCATGATAAGCGACAGTTTTCTTCTCCTCGGGCGATAAAACATTGGTCTTTTTCTCCATTCCTGCCACCACCCTTTCGATGGCTTGTTCGAAATGTTTCATGATAATTCGATCATTCAAGTCGCGGGCGGCTATCAGAGCTGCCTCGTTACAGACATTCGCAATATCCGCCCCCGTAAACCCTAACGAAATCAATATAAAATCCCTGAAAATTCAATACAAAACAAATAAAATTACCAGGAGTTAAAGCTGCCATTTTTCGTGCCAAATCCGATTTGTCTAAATCGGTCTTTAAGTTCGTTAGATGAACTTTGAAAATGCTGGCTCTACCTTTAATGTCTGGAGCCGGCACGAAGATTTGTCGGTCAAACCTGCCAGGCCTCAGAAGGGCTTTATCCAAAATATCTATCCTATTTGTAGCCGCCAATACTACTACGTTGGTAGTGGTATTGAACCCGTCCATCTCTACTAAAAGCTGATTTAACGTGTTTTCCTGCTCGGAATGGCCGCCAAAAGACCTCCCTCCTCGCTTCCTACCCACGGCATCAATCTATAAACCTTATTTTTCCAACAAATGCTGTGAGCATTTTAAAGAGAAAAACATACTTCGTCTATAAACAAAATGCAGGGCGCGTGCTTCCTGGCCATGGTGAATAAGTCCCTGACTCGTGAGGGACCTACACCCACGAACATTTCCAAAAACTCTGATCCTGACACGGTGATGAAAGGCACATTGGCCTCGCCCGCTGTAGCTTTAGCCAAAAGCGTTTTCCCAGTGCCCGGCGGACCAGTCAAAATTGCACCCTTGGGGATTTTTGCGCCGAGTTCTATGTATTGCTGGGGATTTTTGAGGAAATTTACAAACTCCATAATTTCAATTTTGGCTTCCTCACAACCGGCCACATCTCTGAAATCAAGAGCAATTTTATATATAACAAAACCTGTTCAGATAAAGAACTACTCACTTAAACTTAACGCCGATTTCATTTGAGTTGATCAATTTGGCGGTGCTCTCCATCACACTGCCAAACAAGCCACCACCTTTCTTACCTCTGCGTGCTCCCATCATTTCCGCAGACCTCCGCATCATCCACAGCAGAAACCCGATTATCAGCAAGGTGGGTAAAATTCCTGTGAGACTTGCAGGCTCTAGCTCGGTTTTATAGATTACAGGCACGAAATTTTGCGGCTCGATGTTCATTTCTATTTGGGAGTTTTCTAGATTTCGTTCGAACGAATCTACGCTGCCAATATTGAACCAAATGACATTCTATATTGAAGAAATCTGGATGGTTTCAAATGAGAGTAACATTAGTGTTGTACGTACCCCTTGGCCCTCCACTGCAGCTCCTGGTAGCAGTCTTACTCGGACCCACTTCTTATTTACAACTTCTAATTTTTCGACAACTCCACTTGTTAGATAGCTAAAATTCATAGTGCTGAACAAACTTTCTCAGTTTGATTTTTCCAAATATACTTATATACAAAATCCTTCCAGGCAATTTCTTTATAACCCATCTCCCACATAGTAATTGTGGCCAAAAACGCTACAACAGCCGCCGCTCCCATAGCATACCACTTGCCCTGTTCGCCATCACTGAAAGGTTTACCTCCACTTCCTCTGCATGAGAAATCAAATAATAGAACGATTATTGTAATGAAATGTATTTGTTTACCTGCTTCCAGTACCTCCAAAGAGCCCAAAAGCCCATTGATCATAAGGTTTTTTATCTCCTGGAGGCTCTCCTAGAGGTGGTTTTGAAATTGGCTGTTTTGGGGGGGGCTTTGCCTCCTTGCCTACATTAGTTTTTTTCTATTATGGATTAGTTATAAACGCACCAATATTACCTTCTTTTGCTTCTGGTTTTCCCTCCTTAGTGGAAGGTTTTCCTTCTTTGAAATATTTTTCAAAGCCTTTAGGTGGCTTTTCGCAGAATAGTCGCCATTCTTTGAGAACAGCGCGTTTTAGAGTGGAGTTGTTCTGTGGATTAATTAAAGAAACATTTTTAACAAATTCTATGCTTCCTAACGTAAATAGCCCACATCATACAAATTGGTAAAAGTCAAAAACAAAAAATGTAACAGAACAGCTATATTTACATTAATAGTGTTCCTATGATTGTATAAATTAAAAATAGAGGTGCATTCAACTATTAAAAGACAATAATGAATGATACTTCGAATAATATGTTCCATCATCCTGATTTTTCAACGTTGTGAAACCCTCTATGAAATCTACAAAACATTAAATGTTAGCACAATAACTGCTGAATTTTCGGGCAGTACGGTAATGTTGAAGTTCTTAAAGATATTTAAACTTCTTTGGTGCTCTCCTATGAGTTTGGATACATCTTTGAAAGCCATACCTTGAGACTCACAAACATCTCTCTGAAAGCTCATGAGCGATGATTTACAATCATGATCTCCCACCAAAATCGAACTATACATTATATAACCCTCCAAAACCTTAATAATTCCTGCCACAAAAGGATATTTTTGCTGTTAAAACATAGTTTTTGGGGCCACAAATTGTGTATTAGGTAACCTGAACTAACCCCACTTACCTTGGGGACACTGGCACTACACTGTTTGAAAGTCTTCCAGACGAGGTTCTCCAGCTTCCTACCACCGCTCAGAAGCCGATAAGCCATGACAAAAGTTTATTTCAATGGAAAAAATCACATAACTTTCAAAGTGCAATTAAAATCAAATTTCGGCATCATAACCTTACTTTTTTGGTGAATATTAAAGAAGTCACGAAAGATTATATGTGGCGACATCCATCGGTGGAAAGCTATGATTCATTAAGTCCAAATTGTCCGATTGCAGTTTCCTAGAAATCTGAAGTTATGCCTGGCTCCTGTGTTAGAGATGTCGCTACCAGTTCTAGGAGAGAAATTTAAGTCCAGGATTTTGCAATGAATTACAAAGTTACTTAATAAGTTAATAATATTTTATAATAGTTTGCAACTATTGATCAACAGCTAAATAGAACGCCTCTGTGATCATCGGGAGTATTGATTTCCTCGTAATCGACCTCGTGCAGTTACTTCATATATCTAATTTGTCAGCCCCTGCTCCAAGTCGTTTTTCCCTTGGCACACGAAATGCAAACTTACACCGTTTATTTTCGATCGCATGTAGAATTTGGCAACCTATGTCTCTCCATAATTCACAAATTTGTTTTCCACTACGCCGTTGCAGTTAAATTTATTGGATTCCCTTATTTCCACTCGACGAAAAGGGCTCTTGCCAAGAAATAGGTTTTGTAGCCAACGCAGAACAACACAGCGGAAGCTTTTTACATATACCACACAATGGCAGATATTTCCGCCAAAAATATTTCTTCCTTTTTTGAGGCAAAAGCAATCGCTTTTTTGAGGCAAATGCAATCATAGTTTCGATTTTGGGGTTGATGACTATAAAATGGACAACTCGGACCTGTCACAGGCACAACTGCGGAATGAAACAATGAAGTTCACCTGAACGTGAACCACGTTGCGAACTTCCAATCCGGGAGGTCATTAAATTAATCCAGGGGACGGTATAGAGGGTACCACTAATTTAACTGACTCTTCAGTCGTTAAATCCTTTGCACAAATAAGACTTTAGGGGATTTTGCATCCTTAAACAATCGCGTCTGGACGTTATTGTCGTTGCCATGTCGGATTACGAGATTTATGAGATGGAAAAGCATTTCTTCGCCGTTTTGTCAAGAATAGATTGCTCCGCCAGGAAGAGTATGGCCGCTCTAAAGGTAATTCTAGGTTAACAGGTGTGAAGAAACGGCCCTTTATCACGCCAATGCCGGCTAAAAATATGGCAATCCGAGTGAAAGCCCTAATTCATCTATACCCACGCAAAGATAACAAACTCCCCTGGATAAGTCAATAATGTACCTGTGCATGAGAGGGGGCGAAATAAAAGGTCCCGTTGCAAAATCCACCGAAAGTTCGTTATGTATTCATTGAAAAAAATAAATTCCGCGCGACCTTGTTAAGTTTGAGCTGTTTATGATACAGTACCGCGCCCCCGGGGGTTACGCTAGTCAAATAATCATTACCGCCCCATAATGGTGAAATACGACTTTTCATGAATTTTAAATTCGTCCCGACTCGAGTGAAAATTTATCGGAAATTATATTTCGTCCTTGCAAAGTATTTGTTTAGTCGAATAGAGGCTGTTTCGTTTTCAAACGAAATGGGAAAAAAATTCAAAATTTTAGCGATTGTCGGTGTTTGCTGTCCGAAGGTGCTCGACTTACGTCCCCCGCCCCGAGCGCGCACAGATAGCAGCTCCGCGGCACTAATCCACCTCCAAGAAGTTACCCCCAATTCCGACGATCCATTGTACATAGATTATTATCTCCTGGGAAACCGTTGTAATCCCGGCAAATGACTGAAATACACGCCGCGAAATTAACACGGATTTCGCAACACTTAAGAATAATGCTCTCCTACCTAAGTCATTAAGACAAATGCCGCACGCTTAATATTCTCCGCGAACGCCGTTCCTAACTTAAATTTGATGCAAAATAAGGCCCCGTTTTGCCGGTTGGGGCGCGTCCCCACATCCCCCAAGACCTCCCCCACCCTCCCCCCTCCCTCCCCCCCACCCTCCTTCGACTAAAGGAACTATTAATTCCGAACACTTGCTGAATATAGGACAAATAATAGGGCTAATTTTCCGGGGGTGTGTGTTGCCGGGATTGTTTTCGAAGCTGCGAATGTTGTATAAAACGAAAGTTACGTTTGCTGGTGCTGCTCCTGCAGCGCGTATGTAAATTGAATTTTCCCTTAAATGCGGATATCTGTTAGGGGGTCGTCCTTGCAGGGAGAAGACGATTAAGGAGGATGGTGCAAATTGCATATGGAAGCAGAGGAATTTTAATGTCGTTGTTAATGAGGAACCTGCGAAAGCCAACGTAAAGAGTGCCGAAACGAGCGCCACGTAATTTAGAGACCGGGAAATTGGCATTTTCAAATTTAATATTTCGTGTGTTTCACCGCTCTCAAACTATGCTGCAGCTGAGCAAAAAATGATTAATGCACATTCGTATATCCGTTCCCTCCTGCGTTCGAGATATCATCTTCAGTATCTGAAATTCAAATACGTACTTCTCGCCGTCTTGCTCGAAAATCCGAGCCTACCCTCTA
The DNA here is from genome assembly GCF_040115645.1 of Euwallacea fornicatus. Lineage (NCBI taxonomy): Eukaryota > Metazoa > Arthropoda > Insecta > Coleoptera > Curculionidae > Euwallacea > Euwallacea fornicatus. The sequence goes on from NC_089557.1 coordinate 1,087,086, forward strand.
GTTTCCATTCCAAAACGGCACTTTTCACCCTGCGGATTTTCCTCGCCGTGGTCTCTGTTCACGCAAAAATGCCCCGCTTTTTTCTTAAAGCGACAGCCCTTTTACGGCCCCCTTCTTGGTTCTGAAATATTGAAAAAAACCTTAGAAACGGGGAACGGGACTGACGGTATAGATCTAGAGGTCGTCTGTGGGCCGACGAGTTCCTTGCAACGACAAATGCTCTACGGGGTAACCCAGTCGACCACCTTCTTTGCCGCCCCCACATGGGGCAGTAAAGAAGGCGCGCAGATGGTCCCGAGCGCGTAAAAGAAAGCCGCGATTCGGGGCCTCTGTGCGTACCGCACGATCCTCCTGGAGGCAACCGCAAACTCCACCACGCGGCCAAGATCCCCCCCTCGAACTGAGAGTGGAAGAGAGGAAATACGTATGGGAGAATGGCCAGGAAGCAAAGAGGGACGCCAGGATAGCATAATGGGCGCATGGGAAAGCAGGCAGGAGAATATGCCAAACGCACCAAGGTTCTCGTGCCCAGCATGGGGAGATGGTTCACTGCGAAGTGGACTCGGGGGAAGTATGCATCATCACAGATATTTCCAAGACACGGTGTAGTCTGGTCAATATCTGTGCAGAATATGGGTGGAGCACGAAAGCTAGTGGTGGTTCTGTCGGGAGGAGATCGAAGACACCCCAGAACATACACTAAGTGCGGAATGTGAGAACGAGCGAGACAAAGTGAGGAAGAAAGGAGACGAGGTGGGGAAGGACTTGACCAAGAGCGAGGAAAAGTGGAGGGCGCTCAGAATCATGGTGGAGGAGATTCTGGAAATAGAGATGGGGGAGGAAGGTGGGTGCAGAGCGGGATTAGATTAATGTGAGAGGTAATACGTGCCCGGAAGTAATGCTGTCGAGGTGGTTCCGGGACCAGGGAGAGCAGAGATGATTTTCGTGGGTTGGTGGGGTTATCCTGAATCTCACGTTACGCGACTGCTAACATCGGGCCAACCCAAGAGAACACCAGTTCAACGAATTCCACAAGGCAAAAAAAAAGGTTAGTTCAAGAGTTACGCCCACAGAATAGGAAAATCCGACTCAAATTGCGGGAAATGCGAAGTCATCGATGCCGCAGAACACTTCATTTTCCGGTGCCTCTTATTCCCTCCTCATCCGTGCCAATCTCCCTCGTCAACATGGAGCGTGCCGTTCAAACGAGACAATAACGCCAGGTTTAAAAGCAATCGACGGCCGAATCCCCAAAACCTTTGGACATTGACGTTTTATCTTCCCGGGACAGTTTGGGGCCGTTGCAGACTTTAGAAAAAGGAAACCCGAAGCTTTTAGCGAACAAGAGCCTCGGGGAATCCCCCACTATCCGCTCGCCAGAACACCAGATCGGGGGTGTTTACGCCGTCTGTGGAAGTGATTAAGGGAGTTTTCGTAGTAACACAAACTATGACGTTAAAATTTAAAAATATCTTTGTTATTGCTTCTCCTGCTATGGTGAGTATAAGTACGTCAGTAATATTTAAATTAGATAAAATATAGCCTCACTAGATCTCTTACGTTACAGCATAAGTAAGGAATATTATTAGCTATGCCTTCTTATTGGTTGAACAATGTAAAATTGCTACAAAACTGCTACATTTCGCCAGCCTATTTGGCAGAACCTCACGTTATACAGGGTGGAACATAACGACATCGAAATGTATCAGAGGGAGACAGGGCTCTGCAAAATGGTTAAAAAATGTCAATATTGTCCACGGGCAAAAATGAACCATTTTCCATGTACAGGGTGGCAAAGTTTTAAATTTTTTCTCGTATTTTGCGTTTTTTCACGTACGCCTCGCATCTTAATTTTTTAATATAAGATGACACGTGATGCAAAAAAAAAACTCAACACCCTGTATATCGCTGCCGCCAACTTTGACATTTTCTTCTAGACGATCTCGAAGGAAATAGGTGCGCGAAATTTCAAAAATTTGACTCGACGTGGAGATAAAACGTGAACCTTTGCCACCCTGTATATCGAAAATGGCGTTTTTTTGTGATCGTGATTGATTACCCTTTTTCACTGTTTTGCAGAGTGCTGTCGCTGCTTGAAGTATCTCGATGACGGTACGTTAGACCCTGTAGAGTCGCGATTCCCCTCACGAAACCCCCCTTTTATACTAGTTACAATCTGATATGTCTAGTTAACATAAGCTTCTGCCAAAGCACACTTTGGACCAACTTTAAGTCTATGGTATATTTTTATTATTGCTTTTGAATCTACTTGCAAACGACCTATGATAACAGTACCTACAGAGTGCGTTTACCTACTACAGAGTGACTAATACGTGGGTTCAATAATAACCTGAAAAACCAACGCTGGGAAAAGCGGTTGTATACAGTATAAAAAAATTGGTGTTAAAAGATTAGGAATACACCTAAGTAAAACCTGTCGAAAACTACTTCTTTTATCACTTGCACTGAATTTCCGCATTAAATCACTATTTGCACGTAACATCAAACGGGAAAACTATCGTGCTTATAGGGCCAGATTCGAATAATACACACATCCAGTTTGATTCGACATTTTGCGCATCTGGACACGGTCCAATAACACGGAAAGTGTCAGGAAAATTTGAATGGACCGGCCGCGACTGATGAAGGAAACTTTAATAGGATTTTCCAGTCAGACGAGAAACTGTCAAGAAGTGTGTTTTCCTCGTTGTGTGCTAAAGAAAATGACAAAATTCCTATATGGCGACAGGAAGGGCCATTTTGTATTTCATTTTTGAAACGATCCCCTGTAGCAATGATTTTTTTGAAACGGGACGCCATTTTGCGCTCTCGCTTGTTACTGAAACAGCCACGCATCAACGACTGCCATGGAGTCGCGACCTTGCGCTCTTGCTCGTCACCGCGTCAAACCGCCTTGGCGGCGATAGTCAATTATTATTTTTTTTTTTTGAAATGGGACGCCATTTTGCAACCCCGCCATCCGCCCTCCAAGACGAGCAAACGCTGTTCCATTCTGCATCTGCCTTCGAGCTCTATTAGCACGATAGTTTGTTGGTTCTATTTAAATCTAGAAAATATATATTATGCTCTATATACAAAAAGCTCATACGCGCCACGAAAATAAATTAAATATCACAATAATTTTTATCTAAAAAGCAAACGTATACCGTGTCAAAAATTCGTTGTTTTTTGGCTGCATTATTGTTGCTGCTTTTATGGCATTGAAAAGAATTATTTCTGTTTCAAGTAGAGCAAACTGCGTCGTTGCCGTAGAACCTCACCCTTAATCCCTATTTAACGAAAAACTTCCTTTTGTTATTGCTTTGCGTTTGAGGCCCGAAAGAAACACACATAACCTCGGGCAATTTGGACTTACAGACGCACTCAGTCAAAATACACAAAATAAATCAAATGAATAATTGATATCATTTTTTCTTTTGTTTTGAGCAATATCTACTGTATGTCCGCTTCGATTTGCAGCGATTCCACTCCTTCCTAATCCACGACAATGGAACAATTGCTTTCCTCACCTGTCATAGTTTGAGTTTCCGCGTTCTTTCTCGCTTGCTCTCGCATGCGCAAGTCCTTGTTGCGCACCAGCGATCCCCCGTAGTTCACGCAGGTCGACTCCAAGTGCTTGTTCAGATAGGACTTCAGCGCGAAACTCTTGAAGCAATTCGGACACTCGAACCGTTTCTCATTGGAGTGAGTTTGCATGTGAGCGCGCAAGTTTGATCTGGATATACGAATCGCTGAGTGAGAAAGAAGGCAAAAAACGGCTTGGGATTAGATTGTTTTTAAAGCGCCGATGCACGAGAAATCTCTAGACCTTTAAGATTATCCAGGGGCTATCTGCCTGGAACGTAAATATTTACATTAAGCCTCAATGATTTATTTGTGCAGAAGCGCAGAAAGGCCAAAACGCGGCTCTCGATTTGACACTACAAGTACGAGTTCAACTCGCAACATCATTTCAACAAATCCTGGCCCCAGCAATAGCGACAGGCCGCTAGTCGTTCATCGAAGTGGATTGGTTATTTCTTCGGCAAATCTGGATAACGACTAGGCGTTGCCAAGTTTTACTTTTCGTGGTTATGCCAATTGGTTGGCGTCCCCTTTAAAAAATATCTCACCTGTCTGCGAATGCTTTTCCACAGTGGGCACACCCATACGGTTTTTCCCCCGTGTGCGACCTTAGGTGTCCCTGAAGGAGCCACGGCCTAGAGAACTGTTTGCCGCATATCTCGCAGCCGTGAGCCAATTTGTGAGTGAGCAAATGCATCGCCAATGCCGGCATGGACACATAGGCTTTGCCGCAAGTGTTGCACTTCTTTGCCGAGTGAGAATCCAGACTTCTGGAATAGAGAAGAGTTTGCAAATCGACTGATTGAAAATTGTCTGTGACGCGAGGGAATACCTGTGGGTTTGTTTGTGCCTGGAAAGGTTGCTTGAAGTGGCGTAGCACTTGCCGCACTCGGAGCAGGAAAATTTGGTCTTTTGCTCGCACTCAACGGGCTCCTCTTCCTCTTCGATTTCTTCGTCCAAGACTTTGTAGAATTTCTTTATAAAAAAAAAAAAAAACACAAAACACCTTTAGTTACGCTTCGTGGACCGGAAACCACCCAATGACCAATATTTTGCACCTCCTTCCGCACATATCAAAATCGTTAATGTCAAATCACTAAAATATTAAACAATAAATTCACGTCGACGCGCGAAGACTCCTCTCGCATGGCGTCAGTGATGATTGACAGGAAGTGCCACCGTCGGAAGGACGGAGGTAATCAAGTGAAAAACTTCTCAATCATTTTTTTTTGTTAAACCATGCATTAAAGGAGGGCATTGTCTCGTAAATTTTCTTATCTGTTTAAATTTGTGTTTACTTGGCAGCCGAATATAGTCAGATACACCAAAATACTAAATGAATAGTCCACAAAGATAGGGTGATCGTTAAAAAAAACCCGAAGTAGGCGTTGAAATACCAGAGCCACGTCATGGATAAATTCGTTTGTTATCAGTTGTCAGTCAGGCGCCCCACGTTTGATAGTTCTCCGCCTACTGCGCGTTTTTTTTTTAATGATCCCCCGTTAGTTGACAGTTCGCAAGACCGATGGCGCTCATGCGCCTATGGACAGGGTCGTGGAGTTGCGTTGAAGCAATTTAAAAAAAAGGCCCAAAATTTACATCGAACGAATCTCTCGACCCATATCGTTTTCCAGAAAAAAAATAACCCATACGCCGCACCTTTTTTTTATGATTTAAACGACTGAACGGGACTCACTGTTTTGTTCTCTCTCCCCCTGCTAACCTTAACCCTCGGAGCCTCGCCATCCATCACGTCTAAGCTCATAACCTTCTCCCCTTCCTTCCTCCCCCTTTTCTTGCGCCTCCTGTCGGGCAGATCCATGAGCAACACTGCAGAGTTCCTCTCGCAACTCATCTGCTCCTTTTCCTCATGTCCCCGCAACAGCTGTCCGTTCCCAGAGAGGGGCCTCCACACTGCCGCCTGCTTCAATTGCGAATCCAACGCGATCATTTCAATCGTCCTCGTGCTGCCCCCCGTCGCAACATGAGGCATTTCTGAGGCTGAAACGAAGTCTCTGGGGCCCGACGATATGTCGGTTTCAGGAGAGAGTGGAAGAACTATGACGTCGTTAGATTCGTCTATGGTTAGAGTTTGAGGAGGTGGCAACTGAGAGAGAATTACTCATCAATCCGTTCACTTACAGCGAATTTGGACATCTGAGGAATGCGTGCCGTGCGCGTCGGAACAGCCGACCATGGCCCGCACCCTTTAGATGTCCGAATTCGCCATCAAACTCTTCTTTTACCTGTAAAGTGTCGCCGTCAGAGCTGCAATCGCTCCCGGGGGGCGTTGGCATGCTCTGCATTTGGAATTTATCCCCTTGCACTGGAACGAGGTAAAGCACATTGTCGGCTTGTGGGGCCTGAACCAACGTAAAGTTCTGGATGACGCTCTGAGGAGCTGCAGTGTTTTGCACTATAACTGGATCTCGAATTTGCCTCTCTTTCTTGGCCATTTTTCCAGGATTACGATCGGTTGTTAAGGGGTTGTAGTTGCGACTAGGAGATGGTGGGTCATCGGACAAAACCTGTGCGATAGCAAGAAGCTTCGTGTTATTTTGCTGTCAATCAAAATTCGTTAGTATCTATACGTTGTGGTGAATCATGACGACCCCAGGAGCGGTCAAAGGGGGCAGACTCTGGCTCAGGGACAACAAATCGTGAGCGGCCTCAGTTTCCTCGGCGCTCCTTGGCCTGAAAGGCGAAGGGCTGCTCGAGGACAGCGCCTCCGAGGGGAGCATCTCCGAGGGCAACGTGGGGTTTTGCTGATTTCGAGGCGATGGAGGAGATTCGTCGGGAAGTACTGCTGAAACAAATTGGAATAAATTTTCCCCTTTTATGTCCAAACTGAATCATCTCTAAGCGCTTATATCAAGCGGCTTGAAACGGGATCTGGCCTTTTATAGTACACAGTTTCGCTTCAATTTCTTTGCGACTGAAACTGGCTAAATCCCAAATTAATTTAGTTTAAGGAAAGAGTATCCATCGACAGGCGAAACGGATAAAGAAATCTTTTAGGGTAATGAAAATACTGTTGTGGCAGAGGCGTACCAACGGGGGCTTCCTTGTAAATGCCCTATATTAAGCCGGTTGATTTAAGTACGAGCGAGTCGACATTTCTCGTGAATATCACGCGTCTTCCGACGGGGGTATCGGGGGTCCTGGGGTAAATGTGGGCTCCAAATGGACGGAAAAGGCGCGCCCTTGCTTTGGGCGAAATCTCGGGGCTTTGAGAAAAATCCGGAGCCCGCCCGGAAATAGGGAAAATCCGTGGAATTAAAACATTTACTCCGACCGTATTCTTTACGCTTTCCACTCTATCAATCTGCTAACGAAAAAAAGATGCAAATTTCCTTACTCCGGGAAATTCCCATTTTTCTTCCGGATATAACGTCGAATAAAAGATCCCTCGGCCTGTGGAACAATTTACGAAAATAAAGGCCCCATTTGCATAAATATTGGATTTCCGAGTTTGTTTTTATAGTGCGGCGTTTTGACTTTAATGGGGAGGGCACTTCGATAGAGTGGGAACAACACGTAAGAGCAAGATTGAGAGGGAGCGAGATGAGGATCGAAATCCTGCGTTTTCCAACCATCAGGAAAATTAAATTGCTCCGAAGAATTATTAATAAAGCCATATTGAGAGACAAGAAAATTCGTCGAAAACTTCCATCCTTCATCGATCTGATGATGCACGTGTTAGATCGTCCAATCTCAGTTTCACGGGGAACTTTTCCCGAATAAACTGCTCACAAAACGGCACAGTTTCCGATTATTTCCGGCCGACTTTTTATACATGAAAAAGATCCCGAAGAAACGCCCTGCACTACGGGCACTCCAGTTACTACGTGTAAACGTAGTTATTGCGTCATCGTCATTACGTGGCTACGTTTGAGCTCCCGTCCCACGTTGTCACGTGGACGCCTCTCGAGGGTACCTCCATTTCGTAGTGGCGTTGCGACGTATTAGAGAAATCGCTCGCGTATCTACGGAGCGGGGTTGGGATAGGGGTTGAGGTTACAAGTATTCAAAAATCGTGGCCCCTTTCCGTGTAATACTTTCGTCCCGATCTTGATGGTGCTTCTCAAAATAACCTTAAAACAAACTCACTCTCTCCACCCTCAAGATACGAACTAAATAAAGCAGATTAGAACAAAAAAGGGTAATTTATGCAACGATAAAGCCGACGTAACAATGGCCCCGGCCTTTCTTTTGCCTAATAAAGATAACGAGCCGGCTCTGCTACCTGCCGCCTCCTGGGGGCCCCCACTTGTTTAATATCGTTAAAATTACGCCTCGTACCTCAAAAAGCTACGGAATTATTATAATAAAACGGTGGTCGGGATTAAATTAGGCGGGCTTTCCATTCAAACTTTTCAACGCGGATGTATATAGAATTTTTTCTATTGAAATGCTTTTATGAATCCAGGGGTGCACCGCGGCCCGTTTCTTCGCAACGCTACTTATCTAGATGGTAATTAATTACTATCTGATGTCGGTACCTTAAGGAAAAGAAATAATAAATGACATAAATGATTCGGTTTATCATGGCAATCGGGGCAATCAAAAATCCATTAATATATGACGTCCATTGATTAAGATATGGCGTGTGTGTGTGTGTTTGCTGTTTAAACAAGCAAAACAATTGTTATTACTAATAATAGAAAAACACGCGCGTGTGCATACAAAATACGTGTCTGCTCTTCAAATAGCGATTATCGGAAACGAAACGGCGAAATCGCGGCTTAATCCCGTATACCCCCCGGATTAATAACATGTAGATCAATTTCGGCCCTCGATTAAGGGATTACGTTTTCATTATTTCGCTAAACTCGTATTGTTCCGATGCGGAATCAATTATTGCGAATTTTTGGTTGCCAAGTTAGAGCTCCCGCGGTGATTTATAGGTGAGGCGCACAAAAAGTCGCATCCACGAGAAAAACAACGTCATAAAACTGTATGACAAGCGACTTTTTGCCCGATCTCGATGTTTACGTTGGTTGCCCTTTTCCAGGTCTCCTGGATACACTGAGCCATAGAGAACTAGTGGCCTGGAATAATGGGCCATTCGATTTTCCCGGACCTGAATAAGCTGTTTTAAACTTTTCGGAGGCAGATTTTTCATGGCTGATGGAACCATCGAGACAGAACATTTTTACTAATTTATTTAAGAAACCATAGGCGCGCCGGAGCTTTGGGCTTCGGTTCCCCGAACGTCGCTTACGTTCCGGAAGTGGCAACGCCTCCCCTCGCATCCAGTCCCTAAAGCTGGATTTAGCGTATATGATATGCAGCGCCGCTGTTGCAACCCATTTTCCGATAGATCAGGTCGCCAAATTATTAGGCTTGAATTTCATACGCACGCGACTGACGTTCGTATCCGATTCGGAGCGATTTTTCCTCATTAATAGAGTATTATTCACTCAATTATCAAACAATTGCATATGAGAAAACCGCATTTAGCCACTCGCAAATCGCTCTGGAAACTTAGTATCAACATCGAAGAGCGTCGGTAACTCACGCACTCCGACAGATGGTGCTCGCAGGCGCCGGTCTAGTTCCCGCTACTGGCATGGTTCAACTGACTGTCGGTAGAGGCGTGAGTCTCTCTAAGACGTTCATTCGCCATTTTCAGGAAATTATTCGCTTCGAAATCGCGAATGTCAATATTTTTCAAACGAATGCAGAAGGCAATGTTGCCGTACTGTTGCAGTTTTTTTTTTTTAAGAGAAGTCGAACGTTTCAGGGAAAGATTTCCTCCCGCTCCACTCCTACGATATCAAATTTCATGGCTTTTACGCGATTGTCCGTCTATTAATTAAGCAAACTTCAGACAATTCAATACCCATTCCCAATCAGTATTATTAACATGCGGTCGACACACAAAACGGAACAATCCAAACGGGCATTCGACGGCCCATTAAACGTACACACGCAATAAAGCCGGTTCTGCACTGACTGCAATTTCCGACCGCGTCATTGCGGCAACAGATAGAGGGAATCCCATTGGTCCTGTTGTTGCTGTTGATTCAGTTTGTACCTTTGGAATTCGAAATATCAACTTTGTAATTCGAAACGGTGAAATTATAGCGAGTCAAACGTGGTCAATTTGACACAACGTTCTACCCCCATCGTGAAACGGATTTTTCGGATTTTAAGTGAGTCGAAGCAGGCACATCTTTAGTGTTAGATGGAAAAAATGCGCGTATATAAAAATAAACGGACCGTTGCTATTAGGGCGCTATTTTAGCCGCTGCTTTAAAGATAAAACTTTATGACGCAAGAGGGATTTATCGAGAGGAACTAATCTATGATTATTGAGGTCGCGTTATGGGGCTTACTCCCTGTCCCATACGCAGAAATTAGCCAATAAGATCGCGACTACCATTACCCTACATCCTTCTCGACACAAAAGTGACTGTTGCCCTTATTAATTCGGAAGGGCGCTTTCGAAGAGCGGAGCCCCAATGTCGTCTGGAGCCGTAATCAAATTAGGGCGGAGAGGCGACTTCTTGCTTCATCGCGAGAGGCTCTTTATCAATTAATTTTCCTTCGACGAGGAGAAGAGGGGCATATAATGTGTTCTTTGTGTCTCCAAATTTTGCGAAAAAAAAAAAAAAACGGCAACGCCGCTCTGTCCTTTTCCTCTCTTGAGCAAGTGCCATTAGCGCGACGTTGCCGCGAGGTTTATCAATTATTCTCCGAGTTTAATCAATCAAAATCGCGAGGATTTAAACAAATTCTTATCGTGTCGAGCAACACGACAGGCAGTATCAAAAATGGCGGCCAAACTCATTAACTCGGCGCGCACCAACTAGAAAGTCGATCCCATTTTCCCATTTCAGCGGGATCTGTTTTAAATTGGACCCGTCTTTGGGCTGATTTATCGCTGGAACGAGCCCGACATGTTTTGATACAAAGTTTCATCGTGCTCTCCATCATACATAAGTTTGCCTCCATTCTGGGGCACGTTTTGTCTGAGAGACAGCTGGCCAGTTTATTAGTCGCTAAGGACTAAATTATTGACCTCCTGGCAGGCCTACCAGGAGGATAGTTGATGAGATGACAAGGGATGACAGAGGCCGTGCGTCTACTTTAACAGGAGACCTACCTAGTCGGTTTGTTAAGGCTGTATAGCACCGAGGGGCGACCGCTCCCTCTGCCGGACTGTCCGGTTCCTCTTTATGGTCCCAATGGTCCCTCTCGGTGTCCTCCTGGTGCTTGCTGTCCTTCTTCGTAACGTAACATCTAGGCATCTTTGCCACCTCGCGCACCTGCAATATCACACGTCAACTTTTAATTGTTTTACGTCGAGCGTAGCACGTCAATGTGTTTCCACGGCACACACTTATTGGGAATTTCGGCATTACGAAGGGACTTGGACCGCTGTGGAACGGTCTCAGGGTGGAAGGAATTTAGCGACGTGGGAGGCTTTCCAGGGCAGTTACGAAATTTTTCAATTCTCTCTTCGTTTGAAATCAGATTTTGTCCAGTATCGGCCCGACTTAATTTAACCGACCCAACATTGCTTTTTGACAGGTACGCAGTGGGAGTTTCACCCACCACGAAGGGCCTTAAGTCATTTTAATTGGGGAGAACTCAGTGACGCAGTTTGCCTCAAGACGCAATTTAAAATGTTTAAATTCCAGATTAGCAAACGAAGATTTCGACCACCGTTAGTGTGACGGCGGTGCGCCACTGCACAGGTACGTATTGAAAACGTCAGAAATGGCAAAGGGAACGTGGGACCTTTTAACTGGGAGCGATTTAGGGACGTCGTTGGCTTCGAAACTTAGTGTCATTTATTAATTTTAAACATATTCTGGTCAGATTCAGGGCCACGTTTAAGTAATTTAATTTGACTCTGATACGCCACTGGTTTTGAATTCGCCTGGAAAAGTTCAGCAGCTATCAAGGGGAATTCGCACAGTTAAAATAGAAAGAAATCAGTGTCGTAACTGAGCACACCCGCCATAACACTTCAAGGAAGCCAGTGGCGTATTGAGTTTCGAAGGCAGTTGCTAATTTTTATATTTTTCCGCAATTTGGAGAGAGTTCAGGACTTCGAGGTTCGAGGCAAATCTGAGGTGATTGGACAGTTAAATGTTACTGTAGTGGATCTATGGAAATTTTCGGTTATATCGAGGAGGTTGGGGGCTTTCAGACGTAAAGGGGCATCGTATTTACCTGCTTTTTTTTCGTGAAAAAAACCCGGAAATCACTATCGATCCGTCTTCTATCTGGCTGGCGATACAGAAAACACAGGTGGTTGGAACATCAAAACCCAAGCAACAAGTTACCGAGGGCACGAACCACTGGTTGAATCCCCTGTTTTTTGCCGCCTCCAAGCACACCTCAAAGCCACTTTAGCACCTTTTTTTTATTAACAAAATAACCCCGAAAACCACCCCTACGAGCACGGCTTCGAATAAGCGAGCACTGTAAATGGACGACCTCCAGCTTCCACTCGCGAGTACTTTTTTTATGTACAAGGAAAACGAAAAGTGTTGTCGAAAATCATCACAATAATCGGCGAAAAACCGCTGTTTTTAGGCACTTTATTCCGCACATAAACCCGGAAAAGTTGATTGCAACAGCAGCAGCGTCGGGGGTGGAAATGGACGAGGAGGCTGCGCACGCTCCGAAATCCCGCGGATCAATAACCGGGAATAAGCACCACTACCACCACCTGTTACGAAGGGATGTTGGAAATTCTGCGTGATAGAAGTAAATGATAGATGAGTGGGGGTGGTTTTAGGCGCATAAGTGGTAAGAAAGCTGAAGCTGTTCTATTAACCCTAGTGAAGGTAGATGCAGAATCCGTGGATATCTCTAGGTAAACAGAGATCAAATCGACCCCCATTTTGTTTGTCGACGTGTTGTCCAAAATATCGCCGAAGATTAGAGAACGACCCATATACCCGTGGTCGTGGGCCTCGTGTAAACACCAATTAGATAGGCGATAACTCTCATGGTTAAATCGCCCTTTCTGACTTCTCAAGGGTTCTTTTTCCCTGGAGAAAATTGATTTACTCCCTCATTCTTCAACCGACTACAATATTAATACACTGAACGTACAGTGTTCAAACCTGTTGCCGAATTCCCCGACCGGCTTCGCTCCAATTAATGTCAGAGCACATTCCCGGTAGATTTTCGGTGCATTTTCGGAACAGGGATTCCCCCGGGAACGTCGGGCGGCTTTGCAACGAGCTAACGGGATTACAACGAAAGGGATATTTGACAGGTTCAAGAGGGAGCGTAGGAACTCCCCTCGGCGACTCGCGACTTACCTTCAATAATTATTACCCTACAGCGTTTGAGTGGCAGAAATGACACGGCACAATATCGGTTTTATTTTAAAGGGAATGACGTAATTAGGCCGGCCACGTAATACATTAAAAAGGGCCCCGGTTGGGGCTGTAAATCACGGGGGGCTGCCGCTTTCCGAGGAGCGCGTGCTCGAGTATCAGATGACCCCGTCACGTGATTCGGGGTGATGAATTTACGGGGGACATGCTCGACGTTCAATTTATTTTAATGCTTTGAAGAAAAAAAAACGCTCCAAAAAATCGCCGAAAATCGTCAAAATCGACCCCAGAGAGGGAGCTGGTTAGGCGCTCGTTGCAACAGATGGAGCTCGGGTTGTGGTCTCTCGTTTTTAGTGGGTCCGTTGCGACGCGACAGGGGCGCAACCCGCGCTCGACGCTCTTGCCCAGGGACGGTGCCGACTTCCGAAGTTCTCCTAGGAGAACCCTGAGGTGAGTCCCAACCTGCGTAAAACAGTTTTAAACGTAACACCCCCGCGCACGCCACTGATGGAAATGGTAGCATTCAAATTTCATAGCAATCTGACACAGACTTCTTTTGTTATCTTTGCGGTGATTAATTGTCGAGTTTTTGCGGCGCTCTAACGTCATTGACGCCAAGAGTTAGGGAGGGAGGGGGGGGGGGGGGGGGGTTGATAATGAAAATCCGCCGCTTTTTTGTTTTCCCAAAGAATCGAGAGACAATGGGGCCAATATAGAGCGAGGCTCTGCCCGAACTGGGGCGTAACAATCAAATACTTACCTAATAATATGGTTTATTGTTCTGGCGAACTAGTTCGGGTAGAAAAAGAGGAAAAACGAGTCCCCTCGAAGGGTCGATTAGAAGCGAATATCGCGTAACGGTCTCGGCCGATTTAAAAGCCCTTCCTGTAGTGGCTGTTGCATTTTCGTGATAGGGCACATTTCCTGCGATCGAGCATCCGCTTTTAAAGCACTGCAAAAAGGAAACTATGCCCTTTCGGATCCCCACATGCCACGCTCTAAAATATACATCGTAATTAAGCCCCCGCCCCGAAATAGATAAATCAGGCGGGGTGAAGAATTTTCGTGTTGCTTCGGGCCGACCAATTCGACCGAAGAACGTAAACCTGATTTGATTGTTTTTTACAAATTCATCATTTTGATCTTCTTAACACGTCACTTAATCCCCGACCCACTTAGCTAATTCGCATTTGGCCATCGCTAATCCCCGGCGACCGCTGAGCTCGCTATTAACGTATAAAAGACGGATAATCTCTCCATTTTACGTTATTATCCCCGAGGTGGTTCGACAAATGGAATTTTCTATATCGGCCACGCGTAATAACATTCAAAAAATAATAAAAAATAATAAAAAAATTCGCCTCCAATGCCACCTGTTTCCTCGAAGTTCCCGTCGAGAAAATCCCCCGAAGCGAAGAAGAGGGATGAAAAATTGAGCGTTCTGTTCGTTGCAAACTTTTAATGCTCGCAAGTTAGACTTAATGAACGGATTTATTTGTAATGATGATGAATTAGACGCAAATTAATGCGCGTCCCTAATACCTGCCCTAACAAGCCCTAAATACTTAACCGCCCAATTTGTTTTGTAATTTTTCTCCCGCGGCAACAATTCCCTCTGCTTACAACAACATCGGAAAATCAAATCAGAAAGGGCCGATGTCGACAATGGCAGAAGTTTGGGACCACACAAGAGCCCTCTCGGCCAGATGGAACTACTTCGAAGTCATCTATATAGGAGAAGTTTCTCGAGAGTTTCACAAGTTCGAGTATTGAAGGTGTTAATCATAAACTAGAGCCTCTGGAGTGGCGTTTCGTTTAACGTCTGTGTTAAAAAGGACGGTTAAATTATCGAACAAACGAGGACAAAATGCAAAGCGAAGCCCCCCAGGGTCCCGCTCCAGATATGGAAGTTTTCCTGCTGCTGCTGCTGCTGCTGCTGTTGCGGTCCGAATCCAGGGATTATTCTTATTCATCGGTACGTGCCGAGAATAGCTCGGTTTCCATCCAGGGAAATGCCCGGCCTTATGGTAATATTTAAGGATTTTCTAAACGCCAACCGAAAACGCCGCCATATTTTGCCCGTTATTAAATTTTATTGGGGGGTTATTTTACATTTCTATATGTAAGAGAATTGCTACTTTTTGTCTGCAATATCCCCCTTTCAGTGTATCTGTGTATACATATACGGATTTTTTGCGTCCCCGAAAAACGCTCTCGACGAGTGATTTATTGCTTCTTTTTGTGCGGATCGAATATTTTGATATGTTCGTTTATGTTAATGGCCGCATGTTTGCAAGAAAACGGCGACATTCGGTCGTAGGATCCTCAGCCTTACAGTGGACGCAAGACAGGTGCGTGTCCGGCCTCGGGACGCGTCCGTTTTCGTATACGAAATTTCCCTCTCGTGCCTACGACTGCCGAAGCTTGACCTCATAAAATGTCTAGCTAAAGGAAAATCCTATTCCACAAAGACGATTTTTCATAATTTTTTTGCTCTCAAGAGAAACATGCCACGCCAACGCCGTTCTGCATAATTTCAGTTTCATCCCCCCTGTATATTTACAAGAATTATCAGCTTGATTTAACATGACGCAGTGGCGTGCGGGGCCGACCGGAGATGATCGCAACGCTGCAGTCCGAGAGTTCCTCGCCTTGGCCGCGTTACACGGGGCGTTTCTGAACAGACGGTGAAAAATTTACTGGGTGGGTCCCGAGGCAAATTAAAAACGAAAAGATCGTATGAAAACACATTCAAAAGTGCTTCGGCTTCGATCTACAGGGTGTCGAAAAATGATTTTTGCGGTTTTACAAGCACTGCCAAAAAACAATCGTTTTTTTGACAGGTTCGGGCGACTAACAGCCGATAGTTGTCAAACTTGACAGCAAACAAGTGCAGTGAAAATAATCATGGCCGACTTTACCAAGTGTTCCTTTAATGTCTAAATTGGTTGACGTGAACACTCTCGACTGTCATCACAAATATCACCTAAACCATCGATTTAAGCGAAATTTTGCCAGAGGCTGAAAAGCGAGAAAACTCAATTTCCGGAACTTCTCTAAATATTTGAAGTATTCGCAGAAAAAGAAATGTGATAAATGCGAGCTCAAGGCCCATCAATTCGCATCACCCGGTATTTAAAATGAAAGTGCGAAATTTTAAGTTTGTAGGAATCGCTCGGTGTGTGATAAGTACAAATGTCCAGCAAGTTTCGATAAAAAATGAGCAAGTAGTAATGGAAAAGAAAAAAACGAAAAAAAAAAGTATTTTTTAACACACTGTAGATCGAAGCTGAAGGATTTTTGGGCAAGTCTTAAGTGACCTGTTCCTCTTAAGTTTAATTTTTTAGTCCAGGATTCAGGCAGTAAATTTTTTACCATCTATTCAGAAACACCCTGTATAGTGAGTCCTCTCAAGTACCAAGCGTGTAGTATTCGCTTGCTAACGAATTTAATTGTTAATAAAAACGCACGACATTTTCGTGACGAAGCCGAATGCAGCGTTCCATGCGCCCCTATCGCGTATCAGCGGCGTTAAATACGAACCAGCGCACTGGCGCCATCTTTTGAGATACGCGTTTCATTAACTCAATTCCAGGAAGTTTCTTGGTGGTTTATGAATGCTTAACCTGCGTTTTCCCGCATAAACCAAATAAAAATCAATTATCACAGAGTGTTCGTTCAGTGAACTGTTGGCCATGGTAAAATACGGCCCATGTAACGAGGTCAGGGACAGTTTAATCCGCAAATTATGCCTCTGAAATTGGTCAACGTGCTCATATATGAGCGATTTAACCGGCTTCGGCAATTTACATTAATTCGCGTTAAAAGGAACGGGACTTTGAATCCGGTAGGAGCACTGCTACAGGACGTTATCCCGTGCACGATCCCCAATAGCGAAGCGTTAAATCCAGGGACATACGTTGCTGTAAACAACGCTCTTTCAGAACCCAATTATCCACGCATTGAAGGGGCCCATCTCTCTGCGAAAAAAAAAATCGTCCCAATGACGTTTCTTATCGTTTCGTGCACCCTGAAAACATCCCTTAAAAGATTAAGCTCGTCCCTTTAGTGTGAAGTCTGCTTAGGACGTTTCCGCGCCGCTTGCTTCGAAAACGTCACAAGTGAACGGAAACAAAGCCCCTCAGTTTCAATTACGAAAAGTGCCGAGCACATTGGACAAATGCGTGTCATATTTCCATGAATTATGCATCGGGTGAGAGAAAGGCGAGCAATCTAAAACAAAACGGCATGCAAAGGTAAGAAAATTCCCGGGCCTACACACACAACTCAGCGCCGAGAGCAAACGAAGTTAAAACTTCGGTAAGAACATAATTCGGAAAACCTCCCCCGCCCAAAATATTATTCATATAATCCCGGCAGGTTTCTGGGTGTTTCGCATTCAGGAGATTGAATAATAGGAAACTCGGGAGATCTAACCATAATAATTCGCGTTTCTGTATCTGACAAAGTTTCTTTTCAACGTGTTCCTTCTCACTCTCGCTCGCCACTTCGAAGAGACTATTTTCAGAAGAGAAATATTTAGTGTTTGCAACGTTGC
This sequence comes from Euwallacea fornicatus, assembly GCF_040115645.1. Lineage (NCBI taxonomy): Eukaryota > Metazoa > Arthropoda > Insecta > Coleoptera > Curculionidae > Euwallacea > Euwallacea fornicatus. The sequence continues at coordinate 1,104,537 of NC_089557.1, forward strand.
CACGTCCACCGGAAAATCTCGCATAGTCAATCGAAAACTCTTTGCGTGTCGGGAATTTCGGGCAGAGCGGCAACACGGGCACGGGAAGGTTGCCTCAATTCTATGCCATTACATTGAATAGAATGTTTTGGTGGCGTCGTGTTCGCACAGAGAACTTTCTCGCAAATGGATTAAGCACTGGCGAATTTTGAATCGAAAGTGTAGTGTCAGATAAGGAGTTGTCGGCGGGGCTCTCCCTATCTCGGCTTTCAATACAGCCGTATAAGGAACGGAGGAAAGTTTAAATTTAAACTGAAATAAAGAGCGGCAGATGTTTATCGACAACGGGGAAAAATCCAATAAATAACCAGGGCGAGTAATGAAATCGAGCATCGGCGGATGGCGTAAACAACGCGATCTATCAAAAGTGGAACATGGGCCGGCGATAAAGCCCGGCCGGAATTAATGTCCTTGTTTCTGACACTGATGGCTGTTTCCATTTAAACTAACGCCGAAAACGAATCACACTTAGCCCCAGACTAATAGAAATAAAATTTTAAAATCAATGGACGTCCGAACGCTGTCCTATAAATCATGCCGGATTTTGGATGCGCTTTGAATGCCATTGAGCACGCACAATGCACTTTCGATGACTAGTTAAATATTACCTATTTTTATACGACTATTATTGACCTATTATACCGAATAGATAAACGTAATTTGCGAACGAGGCGTAAGTCTGCGAAAGGGGCTGCCAGGGACAGATATTCGAAAATCCGGTAGAAAAAAAATCAAATTAAAATATCGAAGGAAATGAACTTCTAAATAACGATTAGAATATTAGTTAATGGCGCGTTGCGATAGATGGCGCTGACGTCGCGGGTGGTTCCTATTGCTGCTTAGCAGTTGCTCTGTCAATTAGGCGGCCGCTCGGGCTTAAGTAAAACTCACACACTTGAAACCTTCGCTTCGAGTGCAGACAAGATAATTCACATACTCGATATGGCCGCAAGAGTTTCTGCTGTCAAAAAGCTGCCAGAAGCAGAAGAGTGAGTTGGGGATGAGGATCGTTCGGGTTTCCAAAGGGGTCGAGTTTTCTGAACTCCACCTAAATTTCCCCGATACAGACCGTTTCTAATATGTTTTGTTCGTAATTGTCCCCTCCATGTTCACAATTTAGCGTGTTTTGTAATTCCTAGTTATCCCCTAACCGGCTCACCCAAGCAACAAGTCCACAATATCTCCCTCCCCCGGAAAACTCCCCGGTTTCAAAGTCAGTTCTTTGGGGAAGAAACCCGAAACTTTTAATACTGATCCCAGCGTGGAGTTGGGAACTTTAAGGCAACTTTTTCTATACCGAGATTGGGCCATTTAAACAAACGACAAGCAATCAGTGCTTTCCCCCCCACACTCTATGAATGCCTTTTTTATGCAAAAGTCGTTCGGGAGGCATTAGCGATAATACAATTTCGGGGGGCCGAGCGATAAAGATACGGATTTTCTGGTGTAGTCTTCAAAGTGCCATTAGGGGATGCTTTATTAAAAAAAACGAAAACGAAGTGCCCTGAAATTTAAACCCCTCGTGAGTAATTCGATACGTCGTCGGTGCAACTGGTCTTGAAAGAGTATCATTAGAATTAAACACTTATTCGTATCTATAGGTAGGTTTAGGGTTTCGTTGGTTCCCGCTTCCGGAATGCAAATTTGATACTTTAGTAAAGGGTACTATTACTACGTTTCCTACTTTACTGGAAGTCGCTGTTAGCTCTAAAGTTCCTAAGGGGAAAAGTGCGATTTACGTATTCATGAGCGCTGATTAGACCCTTAGTGCGGAGGAGGGTGGAATGACTCATTGTATTTGCCCTTAAAAGAGGCCATTTTCGGGTTCTTTGATAAATAAATGAAGCAATTATGAGAAAAATATTCTGCTAATGCGTCGTAACAAAGAGCACAGGAATCGGACGAAATGTGGGTTCGAATCCCAGTCGAGACTCTAATAGCACATTCGGGAACAATTGTTGGTTTCCGACTAAAACTTCTCTAATACTAAAAACATAATTTCGTTGTATGACTGGTTGCCGAACCATAAGGGCGAAGCAGCTGTCGCGCGGATGATTAAAATGCGAAATGTCAGCGTTACATTTAGAACTTTGTTTGATAGGGAAAAGGGGTGGTGACGCAATAGTGTGTTAGTGGAAGTGAGATGCGGATATGAGAAGATTCGGTGTCAAAAATTAGCGCGACATTCAAAAACGGGCAGTATGTTAGTTTGACCAGCTGGCCGCACGTTGCCGACAAATAGTCCATAACTAGTGATGGAAAATTATTTCTGTGCCCCTCAGACGTCGCGGCGACAAGGCGGGAGTATTAACGCTCGACGTTCGCAAACAACCACAAAGTTTCCAGGCTGATTCTCGATTTCCTTTCGTCCAAATGTAAGATCTCCAGAGGTTGTGTGGGATCGAGGGGAGCTGTATCACAAAAACTTTCCACGCCTCCGGAAACAATAACAATTACGTAGCCGAAAACAATCCGGGCTAAAATATAATATACGTATACGTACACATATCCAGGGTTTTTGTCATTTCGCATGGCCGGCGGAAAACAATCGGCCTTTTGTGGCAAAAATGGCAGACAAATTTAAACAATGCCGGACACAATCGCATCCGCGGATTCAATTTATCAAAAGTGTGTGGCACGTGACTGAAAAACTTTCTCCCTTGTGAAGGAACAATGGGCCAAACTGTTCGGAAATGCCGCAAAAAGTTTGACCCCGCAGGGGGTCGGGGGTGGGGCGCGGTCCGCACCCAGCAGTGTTAGTTTTCCAGATTTCAATTAAGACGTTCCCCAGACGCATTATCATTTAATTGGGCCCTTTTTCTTTGTCGGGAAGTGAGACACTGAAAAACTTGGCGTAATTTCCCAAAATGTTTATCTCGGGGGACACGCTAAAAAGTTCAACATCTCTCTCTTTCTTCTTCGACTCTCCCTCTCTCATTACCATTTTTTAATTAAATAGTCCAAAGGACACGGCTTACTTTTGTTGCCTCCTTGAGATTACCGCTGTTTTTAACGGGATTTCCGAGCTGCTATTCCGGGGATTAATCCTGTTTTCTGCAATTTTATAGGAATTTGGAGCAATAATTTGGTTCGCGGTTGCGGTGTCGAACGAGGTATTTTTCATAATAATCCACGTAACTTCTACTACCACGTGTCATTAGTAATCACATATACACGATAAAAATTCAAATTTTGCATGTCCTTATACCACCCTATGGGCATTAATGTCACGTTCAACCGCCCACCCCTATACTTCCTTTCCGTGTCTTAAGAATCACGCAAAATTTCCACTCGATGTGTCATATTTCTGTATATATTATTCCTCCATAAATCACTCTACGTATTGATTTCGGTACCCTCAAAACCACTTAAACACTCAAATGTGGATAGTACCCTTTTCGTAGTGGTGCAACACTATACGTACTATATGTTGGTATCTTTTCCCTTGGTGTCTACGGAAGTCAGGAACCGGTCTAGGGCTTCCACCCCAGGTGCGTGACCGATCAGGTGGCCCTAAGCCCACGTGGCGGGTGTCGCGTGTCTTTGAAGAAGCACGTGCCATATTGGTATACTTTTGGAGAGTTTTTGCGCCCTCCTTATATGCCTCATTGAATCATTTTTCGAATGTAAGACCTGTCATGGTAGCGTTAAGGTAATTAGTATCGTATTTCCAAGGGTTCTTCATTGGGTTTTCTCTGTCTTTACAAAACTTTTACGCCACTGACCATTTTGTAAAATTACACCCCGAACGTTCTGAATATTCCACTTCTGTTATGTTCGAAAACAGTTTAAGAAAATTGTAAAATTTTAAATTGGTAACTACGCAAATAAGCCGTCTACGCCAATGCGTTTTGGCGAGTGGCGTCCCCATGGCGTACCTCTAAGCCACTTCATGGGGGCGTTACTTGAGCTCATGCGGAAGTCCCATTTATTATATTATTAAGAGTTCAGCTATTTTCAGATTCAATTAATATTGCTCCGAGAGTTTGCCTACTAAAATACCTTCGACATGATGGACAGTGAGAAGGAGAGAAAGAGGCGGCAAATGAGTTCTAAGAAATGAACTTTAAGTATCTTAAACGAACATGTAGCATTCGAACACGATTTTTCTTTACAATTTAATAAGTAAAATGTATATACAACACTGAAAACTTTTAATTAACTATTCAAGTGATGGAATCTATAATTTTTAAATTAGTTGGGGGAAAATTGCCAATTAAACTTTGAGTTCCAACTTCTTGATCGGGGTTTTTGTCTGGAATTCTAGGGAAATGAGCGAGATCGTTACGAGGTTAAACCCCAACACAATTCGCATTTTTTAATCGCGCACCCGACTTCCTAAAACGAAAATCTCCCTTGATTGCTACAGTTCCATAAACCACCGAAAACTATCGCGGTTTGCCACCCTCCGGCCCCCCCCGACAAAGCCACCCCTCCCCGGCGACCGAGAAGAAGAAGCAACCAGTGCCATGCAACACTCGGTGGCCCCCCTCGCGGAGCGGCGCAACAGCCCAACTTTCAACCCCCGCGTCCCCCGCAACCCCAACCCTCGCGCTTATAAAATACAGGGGCGCGCTCGGCGGGGCGCACAACCGAACCACGAGGGGTTGACGACGCTACTTTAGTTTAGTTCTCTCTTCGTTCGTTTCCTATATTCACGCTAAACTCTGTCGCTCTATATCTTGACTCTGTCTCTCTCCTCTCTGGTACCACTCGCACTTTCGGTACTGTAATCGCGCCGCGCGGGTTCCACATGATTCGAAGGTAGGGCGGCGGTTCGGGGGTACGTTCCAAATGTGCGAAGATGCCTCGGTGCTTGATGGCGAAAAAGTGGAAGTCGTACCCGTGGAGCAGCAAGGAATCGCCCAAGGAGATGGACGAGGAGGAGGAGGAGATTATCGATGTTGTGGGGGACTCGCAGGGGGCTTGCTGGGGACCGAGCAGTCCGACGGAGGGGGCTACTGCCCCGAGCCCGCCGCCGGGAAGCCCCAGCGGTACCACCATTCTTTATAATGGTGAGTGAAGAGACGCATTAGAGGTTTAAAGGTGATAATTCCCATATTCCCTGCACAATTGACGCTTTTTTTAGCTGTAACAACATCAATTCGGCACTTAATTTAATCCATTCTTTTCGAAAATAGACACCTTTCTCCCCCAAACAATAATATGCTCAACAAGGTCGGAAAGCAACAGCTGTTACCTGGCGGTGTGGAGGGCGAAAGCGCCTCTTTCCCTCCTTCTCTTTCTCGGGCCCTTTTAATTAAATCGAACAGATTAGACGTCGACAGCTGGCACGAGCGCACCCCACGAGAGGGTGATGCCAAACTGCCACATCTTCCACCTTTCCTATCGCCACCCCTCGCCCAAATAGATAATGGAATAACTCACACAATTTTCGTTGGAAGGCTGTGTCAAATTCGTGACTTCTCTCTTCGTATGTGTACCCCAACCATTACTGGATTTTGAGTGCCTCAATCCTGCCATTCTGGGAATTGGTCTGTTTATCACTTTATTGCTGAGTCATGTGGAAACTGAATGAAAACCGTTGCCCGATTTGAGTACTCGGCAAAATATGCCATGTTTTGTCTCTACTCGATCATTTCGGATTTCTAACTCGTTGCCAACAACACCTCGATCACTATCATAAATCGTTTTCCAATTTCCGAAATTTTCGGTTGACAGTCGTCATTTTCTCGATTATGCAGGTCTACATCTGCTACTCCAGCCGCTCCTTATTCACTCCCCTCTCTACTCGAGATGACAATTTTGCCGTCTTTCTTTCCGTTCTAGATTGTTGCATGTTTCTTGTTTTTCCTCTTTAGGCAAGTTCTTGCATTTATTCTCCCTCTCATCAACATCCTCATCATAAATTTGCTGAGGTGACGTACAATGGAAAAGTGGAAGATAAAGTCTAATAAAGTCGTTTTGTAAGTTAATTGATTTCTTTGAACATTTCGAGAAGCAATCAAATAACAAAGCCAAGTTTTGTTAAGTAACAGCAATATTTTCCTCTCTCTCTCTCTCTATCTCACTCTCTTTCTCTCTCTCTCTTTCTCTTCTTCTTTCCTTGGCCTTATAGCCCCATCTGGCAAACCAACAAATCATAATTGAGCCAGCAAACAATTAGTGCAGTACGGTGTAACTGGAACAACAACTGACGTGTGATCACGACTTCGGAAGTTCCCAGGCACACCAACTCTTGTGTGTAATTCACGTTTTTTTTTTACATTATTTTGACAGGAAAAACGAAGAAACCGACTCGAAACAAAAACTATAAAATCAAAAACCTCCCATAAAAACGAATCGCCATCGATGGCTTTATTTCGATTCCTCCGACCACGCGAAGCGCTCTCGATGCATGTACGATCTGGATCGCGGCAAATAAAACCTTCTTTCCAGAGGGAAAACAAGGCGTGGAATATTCTTATCCGAGCTGTTTGTGCCAATAACTCAATTCGCCCAAGCCTTGTAAACCTGAATACGTAAAAGGGGCAGAGGGTCCCTTTTCCGTCGTGCTGTAAACTCGCCCTTTTTAAGTGAATTAAAGTGGAAAAAGTTTTGTTTTCGACATTCCGGCAACAGGTTTTCGCTGCGGAAAATCGAGCTAAATAATATACGGAATCCCGTACCAGGGTCGATATATTAGCTCGGTAATATTGCAGCTTACAGCTATACGACGTTCCTGCTGGCTTAATAAAACTTTTAATAGCTTTAATTATAACTCGGAGTTTCCAGTTTTGTGGCTAAGGACACTAATGAATTATTAACCCATATTTTGAGATTATATGCTCGTGATTTACATCCCGACGACCTCATTGAGGGGGGGGGGGGAGAGTAGTATTGAGCGCCTAAATCAAAATCAATCAAAGAGTATACTAACAAAGTTGGTAAATTCAATTATCACCTTTATCTAATATTCAACTAGTGGCAGGACATTATATTTAAATAGGCAATAATCACCTCTAACCCCATTAGAATTAATGGGATTACTGGGATTACCAACGGGTTCGCCTACATTGAAGGGCTTCAAGGCTTTCTAGGCCGTTTTTTTTTTACCTCTGCATGTGCAGTTTTCTACATACTTTACTTACAAGCATTTATAGCCAATCGTATTCACGACAAATGGAATTTTTAAATTGACCAATCACGGTGGGTCTTTAACAATGCGGCCACAAATGCCAAAATATTTTTGGTTATTAATCTATAGATACAAGCAATGCTACTGAATGAAATTAGTAAAGTGAGAGTGATTTGGCAATTCCTCAATCAATGAAGGGTGAATATTATATTAAAGAGATATCTTCAATCATATAATATTCAATTTTTCGTTATTGTTATTTGGAGCTCTGGAAAGGTCTCTTTAGCATCGCCGTTAGCCGGTTTAGCAGTCGATGGTGTGCTGGGTTTGATATATGTCTTACAATCTTGATGTCCGACGTTCCAATCTTAAGCAAACCAGTAATCTTTAACTTATTTTTCAGTTATTTCACGTTAATTGTAATTATTCACATTATTTTAGCGGCATACGAACAACTGTTATTCCATAAAACTTCGAAAACCTCCACATAATAAAAGGCATTAAACTTTAAACGAAAGTCCCTCTTAATCGTTATGCTTCTGCCTGTAATTCGCAAACTTTTCAACCCTACATCCACCCCCGCATCGTATTATTAATAATGAAAACGTCCCCTGCAGTGCTTTTTAACTGTTGCTTCTAAGATGAAATAAAACCCGATTTTTATTCTTTCCAGGCTACATCCACGAGGTGCACCCCTCTTCGTTCACCACTTACATCCCGAAGGGCGATTTCACTTCGCAACACCCCATGGCACCGCCTTACGTCACTCTCAACTCCCTTGAGGAGTCTGCAGGACAGGCAACGTCCGAGTTCATTCCTCCTTCACCGCCTCCCTTCAAGAGGAAGAGTCTGTCTATGACGTTTACTTCCACCGGCGCCCACTTGAGCCTGCCCCCTAAGAAGAAGGACATCTACCGGCCTTACTGCTTGGAGGACAAGAAAGTGGCCGATCAAGAGGACAATCCAACACCGTTGTCGTTCTTGACTAACCAGCCGACCATCCGCGTACCTGCTGAGGAGGATTTGCACGCGGCTCACGCCATCTTGGATTTGAGCGCCAGCACCACTGTGTTCCTCCCGCCGCAGCCTCCTCAGATCGCGCAGGACACGAACGACATCCAGGAACAAGAGAACATCAGACCGCACCAAACTATAATCAAGTCTGGAAAGACAGTGGCGTACACTTACGAGGCGTTCTTCGTCAGCGACGGCCGGTCCAAGAAACGGTCGAATCCGGAGGATCCTTCCGTGGCTCTGACGACCAAGCTGAGTAACGAGAAGCCGAAATATACCTGCAGCGAATGCGGGAAACAGTACGCGACCAGCAGCAACTTGTCCAGGCATAAGCAAACGCATCGGAGCCTTGATAGTCAGGCGGCCAAGAAGTGTATGACGTGTGGGAAGGCTTACGTGTCAATGCCGGCGTTGGCAATGCACGTGCTGACGCATAAGTTGGCGCATCGGTGCGGGGTGTGCGGGAAACAGTTTTCGAGACCGTGGCTTCTTCAGGGACACCTAAGATCGCATACCGGGGAAAAACCGTATGGGTGTGCGCACTGCGGGAAGGCCTTTGCTGACAGGTAAGACTGATCTCCGTCAAACTTCGGTCCAACCCAAGACTAAGTCGAATCGATTTATAAGACCCCGGATTCAATCCTGACTCATTTTGGACCAGCTAACGCAAACCCGCTAACCTGAGACAGCTTGTTGTCAATTTAAAAAGACTATGATTTGGTTCTGGGTCGTTAAAGAAGGTATCTGACTAGTCGTCTCGATTTTAGGACATTGTTCCGAAACTGCTTATTTCTATATCAAAAAGCCCAAGATTTACTTAATACCTCTGCAGTCTCCTGCAGATCTCCCGCACCTTCAAGCATTTTCTAATTGTTCCAGATCAAATCTCCGAGCACACATGCAAACCCACTCAGCGGACAAGAACTTCGAATGTCCGCGATGCCACAAGACCTTCGCCCTTAAATCGTACCTCAACAAGCACCTGGAGTCTGCGTGCCTCAAAGAAGAGCCAATGCCTCCCTCAATGGCGTGCCTGGAGGACTCCCCAGTCTCCGGCAAGCAAATCCAAGAAATTCTTCCGAGTCCTGTACCCGTACGAGTCTACACTGGTTAAAGAGGTGACATAATTCTACTTACCTATAGAGTTCTTGATGGTTAATGTTGAGGGGCGGCTTTGGCGGGGCGGCTTTGGCAGGGCGTGTAACAAAGTAAAAAAGAAGAGATATACCTATTTTTAATTACTCTGTGCATTGTAGGTTAATAGGGATTTAGGTGTTCTATGATTTGCCATTCTCCTTATTGGTAGGTGAGCCGTGTCAAAGCCGCGCAGTTCCTCGTCTAGCCCTTGTTCTATTCTAGTCACTATATTCTAGTCTATTGCTAAGCGACTGCAGCCTTGAGGAGACCCGAAAATATCCTCCCCTCAAGGCTCGGAATCTGAAAATCTTTAGTAGAAACTTCCACAGGAGGATTTTTAAGTAAACTACTCTAGCGGCCATATAACTTCTTAAAATCCCCCTAGTCGACGCTAGCGTCACTCACCTTGTACAAAGTGACCGTAGCTTCGACTATCGCACTGTATATAGTCCCTCCCAAAACGAGTAACATGTCACACATCGCAAATACGTCCACTAAATTTAGATTAGCCTTAAAGACGCAAATCTAGGGTAACGAAGCCGTTGGTAATGGAAGAAAGTGAAGAACGTCTCAATTGCAAAGTTTGAGACGAAGAATCGAGCAACTGACCTGAACAAAGTTGGGATTTCCCATGGCCGCTCCGACTTGAGCTAGTTCTGATTAACGGACGGACATTTGCGCTACTTTTGATTTTCCGAAAATGTTCAATTGAGCAAGTTTTTTCCACTACTCCTCAGGATTTGCAGCTAAATTTAAGAAAAAAACACTATAGCAAGACGATAGAGATATTTTGAACTCGTGGAAAACAGCTGATTTTCGTGATTTCGAAAATACAACCTTTTCCATGTCCGTCTCCATTGGTTTGCCACTGACCCGAAATCTGGGAAAAATCGTGTTCTCTTTCAGTGGCCTTGAGGACATGCGAAGTGTTCCGACAAGTCAGCCGAGTTTGTCAAAATATCTCATTCGTTCCCGTTTTCCTTTGACAGATTTTGTGCCCGAATATCGCGCAAACGGTTTGAGATAAATGCGTCCGCGCACGTGTCCTTGGAATCGGCGAGATTTCGCCTTTATATTGACAAGTGAAGGGCGGAAGGGGGTCTACGTGGATTTCTGCTGTTTGTTTTGTTGATTTGAATTACCTAACGATCGGAACTAACCTGATACCTGTACCTGCCTATACTCAAACGTTCACCGAACCGAACTAACTTCACTTCCTGCCATACGTACCGTGGCGATTTTTATAAATAAGGGATGTAAATACCTGTACTCACACTTAGGCTGCACTATACCTATCTCAGCTAACCTTTAGTTAGTTAACTTTCAAAGATTTCTTTCAACCCCTTATCGCACGTTCAAATGCAACGAAGTTTTGAACGCCAAGCAACGTTTCGCAAACAACGAATCTTAGGTAAAATTGTTAAAAAATGTATGATAAGACACAATGCAAAATTTCTAGTCGCAGTTTAGTCCCGATATAAAATAGATAAACACCTAGTCAATTGTTTTGTCTCTTCGTACCCAAACAAGTGGGTATGAGAGGGGTACTTGTGTAGATACGCAACCTGGTCCGAAGGACTCAACAATATGTAAAATAGGTTTTGCTATAAAAGTCGAGAAAACCCATGAAATTTAAGGCGAAAAGAGAACAAATTAATACGTATAAGTAAGAATAGTTTTGGCAGTATTTTTGCAAGTGAATAGACTAAATTATTATGTTGTAAGGAATTAGGTTAGGACAACAGTTTTGTGGGGTGACCGCAAAAGGGCCAGTGCAATATTTTATGTAAAAATCTCCACACAGGACAGCGGTAAAAATTAGTCTTGACTGGGCCCCAAAGCTGGCGAGTGTGCAGTCTAGTCAGTCAGTAGTAGTGCTCACTTTCCTGTATTCATGGCGACAGCATTTTTTAGATTTTAAACGAACAATAGATTAGCATCAATAATTCAAGCTATTATTAGCTTAATGCCGTATTCAAGGCGAATTTAATAACTTTAATAATTTCCCTATTGCCTGCTCCGCGCTATAAAAATATGTGACATTTTATAAATAATAAATCTTCATTCTATGACCCCGATAATAGAAAATGCAGTAGGTATAGAAAACATTCGACGATCGATCTCACCACAATACATATTCGGAACAAAACACTATCGCCCTATTACCTGTTTACAAATTATTTATCTGCGAGTCGGCCGTATGTAGAAAAGTTAGGTTATGTAGGAGCACAGAAAGTATTATTAAATTGTACAGTATAGAGAGTGATATTACGCAACTAAGCCCTTAGAGTTAGACGTTGTTTCTTTGACAAGTTTATCATATTATAGTTTGTAATTAATGTTCTGGCATTACTTCGGGAGAAAAACAGAAATGGCGGCGCTAATGAGAACGGTGAATTTCGTAAATTAAAACCTCCCCAAATTGGGGTGGGATTAGGTGGTAAGGGTTTAATGGAACGCCAAAACTTTCGGCACAGCTGATGAGGTTGATGGAAAACAGTATTCTTAACGTAATACCGTTCGGAAACGAAAAAGACTTTGGAAAAAATACCTTTAAAATAAGGTAACATTCAACTCTTAAAATTTTTAAGACCCCTGTCGCGCCCTCGACTAGAAGGGCGTCAATTAGGGGTCAGCTACCGACCTAAGGGACGTAACAATGAAACGAATAAATATATCGCGAAGCTAGAGGTCCGTGGGCTTTCAGGTGGGAAGACGACGTATTTCTGACGTCGGTTTGATGGTTCGCGCCAGTACGTCAATCAAGCAAATTTCCTGAAAGGGAAATCTTACAGATTTGCACTGCTGTCATCCCGTGCCGTCCTCCCGACGTCATCCTCCGGCGTCCCTTCGACATCGTTTCATGACGTCCGTTTGACATCATCCCCCTCTTTCCGATGGAGAGCGTGCGTGAAAGTTTTGGCACCTGCACTCGATGTGTTAGTATTAAAAAGAAGCAATAATAACGCGTCTTCTACAGCAATAAACAAAAAGCAATTCTCGTCAAATTGAATGTTCGTCAATACGGTTTACACTTAAGCATGTTCGCCGAAATATTCCGAGACACTCTAACAGCAATAAGAGCGATGAGCAATATTTTTAATTAAGATTTTTAACGTTTCGGCGAATCGCACACACAAAACAACGATTGGAACTTTTTTAAATGGAATTTACAGTTTTCGTCAGAATCGAAATTTCGAAGGCATCCCGGGTGCCGGGTATTCGAAAGCAATAAAACAGTAGGTTGGTCATCAGAAGACGGCCACGCCTCTGAAACCATAGCAATACGATAGATAACGAACTACCATAGGTCTAGGTATAAATAAATAAACAAGGAAGTTGACGTTTTAGCCCTTAAAAGTATGAATTAACGAGTAGCGAGTATTAGGTCGCAGAGGGGGTAAGTTCAGTCAATTATTCACAGAAACATTTAAGTACCTTGAGAAGAAGTATTGAAATCAAAACGTATATTCTACAGACACACATCATCGGTCAATTTTCCCCAACTAAAATAATTCTCCCTCCCTGCGACGTTGCCCCATAGAGCGCCTATAACTTGACAGCAATATAGCGTATTAAATAATCAAACGAGCAATACACTTACATACTAATACTACTTTTTACATAAGACCTAGAGATACTTAGCCTTTACTACATAATAGTGTAAAACGTAATTTTTGCCGGACGAAACCGGGCTTCGCCCGGGCGGGCCCCAGCCCGATTCGGCCTGCACTAAAACAATTTTAGAGATTGAACTGTACTATTTACATACATACCTAATTAACTTAAATAGAGATATTTTATGAATATATTATAATAGAGTTAAATAAATGAATTTTATATTATATAAATGACAAGAAAATGTCCCTCTGGTTCTTATTTACCCGGTTAGTGTATAAAAATTGTAAAAACCACATCAGACGCAGAGAGAATTGTTTTTGCTGTAGGTACAATATATTTTATATAACATTAAGTTATTTCCAGTTTCCTTGCATATAGTCGAGAGCATTCCATCTCTAGTAGAGTGTTTTGGGTTGCCAATGCGTTGCGCTAAATAAGAACTAAGATGTAAAATATACTATATAGAGTAGCGTAGCTATATAGACACCACGTCCAATGAAAAGTAACTAGTTGCATGCCAAAGAGTTTTTGAACAAGTTTTACAACGAATATATTTAAAAGAAATCATGTTCTGCCACTTTGGTTTAACTAACAACCAATTGGCTATATTGGTAATTTATTAGTCAGTTCCACTAAATATTAATATAGTATATTATGCTACTTGACCTAGGAACTTTGTGCATCTCCCTCGTTTCACGAGGGCGACATACAGAGTGACTAGAATTAGAGTGCGTTTTGTGCTTGCTATATAAAATTCTGTATACACCGAGGCAGTCCATTAAATGACCACAATATTGATTATATTTATTCGATTACACTACATAGGGAGTTTTGTATTATATTTTCATAATAAATAGTATAGAAAAATTAGACCCCGCAGTTTCAATTCGAAATGAAAGTGTAGACTTAATACCTGATACATATTATATATGTTCATATGTAGGGTGTTTATGAGGGGGAGCCCTGCCCTTAAACGTGACGCAAATTATGATTTATGGCCCGCCTGTATTTATACAGAACGACAGGTGTAAATAGAATTTACTGCGACAAGATGGTATTATGGGGACGTTATTAGTCGGTTACTGCAACGCGGTTAAAGTTAGAATTAACATTATCACCATGTAACTAAACGTGTTATCGTCGATTTTAAAGCTTGTAATGCGAAAGCTAAAATGGGCTCAAAGCTTTCTCTTTTGTTGGTAAAATTGAAAAAATTTTGGTCGAAGGCCGGAAATCATTACGAAATTAAATCTTTTATTATTTCACGTAGCATTGGCAAATTATTTGGTTTGCAAAAATATGGCCGATGCTAGAAATAAGAAAAAAAACGGGCTCAACCGGGATTTGAACCCGGGACCTCTCGCACCCAAAGCGAGAATCATACCCCTAGACCATTGAGCCACATGTGCGATGATTGGCTTGAGACGGTAAAAAGCGGTGTGAAGACCTCATTAGTTGAAAATAATTTAATTTTATTTGATTTACAAACATACATTTTAAAAAAATCTATTATGCATATATTCCAATATTTATATGAGAACATTCAGTTGATAATAGTATCTTTTTTTTTTTTTAATAATAAGAAGTAAATAATTATTGATAAGCAAATTGATAATTTTCTGAAATGATTTTTTTTTATAAAATGAATTATGGATATTCAAGAGAAATTTACTAAGTAAAAAAAAATAAAAAAGTTACCAGGGCTCGTCCGGGATTTGAACCCGGGACCTCCCGCACCCTAAGCGGAAATCATACCCCTAGACCAACGAGCCACTAGAAAAATTTGCACAGACGCTGAATACCTTCTACATGACAGTGACGCATACGTTTGAACATCAATATCGCGAAAACGGTTAAAGATTTATTAGCCCTCGGTTATTCTATCGATTAAATAAAAAACATTAATGTAAGTTTTTTACGAATGTGTTACGATTGTTATCTAAATTTAATGGCCAGTCGTGATGACGATTGTAGGCAAAATACGAAACTTTCTCTCCTCATTTAAACTGTCCGTATTTTTTTAACGTTGACGTTTTTTATGTTCACCTCAAATAGCCCAAACGATTGCCGTATGTGGAGAAAACCGGGTTTCTTGAACCTCAAAGCCCCGGCACACAAAAATAAACGTTACCGTGGGTGGACTCTTAAGCCGGCTTTATACTGTATATTTGCCATATTCGGCGTAAGTGCACGGCCACTCCACGATTGGGTCAATATTTTATTATTACACGAAGACCGAAATAAAATGTTTGTCCTGGTTTTTATTACCCGCGAACTTAAAATTTTACGCTGCAGAGGGTATGCCTCTATAGTTAGATGTAAATATACTGACAAATTTACATATATGAAAGGCAATTTCCATGGAATTCACTAAACTGACCAGGACCAAGTCTTTACTTGTACGAATTTGATCCTCTGGATAAAGTCGCTATTACGTTGATTTAACGGTCCTAAATCGATCATGTACCTACATGTGTATTTCGATGCGGACAACTGTTCGCCTTAATCAAAATGCCAATAACTAAAATAATTGCCCAGCTGTACCTAAACCAACAGTTGATGATAATCACCCATCAGGATGAAGATGCGTAGGAGCGAACTTGAACAAAAACCTTGGGAAACCCTCAACGTGCGTATACGATAATTACGACGGAAGTCAATATTAAGGGCTATTTGAGGCTGAAATATTCATTTTCAGCATGTTGCCTACTTGTTATTACCCCTCTACATTACTGATAATGTGGTTGCTACCTCTGCTGACGAACGTTTGTAGAGAAATAGACGCATGCAGTCAGCGACCCTGAAACCCATATCTGCACACCTCTCATTAAGACTTGTTGCGTACCCCGTTAGTGAGGGGTTGATGTCGATTTTCAGCTGTTTTATAATAGGACACCTGGTCAATAGAATACCATACAGCTGACGCCAGGGAATCGAACATCTGGGTAGGTATACGTCACGGACTGTGAGATTGGAACAATAATGCCCCTTTGAGGGCAGGGCTTTCAATGTTGTCTGAGTGATTACATGTATTTACTTATACGTCACGAACGATATTGTTTCTCCTGCCATGCCAACAACCGTGTCAAGAATTTAAATGTTTAGTAACAGCAATAAACAAATTATGTATTTATTACTGATAATGCCTCATATTGCAGACTTTTTAACTTTATGTTAATAACAATCTCGTAAATAAATATTTCAACTCAATGATTAAAATCATTTCTTATAGTAACAGTCCTTGCAGTCTTTCCGCACAGTGTTGATATCAAAATCAGATTCCCTGGGATCTTGGCAGTGATCGCACGTCACCTCAAAGTTCCTACACTCCCCAAACCTATATAAATAGATGGTCAAGAAATCTATTTATTGACCGTAGCTGCTCACCAGCAAACGTAGTTGGAATAACTATTTCTCAAACTATACCCAGGGGTGTGGCCCTTGTCAGCAGGGCGATAATGCCCTGTGCTGCATTGATAACTGCATACCATTTCACTGTAGCACAGACCAGATGGTTGGCATTTCGGTATTAGGCAGCATCCCGAAGGCGGGTACTTTGGAACGGTACTCTCGATCACGTTGCCGTATATATCAATGGCGCTAGCCGAGTTAGATGGCTGAGTCAGCAACACAGTGATGCTCAGCGCTAGGACAAAAGCGGGCTGAAATACGAGGCAATAAAAAGCAGTCATTGCCTAACTACAAGCGATAATAATACTATAGTAGGCATAGTAAAATTCCGATAAAGGAGCCCATTAAAAGGAAATTTATCGTTGGCTAGATAAGGGGACACCAGAAGAGAAACGTCTTACTTATTTTCTAAGCGATCGTTCGTTTTTATTGTCCAGAAACCGGGTTTTGGCCACGCTATTTTATTGACCAAATTTTATGATAATATTCTTTGAACTTTACTTACCGTCATGATTATTATAATGCAACTACACTTTAATGAGCCGAACCAAATACTGGCTGCTGAACGCGATAATAATTTTTCTTGCGAAATGCGAAATATCATGTTTTCATTAGTGATATCATAAACACTAGTTAATCAAATTGCATGTAAATAAATAATGCATTTTTCCTTTGAACTGCTGATGTGCCTAATCAATATTCTACTCAGCCAATTCTCCTCCACCAGCATCAGCAGCACCGAGATTCAACATGTGGGCCATATTGGAAAATGTCGCCGTGTGACGTGCCTTTTGCTATATTACCCGAAAAATTCCAATAATGGTGGAAGAAATTGGATGTATTTATTTTCCGCTCAAGAGAGATTGCCCTTTTTTGCTCCCGGACAAATACTCATTACTTTTGTCCGTTCGGACCGGACGAGCCCATTGTTCCGGGAAACAAATGAAAATCGCTCATGGGACGACGTGTGGGAATGAGAAACATATTGTAGAAGCCTACTTATTGTTTTACGGAACAAGATTCAGCTACGCAACTGAATCAAATGCTTTTGGAATTTTGGGGAAATTGTTGGTGGTCAATGAAAAGGTAACGATTTTCCATTTTTGGACTGGCAGATCGAGAATTCAATTATTTGGAAGACGCATTCGGGCAAAAGAAAGAAATTAATAAAAAAAAGTTAGCACAGCAATTTATATTTAGTAATTTTTAAATAATTAAAATTTAGATTGATACCACTATGAAAATTTCACGCAGCGCTTCTGGGTTCTGTATTTGCTAAAATTAAATGTAAAATTTTATACTAACAAACTATACGCGACATAAAATATAACTGTAAAATTTTATTTGAATCTGCAAATATTCTCAGATCTACGTGAGATTAATATAAATTTTATAATGATTGAAACAAAATTATTATTATTAAGAAAATAACAAACAGAATACATTTCTGTTTAATTATAAGAGTGAAAAAAAAAACAAAAAGTCCGTGGGCTCGTCCGGGATTTGAACCCGGGACCTCCCGCACCCTAAGCGGAAATCATACCCCTAGACCAACGAGCCTCTGGAAGGCAGTTGCCGCATGTTAGATACCTTCTGCATGACCATTCTTGACAAATTTAGATTAATTTAAATGCGCACATAACAAATTATTCTATTAGTAAAAATAAAAACGAAAATGCTACGATTATTCTCTAAATTGAATTATCAGTTTTGATGTGGATAATAGGAAAACATGAATCTTTGTTTCCTCTTATTTAAGGCATTGCATGTTATTTTTATTTTATTTCTTGTTATTTTTATCATTGGCGTGTTTTGTACCTCCTTCTAAAAATTGCAACGTGTAATACATAACACTGATAAATGTGTGAGTATTGAGCTCTTAAATGACAAAAATGCACACAATTGAATTCTCACTAATAGTATTATTCAAAGCCTGTACACGTTTCGTAGTGAATTAAAAAGAAGTAATTTTTCCAAAAAAAAAAAAACGTCTCATGTCTCCTAGGGCTGGGAATTCACACTTTATAAGCGCGCTTCGAACCTACCACCCGTGGGTTAAAACGTCGCTTTCCAACCGCTTGCCCAAGGCGTTGGACAGAAGGAAGTTGGCTAAATTGCTATATACATAGTAAAGATTTTCATTAGCTCTAATTACTATTCATAAAAATTTTTCAGAATTCATGTTAGACTTTTTGTTTTTTTTTTTTAAGTTAATAAAAAGACCGATTTTTGACCGGGTCTGGAATTTTTGACGACGTTGATTGGACAAAAATTTAGTTGGCGAATTGGTTCGGAGGAAAACCAAGGAGGAGGCTCACAAAAGTAACACATAGTCTGAGCAATGCGACATTGGCGAAAAATTTTAAATAGTACATATGTACGTATAAAAAACAACACTTGTCGAGATTTCCATCGATATTTCGTGAAAACTTGCAGTGGAAAAGAACGCTGATGGTTTAGTTTATTACTTATAATGGAATTTAGTTACTCACAATTTGTTACTCAAAAACAGCATAAAATAAAAAATAAACGTTTCATCCCCATTGGCAGAAGGATAAGGGCGACCATTTATCGCACACGTTCAACCATTGCAAGAGACGTCGCTGCGTTTTTCTTCATTTAAAAAAGTGTTGGAAAGGGGAGAGGGGAGGGTGGGGATAATGGGTAACGAGGATAGTTTTTATTGCACATAAGGGAGAACTGAACTCACTACTCGTAAGCTTCAGTGCGATTTTTCAACCGCCGGTCCAAGGCGGTGATACTTAATACTGCTACGAAGAGGTATATAACACCACTTTTGAATATTTTTACCTGGAATTTATTACCGACTAATTATCCGACTCGACCTTGCTCTTCCCTTCATTTTTGCAACCAGCGTCACATAAATCATAGACAAGTATGATGATAATAGGGCCAGCCCGCGGCGCATAACATGGTGCATTTCTCTGAGTCACAGTTTCGTAAAATTGTGCAAAATAAACAAAAAAAAGGCCTCAACGGGTAATAGTTCCTTAATGGAAATCAAAATCGAATCAGAACAAAACCGGTTCCGAGACCAAACGCTAACATAATAGGAAAGATAGCGATCAGTTTGGCTTTCCCATTTCCAAATTAAATCGGGGCTGAAGGACTCTAGAAATCGAATAGAGCCGGATCGATGGCTCTAAAATTGACGGGATTGAGTTCTCTGTTTGAGATCGGACACCGCTGGCCAGCCGGCTATTTTCGGACATCGATATATTACGGTCGCACATACATTTTTAAACATCAGAAACGCGGCGCATCAGCTTGAATTCGAAACGAGGGAAAAAGCGAACGTTATTGGAGACACAATGGGACAATACAAACCGAAAATGAGGCCATTTCCTCTGCAACAGCGGGAAAAAATGTAAAAATATGATTTAGAAGCACAATGCCTGTCATACAAATTCCAAACAGGTTGTCTTTGAAAACCCCCCCAAAAAAAGGTTGACTGATTACTTCCTGGGAGTGAATTGTCCCCCCCCCCCCCACACACACACACACAAGGAGCTCCTTTTGTCGGAATTCCATCCATCATTTAACAGCCCGCGATATAAAACAAGGAATATGTATAGGCAGCCGAAACTACATCTCGTGACGCTACTAAGATGATTTATTCAGGTCAAACTTCCTTCCTCAGCTTTTCCAAGGGGGCCATTAAAGTGGCTGATACTGATTACCCGAAATTAACCCCATCCTAGACAAACTTCCCTCATCGTAGCTCAATCATTATAAAATCATTAAGCTCGCAGAGAGTGCATGGATATTGGTTTTATCGCGTAATTATGCGAATTTCAGGTGATTCGCAATATTAACTGATGCATTGGTGTTTGACAGTGGCGGGCATTTAGGAAAAGAAAGCTTTTTTTTAAATAATCCGACGGAGAATTTTCGTCAAGCCGTTTACCTGGCAGTGTTAGTTCTGTGGCGCCATCACTTGGTTCTCAGGGTAATTATGTAAACTGCAGCGGCATCGGTGAGCACTACATTGAGATAGCGAGTGGATTCTTGCCATTTTGTCAAGAATCCGAGCATTTTTGGTTACTAAAATGGTTGATTTACTTCCCGATTTCCTCTCTGATTATCGCGAACCAGGAATGCGAAGATAACGAAGATTTTTTGTTTTCTCTCTTCGTTAACTGAATTTGTGTTTGAGTTTGTTCTCTCCGCCTCTGAGGAAGATTTCGAAAACGCGTAACTTCGACGAACTGGCGTTGATGGCAGCCATCAGATTAGCATCCAGGAAGCCATTAGGCAAATGACGTGATGTATCTAGTGATTAGTTCCACTCCCAGAGCGGGCCGGGATACATGCCCGATTTTTTGCCCCCGCGGGTTAAGAGATTGCTGAAGCTTTTAGAGTAATATTGCCGAGCATATTTCGATATTGGGCCTTTGGGTATTTGGGCTCGATGCTGCCCTAGTTAAATGCGGATGGGCACTTCAGTAACTAAATGCTCTAGAATTGAACAGGGGAGGGCTGGCCATAGGCCAAGTTTCCTTACTCGACGAAGTTCGCAACGCCATTACTCAATTTTAAAAATTTCACATATTCAGATGTGCATGGGGAGTGCGGAAGATCTTGTCGTCAGGGTCAGTTTGACCCAATCCGCCACTGGAAATGAAAATGTGCAAGAGCGGAGTGGATACTGATTGGTCCAGTGTTCCATAGCGTTCTTCATTATTTTCACGAAGAGCTCCCTTATGAGTACTGAAATTGTGAACGAAACACCAACCCCTAACCCAATTAACAAATTTTCAAGCAATTTACCTGCATCCATTTAAACCTTTTAATGACGTAACTACGAAACCCCACCATGCCATTCTCCCCATGGAGAGCGTCCTAATTCGTTAATCCATCGATTGATGGCGTTCGACCGACCGTGCTGATTAGATTAGTTAGGGAAACTGTGTCCTGCGGGCCTGATCAACAATCGTCGTTGTTCACTTTTGCCCATTTCACTTGCCCTCTTGCCTCCTCAAATCGAGACCGATTTTGCTATAAAGTTGCACCGCCGTTGTTAATTTTATTCGAGCAGAGGGTCACTCATCCCAAACGTGAATAATTCAGACCCAATTCCGGAACAAGCAAACATCACAGCGTTATAACGTGAATTATACAATTTCGCCCAAATATAAGGGTTAATTGCAATAAAATGTTGTAACAAAGGTTAAACGTAATTAGCCTAGAAAAAACAGTGGAAATAAGGGCGAGAGGGTAAATTCTGCAACGTGTCTACTTGGGTCGCGGTCTCGAGGGCTCTACACACGTTTCCGAGCCCTTAGGGCGATAGTTGGTTTATTCCGCGCCACAAAGAAACACTTGTGGCCGTGCGAAAAATCGCCAAGAGTGCCCCACTCGCCTGTTTTGCTGACTAAGGGGGCTCGCTTTTATGTTTCGTATGGTGATAACAAGGGCCAGGAAAACGAGAACAAATTGCTGTTGCTGGATGTGTTCGGTTCAAGTCACGCTCATATTAACGCCGGGCTTCTCCGACCACAATCGGGGTGCGAAGGCTGCCCATGTGCTGCTTCTTCCTGCAGATCACCAGATACACAACGAAAGCCACAATGTTTCAGGTGCTTGTGCGTGTCCACCTCTATTGAATGGCCACGGAGCTTCCCCTTCAGCTAAAACCTGTTATTAGTTGCGTTGACGAGGGAGATGAGTTTTAATCGACTCCAATTTCCAGAGCGGTCTCCGGATGTCCCAGAGACCGGACAACATTTTCATAAAATCCCTAATATTCGCGATTCGTGATATTTATGTTAATTCAGTTTAAAACTCGAATGAAAACGGGGAGAGTTTCGAAGAGTTGGTATACGAAGTGCGAGCTTCTGGTTGCAAGACTTATCGGCTAAATAATGCAAAAACTCGAGCCATCAATTATTCTTGCACACGAACTCTGTGGTCTCCAAAGCTAGAATGGTTTGTAGTTCGACCCGATGCATAATGGAACTATCACGGAATTTCCCGGGAAAGTAGACGGAAAATCTTTTAATTTATTTAGGGGGGAGCAACACGAAAAGATCGATCCGCACTCACGAGCAACGCAACGTTGAAATTTTTTTGCCGGTAATATAAATTTTATATGGAAAATTATCACGAAGTTCATGGTAAATCCTGAGAGATTGCGCTTGTGCCTCTCTGTACGTTGCTAGTTTCACAAGTGACGGAATACAGTTCCCTATTCCTGGCATCCCACGGGAAAATTTACGTCGCCATCCCTGTCAGATTGTATTCGGTGTATTTGCAGGATCCGGGAGGCCACCGCGCACCCCAAAATACTTTTCCCGTGATTTATCGTCCCTTTTTAGAGTCGCCCCTGCACCGAACCATTGGGCCACTCTGTGCCACAACGAGACACAAACCGAGCTTACATGGTAGACACCCTTTCCCCGTTTTATCGCAATTCCCATAGTTTTCTCTGAGGTGTCATAATGCCAGAATTACAATTGGAGAATTATGTGTGTGAGCGGAATAAAACATGGCAGAAAGTGTGGAGTAGGCTCGTCCCTGCAATCATGTATTTAGACATTTCGTCCCATGCAGTATCTGACTCGATACGAGGTCCCGAGGCGAAAAATCCCATTTGATCCCCGATTCCCGGCGGTCGAAAATTGCGATTTTCCAGGCCGGAATCAAAAAAATAATAAAAGTAATCCCCAAGACAGACAAGCACACTCATCCGTTATAAAGTCGACCGGAGACAAAATGAACGATTTTATTCCGGTCAGCTTTTGCACTTTCGCAAGTCCCATTGTAATTTGGGGATCACAACACCTCCGGGACGTGAGGCAGAGTCTTAGATTGGGAATTGAGGAGGTTATGACTGTGGGAGGGGCCTCCGTGAGAGGGAGAAAGAGAGATAGAGAAAGAGGGAATATACATTTTTTTCATTCAATTCGGTTATGAAATACTGTTGAGCTTAATTTGGCAGATTAAATTTCGCTCGAAATTTCAGTTTGATGAATAATTAAATTGATGAGCTTTTTGTAACGAAATGGCTTTGAAATATGTGTGGAAACTAATTCGTTTTATTGCATCATAGAGATGGGCTCACGAAAAACAACTACTTCCATCGATAACGAATCTTCCTGCCCCCGTTTTTTTGCCCGATTTATTGACAGATTTTCTTCTTATCTCCTCATTTTTCTCGCGAAAATCAATTTATAAATTTATCGACCCCCATGCCCAGCTCTAATCCAAAGCATGAGTGTTCAATACGGGCCAGATTCATTGTGCCGGTTAAATTATTTAATTATTAAATTCGCTAATTGGTTGCCTCGTTTGGTATTTCGAACTCGAATTAATATTATAATCGGATTTAGACAAATTGATTTTGGTTTTCGAGAGTAGATGGCTTTTGTTCGAAATTTAGGATGGAGCCTGTGTATGAGCTGAGCTTGTGTCTACACGGTAAATTTTTCCATTGAGTAAAAATTTATGTGCTCGCTGGGGCATTTCCGGAAACAATTGTAGCTGCGAGCCGTTATCTTGGGAACGTAAGGAAAACTTGCCGTAATTGAAAACGAAAAGTGCAGCTCTGTCATAAGCCTGCGCACTTCCCTTTCGCATGTCAGTAGCAAGTCGATAGACAGGCGCAAGCAGCGCCCGGCGGCCGCGTTGCCGCACTTATTCTCATTTCGTTATTCGTTCTAAGGTGTATCACGCATGGTGTGCAGGCGAACCCTGGGCACAGGAGATTAGCACGGGAAATCAGTTTTTATTTTTTTTGCGCCTGCACGGATTGTCCAATTGAACCACTCTTCCGTGGACGTGACAGTGCTCAAGACCGCCCGTCACTCCGCAATTTTTCCAATCGCCTGATTGACGCCGTTTCCGTCGAAAAAGCTTCGAAATTTCAAAAATTTGAACGTCCCTCGTAACCGTTCGACGCCACGATTGGTCGGTGGCCTCTTCAAGCAACAGCCGTAAACGTTTTTGCAAATAATGTTAAAAAGTTTCTTGTCTGAGCTCACTTACTTGTTTAGGTTGAACTTCATTATATAGGTAGTCGTTTGATTTATTTGCATTCGCTTTTCCTTCGTTGCATCTAAACAAAAGGTTGAATAAGAAGAAAAGGGAAAACTCATTTGACGTGAGGTTTTCACGCTTATATTGTTGGCGACGTTGTGTTTGTCAGATTATGACCTTGGCTCGGGCCAATCGCGGCCTCGAACGCTTACGCGGGACATTCGAATTCGTGAAATAGGAGGCGTTCTAGTAGGAGCGCATTTAATGGGAAGATTGACCGCGCAACGAAGCGAGAACCGATTTCCCATGTTAATTTCCAATGTCCATCTTTCGCCTGGACGTCCGCTGTGGTATACACGTATATATCTAAATTCGCCCCAAAAATTTCATGCCCCCGCAAACGCTGATGGGTATCAAAATAATTTTTTTTTTAAAGAAAAATAAGTCACGTTGCACTAAGGAAAAGCAAGACATTAACGTGTAGCCCGGCAATCTTACCACTTATCATTAAATTTAGGGCCTTAATATCCTGAGTTTTATCGCGGAGCCACTTCATAAATTTTTAAGGTAATTCGCTTCAAAATTTCAGAGACTTATTATTTCCCCCGTTAACGTCGACTTACTCGCAAAATATGTCGCGGATATCGCTTTAAATATTGCCATCACCATTTCGCCTTATTGAAATCCTAATTTAGCACCAACACGCGAAAATCTTTAATTTGGAATCTCACACGGTCCTCCCCCGGGGGAACTGCAAAAGCATTCTTTTGTTATTCTTATTAGCCCGGGGTGTATTGTATGGTAAGGACGAGAGGGGAGCACAGACTCAAAATTCAACAGATTAAGTGGCGCCAGCCCGACTGTTTTGCTTTCGTCCCGCATTGTGTGGCCCCCGCTTTATTGTTATCGTTGTCGACGACTTTCCCCAAATTTCAAAGGACTAATAAAACTTGATGGGGGGACGGGAAAATATCGACTGGTATAATCAACAGGAGTCCCCAACAGTTGACGTACAGTCGTTTCCTTCCGACCGATTTGATATCTGCGATTGCAATTGGCGAAAACTTTTTATTCGACTTTTCGAAAGATGATGCTGATTTATGGCCTTTTTGCCCCCAGGAATATGGGAAGTTTTGATTGTGAATTCTACTACTGTTTCGTTTCAACGAGTAAGGAAAAAAGACGGACGCGCGTGCAGTACACCGGTCGGAGCTCCCTGGACACATTTTTGACTGTCCGGAGTTATGTAGGTACTAAAACACGTTTGTTAGATAATGAGTTGGGAACGAGGTCACCATCAGCTAGACTCGAGGCATAAGCCCGTGGACGAGAAGCAAAAAGGATCCATGGGGCCGACCCTAATTACGGAAAACGACAAAACGTTAAATCCCCTTTTAACCCGTGTTCAACTAGTTTCTGTTCTAGTTGCGGACACCATATCTCGTGGCTCATGGACGGATCTGGAGGGATCGGGGCCGTCAGTTTATCGTTGCCAGATTATACTTTCGTGGAGAAAATCGCAATTTTCTTTTCCGAATAACTATTAGTCGAGTGTTTGTTGTTAAGAAACGCGCCTAACGAGATTCAAAGGGGACCGTAATATTCTAAACAGCGGAGAACGACGTCGGATACTGTTGAAAGCTCCTCGTTGGAAATTAAGTCCGTAATTAAAATCTAAAAGGTTCTTATTTTGAGCATTTCGAGCCGGAGGAGTCGGCATTTACCTTTCAATAATTAAAAGTTTAAGTAGGGCTCCGGTGGGAATCGCATAAGCCGATTTTGTTTTCCTGAAAGGCCGGGGAGTTTGATTTTTTAAAGCGTTAATTAATAAATTAATTTATGTACAAAGAAACGCTTATGTTTCGGATGTAGCCGGGTACGAGGAGTCGTCGTCGGAGAAGGCTCCACAGTAAGCCGAAAAACCAGTGAGAATTTACACCGCGTTTCGTTTGTGAGATTTCCATGTAAAGTCGCAAGAGGGAGCAGAGCTTTAAAATGGATTCGCCGAAAACATTATTTACACCAAGTTTGGTCAGCCTCTGCCCACCGCACCGTCCGGGGATAGTCTCCATTCGGATGGACACGAGATCTTCATACAATCACCCTCTGAAACGAACTTTTGCGCCTTCCAAGGGTTGGCCACACATCTGCGATGTGGGCGCGGGCCCGGTGCGAGATAAGTCACAAGCCAGAACCGTACCATTCAAGGTACGACTGTTCCGCATCTTCCTACTGCCGGGATTTTCAAGAATACCATTCTAGAGTGCTTTCGGGAAGAATATATTCTTAAATTTCGGCAATACTGATTTTGCCATTGCGGCGATAGCGCTAGAAGATGAGAAAAAACCGAGAAGAGATAAGGAAGTGAAAAAAATATATGGGGCCGTAATGCATGGAAAATAGATCATCTGACGGAGAATTTATTCCATTATTTCTTCTCGTATTATTTCTCGTAACTGAGGCCGGGAAGAGCGGGATAAGGTCGTGATCGTTCGCTAAGTTTCTCAACATCCATTTTCCTACCAAAGTGAAGCCGACTCGTTAACGACTATGTATGAAGCGAATTAAACAATAATCAAGTATCGTTGTTATGTGATCAATTGTGATGGAGGGGAATCTCCGTTTTTCCCTCTCTTTGGTAGAAATTTTACAGAAACCAGTGCAGCACGTCCACCTACCACTACGCGGGCGCGGCAGAAACTAAATGAAACTCGTCGACCGGCTGTCGTCGACGGGACACGGACGTGTCCCGTGTCCGTGACGGACGCGTCCCGTCGACGCGGGACCGAAAAACACTCAAAAGCCTGCATTCTTTTGTTTTTTTTTTCTTTTTTTTTTTTTTGAACGGGCGTCGTCCATCGAGCACTCGTCCCGCACTCGGTCCGCGTCCGCATCGCAGATATGCGACCAGACTCTGAAGCGTGAGGAAAAAATAGGTACTCTGGCGAAAAAAATGCCCAAGGAGTAAAATGGGAATCAGAGCGCTCCGCGAGATCTGGAACAGCGGCGGCGGCTGCCAAAAGAAAGTCATTAATTTTCCGGAAGAAGAATGCCATCCGCACATTCGGGCTCGTATGTCGTTCGCGATAATTAATGTGCCGAAAATTGTAGTTTCCTAACAATATAAATTCCCGCAAGATTCATTGGAAACTTCTTTCCTCGTCGTCGTTGGCGTCGAGGAGGGGAGTTTTTCCTTCGAATCGATGCTCTTGCCAAAAAGCCCTAGAACGGCAAATATAGGCCACGTGCACCTCTTCGGCTGCGTTAACATAACAATTATTATTCCAAGTTTGCTCCTCCAACTTTCGATCGTTCCTGGGGAACTTTTCGTCGTAATTAGAATGTTTTACAGCTAGTTTAATCCCTCAGAACGTCGCCGTCGTCGAAGAATCGGAAAACCCCGAAAAAACTTATCTATAGGTCAAATCCTAACTATACATCCCAGATAATCGTACGTAACGCGATGAAGTTCCCCTTTTTCCTCTCGAAACAAGCATAAAACACAAACTGCAGACACGAAACTCGTCTTTTTGGAGTAACTCACAAAGTTTCTTGCATTTAGCCGGGGCGATTACAGTAGCAAGGAAGTTAACGTGTCTAAAAAGAAATTTCCAAAGTTCGTGTAGTTAGGTACGTTTTTCGACGAGGGCAATCATTAAAAACTTCATTAAGGAGGGTTATTCGTACAATGGCGGCGGCGACGTCGCCACCACTGCTTAATTTCTCTTTTGTTTCACTCGAGTGCTTATACAATTTCGTGTCTTACATAATAAGTTTGGACTGAAAATTGACTCCACTTGGAAAAAGAGTTAAGTTTGGGACCCTGAAAGGGGATTTCCATTAATCCGGAATTGGTCGTTTTCAATTTACGATATACACAGTGAATTGAAAGGGCGAAAAGCGGCCCAGGCCACAATGGAATTTATTAAAATTCAAAGGGTCGCACTGTTACGTTTCGATGTTAAAATGCAAATAGAACCCTCTCCCGCTTTCGCCGAATAAACTGCATGTTTTTAAATTCCCACCGGGAAATGTGCATTTTAAGTGACAAATAGAGTTTACGTTTTTCACTGAAAAAGCCGTTTTTTCGTGCAAATTTGGTTTTGTCGCTTCTGTTGGATCCGGCAGAAGTACTTCCCTTCTATCAGTGAAGAAACTCAAACTAAAATTTGTATTCTTGAGAACTTACAGTTCCCTGCAACTTTCATTATTTAACACGTAATTTAAAACTGTATTTGACAATAAACAGCCGAATAAGGCGTAAACAAGCAAAGATGGAGAGACGGCAACGAGAACTTAAGCCATCATCAGAAGCAATGTTTGAACGAAGATTTACCGAGTGCCTCGCTCTGTCGCTTGCAAATCGGCGCATTGATTATCTCTATTTATCTTTCGAAGATAAACTGCAGCTGAGCTCAGATTAGGAAAGTCGGAGCGAAGGGTTGTCGGAGAGATGAAGGGCAACCTTTCAAGAGTAACTCGAACATACGGGGGAATATGAGTCCCGTTTCGGGACAAAATGGCGAACGCAATTGAAACTTGTTTGTTGCATTTGCATTTAGGTCGCGCTTCGTTGTCGATAGGGGCAATAGACGAGTGGGGTTCCCCGCTCTCGTATCAACCTGACGCTTTCGGTGGTGATGTCCGGTATTCCTTGTGAGGGACTACCCGCAAAATCGATCGGCCGAGCATTTGAGTAGAGCAAACCAGACTCAACCGAACGCGGTGCAAATTCTCTCTCCGGGCATTTCTTTTTTTTGTTAAAGTACCAATTTTCCCCTTTATCTCTTAATCTGTATAGGAGTGCGAGGCATAGTAATACGCTTTAAGCCGGTGTCACACCTCCCACTGAGTGTGGTTTCGCCACGATATACAGGGAGAAGGTCTATTAATCAGAGGCGGTCGTGGCTCAGGTGATTAATAGTCTCAGACTTTTTCCCTTTCCAAATTGGAGCGGACGTCTTTGATAGTAACTGATGGAAATGGAGTTATTTGTGTCTTTCTTTCTGATTTTTGTGCGTGATCAACCATCGAGGTGCAACACTGTGAAACGGAATCTTCCAATCCCCCTTCTCGATTAATTCCCATAGAACTGAAACATTTTTGCAGCGAGATTAAAATGTCTCTGCGTTCCTAATTGATGAGAGAGAAAGAGAGAAATGGGAATTTGACTTGAGGATTGCGTTTTATTCCTCTATGCTTTTCGGCCATCTGTAAATCTTCCCCGCTTTTACTGCTGCGTGAGGGAGTGTTTTTTCCTGTTAAACTCGTGCGTGAGCTCGCCCGAAAGCAAGAAATTACCGAATAGGTTCGGTTAACGGGACTTCGGCGCTGATGGCGTGACGAGAGATATAAATAAAAACCTGTGGAGCCCAAGCGACGAAAATAATCAAGTTCTGTTCCCTTAATCGCCAAAGAACGTTAACAACCATTTCTCGCTTCAATAACGCGAAAACCGCCCTAATCCGAAAGTGCATTAGATCCACGTCCGCCACAGATACCCTCCCGATGCATAGGGCTGACGGGAAAAACCTGGAAAATTTCCTGGGGTTAAGTGGAAAATCGATCCGAATCCGACAAGCCTGCGGCCGCGAAAACGCTCGTGATTAAACATACTGAATCGGCAAAAAACTTATATAATTCCCCGAGAAATCCTGGGAAATTTGACTAGCTAACTTGGGATCGGAATAATGGAGAAACCCAATTAGGACGTCTGGTACATAGCGAGTGTCATATTGCGAATGCCGAGCGTCGTCTGAGGATGACAAGTGACAGCTGGCACGAGACAGCTTTACACTGCAACAGCTCTCTTCTGGATATTACGGAAGTTGTTAGTTAAAGTGTAATTGACTGTGGGGAGGGGAATGTAGTCCGGCAAAGTTCCGTTTGAATGGCTCACCCTGCGCGCAGTGGGAGATTCAGAGACATTCGGTCAATTCTCGCTTTGGCCATGGGTCCGGGACTGTCCGCTCTTCGCCGAATCACAAGTCGCCCCTCCGCCCGACAAAATGTGGAATTGAAATAGGGATGGGATGTGCTAACTTCTGGTCGACCTTTCAAATCTACCCGTTAATTTTAAGATTATTAGTATGGTAAACAGATGGTAATGGCGAATGCTGAGCCAGTGCGAGCGATCGGCTGCCGTTGCAACTTCCTCCCGTTCTTGCAGCGGAGTTGATGGAAATTTAATGAAGTTTGTCTAGGATAGGGATGATAATAGAGAAATAGCAGTCGTAATGGAATATTTAGCACGTTTGACCTGGTTTGGAATAGGAAGTTTTATTGGACTGATGGAGGTGCCCATCACATCGAAGAAAAAAAAATTGATTCCTTCACCTCAAGTTAACATTCCTCCCTTCGAAATCGCATTATCCCGGGAACATTCCCGTGAACATAATTTCGAAATTACATTTCCCTCTCTCTTTATCCAAAAACTAAAAGCTTTTGACGAGAAGGCGGCCCTTAAACTGAATTTCTTCTTGACGGGGCTTTAGACGTGTTTTCCTTCGCCTCGCCTCGATGCAAAATACATTTACCGATAAACTTAAAGCTTTAATGCGATTTGAATGTGATGGATGATTGAACGTGGAGCGCGCGGGCTTTCGGTCGCGCAAATTTACACATTCCGGCACAATACATGAGCGCATGTAAATAAATAAATTATGCCTAATTTCGGGGCCAATTAACCCAGATTGAATGGGGAGAGAGAACCCTTTTAAAGCCTCCATTCCAGAGAGACGAAATAAAAACATCTATCACTGTCTGGTGGTAATGGCGGACGATATATCCGGCCTAAAGTGCTGGTTACATTCAAATGCCACGCAGACCTGACGCTTTTTAAATACTTTCAAGTTGAATTCGAGCGATGGGGCGGATCGATACGAGTTCAAGATCAATTAGATTCAAAAAAACATCTGGAATTGGGGTGGGGAAGAAACAGGCGAAGATTTACGCATATTTGAAGGTACGGGGTGTTTGAAGCATTGTTACATTTAAAAGGTCGTCGAAAGAAGGAGGAGGGAGAGGGCGAATCTCCCGAATTTCCATAGGCTATTAAGCCGTTAAATGCCCGCCTTCGAATCCGGAATTTTTTAACATCGCTCAGATCTTTGATACGCCACTGATTTCCATGTGAATTCGAATATTCTTCGTTCCTGTTCCTGCCCTGAAATTATCGGACATATTTACACTCAATCAGAGGCTCACGGCCAATGAAATCCAAAAAGTGTTTAACGTGAAACGGTCTCTCGGCGAGTGCCTTGAATTTTTTTATTTAAACTGCCGCTTGGCATGCTACGCGACTGATTTCTATATAGATTCGAACGTTATTGTAAATATTTATAATAAAACAACCGCAAATTGGGTCAACGCCGCTAATTTCGTATGGTGTCAGAGTCTTTTTTTAAATTCATCTGTACATTTACGCTAAATCCCAGAGGCGTAGCACCGAGGAATTTTAGAAGAGTCGTATCGTGCAAATTTAATTTGAGGCCCTTCTGCTCCATCGGCTCGAGTCCGAAAAGAAAGTTATCATTATGAACTTACGTTAAATTTCTGGATTTCTCTGAAGCTGGAAGAAAAGGGTTTACGTCATAAGGGTTTCCTTGTTCGCTTCGCTCTAACTATAAATTGCGAATCGTATTTGACCGAATTGTGATGAAGCAGTTCTTTTAAATAAAACATGACCAAGGTTCAAGGGTCCCCCCAAGGGAATTCTTAAATATTTAAGGAGACATTTTCACACAGGGCTTAGCACTCGTGTCAAACAAAGGGTCTCTCGCCCTACTGTTGCTTGACTTTGAATCGCGTTCGTTCACAAAAACGTGAAATACTTTTAAATTAGTGTCACGTTTATCATAGGCGTATTTCAATGAATCGAACATGCGTTTTATTCAGAGGATTGAGCCGCCCCTCGATTGAAATGATCTAGTGTGCTAAGTGCCTGCCAATCACTCCCCTAAGTTCCTATATCGATGACAGTCGGGGAGTATTTGGGTTGCCGCAAATTGCCCCATCCATCAAGGGATTAAAATCGTTATCCCCTCCCAGTGGGTTTTTCGAAGGCGCGAAAACTTTAAACATTTGATTCTGACAAAAACCAAAAGCAAGCGGGTCCACTCAGGGCGCATTCGCCAAAACGACCAGATTAACGTATTTCGTTTTGTTTTTACAGCATTCCATTCACCGACGGCTGGATCGACGCGATTGATCTGCGGCAGAGCTTTGGGAGTCCGATCGCCGGGTCCAAAGGTGGGATAGTCACCCGAGTCCAACTTTTTCCTTCACCAGACGACTCTCAAACGAGACGTTTCGACGTGACGCAGATACAAACTACTTGGACAAGGAGGCGAAATGCCAGAAAAAGGCAACAGCATTTCAGGATAATTCGGGAAGAATCCAAAGGCAAACAAACGCGCGGATCTGGCGAATAATCAAATTATGAAAAGCGGATCCTTAATTTTCGATAAGGGTGGGAGAGGCAGCCCTCGTTCCCTTTAATCAAAATACCATCGCGGCCTCAATAATAAATGACAGAGATCCTTCGAAAACAAAATAATTAATTCGGGCGCTTTTCTTTAATGTCTCTCAAAACACCAACTGAGGGTTAGATCGGGGGCC
This sequence comes from Euwallacea fornicatus, assembly GCF_040115645.1. Lineage (NCBI taxonomy): Eukaryota > Metazoa > Arthropoda > Insecta > Coleoptera > Curculionidae > Euwallacea > Euwallacea fornicatus. Next base: position 1,137,454 of record NC_089557.1, read on the forward strand.
GGCGAAGTCTGACAATCTGGGACCTGCGTAATTCCCCAAACGGAAACGAATCGTTCCCAGTAATTTTACCATGCCATAATTAGGTGTTGCGAAACCACTTTTTCGGTTTACGCGCGTCAGAGGGTCTGGCGGGGACCTTTGCCCGCGGACTAATGAGTCGTAGGTGGTCTCTTTTGAATTTCAAAATTTCGCCTCGGAACGAGGGGAAATAACGAGGAAATGATTTGGGCGGAAACAACCCTCGCCAGAAAACAATTAATTTGTTTATTTAAATTACTCGGGACGCCATTTCGGCATTTCGCTCTCGGTTAATTGTAACCTGAAGTTTGCCTTGTTTGGAATGTAAATAATTAGAAACCAATAAGGATTTGGGTGGAAGGCTTCGCAAATACCTCAATATTCCGTCATTAAGGGGGAGAATTCGGTCGACTTGCTTATGCCGATAGGAGAGTCAAATTGAATTAAATGCATTTTTTTAAACAATGTTTGCGGAGTTTGACGAACCGAAAAACACACACAATTATAAGCACATGCATGACAGACACTTATGCTGGCTTATCACATACAAAATTCAAAAAGCAAACCTTTATTCTTTCGTCTAATAAGCAGAGTTTTCCGAACAAATCTTCTCATTACCTATTCTTTTGTGTTTCGTTTCGTTTGCACGATAATAGAGTAGAGCACCATCGAGGTATTTATTTTTCATTATATTGTTTGTTTTATTAAAAAATATTCGTATTCATCTTAATCGCGCTAAATAGCGCTAAATTATTGTGTTTCCTCGGAATCTCAGCCTTAATCAAACTCACTTATTTCGAAACCAAAACTTTTAATAATCTCGCAGAATACCTCCTCGTTTATCCTTTAATGATGCCTGATACGAAGAATAATTTAAACCTCGTTGCCAAATATATTCCCACTTAATCTCCCTGATATTCTCTATGACAATTCGTGCAAACACATTTACTGGAATTGTTAATTATTGTCTCGCTTTTACCGAAGTTTTCTTCGTTATCGAATGGCGGGTCCGGCTTTATCCGGAGGTTTCTCGCACGCTTGGCAACACGGCGTTACTTGCTTGTATAATTGCTGGCAGCTTTCTAATTATATACTTTGCTCGAATCCGGAACTTGTTGAAAAGTTTAAATTACTTTATATGCTGGACCGAAGGCTCTCCTCCGCAGTAACAGCAGCAGCGAAACTATAAGAACTTTCGAAACGGAACATGTTGCGGGTGGAGTTTTTATTTTTCCGGCCGACTACAGGGGAAATTATTTAAACCTCGTGTCGCTTAAATTTAAACTTTGGAAATTAGCTCGAGTTATTCACGCAAAAAAAAAACCGCCGCAGAAACGGATTTAGTCCGGGTTAAATGCTGTCCATGTCAGGCGCATTCGCCAAAGTGTCCACGGAAATGTGTTTTGTTCGCTTTTGCCAGGGCCCGTTTGACTGCCGCAACGAGCATCTGCAAACGAATCGAGAGGTCCAGAGTTTGGTTCTACCCTTAAACATCATCCCGCTATTTCACTTTTTTTCTTTATCGAAAACAAAACCGTCAAAGGACCCATTTTGCCGCTATATACGGGGTGTCGCCGAAACGATAGTTCGCGTGCGTGCAGGGTGCCAGCGGGTATGGAGTTTAAGTATAAAAAGTCGATCTCAAATTCGCAAATAATTCAAGTTTAAAACTCATGAGCTCTATCTCTTTTTCTCCCTGCCTCTCTCTCTCTCTCTCTCGCCTTCAGAGAACCACCGATTCACAATGTAATTTCTGGAACGCCATAATCTGGAATCTCAGACCTGGCCCGTGATTTTTATTTAACGGAATCGTTTAAATCCTCTCGGCAAAATCCGGGACTTCCTGGGGCCCCAGCCATGGACGACATAACATTTATAATACTTGAAAAGTTGGCAGTCATCGACACTTGTGCCCTCTCTTTGTCCATTTTCTATTGGAAAGACGTTTCTCCAAGGCCGAACACACACGTTCAGACTAAGCCCCCGTTAATGTACTGATCCTTTGACTCGCTGTGAAAGAATGCTTTGACAATTTGCCGCGATGAAGGGCGCGACTTCTGCAACTTTGGAAATTTTCGACATTTTCGAGGCGCGACGGCACATGTGGAGGAGCCTTCCTACGTGTGTGGCAGCTTTACGAAAAAAGGACATAACCGGACAATCCTGCAATATAATCAACATTTTTATAGTCCGGGGTGCACGAGGGCCACATAAAGAGAGCGAATATCGAAATATGACGGATGGACCGGTTAAATCTCCTACACGGATCCCATTTCTGGAGACAAGCTGCGTTTTATGACGACGGATTGACTTCAGATATTGCCGATCTGCATCGACCTTTAGGACTCGATAAAATAACTCTTTGATATTTGAAACCGTCCTTGGAACCCTATCGAAAGTCATTGAGAGGTATCTCCCTTTCTCCTTCTCCTTCTCCCTTTATCGTTAATCGCTTCCAGTTTTGCATCCCCAATAGCGATCGGAATTTAAATTCTTTTGTCGCAGGAAGTAACTGAAATGCATAATACATACCCACTGTAAAGGGGCCTTAACTTATTATTTGTTTTCGCTGCAATCGGAGCGCAAGCCCCCGGTTTGATTGTCTAACGAAATTGCTTTAAATAGGCCCCGGTTATGGTTGAATTCGACAAGGCATCAGACGCTCTCTAATCTAAAACCGGTGCTTGGATTTATCGTGAAATAATTCGGAGTGTCAACTTTCCTTTACCGGCTTGTAATGAAGGAGTGCTTCAAGCTATTTGACTCAATATTGCTGTTTGCTAAATGCAGTCGCGAATTTTCTTACAGGGTTGCAAAAAACGCAATTTAGGGGGAAATTAAATAGTAAGTAGGTATAACATGCCTTTACGTCCGTGGGGAGTATAATAAAGAATGTAATTTATAATACTGGGTGCTTCAAAAAAGGAAAAGTTGGCCATATTGGCGATAGATATGCCACCGATGCAATAAAAAGCAGTCGTTAAATATTTAACATGGCGCCGTAATTGGTCATAAATCTTTTTAAAGGGAAAAATAGACCGGTCGTTTATAATTTAAAGAAAAAATGGAGGTGCATTAGTCAGGGTGCTTTGGGTAAACTGCGTGTGCATAATGTCCCTAATAATCCAAGAATAGATCATTTCGCGTTGGGGTAGACCCCATGAAAGGTTTTTTTGGCTTATATTTCTTAACATTAATTAAGACAATTTTTTTTTCTCTGGGTAGGTTTTCTCCCGTTAAAGCTGGTTTGAGTTATTCCGGTCGTTAGCATGACGGAAAAGTATTGGGTCCGTAAGCCGAAGAGCCAGAGTTCAGTCACCATTTTTGCAAACTTTTCCCCATTTTTAAGTCGCTTTTTTGTTTTTCACTTTGAAGACGTGTAGAATCGTTTCTACCGAGTTCGCCCATTTAATTACGAAAAAAAAAATTTACAAACGGGTTATGGAAAAGCGTCAGTTCTTTCCTATGGAAACGCACATCTCCAACCCACTTTGTTCCCCTTGAGAACTCATTTCTCCCTTCCGCAAATTGAGGACTATTAATTCCAGTGTTGTTTCCCAACAAACTTACTTCAGAAAAATTCCAATAAAGCGTTTGCAGCGGGTCAATTTTTTACCTCTGTCCGTATACGACACTCGTGAACGTTCGCTCTTGACTAATTCGAGCCATATTTTAAACCCCGGAGCAAGAATACGGAAAAATGCGCCCCAATTCCGCATAATTAATAGTCGAGGCTCTTGAGGCAGCTCGATGAGCCAGAAACAGGGCTAATGAGCAAAATAACTCCAACTATAAATATGCGAGTCGAGATTGGTGGGAGAGAGAGGACATAACTAACTGGCCGTCAGAGAGGCATAACGATAAAAACAACGCGTCATTTAACAGAAAAACAGGCCGGACATTAAAAATTCGTCACATTTAGTTCCGGAGAAACGGGAGCGGAATTTGTAATAGCCGGGAAAAAATACTGGGTAAGGACTGTCGCAGGGCGAAGGCTAATTGCCCCCAAATTAAACCCTTCTCCTTAATTGGAGTTTACAGCGAAGCCGGAATTAGAGCAAGGGCGGTTTGTCGATGTCCTTCCCAATTATATGAGCGTTTTATCCCGGTCGACAGAGCACTCGAGACCGGTCATTAATTTCTTGGCGTTTTGGGGGACATTACAAGCAAATTAAGTGCTCTGTCTACGATTAGCATGCCAGAGGAGCCCCGAATTAAGTTTTCGCCAAATTATTGTCACAAGCGTATCAAAATGATGATGTAGGAACCTGAAGGAATATCCTCAGAAGCTCAAATAGCGAAGAAGATAGTGAAGTCATTATGGAGGAAACCCGAGGTTGTAAATATACAGGGGGGCTCATGATTTTTACGGGTTGTCTCTTTCAGCAGACGTTTCTTTGAAACCTTGCCTATAGATAAGCGGATTCGCAACTTCCCTCTCTGTCCCAGTTCTGAGGGCTTATTATCATTGGATTGATTAGGTGCTTTGTCTCCAAGATACTAAGTCGAACTCTATACGTGATCTGTTTTTGCTGCAAAGCAGCGACTAGAAATCGATACTTATACCGACCGGCTTTCTGATTACGCGTCATTACCGAGAGGGAAACAAAGAGAGAGGGCGAACTACTTAAGCCCGGAACTAAGTGCTTCCGCCAACTTGGAAACTGTGGAAATAAACTGGCAAATTCGATCAAAACAAAGAAACGGGATATCTCTAATTCCGCTGGAAACCCCTGCTAAACTACACCGAATAACAAAGCTTTCTAAAAGTTTCCGCAAGTTAATATCGGCTAACAGGGAATAATCAGGTTATGACAAGTTTCTTTCGTTCGGTTTATCGAGGGGACTTTGCGGAGGGTGGATTTAATGTCATGCGGAAATATACGAGAATCTACGTGACGCCACTAATCATACGCATCAGGAATTGAGCCGAATCAAAAAAGTGCGTTGGATTTTTCTTGACAATCTGGTGAGTGAAAGCGCAATTTCGTTTCTGGTATGTTTGCGGTAGATTGTTCATAAATAAATTATAGCCTCAAGGGAAAACACTTTACGTCTTTATGTACGATTTAGATTTTTCCTTCCATTACCTACTGAAATCATCAACATGATTTAATGCCACCAGTGGCGTGCCACCATACACATTCCTCGTATTACTTCAATCCCCATTTACCTCCACCTCTCACCCAAACGGCCGGTACATAGTAGAGCAGTTTTAATTATCTAACAGAGCATTTTTATATCTTCCCTATAGTCTCTTCGCCTAGTTTTCAGTAAGGATAAAAGCCCTTGGGGCTTGCAGCTTCGCTGATAATACAGTTTTGGCGTTGAAAACCTGAATTTAGGACCATCAAATAAGCTTTAGTGCACTGAATCGTAATGGAAACCTCTCGAGGAGGGGCCTCTTCAGGAAGTTCTATAGACTTAATTCTGGGATAAATCGGGCGCAAAAAAATACAAATAACATCCGAGCATCGTCGCTGTCAGATTAAATCAAACAGTTTTTATCGCTGAAGTGAGCGACTCGACTAGCAACGTTCAGCTGTTTCTGTCATAGATTTACCTTTTCAATTTGTCATTTAGCGTCAAGAGGGGCCTTTGCGCCATTTTTCTTGTTTAGGTTTCTGTTTACTCGACTTTGTTGACTCACTTTATTGTATTATGCAGTTATAGATGGAGCTCGCATCACGCCAATACTTTACCTTAATCTCAAGTGCGGAAGTTTAGAGCTTAATCGACATGTAAAGTGTATAAACGGCTTTAGTTTGCGTCCTTGCCGAACGTAAAATAGCGTCCGGACAGGGCATTAGACGGCACCGGCTTAAGTGCCGGCTTAAGTTTTCATATACCCCACTTTAAATTGGGTTTACGAAAATTTAGGGGTAATTTAATAAGCTTTTATCGGGTGCAAGCCGGAATTGGATGCTTTTACTGCCCGAGTTCCGGCATTTCGGGGAATTTTCTCTCTGACGGCTTGTCGAACGTTAAGTTATATGGAATTCTTCGCTACATTATATTTTCAAAAGTATCGCGTAAACCATAAATCACCGGATTTTTTAAAACCCATCCCCGATAACCGCTTGCCATATAATCCCCGGAATGAATAACAGAAACCGCGGCCACTTTTCTCCATATTTCTCGATTATCCCTCCTTTCGACCGAGAATAATCTAAATTCATTCAAATATCCCGGGAGGCCACGGAAATAGTGATATATGGGAGAGAGCTGTGGAAATAAAAGATTGTGGACGAGGCTCTTTTGTCTGGATAGCGAGGCAGGCGCCATTGTGGACGGCAGTTGTTTGGATCGCCGACGTAATTCCTCTGTCAACACGCGCGGGTTACTTGATATCGAAAGGATGACCACTAGATATATGGTTTTCCACCCCTTGATCCGGTGATGCATTAGGGTCGAGAAATAGGGATAATGGTACAGGTACATAAATAACAACGTGCGAAGTAAATGGAGCGTCATATTTTAAAGAATTATGGACACACATTGGGAATGTAGAAGGTTGGAAAGTACGAAACTTAAAGCCTGATTCATGTTGCACCTCTCTCGCACTCGTAGGTTCCAATCACCGCGATGGTTGTTACGAAAGAGCGTTGCAACGTTGCCTGCAACACCTTGAGGCGAGTTCGATATGCGAATCGGACGGCATTCGAAAGCAGACGATTTTATTTAAACTAAAGCACTATTCGCCCAGTTTACCAGACGTTAACAGGATGGAGACAATAATTCATGACGTTTCCTGGCGAGTTCCGGCACTCTGGTGCAACATTCGCAACTTCTCCTGGAGTCTGCGGTCGGAGCAGCCATTCCGGGAGACCTGTTGCCATTACTCAACTTCTGCACGGAAATAATTAAATTGTTTCAACTATACGTTTATCAAACGTGAGACGCGTTCGTCACTTGGGTGAGAAATTTTTGCTACGCCACTGCAAAAAAGCTGACTGTTGCATTAGCAACAAAGTGTCAGCCGCAGGACTCCTTCTGATATATGGTCGCATGACGAGGCGCATCATCCACGGGGGCCACCGAAAACACGCCATCAATTACAAACTGAAGGGGTTTATCTATCTGTGCATGTGACCAGTGCCGCCCCCGGGGGGATTTTCCACTTTTTATTCGTCCGGTTTAATCGAATCACTCCCCAGAGAGCTCAGATATAGTACGTTTGTAAAAGTTTATCGTTTCTTCGAAAATGGTTATGAAAAATTGGGAGTGTAAGAGCAATAAAATGTGCGGTTGTGGTAGTGTGGCTTAGAACTGTAATTGTAGTAAATTAATACGGGGGGATTTATATGGCAGCGGATTTGGCTTCATTTCAAGCCATTTGTCACTGGAAGTGGCCGAATCTGTAGAGGCGACAGGTGGCATTACTGCATCGCAGTCCAAAGAAAACTAGGTTGCTTGCCAAGAGTTTGGGGCCGTAAAAACTAACCCGCATTGCAAGAAAGTAAGGCTGCAAATGCATGTTAATGACAACGAAACGAATCCTTTCGAATTTTTAAGCCCCAAGTCGGGTTTATTTCAACGCAAAGTGAATCATCGATGAAATCAGCCCCGTTACAGGGGCAAACAACCGACTATGTTTATCGCCATTGAAACGCTGCCGAAAGCATTGAAAACCCTCGAAAATGCCCAAAAATGTATTTCAGGAGTTAGATTGAAGTGGTTCCCACAGATGGCACCTCAGGGCTTTGCCTCACTTGCATGACCGATTTAAATTCCTCATTCGAGAAAATGTCAAAATCGTTTTGCGACAGAAAATATTCACAAATAAATCATAACTATGCATTTAAATTCATAATTAATAACGAGCACATCTACAGGCCATTTGGCTTATAGCTTCAGTTGAAGAGAAACTGAAATTCCAAACTTACCGACCGGCTTTTGCAAACTAAAATCTGTGGTAAATCACTGCAAAACCCACTCTGCAAGAGCTTAACCATAAAGTTCCCATCGAAAACGTACTTTGTATGCACAATTTCTCGTCTAAAATACGCGAAATTACGCGGAATTAAAATTCACGATGGAACCGTACAATACAAGCAAAAACTGCGAATCAAACTGACGGGCGAGCAATTGTTAGTGTTCAATTTTTTCCGGTAAGAGGAGCATGTTATGTCCCCTTTTGGAGCGTTATTTAGACAGAGATCAACATACTCGCCGCTCGACTTGAAGGGGAGTGGCATTAGTCGTGCTTTTCAATTGTCCGAAGTTCTTTCTTTCTTGGTTCGCATTTAATAACATGGAAACTTTGGAATCTGCACTAAATGGTGAATAAGATGTTGTTTTGGAAACATGCTCAGTTTATATTGGAAATGTTTAATATTGAGTGCATGAGGGTTTCTTTCAACGAGTCGTTATTTTAGCCTCTTTGGAGATAAATGTGTCATAAACCACGAAGATCCCTGATTACGCCTCAAGAATTGCGAAAGTTTAAAATTTACGCTTCAAGCGTTACACTTTACTCTAACTCTTATTTATCGTCGCCCGAAACTTACATACAGGGATAACCACCTTAATCTTTTAAACGCGGTTTTATTGCCCTGCCTCGTAGAAAAACCGGGCATGTCTTAAACATGAAAAGCGGCAAATTCACCCTTTATTTCATGCAATAACCCCCCGTAAAGGGAAAAATGTAGACGATAAACTCGTGGAAGTTTAAAGTTGTGCCCGGCGAGAAATGCCATAAAACGTGTTGTATCCGGGTCTTTTCATAATTCCGGTTATGCCCGGAGCCGATTTTATTTCGCCGCAGGTTTAAACGCGACAGGACCTACAAGGGGGAGTAATTATGAAATCGGTATGAATCCATGAAAGTCATTAACGTTTTCATAATGGACTCAAAAATCACGCCATTAATAAAAAGCCGCCAAATTGCCTAATCTCGTTCTGTCGGACGAGGCAGCAGGGTAAAAAATTTTAATTCCGCCTGAACAGGGCTAAGTGACGAATTAGCCTGTCGCCCTGCGAGGCCCAGATTAATGACCGTCAAGGGCAACAGTTCGCCCTATTCACTAAATAGGGGTTTACGCGTTGACGCTTTTCGGGAATTGGCCCCCCCCTTCCACGAAGGGCCGATCAATCGATTTTTGTTATTTCGGGCGGCATTGTCCTCAAACTTGAGCTGCGGTTAGGGCCTCATTAGCTGCAAATATCAACAGAGGGTATGGCATTTTGCGTAAAGGTCGCGCAAGAAACGGGGGCTGACCGCTAATGACTTTTCCTCAATTTCAACCTAGGCTAAATATACCAGACTGACGGAGGAATTGAATTCTCGATACGAAATCCAATCCCGGGGAGTTTATCAAGAACCTATTAAACCGCAGAATACAAAAGCAGCAAATTCGAAATGTTTCTGCCCTCCGGGGAGTCTGATATCACACACACAGCATCCGAAAAGGAATACACTAAGGCATTCCTGCTGCACTTTCCTGCTATCGGTTTTGATACTCGACCTGTTTGGAATTGAAATCTGCCGTTTCTTTTTAACATATGGAGGATGCCGTATAAGAGAATTTTCTCCAGCTTGTACGTAAACAAGATAGATAAAAACGGTAATAGTAAAGCCCCCCGAGGGGGAGATCCCTGCGATTATTCCATTTGGATTGTTCCAGACACTCCAGGCAAGAGCAGGTCATAAATTACAAACTTTGAACTAATAGGGATTCAAACTAATCAAAACCTGACTGGGACCCATTCTTGACTCCCTGATAACAATGCCACCTTCACCCCTTATTAAATCTCTTTAAAGAACTCTAATGTAGAAAGCAGCATGTTTCCAGGGACTATCAGCCACAACTCAAAGTGACAACACCGCTCAGGATGTGTGTCAACGCTCGCGCTTCGCTGAATGGTCGACCGCATCTCACGTGACTTACACCGCCTCTGGCACCGTTGCCCTTGTGACCCAATGATCCTTGAATCTATAGATTTAAATCTATGCATTTTTCAATGGACAATTCTACCCAACTCATGGACTTTCATATCGTTCTATCAAAACAGCTCGGTTTTTCTTGTCTCGGCGAATTACTAGAGTCTCTAAATCATAGAAGAAAATATATGGGCGTTCGGTTTGGGAAACAAATCGCTAAATGCGATAAACAATAATTAGCACCAAAGAGGATACCGGCAAATAAAACCCCCATTTAGGCGATATTTTAATGGCCGGCAACACGATTCAGCAATTAGCGTCTTTTTGTTCGGCTTTTGCCCAAATTGAGCGATAAAACGTTGCAATTTTGATATCATTGCGTGTCCTACACCATATTCACATTAGTGAGGAATGGGAATTTGCAATTCGATTTTTCCAATTAGCGTAGGATATGCAGAATCTTTTTTCGATGCATACGTAATTATGTCCGGGACTGGCGCCCAACTCTCTCAGACGGCATGCGCATCAAAGAAACAAAATTGGACGTTTAAAACACGCTATTTTCGAATTTCCAATTACCACAGCCGGCAGCGTTGCAAGAATAATGGCTGACACAATTCATTTGGATATAATGGTCCGAAATTAATGGAGACATGGCATCGGCCGAGTGCGGCCGACAATTAACGAACGCAATAGAGGTGAGCGGCTTTCGATTCCCCCGCCGATTTATGACCCATTGTAATTAGGCGATGTGTGCTCGTAAATTTTCGGAGGTGAAACGGAGAATTGGGTCAAAAATCGGATTTGGGAAGCCATGAAATCACGAACGCCACTGAACATAAAACGCTAAATCGGCCGTCCTGAGGATCCCCGAGAGGGCCAAATCGTTCAATTAAATTTTACGGTAATGCTCGCCATCTTTGGCGGATTTTCTTTATAGTAGCCCCTTGGGGAAATATAGTTTCTCTTGGGATAAACATTTGGTATTTAAAATTCACCCCCACACGCCATTGTCCCAAAACTAATTTAAATGCGAGCAATTTGCTAATTATTATTGTTCTTGCACTGATGGCACCGACTGTTACCGAAAAACAACCCTTCAAGGTTTTAAGGGAATCGAATGAAGTGCTGTGCGCCTCTGGCTACGGCGCAAAACTTCTCGTGTAAAGCAACTTTGAGGTGGTTTTAATATTCCGATAAAGCCGTCAAAATATCCCTTAAAGAGTTTACGGTCTTCTTGAGCGCTTGTAATCGATAAAATTTGTTCATTTATCCCGCCATTAAACCGGTTTTATTGTGCCCTAAAAACTTCGGTTGTTTGAGGGATTTGGTCAGAGTCATAGCTTGTAATGTGGAAAACTGAAATATCACACTTGTTTGGTGTCTAACTCTAATTTAAGCTGAGTCTTAACAATTTCCCTTCTGGGTTTCAATTTGAAGCCCCTAAAACTATACTAAAAGCGTCAAAAGTTTTGAGATCGACCAAACTACAGCTGAAATCCATTTCGAGCCAAATAGATTAATAGGGAGAAGGGTTTTGTCCTGGACAATTTCTAGCAACAAGTACGGACCCTTTTCACGCTGAAATATGTAGGGAATTCAATTCGGTCTTCTCTAACGCTGGGGAATCGCAGTAATTTGACATATACAGAAGGAATATTCAACTTGAGACCAAATCTATCCAGCTTGAAATAATCTAGACCTGTGCAAATAACAATACCATGGAAAAACTGAATTTTGAAAGGTAGTTTTTTGTCACAACGGCAACAATGCTTAAGGCGATAAGAGTCATATGAGATGCTGGTGAGTCAATAGCGAAGCGCAATGTTTCAGACATGTTTTGAGCGATGTTGCCATTTTCGAAGAGTCACGACAACTTCTTTGAAAAATAGTCCTGAAAATATTCTAGACCTGAGCTATTTAGTGTATATTTGCGCTCCCAGCAAAATTCTCAACCATTCAAATGAGGAGGTTTACGTGTTTCTGCAAATTTCGCTCCGCGCGCCACTGGGCTCATCAAGGTGCGTGAAATTGGCTATTTTGTATTTGGAGAAGAAACACTGCAACTTTTTAAAAGTGCATAAAGTCAGTGGCGCTAACGACTTCTTAACATATTTCCCAGTTTCGACTAGACACTCCTCTGACGACACACAACGTCGCATCCCATCAAGTACCCGCCTACATTCGCCGCCATTTTCAATGACTCTTAAAACTAAAATATATCGAATTTGCATAAGCCCGTAACCAGTTTGAATAAGTTTTCCTAAGACTTTTAAGTCGGCTGAAAATCAGATTTGAATATTTATTAGAGGGTGCATCTGCACGAGGATTTATACGTCGAGAGTTTTCGCGTTCCGAATACGGATCTGGAAAGGCGAAGGAAATTCTGTGACGAGGGGCAACAAGTGCAGACCGAGCCCTAAATCACGCATTGTTGATTCTGGTCCGGAAATTCTGGATGCGACGGGCGAGAATCTCGATCGGACGTCCCGCTGTCCCGAATCAAACAAAGCGGACCCACTTAAAATATACGACCAGTGCATGCTGTTATTATTCGACAGTTAAGTGCCCTTTTCGGGCAGTGCTGTGCGAGGAAGAGAAAACTAATTACATTGCATCGAACTCCCGAAAATGGAAATGGCGAAACTTTAAAACCGATCGAACGAAAGCAATCTGAGAAAATGGCCGGAATCAAAGGAGCCACTCGAAAGTTGTTCAAAAAACTAATCAAAGACACAGCGATCGGATCTCTTAACCGGGAGAGGTGCAGCCCGGGGAGAGAAAGGAAACTTTTTCTAATTTTAACTGTGCCAAGAAAACTTTTCATAAAATTAAATTTTTCAAAGCGATTGTACGTCAGCGGTCGCAGAAAAATGGATGGCTGCCAATGGGTCCTAATTGGATTCTCACAGCCCTAAAACCGTCCATTTCGAATTGTGTGGAGAAATACTTTTTAATTGATCTTTTATGTTAATCTCCTGGACCGTGAGGGGAGATTTCGAAACTTTTTTTTATTAAAGCCAAAATCAATTTTTTAACAAACAAAAAAAATTTGACGCCATTAGAGAAATTCCCCGCACATGACAATTCATTAGCCCGATGTGTATTCTGAGTTGCCTAATTCGGGCACGATATTTATATTTCAAATACTCCGCATTAATAAAGACGCCCATGGACGGTTGCGAATCCTAGTTGCCATGGATACCATAACAAAGTGAGCGTGTTTCCAAGATGGCGATGCGGTTTTTCTGTCTCGTAGCCATGTTGATTTTGATTTGTGTGTTTTTTTTTAAATTCAGTTAAATTAAAGTCGGACTTGAGTGAATGGCCATGAACCAGAAGCATTATAAAATTGTTGTGCTGTATTTCCGACTTCTCAAATTGCTGAGGAGACATACCTGAGGCAACATGAATTTCTTAGGGAGAACGCTCTCCAATGGAGCAAAAAAAATTTCGAAACTCGCGAGAGAGTAAAACTGTGTTTTAATGCGGGGAAAGCTTCACACACGATCGGTGTAGGTCCGTGGTCAACCAGAAACAAAAAAAAAATGTGTTTTGCTGGTACGCCGCTGTTAGCGTTTTCAGAGATAGAGTTAGTATATGCCGGCACACAATAGTGCCGATAAGCAACTTTTCAGGAAGAAAAATGTCCTTTATGCGGCGGTAATGTTTAGAAAGTTGGAAATCTGAAGTTCTTTAGTTTTCGTAACGTAAAACATACCCTTAAGATCCATTGTTAGTAGTATCAACTCACCCACACTTCCACGGTTTAGAGTTCTGCAAAATATTCTAAATCCATTGTGTCGCAGTGCTGCGGAGGCTGAGTCTGGAACGCCATGATAGTTGAAAGCAATTGAAAGTCTGTTTCTTACTATGTTCTTATTGTACCTGATAATAATGATTCGCACTAGACGGTGGATGGAGTTGCACACTATCTATAGTTACTCTGTATATTAGCAAATGCACAGGAAGAGAACTAATTTTATTTTAAAATGATCCATCACCTTCCTAAACACAAACCACAAAATTTCGCACATAAGTGCTGTTTTGTGCATCATCTCTAAACGTCAGATTAAATAGATATTTTTGCGAAAGATGGCTCTGCACCCCCGTGAAGATTAAAAAATGTTCAATCGTTCGGACGATCGTGAATGTTCGGTTGCAGTCGTATCGACACCATATGACTCAAGTCAAAATGATGATCCGGCTGCAATTTCCGTATTGAGTTTGAAAATTATAGTAGTTTACCATGTAAGTAGCATAGATTCAAAGTTTTATGACGATGTTGTAAAATAGATAAGTCGATACAGTCGTAACGGATTGCTTTAGCCATTGGAAAATTCAAATTGCAATCTTCATCCATGTCAGGAGCCGTCTGAAAATACTTTTGTTGAGGAGAAGTGCCGTTACTTGAGCAGGAGCGGTGGTTCCGTCACCCTTCAACTAATCTGAATTCGTGCTGCGTTCCTGATCCCTCCACGAACCATACTGAAACGCATTTGTGAAATGCTTCAAAGGTGAGTTAATTTCCCCCTATTTGTGCTATCCCCATTTGTTTTCACTTTAATATTCATCTCAGTGGTGTTGAGTGGTCCACTCACATGCCCGTTTCCAGCAACTTTGCACCGAACTTGTGAAATTGTGTTAACTAAAAATAATTTGCGCATTTCGATGTGAAGCGTAATAAATATCTGACTTTTTCATCGCTTCAAAAAGGCATTTTGTTGAAGATTTGCATACGAGCACGTAGAAAAAGTGATTAACCTCTCTTATGGTCTGTCAGGGGTGGCATCAGTATTGTTTTTTGAGGGTTATTATTATACGAAATATATATTCGTTCAGTTCTGAAAAGCTGCACATATTTGAAAGTGTATAATTAAAAAGAAAGTCATCTGCGCCTGTGACATTGAGTGTTGCCACACTTTGAGAGTTGATATCTCGGGAACCCTGACGCGATTGCTCTAAAAAATAGTCCAAATTAGTCTTCGGAGCGGGACCGAAGGGGTTATAACCACTTCCTAAGGCGCTTTTCAAATTTTAAGTGCCGATATCTCGAAAACAAGAGGAGCTTTTCCCAAAGAAAAAGGTCCAAATTAATAGCCTCGAAGCGAGCTCTGTAAACCTGTAGTTACCGACCTGGGATATATCGTTCAGTTTAGTAAAAAAAACGACTCAAATTGGTTGTCTTGAGGAGCAAGATTCTGATACCGTTTCACGTTCCTGAAACGGGGTCGACGAGTGCAGCTGATGAGCTCACACCTCTGACAAATTCATCGCCAGAGAGAACTTTTTATAAGCAGTTCGGAGTTTTCTCTATTAGCGACTGCTCAGGAGGAAAGTTCAAACTGAAATCATGGCAAAACAAATGCATAGACATTCGCCGCCGGAGGCCCCTTTTCCCAGGCAGTAAAGTGGATGCGGGCATCTCAAACACCTCGCGTCGCGGAACGTTTTGAATTCTTAAGAGCGCTCTAACGAACCGATTATTTTTATAAGATAAAGGTATTTTTCTGGAACGGGGGCCCCGCCATGAATAATTCATGGGGCTCCGCGTGTGCATGTGGGACGAAAAGATAAGAATCAATTCGCCTTCCTGGGAACCGGTAGGGTGTTTGATGGCACTGCGACTTAAGGCGATTAGGCAAGGCCGGCATATATTACACGCGTTTCCAGGTTTTTGCCGGTCACTTTTCTGGCAACTATGCGACCGGCAATAAAGATTACGAAGCCAGAAAGCAAACAAAACAACTGCCCGGGATTTATTCTGCTCGCAGCAACTCGTAGCGGCACAAAAAGCGCCAACAAGTAGCAGGAAGAATCGCTCGAGAGAGGGACCGGAGAGGCGGAGGGAGGAGAGGCGATTTACTCAAATTTTCGAGGTGCGACACTTAGAGCACGCCAACGGCCCGGCAGCGCATATCGATGGCTGCCGCCATCCCGCTTCTTTTTGGCACATTTCTGATTGCTGGAAATCTCTTACAATCCAACTTCGTTTGTTAATTCCTGGACGTAACCTCGACGGGACGGCGTCTACGCGTTTTCCTAGTTGGCGCCCAAATGCAGAGAAACTCCGGATAAAAACCGGGAAATATGAGGATTTAAAAAGCATTGTGACTGCCATAATGGCGTGGGCTTTGTTTCTCAAGGGCTGGAAAAACATTTATTATCTCCCTCCTCGTCTCCGCAAAGGGAAACGCTCTTGCGTCTCTTTGAATATTCGAGCTTTGGAATTGATAGGTGCGATTAGTCGCCCTTAAGGGCCGGTTTAAGTTTCCGAACTATCACTTGCCAACTCGGTCCTTTAATAAGACTGAGGATAAATAAAGTCCCCAGACAAATTCTAAATCACCGGAACGCTCTCTAAAGTTTAACGTTCATTGATTGTGCCAAATAGATCTTCTTCAGTGAAAAACCACTGGAAGGAACTTCGAACCACCTTAGAGAGAACTAGTTACAAGCGTTTTTCGATAGGCGTCTTTGCGGTCGGCTTCTTTTGCTATCGTCCGTGGCCGAGCTGGTACTCCATAGGGGCGCTACTTAATCCTGTTAAACTTTTACGTTCACCATTGTCAAGAAATTCCCATGAATTTTTGCAATAAATATGTGTGTTGTGGACCTATCGCCTCGTTCTCTATCACCTAGAGCTTGCCGATGCGTACGTCAATTGCTGTCAACTTGGCAGCGTTGATGAGCGTTACCTCGTTCCTGGTCGTCAGTCTGGGGTCCCTTTAAAGTTGTTCCAAATAAAAAGAGGCATTTTCACTACGTTGCTTTCCAACTCTTAAGCGCCGATATTCCTGAAACTCATGGAGCCGTAAAAATTAGGTCAAATTAATCGCCTCTAACTCTTTTATCTCTTTCCCGTAAATCTTTTATGGTCTGAGATATAGGACGATTTAATTTCTATTTTCTCAATTATTTATGAAAAGAATTTGAAAATGTGGGATCTTCAAACTGCATTTCGAAGATGGGTTGTCCCTAAATGACGTAGCCATTTACATATGAAATAGCTACTTCAATTTAATCGTCGAACTTTGTAAGCCGGCATAAGCGCGGTCATAATGGTATCTTTTTGATTCCGAGACAAGTGTGTTAAGGTTAATTTCACTATGAGTGCCTAAAAACGAGCGAATTTTACTTAATGCGGTATATGAAAAATTTCATGCGAAAAATTGATTAAAACGTTTCATTCGCCATTGTCAAGAAATGATCTATAGTAAATGAGTCAAATTAAGGTTTTTGCTCTGTTTGGTCCCAATATGCCTTATAAATCACCGAGGCGATTAACAACTTCTTCTGGCAAAACACACGACCCTATTTAGCATTAAAATCCAGGGCCGGGTAGCCCTTGACCCCGTCGCCAATCACACACGTTGCCGGATCCACGCGAAATTAGCATTTTGGCGTTTGCGTTTCCACATGCAATGCAGTTGCAGTTCGTTATGGTAAAACGAAGATTTACATTCGTAACGAGGGCCCCCCTCGACATTAGGGCCGGAGCCCTTTATTATCTACATATACGTGGGTATATATTATCGATTCGATTCCGGGCCCTTTGGATTTTACGTGATTCTGTAATCAAAGGTTACATAAATTAAAGCTTAGGAATACGAGGACTTTTCCCTTCTTTGGCTACGTAATGGGAAACTCAATACATGTGTAATAATATGTATATTACGGGAAATGTATGGGGCAATGTTTTAGGGAATATCGCGGTAATAAATTGCGCCTAGACTCAAATTGTTTCCCAACTAACAAAGAAAACCGAGACAATCCAATTGTGATGCAAATTTCGAAAATAAGGCTGTTCATACACATGTAACATGAGTGCAGGATTGGCCTTAAGGTTCACGTGCAGAAAGAACGTTTTATGTCCCGCAGTGCATCGAGTAGATTAGAAATCCACTCGCCGATGAAGGCTATTTTGGGGTTCCCAGTAACACATGAATATTTAACCGTTGTGTTTTTGAGGTTAATGAAGGCTTAGGACTCCAAGTCGGATTTGAGTGAGGTGAGCAAAGACGGTCCTGCGGCAATCGTCCATAAAAGACGGAGGCTTATATTCCCTATTTACATGTCTATACGGAGTGCAGCGAAATATATAGTAGAGGGTTGAAAATTCTCCATAAATCTGTCTCGAAGATTAGAACGTGAATTCTGGAAGTTCAGTTACTGAAAGGCACTTGTTACTGAGTTTGTTGTTCCATTAAAATGCGCAGTAATGATGCATTGCGTAGCAACAAACCTCGGAAAAGAAAAAATCCCAGGACGAGGCCATTAGACGGCTTTTTGTTTAAGGACGTTCGTATGTCGTCGGAAAACCATCCGTCAAAAGGTTAAAAGTAGTGGAAGGCAGCCCATCAAAACAACTATGATTAATCATCCCCTTGCAGAAGGGAATAGAGGAAAGCAGAACAAACAACACCGATATGAGTAGTCGAACATAACCAACCGCTGTTGCTGCTGATTTATTTATAGGCCTTTAAAAGTTTTATTTTTCCAGGATTTTTCCACAATTCAATGCTCGTGATCACCTTGAAATGCCCACATTTTCCTGCATTAAAACTCATTAATTTAAGAAATATGAACTAACAATGACGCGGCTAAAAAGGGCCTCCCGATTCGTGAACGTTAGACCGCATTTTTCATTTCCTTTAACCCAAATTCCAGCTCTATCTAGCAAATAACCTCCGAATACAAATTACAGAATAAATCCATAATAATGGACATTTAATATTTCTGATGCACGTTAGTCTTGCCGGCACGCTACTGACTTCATTACCTCGTCATCATCAGTGTCGCACGTGACAAGGATTTGGACTAATGAAATTAACATAGAAATTTGCCAGTTGTTGTTCCATTTGTCCCCTCCCTTTGTTTCTCCACTGCTAAAAAATAAATCTTCGGATTCGGTTTCTCTTTCCCGCTGTTGCAGACAGCTCGGCTGATACCTCGCAGGGGCGTTCCATGATTATGCCAATAAGTCAAATCGTCTCCTTCGCCATTGTCAAGATTTTTTCAAGATTTTTCCATGTTTAATTGTTGCGTAGAGTCTCGACGTTCTCGCTTATCACCCCAGGACTACTTGGAGGATCGTCATGAAACTTGTACCGTAACTGGGGCTAACTATGAGTTAACCGGCTCTAGAAGTTTATTGACTTGAGGTGTGCAGGTCAGAAGCTGAAATTTTTCAAATGAAATTGACATAGAAATTTGCCGCTTGCCTCCTCCCTTGACATCTGCAGCGCCTTGAAAATAGGATCTTCAAATCGGCAATAAACCCTGCGATTTCCTGCTGTTCTTCCTGGCTTTTAAAGTTACAGAAGATGTTCCAACATCAAGGACAAAGATTCAAGTCTCCCAAATAAGTCCCATTTTGCTCTTCGCTTAATGGAGTCGGCTTTCAAAGAACATCGTGCGTTTTAACCTTTAGTGGGTTATAGTGCAACACTCAAATTCCTACTAAATGCTACCTCGATGAAATGTTACAAAAATGTCGTGACATTTTTTTATTGGGCTCATCATGCGAAAACAAAAATGGGTCTCGCGTTAATTAGAGGGTCGACACCAGTTTCGCCCCACATTCGCGCTAATAATAAGTCTATATATGATTCAAGCCAGTGGGAAAAGCGGATAAATTAAACGAAAACCAGTACGGAAATCTGGACCCTAAAACAAGCGTTTTGATGGGGACACTGTCAGCCCATCTCCTCCCTTGGGGCGCAGACGTTCCGATTACAGAAGAAATGATGATAAACTTTCTAAATTTGATTGAACATTGGAGTTAACTCGGTAGATTCGGGCCTCGGGCGTCACTGTCCGTCATTTAATGATAGCCGGTGACGCTAATGAACTCTCTACAGTTGTGAAATAAATTTGGCATAAATCAGAAGCGCATCTCGTGGGATAAAAAGGGATGAAACAGAAGACAAATGTTTGCGTTTCCATGGTTTTGATCGAATATGCCGCATGATCATGACAAGAATGGACTTTAGACACTCTGACCCCTAATTTAACCCTAAAGAGGTGTCCCATTGTATTCCATTAAAGTTTTACAACAAAGGGCTGAAAGAAGCCCGGTAACCCCGGAATTCGCGATCAGCATAAAACACACACCCCATCGGGGTTCCCGGGCTATGCCCCTCTCCACCCCTTGATCCCCATCGCCGCCCCCCATTCTTGCTGAATCGTTCGACGCTCTAATTGCGCGATCGTTACAAATGCAATTATCCTGAGCCAACGGGAATCCTGTTTTCAAAATAAATACCGCTGAAAATCGGTGCTTAGAGCAACAGTTTTAACGCTCAAGGGGTGAGAGGGTGCTTTTTTTATGTGAAAAAACTATATGGAGGCGCTGAAAGCCATTAAGCGGGCTAAAAATGGGACCATTATTTCCGAAAAGTTTCCAGAGGACCCCGGAATCTTATAACTTATAAGTAGTTGGAGTGTTTTAGACAAGAGGAAAGTTTCCTTCGTGGATTGGATGGGATTTCCGAACTTGCTAACTCGGAATCAATTAAGTTATAACAAGCGCCTGAGGGGGCGACGCTGCTAGATGTAATGGAAACTTTTATATCTCCATACTTCCCCTATTGCTATGCGTAACGTAAACCCTGGAAGTTACACACGCAACTTAAAGGGTGTGCATGCACAACTTGAGATAATACAGATAAGCAGTTTAGTGTGGGAAAGGGGTTGGAATGGATTACGAGGCTCTGTCTTGTGTTTTCGACTAATTCCTGACATTTATCAGCGGCAGGAGAGAGTTACCCCTAATTATGGCTCAGATTATGCTATTATAGAACTTTGCTCTAAGGAAAGTTAGCTGGGTAGAATTTTTCCATTAAAACCAACCTTTAAATCATTAAAAACGCTGAATCGGGCTGAACCCGGAGAAGGATAAAGGCGACCTGCCGTCAGGATTAACATCCAGAAAAAGGACAGATATATGGGACGGCATAAGAAGATAAATGTGCGACAGCTAAGGCCTTATCTGCGGGATAGATTTATGTGGGAGCAAGCGGCATAATTGTGTGCTGTTTATATGGTCGGATGCGCACTTTACATGGCTAGTTTATGGACCTCCTCGGGGAGAAAACACCTCGAAGGTGATGGCGCTAATGCCCGCGAACGTGGTGGATTTCCATTAATCAGCTGCGAAGCTTCGACGTCACCTGAATTCCGCAATCATCATCATCATCATCAATCAGTCGTGTGGAACGTAATCAGCGGGCGAGTGACGGAAAAAGACGCCCCCAAATCCGATAAGTCGCTAACTGTATCAACTGAAAATGATAAATCTCTGATAAATCTCCATGCCGCCATCAGGGGTTTAATATCCTTTGGGTAATCAATTATCTGTTTATTGTTCCACTAGCGAGGATGTTTAATCTTCGAGAGGCTTATTGTCACATAACTTTCCAATTGTCACATCTGAAATGACAGATGGAGCATACCAAAAATCTGGCCGAAATAATTATTTCTGCTCCGATAAAGAAATTACCAGGTGAGTTGATCCACGGCCTAAATGCGAAGTCAAACTGAATGTCAAAATCTGTTTCTGACGAATCGCACGCCGGCACCCATACACTGGCATAAGTTAACTGGACCGATGCGATGGTAGAATTCAGCCATTCGAAGAATTTTACTATTTTCTATCGTTTATACTGTGACTTAATGAGCGTGAACAACTAGAGAAGAGCCTCGATTTTGTTACTTTCCGCGAAAAAATATGGGTCAAGTTTGGCTTACCGTGACATCGTTATTCTTAGAGGTACATATTTCAAGTAAAAGCCAAATTGAAGCACTGTTCATCCACTTTAAACCGTTAAAATCGTAAATATGTTATTTTGTTCCCTAAAGAATGTTTCCCCGAAGCGAGGTACAAGGGCCTGAGCGAAAAAGTGCGCATTTTTTAACTCCAATTTTAGACCCGGTTGAAGTGGGTTTTTAGGGCGCAAGCGGTTAAGTTGCAAGCGTTTCCTACATGGCATTTAGACGGTATTTATGGAATTTGAGACAACTTGAGGGATCAAAACAGGAGAGAAACTCAAAAACAAGACAAAGCGCGCGTCTAAAATATATTGTCATTTAACTAAAGAAAGGAGAACTGTCAAATACTGACACTTTCAAGACAGTTCGCAGGTGAATTTAGCCACTAGAGGGAGTCAGTTTGTTGGAAATTTAACAACACAATATTTAAATTGGCAGTCGAGGAAGTTTTCATATGGTTCATGCTGTTGGTAGAGATGGGTTAATTGGATTTAGCGTTTTGAATTCTGGTCGAGCAGGAAGTGTTATACCATAAATAAAAATTTCTTTCATTCCAGATTTCCCTAAACGCTCGCATTCCCTTAAAAACAAACTCGTATCTCTACTTATTTCATCAATCATATTTTTTTAAAGACGCGATACAAATTCCCTCTTCTCACGCTGTTTTCCCACCCCGTGACAGAGTAAAAACTGAGGCTCTTCTTATTGAAATTTCTCAGTGGAAACTCAGGGTGTCTTTTTACCTTTTTTTGCGTCGAAAGCGTAAAAATAATCCTCTAATGAACAGAAAAAGAGATCGAGGCGCTTCGACGGAATGCCAATGAATGTGCGAAAAACCTGGGGGAGCGTTTTATAAAAATGAAACTTCTTCTGAGCGGAGAGACTGCGTTGAAAAAAAAAATGTCGACCGCAATGAAAATTGAGGGGTTCAGTTTTTCCATGCACCGGAAGTGAATCGAAATAGATTTTGTATACAAAATCGGTTCTGGCTGCATTAGTGACACAGGAAACGTTCGCCAATTCCCCGAAAACTGGTCTAAAAGAACTGGAAAACGATTTACAAATAAATACAATTTCCTGGCTCGTTCTGGGTCTCCGCGAGTTAAAAGCTAGCCAGTTTTATTAGCAAAGATAAAAGAAAGTAAATACAATAAACACCAATGAAAAACATAAACTATTAAACTAATATAAATATTTTGTTTGGCGTTGTTGCAAACCCGGCCTTAATTTCCAATTTATTTGGCCCGTGTCACATAAATCAATTGGTACGGTCGTGTTTAACCGCCACTAAAAACCCCTAGAATAAATACAATTAAAACGAACTTTAGTAAGATTTTTAGCGACAATAAAAGGTCCGTTTGTAAATATTTTTTAAAGGCGATTTGTAAATATTTTCGCGTAAACAAACACCAAAGTTTTCCTAGATCGTTCTGCGCCTAAAGAGCGAAAAAATCACGAAGGAAGTCTTCGAAGGGGGGTTTATTTTTCTTGTCGGGAATATTAAGTCATCCAAAGGCATGTGTGTGCGGTAATAATTCGTTTCTTTGAAATGCTGTTTGATTATTTAAAGTCTTTGCAGCAGGCGACTGTGTTCCACATTGCGAGAGTTGGGAGAAAACTACTTTAAAGCAACGAAAAAAGCACAAAATGGCCACCAATGGCTCGAACCAAAACCGCGTTGCCACGTTGTTTTTTTTTTGACCTGTGCTCGTGTCGCATCTAGATCGCTGTCAGAGGGGAAATGGCATTGCGTTTTCGCCCTGTAAATTCCTAGCCGTACGGTATGTTAACTTTAACGATGCGTTACGTTCTTGACACTGGAATATTATAGAAGTGTTCAGGAACCGAGTAATTCCTAACGCGCTAAACCGACTTCTTACGCATTATTCTTATTTAAAACAGTTTGTACAGAAAACAACATTCCAATAATTCCACGCGGAGTGCCGTGGTTACATTTCCATTTTCACGTAAGTATGCACACGTAATATCACGTAATCCATTTAGCATCCATGAAATAATTAGAAGTTTTAGTTGCTGTTACCTCGCGCTCGTCTCCAATTTTTTTTTTTTACCCTTTGACAGTTTTGACACATGCGCCCCGTACGTTGATTGATTGCACATAGACTAATATAATTCCTTATTCTAAAGCCGCATCCAACACGCACAGACGAGCGCCAGAGGGACACGTCCGGCGTCGCTGTCATATTGCGAGGCAAAAAGTTGGCATAAAATGGCCGCCAGTGGCGAGAATAAGAAGGCGGCATTTTGGGACCTCATTTGTCTAGTAGTAGTGTGCGAGCGGTGGCCATTTTTCGACCACCCGACCAAAAGCTTCCCACAAAATGATATCATTCTGCCCTATTCACAAATCTCCGTTTCGCGATAGCTGCACATTGCGCCTCGTAATTTTAGAACGTACGAGGCGAAAGTTATTAAAAGCAATGATATAAAAGTTCAAAGGAACCGCTGCGCTAAGTTAAATAAACCAACGCGATTGGCTGAAATCTGACTTTTGGAAAAACATCGGCGGCTACGCGGTTATGATTTACGACGTGTAATTGGTTCTGGCCTGAAGCAATAATCAAAATTAAATATTTTTTTGCGCCGAAATCTGTTTAAAATTTCCCCTGGAAATGCCAATAAAACAAGTTTCCAGATACCTAAAAGTGAGCACTGGAAATGTTACTTTGGAGGTGCCATTTCTGCTAATAATGGCGATCGAGCGTCAACCGCAATGACTTAAAAAATTCCCTTCGAACTCCTCAATCTTAATTCGTTGGAGTTATTATACTGGGAAAGTTATCGGGCAGTAAAGATGAAAATTAACGCCAAAGTTGGGCAATAAAAGCGTTAAATACGGTCGCCGTGCCCACGAAAAATTACGGTACAATGTTTAATAAATTAATAATAATAATGGCAATAAAATTTTACGTTCGCCAGACCTCCACATTGTGAATTAAGCGGCCCCATAAAATTAAAAACCGCTCATTGTGATATTATATACATTGTTTACATGAGGCAGGCAACATGGAGAAAATGTGCGAGCGCCCTCTGGGGGGCGAAGCCCTTGCAATTGCTCAACGCAATCGCGGTCGCTTACGTAGGGCAAGGACAAAAAAATAAAGGTACAAACTGGGACACGTGCACTCCCTTTACGTGTCCCTATGAATTTTCCCAAGCAATTCGCACCCTTAACGGGCCCGTTTGAAGAACACTTTGCCATCAGGAAGATGAGTCGGCAAAAACGCTTTCATCTCACTCTTTCCCCCTCGCCCTCCCGAACTAATCAATTTTCAAACGATAAAAGCAACTTAAAAGCAAATGTGCGGCGGCGAATTATTTTTAATACGCTTCGCGAAGATGCTTTTAGAGCCAGTGGTGGGGCGGTGGCGGCGAGGGGGGGGGGCAGGGTGCTGGATGGTAGTCGACTGGCAAAAATCTGAATTGCAAACAAGCCCTTAATTAAAAAATATTAAACGACGCAAATTAATAAAAACCTCACCCACCGCACTGCTCAGTTAATTCGGGAAACAAATCGCGTAATGAAGTAACTTGAATCGAAACAGCGGTGGCGCCCTCTAGAGCCCGCTTTATGTTTAATTTTAATTGCAAAAGTCTCTCGTTATTTCTTTAATGAAGTTGACACAAATCCGCGGCACTCGTAGGTAGAGTTTTTCTACCGTTTAATTAAATTTGAATTTGTTCTCTGCTAATTGGTGCATCTGCAAGGATAATTCGCAGTACAATAAAAATACGGGTCACGTAACGCGGTTATGTCAGATGAGGCAAGAAGGCAATGCAATAATATAATGACAGGTGTCAGTGGCGCGAAAAAAAAAACAAATAAGCGGCGCACTTAGGAATTTTACAGTTTTCAACCATAGGCGGGTCATGGTAAATTCACAAATTGCCAGATATTGCTGATGTAAGTATTGCGTATGATTAATCGAATGGAAACAATGGCATTGATGATACACACAGAAAAGCATTTCATAATAAGTTTCGAAACATTTTGACTAGCGAGGTAGCACCATTACGCCAATGCACTTCGGCGTGAATGATCTTAATAGCTGCGTACAATTGTTCTAATTTTTCCCTTAATTTGCTGGGTAACACTGTCTTAGATGAGACGCATTAAGAGGTAGAGCACAGTTGATTTATAACCTCCTTCAAGAACTAGGAATATTAGCCACCTCGAGCTGGCAAAATAGAACAGGACGCCCCTTCGGGCTGTATGTAGAAAGCTCATTACGTAAGTCAATCACGTGACGTATTTTGGCTCCACCCCAAAGATGGGCAAAAAACCGCAAGTTTCGGGAAGGAATGTTTAAAAATTGCGCTGATGCCGAGTTTCATTCAACCTGACAAGTTGATCACCGACGATTACTCGCGAGACCTCCAAATTCGCTATTGCAAGCAAAACCTCCCGATAATCGCTTAAAATTCATTATCATTCCACAGGCTTAACATTTACTTTAAAACTTTTGTTGATAATTCCCTTCGCATTTGACATACCGTGTGGGTCTCTTAGATGCCTCACGATCTGGCAACAACGGTTAGATTTGACGTTTCGCCGAGTAGCCGCCATTTTATTGGACATTTTCTCGGGTTCTCAGTATTTTCCGTACGAAAATTGTATTTCCCGTGGATGCGGAAAGCGAAAGTGCGCCACACAGAGGCACCAAAAACGCGTAATTTCAAACAAACACTAGAAATTTCCATTTTGAACAATTCTTGCCTAGCAGCGTCAATAGAACAAACAACAGTGCCGTAAGATTTTGTTCTGGCTTCGGCTAAATCGCATTACCAAGAACACGCAAGCAAGAACGATTCCGTTAGCTCGTTAGAAGCTCCTCGGGGACCCCGCGGGGCTTTATCAGACCCTTCGGGTGGCTGTCTCTGCGAATTTCAGCTCGAATCTTAACGGGGCATGTTTGGACACGCACGTCACGCATACGTGACCGGAACGCCGATTCCGGCCATCAGGTACGTTCTTGTACTCGCATATTTTTATATTCGCATATCTCTCGCCGTAATTTAGCGATCCGGATTGAAATTCATCATTGCTGGCGCGGCAGTTTTTCTTGCAGATATGCAATGGGTCGGCATTTAGAGCTGATTCCGAGAGTACGGAAAGCTGACTCGAATAAAATCGCTCATTTTGCCTCGCCACCAGCGTTGTTTGCTCGTTTTTGCGCCCCTAAAGTACAGGGGCGCAGTCGCCCAGGCGGATTTAAATTCCCGGCGGGGGGCATGATTTCTTGGTGAGTTGAAACTGGAAAATCTACTTTTTCGAGCCACCATCCAGGGACTCGAATTGCAGGGTAAGTGACAGCAATTCACGGCAATGGGGATTTTTGGGAAAATAGTTCCCGCCGTCCATGTCCGTTAGATCAATATTATACCCTTCCTAAGTTGGCATTTTACTTGTTGCAACGCTAAAACGTTTCAGGGCACACTTCACGAGTTTTATTTTTACGCTGGCACTTTGGCCAACAACACAAAACGCTGAAAACTTATTTCGTTACTCCTGGAAAGGACGGAGGAAGGAAACGTGCTTCAGGCTCGAAATTCACAATAAAACCGCCGTCTATGGGGCCCCACGGAACTGAAATTTCGCAAAAAAAATCGCTGAGGGCTCGTACGTCCCAGGGCCATGGCCAGGAACGAAAACCTTCATTTAAAAGTGCGCATCGGAGGCTCATTAGGTCCCGAAGATTTCAGCTTATGGCTTGACTAAGCCGAGCAATTCCGCTAATCCTAATAAACTCTCATGCAAATAAACCTCCGACATTTACAAATTTCGCTCCCCCGACAGTCATAAAATCAGCCCTCGATCATTAAATACACACGGAGGCCTTATCGTAAGCAGGTGTACAGGTGGTTGGTACAAAGGGCGCGCATTTTTACGTGTTCATTTTAAAAATCACGCGAGATTCCAATGTCGACACGAAAGCGCTTGTTGAATGCACCCCCGAGAGAGACCCTTAGGGGATGGTTTTAATATGGGGTTATCGTACCAGCTAGTTGCGAACTTCTCGAAGTTCCAGTGGGGATTTGCCGAGGGAAAATTGGCAAAATTTGCGTCGAACTTTGGGAAAAATGCCCGGATGAAAGATGCATAAAGTATTCAGTTTTCGGTGGCAGCGCGGCCTCTTTGCGAAAATGTAAAATTCCAAAATGGTGCCCGCGAAAAAGGGCAATGTTGCTGATGGTTGGCAAAAATCGAAACGTCGGATTTCAAATATGACACCGCCGAGTTGGGGGAGAGGAAGCGTCGCCACAATGAACTGTCAATGATTTTGAAATATGGCGCCAAATGAGCTCAGCAGAAAATTGAAAAGTTTTTCCAAACTTTCAGTTTTTTCCCACAATAACGCATCTTCCGGCAGTGCAGTGGTGCGGTTAATCGAGAAATTTGACGCGCTCGGGTCAGTTCAAACCCACAATGGTCAGTCACGAGGAGGCAATTTATCGGATATTGCGTTCTATCAATTACCTCCATGTCTGTACTCTTCATTACAATAAAAGCCTCCGAACTCTTCAAATAAACATTGTTTTTTTTTCATTTTTTAAAATAACCGGTCTTGATGAGACACCCTGTACGAGCGAGCTATAGTTCGCAATAGTTGGGACAGAGGCGCACCTTTTTCATTCAGCTGAAATGCATTATTGGGGGACTTATCCACATCAACGACCGTAAATCAACCAAATGTGTATGACCACGAGAAAGTAAATCTCTTTATTTATTCGAAAATAAAAAATTTATGTCACTATATACACATATCGTAAATAGCCCTAACGACCGTTTAAAGGGCATTGGTTTGTTTGCGGCCCTTCGAACCGCATAAAAAGAAAATTTACGAGCAGACCCGCCAGGCTCACGTAAAAAATTCCTCGTTTTTCTTTTGGAAAATATATAAAAACATTTAAATTGCTTTTGCCATAAAATCCCCGAACAACGGATATGCCCCATTTACAATAAATCGAATTTTTGTATTCCGCCGTTTCGCGTGTGTGCTCTCGAATATAATAATAATTTCCAATGTCAAATTTTAATGGAACCTAACGGAAACATACGAAATTGCTCGAAACGTAACGCCCAAATATAGAGCAAATATTGGCCAACAATTGAGCCTCATTTTCCATAATCACGGCCTTTTCCGTCGCCATTCGTATAACGATTAGAATGTGTGGTTTAATTTTAATAATTATTATTGCCAATTTGCTAGGGAGTTGCTGCTTTCAGTTAAAATAACGTCCAGGCTGTACTCCCTAAATTGAATCGCGACCAAAATTGCCACGATCTGGTGGACGGCCTATGAAAACCTCGCGAAAGACTTAAACAGTGTAACGGCGCATTGTTAGTGCGCACCACGTGCCGTTTCCAAATAGCTGATTTTCTGACGTCCGCTAGTCAAATTAGACGCACGCGCAGTTCCTCTGCTTGAAGAATTTGCAGATGTTCCACGACAATCAGGCCAGGCTTCACTTCTACGAACTACATTATTTTTGTCAATATTCTTCCCGGTTGCCTTCAAAATCCACAGCACTAAATTCTTCATTAGATGTGTTGATTACTCGATTTTTGCATTAGTTCCTGATAATACCTTAAACTGTCGTCATCAGGTATGCGTCGCCAGTTCTCTATCCAGGACAGCCGTAAAGCGCCTAAGCCCCAAACCGTTTTGTTGTTACGTTAATGCCAAGTTCATTCGATAATATTTATTTTATTGCAACTTCTAAACAATGGGAACGTGTCCGGAATTGCGGATTTCATTACTAGAAATGCTAGTGAGCTCATCTATCATCATCAGTGCTGAATTTGATTTACTTAAGTCGGCCTGTACAGTGGGACGTAACATAATCATGTCTTGCCTTACTATACCGATGATAGAGAATCACATATAGATATAGAATCACGTGAGAGCACGCTCTTAATAAGCGAATAACGTTAACGTAAGCCGACAAGGTTTATAGTATAGTGAAACATGGCATAATCACGTCATGCCTCGCCGTAGCGGGCATAGAGAATCACATTCGTATATAGATAGAGATTATCAGGGAATCACATGCAGATACAGAATCACTTGACACAATGTATGAAATAAAAATAACGTTTACGTAAACCGATAAGGTTGGAAGACGTTAACTCCTTCAAGGTCTATTTAAATATGCGATCATGCTGTGATAGCCTTCGCCGTCCATGCTGCCGCACTCAAGGCATGCTCCTTGAATACCTGAATATTTCACAAAAAAACCCGATTTTGCACTTCAATTTGTCGAGCGATTGTGCGCAAATTGTATAAGTTGAATAAGTGACAAGTGACACTGGCAAACCCGACGTGCTTTTGTCCTGGAGCACCCGATCATCCGACTTATGGACCATTTCGGTGCGAATCTTGCACCGAAATGGTTCACAAGTCGTGCAGTTTAACAACTTACAATGGGACAAGTGACACTGACAAACCTGATGCGCTTTTGTTTACGGGTCGCTCTGCAAATTCGACTTTGCAAAACCAACGAGAGAAAGTGATTTCGCCGGTGATTACACGTCATACACGAAATCCTCTGGCCAATTAAACCGGCAAAAACCGGCCATTAATAAAGTTTTAACGGGAAGCGGGGATTAAAACCGCCCTCGGTGTATGGAGAATAAATTTTCGCCCGGCATCGCCATCGTTAATTCGGCCAGGGACCTGTTTTATCGAGCCAGTCCCCATTAGTTCCCCCCCTTTTTTTTTTTTAATTTGTGGTATTGGCCGCGAAGCGGCTCCTTCGCGACGGAAAAAGTTTCTTTTCGTTCCGAAATTTTCGCAATTTCATAGATTCGCAAGTTTTCGAATTTCTGTTATTTCTTGGCAGTAATTTAACGTGGAGTTTCGAGAAAACTCCCGTGAATAAATATTTCACGGCAAAAGCACTACTTACCTGCCGCACATCCGAACTCCACTTTGGAAGTTCGCAGCCGAGCAATTTATTTGGCTAATCGGATTGCTCAAACTTCCAAATACGTCTGATGAAAAATCTTTTCACTTTGCGAGTTCTCGATGATATTTTACACACACAAACAAAGGCGTCGCCTGAAAAGTTTGCAGGTTTCTTCAGGTTAGACTGCTGAAAACGATTCAATTATAACCACTAGAAATTCTGAATAACAACTTATCCGCTCATCAAAACTTTCGGAAGAGTTAACACGCAGATATTTCCCTAGAAGCGGTTTATGTTAACTCTGGTAACAGTTAGAAACGAGTCTTCAGTGTTAACTTAACGATCGCCCCAATCGAATCGTCTTAATTGGCGAGTTAACACCTTCGCGAACCCCCTTAAAGCTGGTTTACGTCAACGTCTCTTCTTCCTGACAGAGTTAACATCTTCATGGCTCGTCGGTTTACGTTAACGTTATTCGCTTGTTATGACTGTTTTCTAATAGATCCTATCATGCCTCCGTAATAGCTATTTTAACTAAAGCAAATTTCGCACTGATGATAGTTGAGTTCATTCCCATTTCCAGTAATGAAATCCGCAATTCCAGGCACGTTCCCACTGTTTAGAAGTTGCAATAAAATAAATATTATCGAATGAACTTGGCATTAACATAACAACAAAACGGTTTGGGGCTTAGGCAATTTACGGCCTTCCAGGATAGGGAACTGGTGTCGCATACACGATGACGACACTCCGTGGTGTGACTGGTAACTAAAACGACAGTCGAGTACCTAATCATAACCTCAAATGAGAAATTTAATTTGCCTTTTTGCCATCCTCCAGTTTGAGGCAATTTCCGAGATGATCAGATCTGGAATGTGCGTCATTTCTACTTGAAGCAACAACTCTCTAGTAGACGGGCAATAATAATTATGGCAGTTAGACCACGCACTGCATAGGAATGGCATTGGAAAATGTTGTGATTATGGAAAATGACGTCCAATTGTTGTATAAGCGCAACCTAAATCAGAAATTTTGAACATAGAAGTACCAATTTGTGCTACGTATAGGCTCAGCTCGTGGACCTACGCTAAGCATGGGGAATAATCATGCTAACTGTCACTTGTCAGCAGGTTTGCACAGAGTTTGTCGTATCACAAGCTAAAGTCATGCGTCGATTATTGTTTATTTTCTCGTTGTCCGCAGTCGCCGAACGAAAGAACAGTTTTTTGTGCAAATTAATACATGTCATTGCACCGTCAGTTGTTAATTCGCGCAATTTGTTGTTAACTATGGACGAGGTCGTAATTAGCCGCTGTCACTTGTCACAGGGAGAAACATAAACGAAACAACACGAAGCCATTACGGACGCCATCATCATTTGCTCGGCAGTTTTTTTCGGAGGACGCCGGCGAAAATGCGCCACTTCTGTCACTTCGGGGGCGCAAATCCCGACAGTCGATGATAGATGACGCCACTCTAAAACAGAGCGCGGTTTTTACCGGGGTTACATCCCCGGCTCCTGCTAAATGACGCATTTTTCTTTCGCCGAAAGGAAATCACGCCTGTCGACGACACACGGCCTTTAGCGTATGTCACTCACGTGACGTCACCATGCAAGTCCAAACTTTTCCAGGCCGCGTTTCTTTTATTTTCTCGAGCACACATGTTGCCTTCGGATTGGTCCGAACAGGCGTGCGATTGTTTCGCGTTTATTTATCCGCATCCGAACGCAGTAAACGCGACCTTAGTAAAACAGTCGAAGTACTAAAAAAACATTTAAAAAGGCCATCAAATTGGCGGCGCGATGCGCGTTTGTTGAATGAAAACGCCGCTGAAAAAACAGATGAATGTCACTTCAATGAGCCTTTGATTTGATTGATGACGCTGCTAATGTTTTTTTTTCGGGGCGGTAATACACAGGGTGTTTAACACGTGGATTAATTCCGGTTGAAGCGGCGAATTAATGAGTCGGACGATGTTTAGCGTGGGGGGAAGGGCCGGAACGGGAACTGTCCGTCAAAAGTCGAAAGATGATTATTAATTTCTGGAGAGGAAACAGATGGATTTCCCAGCTGGGAGTAGTCTTCATTTTGCGTGCCAAGGTCGGTAATTGATTTCGTTCCTCCCGGGGGTTGCATGCGGGCTTTCATTAGTGCGAAAAGGATTTAATTATTACGTTCTTTATAAAGCAAATATCGTGTCTTTGGCACTCGTTCCCGGCTGGATTGAGCCGGCACAATGACTCATGTGAGTCGACTCAATATGTGAGCGAAACGTCGCGTTATTTTAGACAGCCGAAACCGCATTTACCTGTCACGAAGCGGTAAATGAAACTCACATTATGTGTGTGTGGTCCACAAAATACGAATATTGTGACAAAACATTTATACGCGATAATTTCACGCTTCGGAATTTATTATTACACTTCGGAGGCAGTTTCATTTTCCCGGAAGCGTCTCCGTGTGTGATCCTCTTTTGTGTGCGTTCATTTATGCTCCCACTGGCACTAACTAACTCGAACATAAATTTCCCGGTTTCGCGTCGGCATAGCTACGAACCATCAGAACCTGCAAAGGTCAAAACGGCACACTTTAAGGATCATATTTCACAATCTGTCAGCTTGTTTACCGTCGGGCGTGTGTCCCGAATTTCCATACACACGAGCGACACTAATTGCCGAGAGACGTGTGTGCGAAAAGCGGTTTTTTCGCACGGCCCGAGAAGCAACAACGTATCTCGTATCACGAGTGTCAGCTACAAAGTCGCTCGGTGTGATGTTTATTATGTATTTCGGGTAAATATGGGGTTATGACAAATTATCCCTGGGGAAATTTAAATTAGGGGCATCGGAGGAACGCGTGAAAACGCGGAGTTTTGCCTTTCGGCTTCGGCCCCCGCCCCTGGTGGCACGTCAAACCCGCAAAACGTGCAGTAACAAACAACGAGACGAACTGTCTCTAACAATGCCATCTTTCCTCTCGATTCGCTGATTCAGAATCAGATGTAATTTCTTGTTTGGCTTCGAAGTTTCCCTGTTTACGTCCGTCGCATACTTCCACAACAGGGACGTACCGTCGCTATCTATCGACTTTTTTCCCCGGCGTGTTCTCCTTTATCAAAACTATGTGTCACAGAACGATGGTTTCCGTAGAAACGGCAAAAAGTGCCTTCGGTTGGTTGGGGACGCTAAAATTACTTTTCGCAGGACTGCATTCCGCCACTGCACCGATCCCTCTTGGTTTTCTAGCAGTAGAATAGTGAGAGCGATTAGCTCGAAAACTCCCTTTTTTGGAATGGAACACGCACCCCTATCAAAAATCTTCTTTATGTCTACATTTGACAGTCCACGAATCACGTCACCGCCACGGAACTGACGCACGTGTGTGTGTGCATGCGCATTACCAGAATTCCCGGGATCACGTTAACCCCTCCATGCGTTTCGACCGCAGCCCTACGTTTGAGCGCTGGGCGCTTACACTATTTCTCAATATTTCGATCATTTCCAAACGCTGCAGTTGACATTCAAACAAGTTTTCCATCAAACGGGACTTATCGATTACAGTGTAAATCAGTTTCAAACAAAAGAAAGGTAATAAACAACTGGCCCATTTCCTGCTATCTCTCGAAATGCCAAATGCACGTCGGATCGACCATAAATCAGGGTCTTTTTCAGGCCGGTATCGACTATCGGGGCTGCCCATTATCGACACGGCCATTAGTCAGATGACCTGCCACGGATTAAATTACGTTCCCATCCTTGGCCGCCATCTCGATTTCCTCGGCCTGATTTTTAATTTCCGATACGTTTAAGACGCGAGTAGCGACTTTCGTAACAAACAAAAGACAATCTTCGAGAGTGTGGCCGATTACCCCAAATTTTCCCCATCGATATCAAAACCCGAAGATAAACTAATCCCTGGAAATAGATCAGGAATGGCGTCCTCGGGCGCCATTTTGGTCGGATTCGCCGGTAACGTCGAATGCTTAGTTTTTATCGCCGGCTTCGGACCAAAGTCAGGTTTACGGTGGGGGATTTTAATTTGTCAACAAATTAAAGTCATAGGAAACGGCCGTCGATAAAAGTTGTTACGAAAGTGCGTAAAGCTGTTTACAAAGCAATAATCGCCGCACATGTCCTGGAGCGACTTTAATGAGGTGCGTTAACGTCGGTTTTTGAGTCATGGTGAATAGGGCTTTGTTGGAGACCGTTTCATTCAGAAATAACGTTCTTTGTGTTTCATTTTGTCGTCGCAGAAAATGGATTTTTCCACATGGGCTTGGCGAGTCATCGGTTAAAAATGCGTCCGATGTCGTGTGCCCATTTTCAGCGAGTTTTTCAATGAAAAGCGACAGTTCTGACTCGTCGCTCGGTTTTGACATGGCTCTCACTTAGTTAGGGCTCCCTCATTTTTGAAGGTAGTCCCCTCAGCTCATTTTCAGCTGATTTATCTAGAAACGACGACTGCCACGATCTGCGCCTCTTGCCTTTCAATTCAAATTGGATTCCCGACGAAATTGACTAATAACGTACAATGGCAACGTTGCGCGTAGCTTTTGTTTTTTGAAAGTGGGCGTCACGCTTTGACAGCCGTCTCAGTCACAATGTTGCCCAAAAAATCCGAGACAGGCGGATTCCCCGGGACGACTCCTCATTTTTCTGATTGAAACATTAGGGCATATCCCCCTCCATCCCCCCTATTCGACAATAACTCAACGAATAATTCCCCCAGTGTCAGTTCTCACCCTGTTGCTGCATGCCCGAACTATCGCAACTGCAGGAAAGAATAAAACCCCCGAAATGGCTCTAGAACCCACCCCCCGGTCGGGCGTCGCCCCCCCCCGTCCTTATCGGGGAAATAAAGCGTCGGTTTTAGTGGCTCCAAATGGATCGTAAACATTATCTGGGGCTCTGTGTAGATGATATGATGTAAGGAACTAAACTTGCTTTATCCCCGGTTATATGGGCCACTTTCCCGGTTTAATGAAAGCGTTACAAACGCCCTTCGGGGCTGATATTGTCCCCGTGAAAATTCCATTTTTTGAATGAAACGCTCTAGGGAGTCCTTAATGAGAAATTTAAGGCATTATGAGCCAGCTAAATGTATGCGAGCGCAAAGAAATCTGTAAATATGATCATTTGATGTTTTTAGCCACTCGGAAAGTCACTTGTTGCGTCAACCAGAGCCGCGGCCATTTTGACAATGTTTTGTTTCGAAATTTCGTAAAATTCATTTTTCGCGTTGACCGCACCGTTTTTTATTTTCAGCCAATCAGAAGCGCTCACGTGTTCGACGCGACAGTTGCGACATCCATTGGTTTTCTACTTTAGTTTTAGTTTCAATGAAGATGAACGTAAGTCATTCGGAAGGCCGTTTGTTACGTCATCGTGAACCGCGATAGCCATTTTGCCCGGGTCCTTGTGTAGGATTCCCGAAGTGCAGTTCAATTGTGGGGCGTTTCGGGGCTATCCCGCCGCAAATTAGTTAAGTAGGTGCCCGCTTATTCATTTTTTTTTTATTATCGCCACGCCCCTGCACTTAATAAAATCGTTTACAATTCGCCGGTCAACAAAGGGCGTGTCCGAGATTAACACGATTTCCCAGATAGAGAATGATATAGCGCTATTTTAATTAAACGCCCGGTTAAAAATCCATCTTCGGTCGTTCTAGAAAAGACTTAATGAAGTCCGGCCCGGCTTATCTCTTTTAATTTATCAAAGTGGCCCGTGCGGTCGGCTCACTGAAGTCCGAGAGTATATGAAAAATATCCTCCCTATTAACCGAAGGTTAAATAAGGGTTTGGGGAAATTAAGTCGTGTGTTATTAACTTGGAAATTAAATCTGGAAAGTAAAACGCTGTCCTAATGGAATTGTTTGGAAAAATCGTCAAGGTGGTGCTGCATGCAAGCCACGAGGCAGGAACGGCAACAGGGCATTTGCAGAGAGGGCCGCATAGGGATCCATCTTAACCGCAAAACACGGATTATTCGTACGTTTTAATGTGTATTTCTGCGAAATATTTTAAAAACCACCGGACTTGAATAGAGCCATGATGTTGCCTTTGACAGCTAAGGAAATTCGCCTTATTTATGTGTTTTTCAATAGAATAAAAGAGTGAATATTGGATTCAAATATGTACATTGTAAGCGGCTTCCTTAACGTCGTGGTTTCTTTTACAGCAAAGTTCAACGTTGGGAGTTTCGCCTTACTTTGTATTCATATATTACAACTTGTAAGAAGCGAAAAACGCACCCCGCTATATTGAAAACTGCTCCTTTACGGCCCAATTTGATGAGACTTTTATTGCGCTTTGGAATTGTTAGTTAGAGAGAGCAATAAGGCATTCTTTCATTAATTTTTGTGCCAGTGCACGTTGCACTCGTATCACAATATGTCTCACATACAATTTTTTCATATGGAGCACGTCGCACGTTTAAGCACGAGCAATTAGGGCAGTACCGAGGCGAATTGGCAACTGATACGTTTTGCTGCAAATCCGCATATATATATATATATATATATATATATATACATAAACATTTTTGTCCGGCCCTGTAAACTAGCTACGTCACTTGTTTGAATGTACGTCCGGAGCTCGAGATCCCTTTAACAAATCTTGAAATTTCATCAAATCATCCTAGCACCGAGCTGATTTCTAAAGGCGCACATTATTCCATTTTTCTTATTCATAGAAAATATTGAAACCGTCCCTGGAAGATAGTTTCGTTACTTTTTTAAACGTATTTTCCAAGCTCTAAATCTCTTTTAAAAATTCTGAAATTTACATTTTTAAATGCGTAAATCAGGACCGTACGAGAACGATGTTCACAATAGCGCAGTCTCTTAGGGCCTCATTTGCTCCGCAAAAATCCAGTCTACGTTCAACTCATTGAGCGGACCTTTCAAGTGTGTATGTCTGTGCGTGTGTGTGTGTGTGTGTGTATGTGTCAGAGGCCCTTTCCCAATGACTTGTTATAACCTGTTGCCATCGAGTATGCCCTAAGCCGAAAATCCCCTCCTGGAAACTCTCCGGAGCAACTTTTCCAAAGGCGAAGCCTCTGATTGCCCCCTGGGGCCTCTCCTCGTATAATTGGCGCTCTATTCAACAGGAGGATTTTTGCGGGGGAGGGAGATCACTAATCTCGTAATCCGTTATTTTTCCCGTCCGTAGGAAGAGGATAACACTCGGATGTATTCAGTTTCCTTTTCAAATGGGCTTTCACGTCGTTGAAGGCGACTTTCTAAAGGGGATCGGGCCACGAAAACATATAGGACTTCCCGTGTTTTTGATGTAATCTAAACGTGGTACTCGAGAGGTAAAGGGCCAACTCGAAAACCTTGAATCGGGGGATTTAGTTGAACAATTACGGGCCCCGATCGATAGGTTCGCAATTTCCAACCTGGCAATTCTCTTTGTCTATTAAAACCGAGAAAATGGAGGGCATTTTTCTCCGCAATCCGGCAGCCAGGTATTATTAGCAATCGAACGATAATTGCTTCGGAACCCTCGGAAAATCCCTTTTTAAATGCCCTGTCCGTTTTTCGCGATTCGAAACTTGGGAAAAGCGCGCCTCGGAGGATGATGCTTACTGGAATTTATTCGAATTAAATGGTTTATTATGGAATAACGCATTCGATCAGGGAATCTCCCGAATAAGCGAAATTCTAGACGGTGACAAAATCGTTATTCCGGACCTTACTAAAAAAAAAAACACACAAAACAAAAGAGCGGCGCCTCGTTGCCAGACCGCTTTTTCCTCACTTGAACCTGTCAACGTGGCAAACATTTCTCAAAAAACAAACCTAGTGTGTACAAAAATCTGGAAAATAAACCCAAAACACTATCATTTCAGCACTTAACCAATGGAAGGTCGTTCCTGCGACTGGCTCCGCCTTAAGGCGCTTTAATTAAAGATGGCTTAACGTCACTGGCCGAGGAGGGAGAACTCTGGACCCGCTGGAACGACTTTAGTGGTCCAGAGGTTTCCGAGTAATCTACAGTTGCGGTGGCCGTGTGGAAAGTGAAACGTGAAAGGTGTGCGTAAACCTGCCTTTTTGGCGTGGGACAAGTGCTCTGGAGAGTGTTTTTTTGGTTACCGTCGCCGCGTGAGAAGTTGGTGAGTGGTTTGGGTGTGACCTTGTTTAGCATCGTTCATTATGGTGCGGTCCCGGGGTTTTGGACTTTTAGGTCTCTCTGGAAAGTGCCCGAGTACGGGCCTGAATGGGGGTGGTGTCGCTAGTGACCAGGAATGATTACAATTATTTTTCTATTACCGATTTCTTCCAAGTTTTGTTCCACTAGAAACCTCTAACGTAAAATTCTAAGCTCAAAAAGGATTTGGACTGGAGACATTTCCCCAGAATAGTGACGTCACTAATTTCAGGGACGGTCACGCATTCTTTTCAACCCACTTTTAGCAAACTGTCTTTTTTCGACGGCCCTGATTTCTAAAACTGGAGCAATTTCCCTTCTTTGCTTTCAGAATGCAACATGTTCCACATGCAACCACCATCTGCTCTATTGGACGCCAATTGCTACTGCTTGGACCACCTGGCCGACTGCCTCCAAAGCGCCCAGAACAGCGGCTTCCTGGCGCAGCGGCTGCTCAACCCTTACTACCCCCATCTGTTCTTCCCCCTGCCCCTGAAGATATCCCAACCACGCCCCGAGAAACCCCCCTATTCGTACATAGCCCTTATTGCGATGGCCATCAGTTCAAGCCCCAAGCAACGGCTCACGTTGTCTGGAATATATCGGTACGTTCTTAGAGACTAAAATTGGCATTGGCATAAGAAAGCGAGTGATTTATGATGACAGCTCATGACGTGTGTTGACAAATCATGACGCATCAATTATGACACACTTTCTTCGATTTGTTTACGTTTAGCAGCGCCCTCATCGGTGGCTAAGTTCCCCAATAATGTGTTAGATTTATCATGGACAACTTTCCCTATTACCGGGAGAACAAGCAGGGCTGGCAGAATTCGATTCGACATAATCTGAGTTTAAACGACTGTTTCGTTAAAGTGCCAAGAGATAAGGTGCCAGGGACTGTAGAGGGGGGAGGCAAGGGTTCCTATTGGATGCTGGATCCCAAGGCGGCCAACATGTTCGAAAAGGGGAATTACAGGAGGAGAAAAACTAGGAGGCAGAGAATGGGGGAGTGTGAGGCCTCTATATTTCAAGTGAGTCATAGTTTTTTTGTTGTTTTTTTTTTTTTTTTGTTTTTGGAACAAACGAACACCGTGGGAACAAACAAAAGACTGCAAATTAGGAAACACGCGCCTGCTGTAATACCGGAAATCGGCCGACTCGATCATAACTAAACAAAAAACATTTACCAAGGCCCTTTTGTAGTCGACATAAAACACAAAAAACTGAAAAACAAACGGGCCGCGTTTAACTGGCCCTTGTTAAAAATAATTTAACAACTTTAGATGCAGTAAAGCGCACACTAAATTTACGTCGCTCCTGCTACTGCTGTTGTTAAAACTTTTTCCAGTTTTTTAATTAGCCGTTTTTTGCTTTTCGGGGGCTCAAAGTTGCTTAATTTTTTGGACCGGAAAATTTCCCAGGCCAACGAGAATTAAATGAGATATTTTTCGACAGGAAGAGGCCCTCTCGCTGGTCACCAGAACTGCGTGCGATAAGGAGCCGGCGGTCGCGGAAGAGTCCAGCAAAAAGCAAAAGAATTCTAGTCTGTTTACCATAGAGAACTTGATTAAGAATCATGCGGGTCGTGAGAACGACGTCGGCCCTTTAGAGGACGTTGCGGAAACCGATAGTTAGCCCTAATGGAAATGTATATGTAATTTATTTTGCCGTCGAAGAAAGGTCTTACTTTTCGAGCGGACGCTAAACTAAGTCAACGGAGGTGCGACAACGCTGGGCCTCACACTTATCTCTTCCAAAATTGAACAAACGAATGGTTATCCATCGCCGTCTCCGGTGACTAGACGTCACGTTAAAAACGGCAATAGTGCTTGTGCCTCCAGTCGCCATTTTCTTGTATTTTTTACGTTTCTTGAGAGTTTGCACTTGAAAAACGGTTTTCCGCCGACTTAAGATCGTCTCATACGAAAAACAAATAATAAGCTTCATTTCAACTCCTTTTAAAAACCGGCCCTTTGAATGTTTTATTAAGCCGGGCGTGTTCCAGACACTTTGCACAAGGTATTTCCTTTATATACGGATTTCTCTTAATCCTCCTTTGTACGTTGGATTTTCAGCATTTTTCACAGCCCTTTAAAGTGATGTCCTTAGTCTGAGGAATCTTTATTTGGTGCATACGGAAGAGACCTCTCATTATTTGCATATTATTTGTATAGGTGATATTAGAGTTGTATTACAGTATTTTTAGAAGGCATTGTAGTTTTTTTGTCGTTGTAAAGCTCCGATCTAACAAATGGATGGAAATATGGAGGCAATAAAAGTCGGGAAAGCCATTACAAACAGAAATCAAAGAAGATCCTTTAATAACCTCCATAAAACGGGAGCGATTTATTTTCTTTAACTCTACCCACCACAAAGGAATTACTTTAATAAGAATCTGGCTGCTTGAAGGTCTGCTGTCATCACGTATATCAGATTTTATCCTTTACGATGGGTACACGCTAAGGCACCAACCTAAGTGTGTTTCACCGGGATAATTTTGGTTTCAAATCCAGCTTTGACAATAAAACACGTATGTTTTATTTTGAATTGGGTAACGTAAACCCCCCGTTGGTTGCGGCGGGCGGCTTCTTTGGATCTTGGTGTTATGATGTTTGACTTGATGTGTTTTAATGTTCGCGCCCGCATCCAGGCAAACAAACACTTTCGGTTTCTAGAACATGGCTATTTACTTATTCGGGCGGTTTTTATTGCCCGATGGAAAGCCGCGCTCTCTGTCTGTGACAAATGCATCGTGGGTGGCCCTAATGAGCTCGATTCAGCATCCGAGAGAAGTGCCAAGACAGAGGAATCAAACCGCAAATTTGAATAAGCCTCAACGTTCAACTTTCAAGGCAAATAAGAAAAACGCCCTGAAATGGCAACGTCGAGCTTGGCTTTTGTTTTTCGATTAGTTGGTTATAGAGTTGACACGGGCACCACCTCACCCAGCCTTGATGCTTGCAGAGCGGCAATGCCGGATCTGACATTAGAGAATTCGCACGTCATTTTCTCTTTCGTTTTTGTGTTTTTGCGCAGTTAAAATCCGACAGAAACATGCTTGTTTATAAGGGAAGAAATAAAAAACTAAAACAAACTTAATGTCGTTTATTTACAATACATAATACTTATGTTTTATCTTTAGGTCAACCCCCTAAACCCCGTAAATGCCAGCTAAAAAATGTTCACGCATGGAATATACTTTAATACTTAGGCCGTTGGATTGCGCTTCATAAGTTCGATATCCGATTCCATCATCTCCTTGACCAGCTCCAAAAACGTAACTTTCGGCGCCCACCCGAATTTCTCTTTGGCTTTCTTTGCGTCTCCCAATAAGAAGCACTGACGAACATTAGGTCCATTTTTATACGCAAAGGAAATTACATTTACTAGAAAATACAATTTACTTACCACATCTGTGGGCCTGAAATACTTAGCATCCACTTTCACCCTCACAATCCCTGTGTCCTTTTCCTTGCCCACTTCATGCAATCCCTCTCCCTCCCACAGAATCTCTTTGCCCACATGTCTGAAGGCTTGTTCGACGAATTCCTTCACACTGTGAGTTTCTCCAGTGCCAATTACGAAGTCTTCGGGTTTCTCTTGTTGGAGCATCAACCACATTGCCTAAAAATCCAAATTTATCTAAAATCCTCATAGTAATATCCATAAGTATAGCTTCGATAGACTTTCCCACATGCGAATTTAGAAATTTGGCAACGTCCAGCCCGGCGGCCATTTTTTCTCATACTTTTTCCCGCTTTTTGGAGCTTTTTCGGCGTTTTAAAATTATTCCAAAGTTCACTAGTCAAATAGCCCGCCCGATCCGCAGTCATAAAATTCGCACTAGCCGGGAGTTGCAAATTTAAGTTTGAGCGGTCGCATGCCGTCGGATT
Organism: Euwallacea fornicatus; assembly: GCF_040115645.1. Classification (NCBI taxonomy): domain Eukaryota; kingdom Metazoa; phylum Arthropoda; class Insecta; order Coleoptera; family Curculionidae; genus Euwallacea; species Euwallacea fornicatus. The sequence goes on from NC_089557.1 coordinate 1,180,105, forward strand.
ACAAATGAATTTTTGATGATCCTGGAAGCGCATCTGGGATCACTTAAAAATGAATTTCTCGCAGTCGAGGCATGGCGCCATCGGACATCCTTCGCAGAACGACCATACTTGGGTTTCGTTAAACTTCGAAAAGTCACCTCTAAGCGTTGAGGTGAATAGTAATTTCCCCTTGCACGGTGGTTATTTATTTTAATTCAGTTTAAAAAGAGACAATTTCGGCACTATGAAAGCGCTTTGAGTGACGCAGGTAGGTTGTAATATAGGAAAGGTAATATGAAACTGTTATGGTGCATAGTGCTTGCGCTTTATTACTTTTACAACCAGACGTGCAGGCGAAAAGAATGTGCCGCTTCGGCAACGTCTCCTTCGCAATTTCATGAGTTATTCTCTCGAAAAAACTATAATAAAATTGCCACACACTACTTCTGCTTTGAAGCGACAATAATAAAACCGCATTTCTGATGAAAATCACTGTCTTTGTCAGGGAGATTCTTGGGGAAATCCCAAGACAAAGAAAAGCATTTTATGCAAGAAAAAAAGCTGTGGAAATCGCATTTTCCTCATAAAGTTTACGATCAAATGGGCAAACTCACCTCCACATAATCCCGGGCGTGTCCCCAATCTCGCTTCGAGTTCAAATTGCCCAAGACTAGACACTCGCTTAGTCCCAGGTGGATTTTTGCCACCTCCCTTGTGACTTTTTTAGTGACGAAAGTCTCGCCTCTCCTGGGACTCTCATGATTGAAAAGTATACCGTTACAAGCGAACATGTTGTAAGCATCGCGGTAGTTGATCACTATCCAATAGGCGTAGAGCTTCGCGCATGCTGAAATTTTTTTGGGACACTATATAAGACCACTGAGGGCGAGTAATGATTGCAACGTGACCAATCTGAGAGACAGGAATGGTGAAAAGTATATTTGAGATTGATCATAACGGAAGGGTGACAGTCGGAAGACACCGATGCGAGTCGATCGTTTCCGAGCAGTGCCGTTACCAAACAAGCTGCGACACACTGGATTAGATGGCGACGTCTCAACCCGGAGGCCCAAATAATTTGGTTGATTGTTAACGCTACATTATTTATTGCACATACCGTAAGGAGATCTGGGGTTAAATGGAGTGTCTTCATTTTGCGGTATTTCCTTAACGTCCCCATATAATTCACTAGTAGATGCTTGGTAGAATTTCGTGTAAGTTTCCAGGCCGCACGTCCTAATGGCATCTAATAACACGAATGGGAACGTTTACGTCATTATTTTTTAAAGCAAATTCACGTTAATCGTACTATATTAAATTATACTTATTTATTTATATTTATATTATTAAGTTATAGCATTTGAATTTAATATATTAACTGAAGGATTAATACCTTTATTACCGGGACGGCATATAGAACATTAAATAATTTATTAACCGATTAAGCTAAGCCCATTTTCCAATAAAAAGAGGTAACTACTCACTCACCCAGAAGCCTTAACGTGCCTACAGCATCAACTTCTGCCGTATATTCGCTTAAATCGAAGGAGACCTTCACGTGACTTTGAGCGGCCAGATTATAAATCTCATTGGGCGTTACCTTCTTGATAATTTTAACTAAACAGCTCGAATCGGTCATGTCCCCGTAATGCAAAAAGAGCTTGCCCCCTATAAGATGAAAAGAATTGCTTCACCATGCAGTCAAGAGTTTTTATTACTTTGAGTCTTTACCTTTATGGGCATAAGGATCGGTATGCAAATGGTCAATTCGACTTGTGTTGAACGTGCTGGCTCTTCTTATGATCCCGTGTACTTCATAACCTTTGCTGAGAAGGAACTCGGATAGATAGGAGCCGTCCTAGAGACAGAGGGAAAATGCTTATAAGTGTAAAAGTTTGCTGCTGGATCGTAAATTATCATTAAATTCCGAGATATATGACAATTCGGTAAGAATTCAAGTTTATATTGGCAATAATAGTTTATACTGTCTGGAGAGGGAATATTTGTATTTTAGGATTTTGTAATAAGCGGCATTTTCTGATCAACGGTCATTTCCTGTTTTGTCGGCCAATCGATTGTATGTTTTGTTGTCAGTGTTACTTGACGTTAGGTCCATTTGTTTACAGCGCCTGAAACTACAATTTTTCCCTTAAAATTCACATGATATTCATCATTTGTACTATAAAAATCACGGAAAATCACTTATGACGAAGTAGAACAACCAAATTAACCAAAATCAATGAATTAAAGTTTTATTACAAGAGCCGAACTAACCTGTCCATTGATTCCCGTGATGAGGGCCACTTTTTTCCCGTTTTCACTGGCCATTTTTTACTGAGTGTCGTCTTGACGGTGAATAATATGCCACGAAAACCCTTTTCAATTATAAATCTTAAAATTAAATAATCCCAGGACACGACAGCAACGTTTTTATCAATTTTGCCAAGTGGGCAAATAGCCGGCCTTGGACGATTGTTGATAAAACAATTGACGGCACAAAATGTTTTTCGATAGTTGCATTTCTCCGCATGTAGAGGGCGATACTCAAAAAATACGTCATGGTTTTTGTTAAGAACTGAGTATTCCTGGTGTCCTAAACAAACTTTGATAATATGCTTCAATGTTCTTTAAATTAAAATGTACTGAATATTAATAAAAACACAAATTATTGTAAAAATCATAATTTTCTTGCCTTTATCGATTTATAGAATAGAAAAAAGTTTGAATCCAATTAACAACTCCACAAACTAGCACTATTCGCAATGTTGCCACACCTCCCATAAAATTAAAAATTAATACGTGATACATAACCTTAAGTTTTATAACCTTTTTTGCATGTTTGTTGAGAATTTCATCAATTTTGTTCATTTTTCTATTTTACTAACAATTTAAATAATACAAAACTAAACTAATCTTTTTAGTGCATCTTCAAACTATAATCGTACCTAACGACTATCACTATGTTCAAAAACACACTCCAAAACATGAGTATTTACCCAAAAGTTGTAAAAACATTTCACACAATGTTTAGCAATAAGTTCCTGCTTTACACCAATGTAGGGCTTTCCTTGTCCCTGTCAGGACTGGGAGACATTCTAGAGCAGAAATACGAGCTAATAAATGGTGAGTTATCACAGTGGGACCCACAAAGGACTAGAAACATGACCATATCAGGTACCACTGTGGGGATAGTGTGCCATTACTGGTATTCATTTCTGGACAGAACTATACCGGGTTACACAGTGCGAGTAGTGTTTAAAAAAATTCTAGTGGACCAAATATTTGGCTCTCCACTTTGTATTTCTACGTTTTTTGGCACTCTTGCAGTGCTCGAGAAATCTACAATGGAAGAGTTTCATGCGGAAGTGAAGGCGAAAGCGTGGAGGCTATATGCCGCAGAATGGATGATCTGGCCTCCTTGCCAATTTTTGAATTTTTACGTACTGTCAACTAAGTATCGAGTGTTATTTGATAATTTGGTTTCTTTAGGATATGATGTGTACACTTCTCGGGTGAAGCATAGAGAGTATTGACCCTGAGAAAAGAAATAAACCATTTGAGATTTCCCAACACTTACAAAAGCTGTGATTTTTGATCAATGTAAGAGAATGTGTGCCTACAAAAACAAGGAAGTTGTTGCATATGGTTTTTTATTTACTAAAATATTCACTTAAAATTATAAAATAATGGTTTTTAATATCCGTGGTTTTGGTAGCCACCCATACCTCGATGACCACCTGAAATTTATAAAGTAATTATAGAATATTTTGTAGTGAAAAAAATAAGTTAAAAATACTACCATGTTCAGTAAATATGCCTTTAGTTCCTATTTGATCTCCACCATACCTTCCTCCCTGAACGTTACCATGTATATATAGTGGAGTACTATTTTCAGGTGTTCCTTGATGACCACCCCTAAATCCTCTCCCATCCTGGTTACTACTGCCAAATCCTTCTTGGGGCCTACTATCTCTCTCACCATATGGAAGTGAAAGTACTAATACAGCAGAAAATGCCAAAATAGCAATCTAAAAAAATAGATTTTAGTGCATGTCAAATAAATACCTAATTCTATCAGTGGCTACTTACTAATAGAAATTTTGCCATGTTCAAGCTCTAATTTGATTAACTGTGTGTTAGGACTATTGCTTTGTCTGATAGTTCTTGCGTTTTATAGATGACTTGTTTTTATGATCTAAGAGTAATCATTGCAGGGGTCAGTGATAAATTCAATACTTAAAAAAATTAATGTGCTACTAGTTTCCATATGGGAATTTCGACATCTTATCTTTTTACCCATAGGAAGTAGATGCATAGTTCCTTTTTTAATAATCTCACACGCGTATCAGACCTGTTTTTTCAGCTAGAGAGTAGCTTTACTAGCACCAACTCGATGACAAATAATTATTACATTAAGTCAACCATAATTAGTGTCATTTTGTTTCTGTATTTGTTGAAAAATAAGTGTAGAAATGTGGGTAATCTAAGTAACACAAGTAAATATTATTTGAATTCCAATATCCATATGTATAGGTCAATTCTAGTGCAAAAATCATAAAATTCCTTATCACCGTTTTTAATTGACCATTAATCACAAACAAGAATTATCACCTACACTTGACCATACAGTTACTTGAATCTACAGTTTGTTTAAAAAATAATTGTGATTTTTTAATGTGGCAATCAGCCCTTCTGTGTTGATTGGTTCAGATTCATTGTAATACATAAGGGGTTTCCCATATTTGGTGGTCATTTGGCCTCCCAGTGCAGTAAGAATGGCATGGCCAGCACATATGTCCCATTTCTTAATTGCTGTTATATGTAGATATGCATCTACAGCACCTTCAGCCACTTGAAGTGCTTTATATCCTGTATAATGATCAATTTGGAAGGTAGATGTGTTGTGTATTTCTTATGCAAATAAATCACCTGCACCTGCCGCAATAAGCAATTTACAATTCTCACAGTTTTTCTCCAAAACTTCTTTAATGGTGCCACTATGAGATCTGGATATAATAACTTTTATATCAGAATCTGTCCTTTTCACCTAATGGATGAATTGTGATATAAGCATATTAATAACACAACATAATAATTACATTTGGCTTCAAATTAGCTGAATACCCCTTGCCAACTACAGCCCATGAAGTGGTTTTATTGAAGGGGTTATGTATAACCCCAATAACTGGATTTCCTTTAACAGCTACACACACCATTGTGGTGACATATTGGAATAATTTTTCTATAAAGATCTCCAAGATAAGATAAATTTATGAACACACATTAATCACGTGCCTGTATATTCATGTGTGGCATCAAGCGGATCAATCCACACTGTAATGTCCTTTGCCTCAGCAAGAACATTGTCCCCCTGTAAGGCCAATTGAGGCTCTACAACTTCTAGTTTATCAGTAAATTCACATCCCACATCTTTCTCTTCTGACACAAAATGTACCATAGGAAGTGCCGATTTTATTACGTGTTCCATCGCACAGTGGCTCATAAGATCAGCAGTAGTCACGCTGTCGTCCAGTCCCTCTTTCGTTTTGCCTTTAGACTTGATTTTAAGGTCATTACGAGTAGACACTACATATTTTCCACCAGCTTCGGCAGCTTCAATTGACACTTGCAGAAGATGTAAAAGACTGATTTTATTATCTGCTTTTTTAACGTGTCTGTTGTGGAAGTGAAAATAGACTAAAATGATAATCAGTAGGATTAAAAGTGTGTAGCCTTTTTTGTTTAATTTGATTACAGCTCCGAATGCCATGATTGAATTTAAAGAGCTTAAAGAGTGGTAGGTTGGTTCATTATAGGTATTTACATATTTATTTCGAAACTTTGAAATTGTTTATTATGTTATTGATTAAAAATATTTGAATTTGTGTATATCGTGATTATTTTTGTTTACGCTTTTTTTGAGGTTAAACGAACTGTCACTTTCATAAATGAAAATATATAGATGTAATACAGCACAAGATGTGACAACGTCGCAGACGATGAGGACGGGCTTATTTTCGCCTATAATATTCTCAATAAATCTACGAGGGTCACGCAATTCGCAGTTCTACTAATCATGGAAATATTAATTTAACATCGGTTTAAAAAATTCTCAATTCCAAAAATAAAGATAAGTTGCTATTGTAGGTCGCTCCCAACAATACAGCAAATAGGATCTTGGAAAATTAGCATTTAATAATCTAGTCATGTTAGATGTAGGTGACACGATATATATATCAACATTTTGGATTGCCTACATGTGATAAAATGCAAGAACTGAGTGAATTTGATATTAGTTCTCACCTAGGAAAAGTTTAAACTGGCATTTACAGATATTCTCAGCTGTTTTTTTATTTCCTATTTAAAAACGGAATAATAATTCCTTATTTATATATCTCTCCAATTATATCCTTACTTGTGTGTGGGTGATATTTTTTACCTTTTTTAATTCAAAAGTGATTCTTTGGCAACACTGTTTAAGTATATGTGACAGGTGGATGATAGGTTATGTTAAACTTCAGATTTTCTTATTTCAATATTATTGGGTGTTTATTTTCCAATTACTTTATTTTTACATTATTCGCAACGGAATCAAATTTGAAAGAGGAATTAAACCCTACGCAAATAAACAAAAAAGTCAGAAATACCATCGAAAACTTGTGGCACAAGCTCAACATTACACATGTCCCATTAGGGACTGTGAAGAAAACGCCCAGTGCAGCCTTGTTTATTTTTAGTTACAGTAATATTGGCCCAGTTTCTGTATTATCATGGAAGATATTTTTCAGTGGTGTAAAGAAGGGAATGCCTTGCAAGTGAGGGTATGGTTGGATGAACCTGAACATGATATGAACCAAGGGTAATTTTTCCACTGTTCCTTCAATGAAGGCCACATCTGATCATGTCTCCTTATATGGTTACTGGCAATAATCTAATATGCATAAAAACATAAGAGTTTGACATTGGGATATTGAAATTTGTGATATTAATACCAAAGGGACTTGTCACCAAATTGCCTGTCTTAATAATTTAATTTATTACATAATCTTTACATTTGCCAATTGCCTGAAGGACTTCATCAAATTCTAATCTTATTTATGAAGTTAAAGTTCCTTATTTAATATTCCCTAACTCATCAAGCATGCTTTAGTAATGTTTTTTTTTCTTAAAAACTGCTTTAAAGATAGAAGAAAAAAATGGCCCCATGAAACTCTATTTTTTTTGTGACATATTGCTAAATTTCATAAGAAAAATGAGGACACAAAGTTAAAGTCGAAAAAAATAAGTTGATCATTACTGGAACACCAATTTCAGAGATGACCATGGCTTCAGTCCCTTACATTGGGCAACCATGAAGGGTCACAACAAAATTGTAGAGATGCTCCTGCTTAGAGGTGCTCGAGTGAATGCCACAAATAGGGGTGATGATACACCTTTACATTTAGCAGCTGCTCATGGACATAGAGAAATTTTGGGGATGGTATGTTTTAATAATTTTTTGTTCTACAAATTAAATGCTAATTCATCGCTACTTTATTTCAGCTACTTCGCCAAAAGGCTGATGTAAATTTCACAAATGAACATGGTAATTCTCCACTACATTATGCATGTTTTTGGAGCTATGAGACAGTGGCTGAAGATTTAGTACATCACGGAGCCAAGGTCTCCATTGCTAATAAATATGGAGATATCCCCCTTGATAAAGCAAGGGGCAGCTTAGCCAAAACTTTGCATGATATTGCAGTGGAAAATGGACAAGATTTAAAGAAAATCAAATTTAAAGATCAGAGTTGGTTGGGTAAGTCTCAATGAAGAAGTATGTCTTAAAATATGAATTGAGTATTCATTAAAAAAAAACCTATCCAGGACGATACAACGTCATGACAACTAAAACTTTAACTGATTTAGATGATAATTGTGTGTAATCGTGACCTATTGTGATGATTTATTAGAATGGCAAAACTGTCAAGAAAGTCACTATAATATTCCTCAGTCAGGCTAGGGTTCTTGCGCCTTCGCCATTTTTTTGTAGCTTGGAATATATTATACATTCGACAAATATGATTTTAGGAATGAAGACACGTTCGCGGGATGCGACTTTGTCGCGACACAAGGGTATAAACTTCAAAGAATTGGATTTAAAACATAAAATCGCAGAAAGCCATAGCGGAACTACTTATCGTGGCCGCTGGCAGAATAACGATATTGTAGCGAAGGTACTGAATGTTCGTGAAATAACGGCGAGAATATCCAGAGATTTCAATGAGGAATTCCCAAAATTGCGGATATTCTCTCATCCGAATATTTTGCCTGTTATCGGCTGCTGCAATGATCCACAAAATTTGATTGTTATTAGCCAATTCATGCCATTGGGTGAGTACTTGGATTTCGTCTCATGGAGAAAAGAGATGATCATTTTCGTAATGCAATTGAAGTCTTTTCTATAGGTAGCTTCTTCGAAAATTCTCTCAGTTGATTATGGAAGTTATAGTAGCAACTATATGTAATAAACATGAGCTTGTAGGGTCTCTCTATAATGTCCTGCACGAAGGAAGAGGAGGAATTGTCGTGGACACCGCCCAAGCACTAAAATTCGCCATAGACATTGCCAAAGGGATGGCCTTTTTGCACAGTTTAGAGCGCACAATCCCTGAATATTTTCTGAATAGCCGACATGTCATTATCGAAGATGACCTGACTGCGCGCATAAATATGGGAGATGCCAAGTTTTCATTCCAGGAGAAAGGGCGAATTTACTATCCAGCCTGGATGTCCCCCGAGGCTTTGCAAAAGAAAATAAGCGATAGGTAAGGGGTCTTGGGGTCTCTTTGGGCTTTTTCCCATCCTATTGTTTTTCAGAAATTGGGAAGCTTCAGATATGTGGAGCTTTGCAATCCTCCTATGGGAGCTAGCAACGCGTGAGGTTCCCTTCCCGGATCAGAGTCCCATGGAAGTGGGAATGCGCATTGCTCTGGAAGGCCTGAGGATCACTCTTAAACCGGGTATATCTCCGCATTTGTCCAAATTGATCCGGATCTGTATGAACGAGGATCCGGGCAAAAGACCCAAGTTTGACATGGTACTTCCCATTCTTGAAAAAATGACTCGCTAATATTGTGGGAAAGATGTAGGCCAGTGCCACTGAACAAATAATTTGGGCATAATTTTGAGTTTGAACCGAATCTCTCTGAACACGGCGAGTTTTTGCCCCTCTCTGGGCAATTTTTATTTTTATTTTTTGTGTTCATTTTGTAAATTAACTCTGCTCTTCCGGTCTGGAAATAACTAATGAATTGACAAGAAGCTACTGATGTAGAGCACGGAGGTTATGACCTTCTCTAACGTGTTTGTTAATGTATTATTATTTATGTACTAGCTTAGGAATAATTCGTGTTATCTTTAAATAACTCCCATTTCCCGATGTTTTCTGTAAATTAACGTACTTGAACTGAACAAGTGCCTTAAGTAACATGCCTTAAGTAATGCCTAGAAATTACGTTTCTATTGTAATATATTAAAATGTCACTTTATTTATATTTCCTTACTCTTAACGTAATAATAATTGTTGAAAATGTTATTTTTGTAGATTAATTGTATAATTTTTAGTAAAATTATTAACAAAATTCCATTTTTGATTGTTTCCCTAAATCGCGTTGCCTTGTTTCCTGGATTCTTTTGTTTTCGTTGCCCATGTCGACAGTCCAGCGTTAAACTGGCGGCCATTTTGTGCTGGTTTGTGTTAATAACTGAAAACATTACTTTAATTTGTGTAATAAAACCGCTTTGCCGTATTTCATTCGATTCAATCAGCCATTATCGACAACTGTAGTCAATATTTTAGCAAAACAAGTCGACGCAAACGCAAAAACCACATTAAACAACCCAATAAAACATAACTGACCACGAGTAATATATCCCCATCGCGCTAATCAAATCCATACCCATAAAATACAACAAACTCGCATCCTCATTCCCCACAAACCCCGTTCTGAATTCCGGAGACCTGCGCACCCCCCAATTCGTTCGTTTCCAGCCGGGACACAGACACCTCGTTTCCCAGTTTGTCCGCGACCCTATCGTTCTGCTTGTCGTCCGGTTGGTGATCCAAACAATGCCGTCGCTGTCCCGTACTTCGCGTTGTAGGTAGGGGGCACTATGGCCCCCCTGGAGGCCGCGCTCCGTCGTTATGGAGGCAGTAGCCAGCTCGACAACTCCAGGAGATCACACGGAAGCCACACCGTCTCCGAAGGCCGAAACCCGGCCGAAGGGAAATGCAGATTCGACCTTCGCCAGGTAAGTTCCCGGTGCGGAGTTGCCGGATTAGTGGAAATGTTGCTAGGGGAGGTTTACAGTTTACCGGAAAAGCGCTCTGCGCCATTGTTTTGGGAATTGTAACATGGTTTGCGTGGCAACAATGTAACCTTCTTGTCCAGGCCTTTATCGAGTGCAATAAGGGGTGCATTAGACTTTGTCTCCATATAAATGTTTAATGGATTTTTTTGGTTGGTTTCGACAGGAAAATAATTTAAATAAATTAGGAGGCAATGTTTCGAAATCTCCTATGGCAGATGCAGTTCAACACACTGATGCTCGCTAGAAGCATAACAATTTAAACTTCTATTCTGCCCATTTCCATTTGGCTGCCTTCCAAATGCGAAAACTGTGCTGACAGATTGAGGGCTCAGGGCTTTTGGGGGTGACATAAATAGATTTCTGATTATGTATTCAGCGATTGTCTGAAATATTAAAGCACTTTCGATGAGATGAACGTTGCTCCACGTCGAAGGGTTTTAAAAGCACACTTTCGTCTGGGTTCAAACTAACTGTTAATGGTTTTTCAGTGAGCTCTCTTGCAATGCATTTTATTACAAAAAACTCTATTGATTTCAGCCTCAAACAGGAACCTGGTTCCAATCCGGAAAGTCCGTTGGAGGCTACAAGTCCTATAGCAATAAGAGGTAAGAATACAGAAAGCATTAACATACATAAGCCAATGCTATTAAATGCACTTTTTGCAAAAATCAGTTTTCATGACTCTGTATCGCAGGAATTAAAATAAGAGCTACAACAATCACTTTTGCGCAGGCTTACAACAGACTTCGTGGAGATGATTAGTTCGAGCTATCTTGTAACAAAATTGCTCCATTTGTTCCTGAGATGTTCTGCATTAAAGGTTTCAAATAGGAGAAAAATAGAGATCTATGGCAGATTTCGATTTTTGAAGCGCTCTTTTTCGCTTTAATTCACCGATTTTATGAATTTTCCCAGGTCACATAAAAGAAAAGTTTTTGAAAAATACTTATATCGGTTTTTCACCAAGTTGCCAGCGACGTCAATACGGAAGCTTCTGATTGGCTGATGTGGAAAAATCACAAGTTTTAGTCGCCATATTGAATTAGAGTGATGTAGTCGTCGCGCGGAGTTTAGAATTAGATTTTTTTTCGCTGAAAATTGCGGGAAACGACTAAGAAATGTGTGAAATTAATGGAACAAATTGCGTTTTTACACCTCACCGCGTTTTTCGATATTTTCACATGTTTAGAGTATTCAAAGTCGTTGGGTTATCATCAGTTTTCCTCACGATCAAGTTGAGTCCCGATGTCAAATTTTGAAATGCGGTCACTATCACTCGAAATTAGTTTGTAGTTTTTGAGTAAAGTTTTTCGGAAAAATTGCATGAATTTTCAAACAAATTCTCCGAAAAAGTGCGTGTAAGTGGTGCAGTCAAGTGTGTTCTGAGGCCTCAATGGATTTCTCGGTAGACTGAGACGTTTTTCCATCGTGGGAGCAGAACCAAATGACACTGAAAGCAGTAAGTAGCTTAGGAAATTAGTTGGGATAATTCATTGCAAAAAATCATAATTTGTTTGATATTTTAAATGGGGAGTTTTGAGTCACTATCGACTTCTACGCAGCGTTCTAAACTCAAATCGGCCGAAAATTTGGCGCTTGTACATTATCAAATTTCGGATCAAGATGAAGTTGATTTTTAAACGTTTAAAATTCAAAACATTGGAAAAAAGTTTACAGAATAGCTGACCGTAACTGTTCTCGTCATTGTCAGTGCATTACGCATACATTGTCGCTTGGGTTTTAGCTGAAGATAAGCGATTCGGTTAGTTTTAAAGATGCGACCATTATTAGATTCCCATCATTGGATTAAGCGTTTTACTTCCGAGAGCCAAACGCTCGAACCTTAGCGAAATGTTTGAAATTTCTGAGGTGCCATTTTCGGGCCTTTTTTGGAACTTTCATTAACCTCAATTTACAGCCTGGGAACCGTGAAAATGCGTTTTCAGGTGCCTTTATTGGGAGGCACTTTCAAAACCGCAATAATAGGTAGGTCCCAAGGTGATCTTAAATCAAGCTAAATCTCGATTATCTCGAAACCAAATGAGCCATCTGCTCGACACTTTATTGTGACTCTATACGCGCCTAGGTGAGCCTAGGATGAACGTACATTCCACTTCCCGTACATATTAACCACATCAAGAACCCATCAATTATTAGGTTTAATTATGAGTGATCACGTGAATATTTGCCGTTTGTTACGCCTGTGGTCCGTCGTTTTCTCGATACCATCTGAGAACCACTCCTTCTCCTTATAAGAGCCCGTTCCCGGCAAAAAAATAATTACATCATGAGTGAGGTGCCATTGGCCTTTTAATCCATCTTTTACTGATGATGATGCTGGTATAGGTATTCGATTTAGAGTGTCTTGGCGTATCAAAATTATTGCTCCATATACATAGGGCGGTGGTTGTTCGATCGAATTGTCATCGACGCATTGGACAGGTCCGTTTTGATTCATTCTTAGTGGATGTTGGACGTGGCTTCGATTTGGGCAAAACCCCATCGGACATGGTGATCTATCTTGGCCAACTAGCCGTTCCCCAGAGCTATTTAGCCCCGGGCGTTCTTTGACAAGAAGAGAGGAATAACCGCAACGGGCGTTCACCTCCCGATGGAGATCGGCGCTGCTACAAGAAGTGGTATCAGCAAGTCGCATCACTAGGAAGCGCCAACCTTTATTGAAGGCCATAAAGCGTACAACCAATTTTCGTGTAATCAGTTGATATACTGCCACGTCTTTCTCCACTTCTGCACAATTAAAATGTTTAAAATAAAAAAAACGTGCGTTGTTTCTTGTGAAGGCAGTTCGGGATGACAACATTCAAATAAAGATTAATATACAGTAGTGATGTTTAAGACACAGTAATGTCGAATAATGATGAGGAAGAGTTCCATTAGTATTCAAGCACTATTGTCTTTACTCGAGTTAGTTTCTGAGAAAAGCTCCTGAAATATTCCGCATATAAGGTTTCATATATTATTAACGCACCATTCTCTCATTCTTCGTTTCAAAAGGAATTCGGGTTGCTTCCTCAATACACTGATAGATTCGTGCAAGAAAGGGGCTTTTATTCTCAACAATATAGGAACGGGATACCTTCCATTCTCTGCTGCGACTTTTTGCACGTGCCACCGTGTGTAGGATATTATGCGTGGTCCAGCTTTTATATTATGTATAAAGGTATATAACCGGTTTTCCTGATCCTCTATATTGAAACTACTAAAGGTTCGTTCACATTAGAGTGCTTCATCTGGAATTGAACTTGAACCATGGAATTCAACGTAGACTCAGCACAGCATTGCCACAGCTGTCTTTATCGGTTTTTTGATAGTTTGAATTTCCAGGTAGTGGTTGCTCAACATTTCGGAAAACTGTTTTCCGCATGCACGGGACGCTAAAACTCTACCTTTTCGTGTAGAACGCGCTGTATATTATGCGATTTATTGAATTATCTATTTATTAGGCTCAATTTGTGCACGGAAACTTTTATACCAATCTCTTTTGCTTTTCGCGTAATATGGGAATTAACAGGAGCACCCTTTCAATGACGCTCACAGAGAGTTTTTGCACGCTTCCTTTAAGTCCCAAAATCCCGTTTTTGTCATGAAGGCCAATTACATCCTTCATGGCAGAGCCTTGAGACACCGATCCCCAATCTGAATCAATCAATCAGTGAAGGGATCCAATTTTGCTCAAAAGTGACGTACTTGGACAACTTCTTTAGGAGAGTTGCGCTGGTTGGGGGCGGAGCTAAAGTCTGCCACGTGTTTCCGAACTTCAGTGATTTTTCGTACACATTAACAACATAATGGAGGCCTACTATATCTAGCTCTCGAAGGGGTGACATCTGTTTGCGGAAGCGAAGGTGGGACTCCTCGCATATCCCTGCGGGTCTCTCTTTATAATGCCCTCGAGGCTTTTAGGCCCTATCAGATGTCGACCTGTGAGAAAATCAATTTTCCTATACATCAACGCATAAACATACTTAATTTTGACCTACTATGCACACCTCACTGAGTCCTCAAAGGTACATTTGCGGGTACAATTGGGTCCGCCCCTGCACATTCATTATTAATAAAGTTAAACTTTGTATCATAAATCAATATGCCTAATAGCGAGGCGAGAATAAAGCAGTTTTGCGCAGTCGGAACTTTCCTCGAGATTTATTTTATTACAATCCTCCATGGTATATTATTTATGAGGGAACTTCGGTGTCGTGACCCTTCTAAATCAAAACAGACACTCCGTTTCCTACAGCGTTACGACATCATCAGTTTATACTCGAAGACCATCTCCGGCGTTCATCTTCAAGTCATCATTTCTTGCGTTATCTTCCGACTTGAATACAACTCCACCATTGAGGTCTTTGAACCGTCTTCCTCTCCTCTCCCTCTCTTCGGCACACCTGAGAGAATCGACACCGTCCGGCAGTAGTCCGGGATATTACACAACGACGTCGTCGCCGTAGAGTCAACAGCATCATGCGGGTACAGCCATGTGGCCGAGCGTAGTTCTTGGACAACGTCGTGGTACGCACCGACGCCTCCGACCTTGATTGACGACGTCATGCGTCGTGTCGTCGACAAGAGAAAGAAGAAACGCGCCGCGCTAGGGTACGTGGGGGTGTAGGTGGTGTGGGTGGTTCGAGGAGGAGCGCGTTTCGATTGGTTTCGAATTCGGCGGCATGGGGATGCGGTGCCCTGCGGATAGACTGAGAAAGAAGGGTTTACGGAGTTAAGGTATCTTCCATTCCCCTTTCGCTCCCCTTTCATTCAGTTTGTCCCAATGCACTTTTTTACTTAAATCGACATAAATTTGTCATTATGATTGACATCAGCAGCAGCGACAAATAGAAGTCTGGTCAGTGCCACGCTGCGTGCGGTCACACCATATGTTGCAGATGAAAATATACTACGCCATTGAACCCTACAGGCTTATTGAATAAGTACAGGTGTCTCAAAGTCGAAAATGCAGATTTTCCAAAAACCAAAAACACCCCGTATTTACGAATAATGCATAACGAAGGTGACAACGGGTTTTCCGCCACTGTCAATTTTCGTTCGACGAAAATCGAGCACAGTGGCCACATTCAGCACACGGAACTGTTGCACAATTGATTGAAGTTTGGACCGAAAAATGTCGTTGATTTGAAGTCCCACCAGTTGCGCAGCTGTTGACTCTGCTGAAGGAGGTCCATGCTGCTTGTACAAACCTTATGTACCTCACTTAGGGTGTAAAACAGTTTAGCTGTGTCTCGAAAACTGTAAATGGGGGAAGTTCGAGACAGAAATTTTATTTACAAATGCAGTCATGGAACACACTTTAAAAATATTGCCGTGATTGCAGCGTTGCCACTTCTATACAAAAGCAGTGACATCATAGGATTTTTGAAGGACAGGCCCAGTACCTGAGGCATTTTTTGGTTACAATCTTTTTCCCGAGGAAGTTGAGTCATGTTAAATTCACCTCTAAGATTAGTCCCTTTCAGGTAAATGAAAAATTTACGTTTTCACGTATTAGAAAGCTGTAAAACGCCAAGTATTCACTTTTTAAAAACTTCACATAAGAAATATTGCTGATCGAAAATGGTTTTCTGTTCAAAGGTTGCCACTTAAAAATCCTATGATGTCAATAGTTTACGGTAGAACTGGTAACATTGTAAAGACGGAAACATTTTTGAAGTGTTTTTCGTGGTCAGTCCAGGGAAATTATTGTTAGAGAGGTTTTCTTAATAAGACTTTTATTTAGAATTTCTGACATTCAAAGTTTCCGAGATACAACCGGCAACCCTGTATGACTCAACACTTATTAATTTTCAGTTATTATTAATAACTGAAATACCCCACATTTGTAACGAAAAATTATTTACGACTGCGATGGAGTTTTTTTTATATTTCCTCCAATTCTGTACAATTTATAACGGCAGGGAGAAGGTAAAACTCATGAACGTTGTAAAAATGTGTATTGTGGGTAAACAAACTTCGCGAATTTTCAATTCTCACAAAGTTGGTATGAGTGACAGTTTCCAATGCGCCCATCATAACAGCGCTTTCTTAACGGTCTCTTCAGCATGGACATTTTTCAAATCGACCAATCGCTGAGCGGATCGCTAGGCGGAGCCCCCACTCCCGACAAGATTACCCCGGAAGTGATTTTCGAAGCTGGTTCGGATTTTAAGTTGCAGTTTTTTGACACAAACGAGGATAATAATACACAGGTACGTAACCAGATAATAAGTGGGGAAATTCGTCGAGTGGAAAAAAAATGAGGAAATTAGAGCACCAAAGGTCAAAGAGCGAATTTCCACCTCTACTGAGTAATCCTAAAAAATTGTAATATCCAGACGGTAAACGGCTAGACGGTGAATTTTCAAAGTATTGACCTTACGAATTTGCAATTACTATTGTTAGATTTTTAACATTTTAACCAGACGGCAACATTAAAATATAGGTACAGAATACGCTAACCAGCACGTAAATATGTAATTAGCATAGGATCGGGCATAATATAATATTTTAGATATCGTACAGCGCAAAACAGTTATTCTTTCAAATTCTAACAATTACTCTTATTAGATGACGTGCGAATCGGCAACGTTGCCCAAGCCCACTTCTGTCACGTCATATCAGAAAAGATCACCAGCGATGACATGACAAGTTCCTCATTGTTGCCAAACGTTTCTGGTATATTTATTTAAATTTGACCTTTGGATTTTTTGCGATTATATTTTTTAACTAAATTCACCATAGGGCGGATTTAGTGACCCAGGATCAGTGGAATCGCCTTCAACGGGCGATTCTTCACCCCCTCCCCCGCAGTTACAACTCACCCCTTTGCACATACAACCTTTGCAGTCCAGTACCTCTGATCTTGCAGACGTCGGCACCTTACTTTTGTCCCCGCAAGGGAGCAATTCGAGCAGCATAAACGTGAAACAAGGTGAGCCCTTGGAGGGATGGTGATGGCAATAATTGGTGGTGGATTTACATATGAACATTATCCAAACGTGAATAAAACTTTTTCCTAACCGAGGATGAGTATCATTATTTCTTTAATTGTGTTTGCATTAGGGATCATTAGCACTGAACACTGCCCCTATCGCCGGAACTTACCGTTAAAGACTTCCAAGAGTTGTTGAGTTGATTATCTTTCTCGCCGGAACCCATATAAAAAGATTCAAGTTATTCACAATTATCGATTCATGCATGTATTATAAACCACGCCACTTACATAAGAACTTAAAACAACTTCAAAAAAGAAACTGGTTTTGATCATTTCTTTTTGATTCCGACACGGTCGATGAACCGCCTATTATTCAAAAAGAGACTCATGGGACCTACGGTGTATGTACGGAATGGTAGAATAAAATTTTATGGTTGTGTATCTACGTATGTACGTGTATATAATGGAATTGTATATCACATTGGCCCTTGGAGGATAGAATGATCGACTTTGAAAATTGCACCGTTCCTCGATAGTCTGTCGGTGAAACCATTAAAAACGCTTAAATTTGGTTAAAAGATCGTTATGAAGGTAAAAAAAAATAAAAAAGAACTTTTGGGAGAATCGAGTTTGGAACTCTGGTCCTTGCTATTGGGGTTAAAAAACGTAATCAATACTCCACGAATGACTTACCAGCTCTCTTGCTAAAGAACAATAACTACCGTTATGCCGAAAAATGTGTTAAAAACGTGGTATAAATAATCAATCACTAAAATAAATTTATTGAATTATTATTGCTAAAATGATTAATTTTTATTCATCTCCAGATGCATTAAACAACCCCTACGCATTTATTCTCATAACTATTGCCGGTAACATTTTGACAATTAAATCAAAATGGCGACTTGTGGAAAGGTAAGTGCCTGTTATTGGTCCATTTTAACGTCCTCGAAACGTGATTGGTGGATTTGAATTAAGCAGCACTCGAGTGTGTACGCTGATAACTCATCCATTTTCGCGACAATTAATTGATGTTTAGTGAGAAAAAGCACACATTTAGGAATAATTTTTCTATACGTACAAAGTGTACCGTATTTAAAACGCAATGGCTAATTCTTTAATAATTTAATGATCTCGTTAGTAAATTCGTTACGCCAATTATCGTAATCGAATAACCTAAACAAGACACTAACGCACCGTGATGGTTGGTACTTCTCGAGGTAATTGAAACAACATTCCTAATGGAAAATATGTTCCTTTCAGCTGTTACTTTTTACGCTACTCAACATTAAACAAGATTGAACGTTGTATAACTTCCTAATAGAACAATAGCCATACCCCGTAGGTGTACTACAGCGAAAGCCAAATTATCCTTTCCTCAGTTAATACCGAAGAGTAATAAATATATTGCATCGAAATATTGATATTATGCAGTATAGTTCAAGCGTGTCTTTATACGTACATAACGGACTTGCGGCTTTGTGGGAAAGTTGCTCTGTTAACGACCGTTTTATCGGTTCTGTGGAAACAAATCTGAGGAATAGTGAAGCTTTACGCAGAATGGCACTTAAATTTTAGTTAAACTTGTAAAACGTGCTGGGGAGGAGGGGGGGTCATACAGTGCCAATTTCGAGAAATTTGATGAAGGATGAGCTGTGCAATTCTGGCAGATTTTGGGGACGTATTGAAAATATTTTCCACAAGGGCAACGAAAGGTAACTGAAAAAAAGTTGGTTTAGAATTTTTCATTTTAAGAGTAGCAGCAGTCGAGGTGCAAAGTGCTCAGAGAACCGCGTGGAAACGAAGTTGAATGAACTACGTTAGAAATGAAAAATTCTAAAATTTTCCAAGTTGTCAACAGAAAATCGATAAACACGAAGGTACGGTACGAGTCATTAAAGAAACTTTTGAGAACTCTGACGAATTGAGATTTGAATCGGTGACCTTATCGTTTGGAATCAAAGTTCAGATGTCCTGACCCAATGATAAAGCCTCAAGTGTTCTGTCAAAGATGAATCGATGTTACCCTCGTAAATTTAAAATAATTCAATCCGTTGAAATTGAGACATATTTTTTCGCTCAGTTATTGTGCGAAATATCCTGGCATTTCGATCAATATGGCAAAGGGCTAATTGTCTCTCGTGGATCGACCCGAATAAAAAGTTGTAATTCTTCGCTGACAGAGACAAACCACCCACTTTCGCAGTTGGCAAACAAACAGTGCACACTGAGAAAAGGCACTTCTTAGTACCTTTAATGGTACCAAATGGCCATCCTATTAGAAAGCTTTTACATAGGTCAAGCAAATTCAAGCGCTCTGTCACTAGGTTAATTGCATTAAACGCATGGGAAACAGAATCGAAAGTTACATACAATTGCTCCTTACAACCAAATCGATCTACATATTTGTCTTGAATTTACAGCCATTGCCTAACACTCGCAGATAGTATCTATCCAAATTCGGTGGCTTTCAACTCATTACGTAACACCATGTTTCTTTGTTGATTTTGCAGAGAAATGAGAAAGTTTCGCTAGCGCGATTGAAGCAATTTCTGGTAAATTAGGTTCATATAATTGAAATTATTATTATTTTTTTTTTTATCAGGAACAGTAGTATTCGATACTTAATAATCTGCCCGATTTACCTGCCGCGGCTTGCGCAACCATAACGGTTCGGCATTGTTCGCATCGCAATCAACGACACGCAGTTACTTCTGTTACAGGCACAATATTGTGGTAGGTCATTTACACCTTGTAATAATGCTAATTATTGTTTTACGGGTAATTAATTATTGAAATTCCTGCACTCATATCACAAGTGCAATTATGGAAACACTTGTGTGCATATCGTTGCATCCCCGATTTCGAAATTCCCCTCTGATGGGGGGACGTATGTGCAGCTGATGAAACGTTTCACGTAGCATTGGTGTTTATCTATAATAAGCCACGTATGCGGCCGATTTGAAGGAAACTGTTTCAAGTTTAAGGTCAATTATATGCGGGATAATAAATTGTGTGTTCGATGAAAACTTTAAGCCGGTGCAAAGCGGTCATTTTTTTAAATAGGTGTATGTCGGAATAACATTGCGAACGTTCTCCATAGCAAATAAGTGGATTAATCAATTAATTAATTAATTATTGAAAGACAAACTGACGAATTTACTACTACTCGACCGTACCTCGGCCTTTCTACAGGATGTTCCTTTGGTGTGCCTGTCTCCGAAACGGTGAGAGGTGAATGAAACAAAAGTGGCCCCGTGTGGAGCTGATTAAGGAAGCCGCTGCACGTTTGGCACATTTTCAGTAGTTTCCCAGATATTTGGAAAAATACGAAAATGGCCCGAAACTTCAGTGCCTCGTATTTCGTAAACTCTTTATGACAGAAAAGAAGTTTAAATTGCGAAGTTTCACAACTTTTCACCCTCTATGATAAAATGAAATATCGAACGTCGCTGCACAGCTATTAATAACCAACCAACCGGTGTCAACTTCATTATTTTAAATACGGACCTGGAATTATTATTTCAGATTTCGAGAGCGCTTTTGATTCCTGAGAGGCCCGTGTATAATTCGTTTACATTCGTTAACGTTTCAATCAGAATAATTCATCATCAGGCTAGTTTTTATTTACCTTTTCAAATTACACTACATACTAGGTCATTGTGGAAACGATTTTCTGACAAGTTTTGAAATTTATTTGGCAAATAAAGTCGTTTTTAGACTTCTTTTCGTCTATTGTAATTTATTTTCGAGCTGAATCCATAAAAAAAACGACGTGTTTCAACGATACTGTTCAGTAACGACGAATAAATGGATTAGAAAAAAACACTTAAAAGTATCCAGCAAAACTTATAAATAATGTACGGTTATGTCTAAGGGAGAATGGGAGACGCTTTGAATGTTTAGGATAATTATAGGTTAATAAGAAAGTAGAGTATCTAGTGTAGCTTAAAAAGTAAATAAAAAATAGTCTGATGAATTATTCAAGTTGAAACGTTAATAAATGTCAACAAATTTTATACGTATCCAGCAGGAATGAAAAGAGCTTTCGAAATACGAAGTAAAAGTTCCAGGTCCGTATTTAAAATAATCGTTAACAACGATTACTTGGTTGCTAAAAACTGTGCGATGACGTTCGACATGTCGTTTTGTAGGGAGTAAAAAGTTGTGAAACTCTCTAATTTAACATTCTTTTCTACCACAAACAGTTTACGAAATACGAGGGATTACAGTTTGGGGCCATTTTCATATTTTTCCAAATATATAGGAAACCGCCGACAATGTGGCAACTCTGCAGCGGTTCCCCTAATCAGATCCACAAGGGCCCACTTTGGCCTAATTTAACCGAAGCTGTAACCGTTTCGGAGATGACAGGCACACCAAAAAAAGCGCATTATATATCTGGAATGGCCATTCGTTCCTCTTGTCTTCCTTTTCAATTCGGGGGAAACGCTCGCGTCCAAAAGGGGGAGTCCCCGACACTTGACCATTTGATAGCGGCGGTAGCAGTAACCTCGTTCTACGGCGCTTCATCCCGCCATGGCTGTCTATTGACTTGTTGTTATCTACTTATTAAGTCTAACTCTGTAATACTAAAAACTTATAGAATGTTATAGTATATAGGGTGGCTGAATTGAAGGGGAACTTGTTCAAAGGTCAAGGACATGCATTTAAAACACTCAGTCTAGCTATTTAAAGGCAGCCAGCCCGAAGGGTGCACGCATTATCTCCGGTATGGTATCGATTTTTGAGTTTCTCTATTATGCTATTATTTAAGACACACTGGTCATTATCCTTTCAACTTTTAAACCAGTTCAGCATCGTAATTTATTCATTCAGTACATTTCATGGATAAATTTAATAACGCTACTGAACTTGACCTTAAATCCCTCGGAAACTCTCTTCGCCGGAAGCAGGTTTTAAAATCATGGAATTCAACTTGCTGATCATTGAATGAACGCGATGTCAAATTAAAGACGATTTAATCGATGAAACACATAAAAATTATGTAAAAAAGCGGCAAAATAATTAAAAATGGTTCCATCTACTGGGGATCTACCGGGAACGATGACTAATTAATGCACAATTTATCGTTATTGCTGAATACCTGTGATCGATTAATTGAATCACTCTTAGAATTGTTTGTTTCTGTTATTGTTCAAAAGTAATAACTACGAGTGAACGGCTAAAATACTACGTGACGTATTTCAACACGCGGTTCGAAATGGCCGCCGTGATAAAAAAACAGGCCGTGATTGGTCGGTTTGGATACTCCTAATCTATGATTGGTCAATTGGAGTGTCAATTCTATACCGAGAGGACAAGCCTGTTTTTACGAATGAGGAGGCAGATAACTGTTCTACACGGAGAAAAAGCACTGCAGCAACATTGTTTGTGCGATATTTATTGAACTATCCCTCAGCAGCAATAACACATATTCGGAGCCCTATTACATACATTTATTACCATTTTCCTGGAAGCCTGAGGCAATTTTTAATTCTCGCCGGCGGCCTGCAGTGCATTATTAGTCCGTTGTTACTAACGTTGTTTCACGCTTTATCGGCCTTGGACTTGAATCGCTCCAACTTCCAGCACAGCTCTATTGATCCTTCGATGGAAATTAATGCAGAGTTATAATTTTACAGTGTCTACCGCAATTTGTTTATAGCTGCGTGTCTCATTTCACCTGAGAACAACGAGCTTTTTGGGTGAAATTGGGACGCCAGCTAAAAGCTTCCTTTCTCTAAAAACTAAAATAAATGATTACCCATTATGCTGCGCCTACATACAAGGATAAAAGTAATCTTTCCTTTAATCAAGAATTATAATAAAGGTGGATTCCGACACATACATTCCAGCCTGAGCGTGTCACGAAGGGAGGCGAACTAGGTTAATCAAATATTACTAAAGAACGCATTAAGAGAATAACGATAAGCTCCCTTCGATGTGTAAAACATCGATAACATTGGGACAATCTTCGGCAAAATCGATATGATTTCGTGTGACAAGTGCATTGTTTCGAATTCTATTAAATTTGAGGTTTCATTAATCACACCGATGAAGGGGTGGAGTTTCACAAAAAAATATCCTAATTTGTTTCAGAACAGAGCAACTACGTAGCTGCCGACTCAAACAGCTCAACGACCACGAAAACGTTTGTGCCCTGTAAAGTTTGCGGTGATAAAGCATCAGGGTATCACTATGGCGTAACCTCTTGTGAAGGCTGTAAGGTGAGTGGCGCGCGATCTCGTTGCATGTTAGATTTTGACAGACGTTCTTCAGGGTTTTTTTAGAAGAAGTATCCAAAAGCAAATAGAATACAGGTGCCTAAGAGACGGCAAATGCCTGGTTATAAGACTGAACCGGAACCGATGTCAGTATTGCAGATTCAAAAAATGTTTAGCCGTTGGCATGTCTAGAGATTGTAAGTAAAAAAAGTAGACTCGCCAAATACCACTTATTTGCAATAATTAATACATTAAAGTTTGTGCGTTTCCAGCTGTGAGATACGGTCGCGTACCGAAACGCTCCAGAGAGCGTAGCGTCGAGGACAATCCTTCCAGGGTGTCTACGACTGCTCCGGACGTTATTTCTGTAGTCAGCCCCTGTCCCAACACCACTGAAGCTATGTCACCGACCTCAGCAGTGACCAATACAACGAGCGTCATCGTGGATAACGATAATAAGCAACTAGGAGTGTACGATTACATCATCTTGGGCGTATCTCAGGTAAATTTCAGATCTAATCAGAAGGTAAAAAAATGCAGAAACATTTTAGGCACATTTGGCGAATTGTAATTATATTGAAGAGAGGATGAAGAATCTTCAGAGGAGACCCTTGGTGCCACTGCACAATTATAAGCTCGAAGACGAGGAGGATGAGACGGATGATGGAGATGACGATGCAGTGGCCTCATCCACTGCTGAGTCTTTAGAGAATGATAGGTGCGTACACTTTAAAACATAATAACTTCTCCAAGTATTTTATTGTTTAGAGGCTGGTTGTGGCAACAGTTTGCGGCTTGTATGACGCCCAGTGTTCAACGAGTAGTGGAGTTCGCCAAACGAATACCCGGTTTCAGTAGTTTAGGGCAGGATGACCAATTAATACTCATTAAATTAGGCTTTTTCGAAGTGTGGCTAACACATATCGCTAGGTTTACAAATGCTCAAAGTATGATATTCGATGACGGCACCACGGTCACCAGGCAACAACTGGAAACAATGTATGATGTAAGCTTGAGCACCTGCAATTCTCTAGCAGATTATTCGGTTTCTGCTATAAAACTTTCTGATTTCAGGCCGAATTCGTGTCATCCCTTGTTCATTTTGCCAACACATTCAACGCATTAGCTTTAAACGATACTGAGGTGGGATTATTCTCGGCAATAGTTCTTCTAACTGCTGATAGACCTGGAGTAACCGATATTAAATCCATAGAGCACCATAAGGACAAACTGATAGAGGCACTTAAAGTGCAGGTAACGCAATGTGATGTTCCTAAATATGATTTGCGGAGATTTGAGTAACCTTAAAATTGACAAATCCTTGAATTTGCAAAAGAATGATTTGGTAAACTTTCTGTGAAATATTCAGTTAGAAATTGAACTGAAGGAGTGCATAAAATTGTAATTTACGACAGGGCGCCTGAGCCCTTGCTTCTTGCGTTAGAAGTGAGTTATGGGCGTGCTCCAATTCCGGCACGTGCCAAATGTTTATTCTTATTAACTACAACGTACGTGGATATTCAAGATTTGGTTGTTTTCAGATCAATCGAAATCACACTAACGAACTTCAAGTTTTCAATAACCTCCTAATTAAGTTGCCCGAACTAAGGAATTTAGGTTTAAAGCACAACAATCACTTGGACTGGTTTCGGGAGAACTGGCAAAAATTGGTATTACCTCCATTGTTTGCCGAAATATTTGATGTTCCCAAGTCTGAAGACGACTTACAGTGATGACAAGAATGTAAAAAATAGCGTCGACAAATCTTAAGGTATGTAATTTTCCAACAAATACGCCCTGTATGTCTCAGGGATTCATGCAGAGCTGCATTTTAGGTGTTCAAAGTACACAATAACAAATATTCAGATGGTGAAAATCTGCATTTTGTGAACTAATCGAACTCCAATACGAAATTACTACGTAACCTGATGTGAGTGAACATACTATGGTAGTTAAGTATACATCTTTCTCTAGAGAATGCTTTATGAATGACAGGGTCCTGAGATTATTTAGTTTTGTTACTGGACGTTAGTGTTTTAGCTTGATACGATTAAAAACATATCATTGTCTACTTAAGACCGCTTATAGGCCAACTAATAATCGCCAGTGCTCAAAACGGTGATTTTCAGTACATAGGTACTCATTTGAATTTAAATATGTAATGTCGCGTTGCTGATTTTTAATTAAATCCTTCGATGGATCTGAAAGGTTCATCTCTTAACTCTGTTTTAGGAGTTCAGTATTTAAACTTTCGACGGATGCTCAATTTGAGGATAATTTGTTATAGATGTTTGTATGCGGCAAGTTTTTGAAATTGTGCAAATTATAGAACAGTACCCTATATATGAAGTAGTTTAACTTGTAATCTAAGTACTGATATTATTAAGTAGAGAATCTACAATTGTACCTACATTCCTACATACGATTTACCTACTATATCACTAGTAGCAAATATAAATGTTATTAAACAATTTCCTACTAACAATAAATAATTACTACTAAATGTGTTACTAGCAACAAGTAATATCGATTTTAAGGTAGTTGCCACGCCGAGAAAAATGTTAATTTCACCATACAGTATTTCCCTGAAAACAACTTTCTTCTCAAAGTGTAATCATAATTTATAGCCTTCTGAAGACTTTGATAAGGGCAGAAATCAGTTGTTACAATCATTGCAATCATATCAATCTTTGAAAAAATTGCTAGACAGGCAGTTTGTGCCTGCAGAATGAAATTGGATGTGTACATGGATAAACGGCGAAAAATACCTACTCTTATGCGTAAGGATGGCATTACATAGGGTGTGTAAATACCCAATATCCTGTAATATGTCACACTGGGAATTTTATTTGTCATTTTTTCCCTTAAACTTACTGATTTTCTATTTTATTAAATGGAACATCTTTTAGTTATGTATGTCATTAGGCGTGTAAAATTCGTTATAGACTTGCATTATAGAATTAAGATTTTATTAGTGCTTACTGCTAAAAAAGTATTATTTTTATATATTGTACAAATTATTACGTTCTCTGCGCCGCATTGATGATACACTTTTATCCTGAGGCTATGACTTTTTTACTTAATAACGACGTGTTTTAAGTTTAAATTTAATGTAAATTAATAGCAAATCACTATTTATACATATTAATTATTTACTATTTGCTATAAAAAGTTTCAACATAATATATGTACTTTGTTTAAAACAGATGTTTCCTTGCATCCACCAAATTATCAAGTATTTCATTTAATACATTACCCACGTTCAATACACACATCTATGGCGCCATCTGCAAACCTCGTTACATTAGCGTTGCAGTAATCTGTTCTAATGTAACTATCTCTCTCTGTTCAATAGGACTTTGACAATGGATTTCTCCTCTCCTGCTGCTACCTAGCAGAAGAATGCGGAACCCAAAAATCGAAGTGCATTAGAAACTTGCATACAACAGAAAGAGAAAGCTAATAAAGCCATTCGATTTGTTGAACAAAGACAGACGACGACATTAAAGATGGCGACGAGATAGATTTGTCAGTGGGGTCTGTGTTTAACAAAAATACATTTGATTTTGCATTTATTTGTTGTTTAAACGAGTGCACTAAATTAAGTCCTCTCCTTCGCACGTTCGAGATGCGATTTCTTCTGCAAAGAACTGTGGCTCTTTCCTCAAACCGCGGCTAAAATCGGACGTTTCGTGTGCCTACAGAGAATTTTGTAAAAATTAAAGTGGTGACAATTCGGAATCTGGGCTAGCCAGCGAGAAGGGTATGTGTGCAAATCATGGGAGCGCAGAATACCAAAGAAAGGACATTACCTGCGGGAATCCATTCGACTAGAACGGCGAGAAATAGACCAAGAACAGTGAAAGATGGACGGCAAACTGTCGCCAATATTTTTACAGAACATAGCGGTAAGTACTTAGGTTTCTCGAAATTCAGCACTTAGTCCTGCAGCCTGCGGGAAATGCTACAATTTCCCAACGTTTCTAGCTGCAATTACGGCATATCCAACCATAGAATTGTTCCATATTTATTGTACCTTAAGGCTTCAGCTTTGTTGTGGTTTCTGAGTTCTTGACAAGAATAATTGTTTATGTTGTCCGGATTTTGCCATAATTCATCGTGTCAAGTTGATTGGAGTACAGGAGCAGATATTTAACCCCTCTGCTTTACTCATCTACTGAGAGTTTAAAGGAACTTTAGGCAATACTTTTACTCAAAAATGGTTTCCTTTGCCTAGGGTGTTCCAAAATGGTGTCACTATACTTATTCGAAATGATTGCTGAGAGCAATGTCACAGGCAGAGGATAAAGTAACATGTCATTGTTCGATACTACAGGAAATCTTCAATGCTTTCCATATCCATTTCTTTGCCACTATCCCTAAAGTTATTCTTTAAGAACTCTCTCAATTGCTCTTCAGCAAGCTTTGGTGCATTGAATGTATACCATGACAGTTTTGAATAAGTGAGCATTGAGGCTTGAGATAGAAAAAAATGAGCCTTAGAGAGGCCTCACAAGCTATTTTAAATTTACCATAAGACCCATAAGATTTATTGGTCTAAAGAAACCATTGCTGTTCATTGTGGGCTTCTGTTCGTGAACTTCAATATCGCACGTCAGTAAACATATTAGCGAGCCTCGTGAATCAAATAGGGGCAGAAACGTGGATAAATTCGAGCATATGAGAGAGTGTTTTCTTGGAAAAACGAGGGGCATTGAGGCCGACGACGGATTTCCGAGCAGAAGGTCAACAGACTGCGTCTGCTGCTTTTAAGGGGGTGACTAGTCATACTCACTTTACGTGCCTATCGATTGATTCGGGACACTTCAGGTTCTGATATCTTTAATGACTATACAGGGTGTAGCATATCATAATCGAAGATATTTTAGAGAGCGATAATATTCTGCAAAGCAAAGAAAACATTCTAGTAGACCTATGGTCAAAAACGTCCCCTGAAATATCTCTACGATGACATGTTACACCCTGTATAGAAAATACTAGCTTGCGTACATAATTTGATGCCGTGATTTGCAAGTGTCTGATTATTCGTTTTAACATGGCAAACAAATTAGTTGATCTGCAACGACGTATCATGTTTTAATGCGGCGACTATCCATGCATAAAGCAAACATTATGCCACCTATGCAGCAAGAGCCCCAGTGACTAAATCTTATTGATGGAACCAGATGAAACAATGGCTGTTTCAATCGCCGTTAATCATAGATTCTAACGGGCCCATTGAACTGATTTTAAGCGGCATGTTCAGTTTGTTTTTATTTACCGGGTGTAAGCACAATCTGGGCGCGAATATCTGTTTTTAGAGTGGAGTAATTGGGTTAATTTCACGTGTAAACATTGATGCATCGAGAGCGCTCAACAGGATAGGTCCAGAGACATGATAAGATATCACTGTGGCTCGTGTTGGCCTGGCATGAGGTAAACATTGAAATTCAGTTATAGCTATAATGATAAGTATGAATGAAGTTTTCCGTATGAACTGTATAATTCATCCGGTCAGAAAATTCAGTCCTGATGTCGATAAAACTTAAATTCACTTATCTCAAAGAGAGATTTAATGATACTCCAAATAATGCTCCAGCAAACGGGAAAAAATGCCATGGGAATACATAACACAGGTCAGATCTCTGGCTATTTTCATATTCAACGGAGAGCCGCATTTTTGCTGTGAAGAGTAGGTATAATAATTAAAATAGCCAGAACCCGAGGCGGAAATTCCTGGGCTGTTTGACCATATGCGTGTCATATCTATTACATCAATTTTGAACCGGATTTAAACTCACGATCAGTCGATACGCAGTGAGAAATATACCGAAAAGTATAAAATCAAAATACTTGCAAGTAAACGCTCTGTAGACATACTGTCTAAACAGAGAGACCTGCTTACTGTACGTTTCATCATCCTCAATTAGCTAATATCATCCCTCACGTGGGGGCAAATGTGAAAGCAACAAGGGTTGGGTTCAGTCTATTTTTAACATTCGGCACTCTGGGTTAAGTAAATTAAAGTCGTAGGTACCAGATTCGGTAATTAGTATCTTTGTTTCCATCCCCAAACGATGTCCATGGGCTTATTTCTGGGTTAATTGAAGCGGAGAAGAGCTCCTTTATTGCGCAATGTATTCCGAATCCATTGTCTTCGATGGGAAATCGCGGTTTAGATAACACGAGACCTTCATTAACTCGAGGTTTGTTGATCGCTAATTAATTCACCATGTATTTGGCGTGTCTGAATAATTCTTTGGTATTATTAAAATGTGTTTGGAGTATTGGAAACTGAAGTTTAGTTCTTGACACGTTCAGGAAATAATTTTCGGCTCGCAACGTTGTCGTATTTCCAGTTCTGCCTACTTCAAGTGGTCATGGCTGTGACTTGCATCAGCGCCCTCGCTCGGTAGACTTTCTGGCACAGTTCAAAAACTGGAATTATTTTCCTTAATTGTCGATTTTAAGTTAAATTTGATTAATTTCAAATTTAAAGGTTAATTACAAATCAAACTGATTCAGCGTGCATTGAGGAGAATCGCCAGTTTATGTTTTAATTTGCTTTATTTTTGTCTTTTGTAGATCCAGTAGGTCTAGTGAAAAAACTTCTTATTAAAAATGGTGAGTATTTTGAAAGATCTGTGTGTATTTGTGTTTTGCTTTGGTTTCTTTACTAATAACAAACGCCTTCACTCTTTGTTTTCGCCAGACTTCTGGTCGAACCTCATTCTGAACAATGCACTTGTTATTAACAGCTATTTAATTTTTTTTGTGATACCTAGTTCCGCATCAAAAATGCCTTCAAAGTATCCAGATAAATCACCATGCTCATCTCATCCCATTAAACCAGTTATTATTTTTAAAGTATTCGAGCTCTTTAAGAGAGAACTTGATGTCACAAAGGGCTCGGTAATTGGAAATGTGTTTCTTGACAAAATGGCGAAGTAATCTTTGATTAGAAAGCTACTTGGGCCACTTAACGTATTAGGTTACCCAAGTACTCGCCGTAATTTAGTGTCATTACGAATTTAAAGGTGGACCGAATTCACACTGAAAATATACAAAAATCTACTGCATTTAAAATTAATGCATTCACTTCGAAATATCTGCCTACGCAACACGTATAGGCAGTCTCGTTAATTGTCCCGCAGTCAGTAACAAATTGATTGGCGATAAGAGAGCTCACTGTGCCTCATTAAACAACAAACCTTATGTTGTGTATCCCCTTATAATGTACCAAAGTCTATGTTGATGTTGTACCTTCTTTTACTTGTTTTATCTGGTCAATTGGAGGGCATTTGTATTGGGCGTCGCTTCCGCTCTAGATAGTCTCAAAGCAAATTCAAACAAATTATTGAAAGTAGACGAAGCCGATATTTGATTTAATGGTCGCTTGTTCTCTGTAGTCGCAGGAAAGAAAGGCTCATATTAGATGAAGAAATAGTTATTGTAGGGTCACTGCGCATCTACTAGTTAAATTTTAGCGCAGTATGTTTCCTATGACCAGCTTTTGGGGTATGCAGTGTACAATTAATTCACGGCCGCGCAATCGGTAATTTAGAGCCCTTGACGAGGTTAAAGCGTGTCTGAAGTCACTCTTATTCATACACAGTTTAAATTCACTTATCACGCCAATCTTAATATTAAAGCCAATTTATCTATATTACCTACACACACTTTCATTTGCATACTCCTTTATGTCACCCATGACTCTTCACCATTCAATAACAATTTAAAAAATTACCCACATTTTCTGCATCTCTTACAGAAGCCCTCCTACAAAGCAGACCTCTACCGCATATTCCCAGTCTTCCAGAGTCGGACCCTCCTTCGAGCGGGTCGGGAGGCACCTCCGGAGGAGGTGCCCAGTCAGGTGGTACCAACGGAGGAGCGGCGGCCGGACCTTCTACACCACTTTCCTTGGAGACAGCAAACCGATGGACATCTAAAGAGAACCTGCTGGCGCAGGAGGAGGACGATCCACAGTTGTTTGTGGCCCTCTATGATTTTCAAGCCGGGGGAGAGAATCAACTCAGCTTGAAGAAAGGTGAGACGGTTTTTTTATGAGCCAGAAAAATCCCTTGTCGGCAATAAAGGCGTTTCAAGGCGGATTATGTCCTCGTGTGATTAAAACACCCTGCTGACTGGTTTTGGGTATATAAACTGTTACGAGATGGGGGGCCCTGCTGCGGATTCTTGGGGGGGCCACCTCTAAAGTTGTCTAACAGTAGCAAAGAAATATCAGAAATTTAAAAAGCCGAAAATTGCTCTTTCGATTGATTTTATACGGTAGTATTTGTGCCTTAGTGTGGTTATTTTTCGCCCGCTCATTTCGTTTCTGAATCACTCAAAAACTGCTTTTATAGGTTAATTGCGTGAATATTCTATTATTACCCGTTTCATCTTAAAATAACCGGAGAAGAGGGCACGATCGTGACTATTTTTAAGCGTCTCTTGGAGAGCCATCAAGTATGTGTATTCCTCCTTTTTGCGTAGGTAATGAAAACGAATACGGGGCCGCTTCGAAATCCCTCGAGATGATCTTAATAATTTTGAATTTGAATAAGTTCGATCATTTTTATTGACTTAACTTTTTGAACGCATTTAAAAATCCAGGCCTGAATATTTAGCAACCGTCCAACAATGAAGGCCCGTCATTAGTTAACGGACGCGTTAGTGAGGACATGCGCCGAACACGGAGGCCGATACACTGATCTTTGCAAATATTTGCATAATGAGAATTTTTAGGTGAACACGTCCGAATATTGAGCTACAACAAAAGCGGCGAATGGTGCGAAGCTCATTCCTCCTCCAACCTGGTCGGCTGGGTGCCCTCCAACTACGTAACCCCTGTGAATTCCCTGGAAAAGCACTCGTGGTACCACGGACCTATATCGCGGAATGCGGCAGAATATCTCCTCAGTTCCGGGATTAATGGCAGTTTCCTTGTCAGGGAGTCGGAGAGCAGCCCTGGACAGCGAAGCATTTCGCTGAGGTACGAAGGGAGAGTATACCATTACAGGTAAGTGAATTAAAGGAAAAATTAATAGCTTTATTCATTAAACGGAGTGCCACAATTCAAAGTATTATTCGTCCTAGCCATTGAGGCCTCAATCAGGATGTCCGGAGAGGTTCTTTGATAACTGATATTACGATCATGGCTCTTACGCATTTTTTCAATTTCGTAATTTGATCGTCTCTCAAAGGGAGCTTTGCCACCCCCACTAGCATTCCGCTCACGGCCACAACACGTAGAGAATCTGAAATATAATTTTTAAAAGGCGATTACCATTAAATATTGTATACCGGCCATTCCAGGTTTTTCTCCCTCAAAGAAAGAGCTAACTCTCCTCTCCAGTTCGTCCTCTAAAAGCTGGACTCCCGGCAGTAGAATTTTCAGAGCTGACTCCACGGTGTAAGATTCGGTGCTATATTGAACTTACCCCGAAGGAGCTATGGCTTGACTTAATATGGTTCGAATGACCTCTTAATCTTTTTCTTCGCCGCAGGATTTGCAGGATATACCGAATTTTTCGGATATTTCTTGCCTAGGTAATCGGCAATGTCCACGCAAAATACATTCGGTGCAACTATATTGGTTCCCTATTTATATGTGCGCCGTCAATAGGAAACCAGGCGGGCATGCACGTGTATACCTGGTTGCTTATTACAATGCATGTTTTATACGAGGGGCATTTGAAATATAACAATCCAATCTTGATTTTAGAGTTCTGTGTGTGATGAGATTGAAATTAAAGCGAAGTTAACTTTTTTTCTTTTTTTAATGTCTTTTGCCAATCCGACTTGTTCTGAAGATCAATGTCAACTATGTGGCAGGTTTTTCGCTTGGATCACCAGCATCATTTTTATTAAGATTATAGTTATCCGTGTAGTATATAAATTACACAAGAAATTCGATATTGTGCAGCAGTTTCTATGTGCTCAGATGAAAATAATGATACCAATTTTTGTTTTTCGCCTCGATAATTAAGCGAATGAGTTATTTTTGATGCTAACGGAAGATATTTTTATATTTTATTGCCAGTTTCCTCGTCCAGTCTTATCCGATTCAGTCGAACTGCCGTCGAGAGAAAATCTATTTTTCTTTCCATTTAGAATAAACGAAGACCCCGAGGGTAAAGTCTACGTCACTGCCGAAAGCAAATTCAACACTTTGGCCGAGCTTGTTCACCACCACTCGATGCTTTCGGACGGACTAATAACTCAATTGCTCTATCCCGCTCCGAAACACAACAAACCCACGGTGTTCCCGTTGAGTCCCGAGCCGGACGAATGGGAGATCAACCGGACTGATATCGTGATGAAACATAAATTAGGCGGCGGACAATACGGAGACGTATACGAGGCCATATGGAAAAGGTGAGAATGTATTTCATTTCTAAAGGAATTAAACTAAGTGTCGTGTGTACACCGAAGGAGGTAGAACCATAATGAAAGCAATAATTCATTTCCCATGCATCTCTATCAGGATTGTATGGAATGGCGGATAAATAAAGTCGTCTGATTCATGTCGACCACTGAGGTTGCTTCACCGATTTTTATGCAACCAGCAACGCGTCTTCAGAACGATTAACCCGAAATTCCATTCCCTCATCATAAAGTTGGCTGTGTATGACGTCAGCAATGTCATTGCGGTGGTTGTGGGAAATAGCCCGAAAATTTTTTGTTTTTCAATCGTGCCCGCATCAAAAAGTTATTACGCCATATCGATTAATTTTTAAATTCGATCAATACGTGTTTTATTCGTAAACAGACATCATTACTGGAAACGGGCCCTTAATATTAGATCCATTCAGACCGGATGTTGGTGAAACTCACTGATGGTAAAGATTAATGTTGCCGCAATGCTGACAGGCTGGCAGACTGACAGCCAGGATAAGTAAGTCAGTGTTTTTCGTTATTCCGCTACAATTCATACTTCTCTTCGAAATTCCGTTACTATTCAAGTAAAGGGACGATTTTTAGGCCTCCCTGGTGTTAAGTTTAAGGATTATGTGACGGCATATCGAGATATATTAGAGTCGGTCGACATTATTGCCTTGATATTTCGGTACAGCGTTGCCATTTTTTGTTCATATTTGGCTCCACCCAATATTATTTAAAAAAACTTCCGTATATCAACATGTCTTAGTTTTTATGTTTAGTACTGAGAGATCAAAGATTAGGCGAGAAGAACCTTATAATGCCGTATCATATCGTCTTCATTAAACATCCAAATAACTTCTCAGAATTTGTTCATCTATGTCCAATGTTCCGCAAACGTCTAAGGTGCCATCCACTATTAAATAACCTCTATCGCATGATTTCTTCAGATACAATATGACGGTGGCCGTAAAAACGCTGAAAGAAGATACCATGGCACTGAAAGATTTCCTGGAAGAAGCGGCCATAATGAAAGAGATGAAACATCCGAATTTAGTGCAACTGATGGGCGTTTGCACCCGAGAGCCGCCGTTTTACATCATTACAGAGTTTATGAGCAAAGGTGTGCATGTAGTTTAGCCCGATGAAATTTCTTATGCTCATCGTAATCTCTATCTAGGTAATTTGCTCGATTACCTAAGGAACGGTAGCAAAGAACAAATCGACGCGGTAGTACTAATGTACATAGCAACGCAAATCGCGAGCGGAATGAGCTACTTGGAAAGCCGCAGTTTTATTCACCGCGACTTGGCCGCAAGGAACTGTTTGGTGGGAGAGAATCATCTGGTTAAAGTGGCCGATTTCGGCCTAGCAAGACTGATGAGGGACGACACATACACTGCCCATGCAGGTGATTTATTGCATCTCAAATATCTTCAGTTTAATAACACTCATTTAGGAGCAAAATTTCCGATTAAATGGACCGCGCCAGAAGGACTGGCTTACAACAAATTCTCCACTAAGTCCGATGTTTGGGCCTTCGGCATTTTGCTGTGGGAAATTGCCACGTACGGTATGTCTCCTTATCCAGGGGTAGATTTGACTGACGTCTATCACATGCTAGAGAAGGGTAAAGTTTGTTGTTTTTATTTTAGAATTGTAGGATTTCGCTTTTTGATTTATAGGCTATAGGATGGAGATTCCGCCGGGTTGCCCTCCGAAAATCTATGAGTTGATGCGGCAATGTTGGCAGTGGCATGCCAATGATAGACCGACATTTAAAGAGATCCATCACGCCCTTGAAAATATGTTTCAAGAGTCGAGTATTACGGAAGGTACGTTTGGAACCTCCCAGGACAATTCGAGTAGTTATTTTTCTTTGGTTTTTTCAGAGGTAGAAAAACAATTACAGGGTAACGATTTTCCCGTGCCGATGGGGACGCCGCACATGTCTTACAAAAAGTCACATTCAGGAAGTACAGGTAATTTGCACGGGTTAGTCGGTTTAGCAGATCAGAATATTACAGGTAATTGTTCTGGTTGATTTTTTCACTGTGATAAAGTCATGATTTTTTTAGACAACTTGAATAGTATTTCCACGAAATTGACCACATTTACGGGGGGCTCAAAAAGTAGTTTGGTGCAAATGAGGAGAACCACCAATAAAAAAGGCAAAACCGCCCCAGCGCCCCCCAAACGAACTAGGTAATATCAATCACAATTTGTCTCCATATTTTACATAAAAATTCCTGTTCCCATATCCTCATATGCATGATCATTGGTTCGGTTTCAGTTGAGGTTAATATGCACTCTTGTACTAAATTTCCATTAATCTGTTTTATTACCCAAATTTTTATGTTTCAATACAGTTTAAAAAAGTTTTTTTTCAGTTGAAATTATCATAAAGCATGGTTTCTTCCCGATTAACCCAAATTAACCCTCCACGTGTGCTATAACACATCACCGAATTATCTTTCCAGCCTCCTGTCTTCTTGCAGTTCATTCCGTGACAGCACGTTCGACGACCAAGGCCAGGGGGAACACGTCAACGAGGACGGATCCGAGCTAAATGGTATATTAAAAAAGCGATTCAAAGGTATTTTGTTCACGTTTTACGTGGTTTGAGCTCGAGTCTTTTTGGGTTTTGCTTGACGTTGACAAAGGGTGATTTCTCTTATGCATACTAACATCATTTCTGAAGCTTTTAACTGATTAAAAATAGGTTGAGTGGCAGTGTTCCCGATCGCCACTTTCACGTGAATTGAAAAAGATTTAAAGTTAGTCGTGTAGGGTGCGAATAATGTTCACGTTTACTTGGCCGTTATATTGGGTGAGGCAACCTCTGTATTCCCCGTAGGCCAAGCTCAAGTTTAAACGTGATTTAATTTACCTTTTGCACGCAAAATGGTTAATTTAAGCCACGCTTAAGAGTTATGTCGATTTGTGAACTTACAGAGAATAAAATTAATAAAAACTGGAGTTTTTCGTGTTTCTGCTTAATAAATTATAATGACTTTTTTTCACAGCTCCGAATTTTCCCTGTGGTTCACCAGTCCTTGCTCGCGTCTTTTTTTTTTGTTAAGCTTGTGCGTTGTAATACTCAATGTCTCAATCTAATGAATTAACCACCATTTCCTCTCCATTTTTTTTTTACAATTTGTGTACTATAACTAACTTCGACTAACGAGCTCTTCCACCCGCCCATTTCCATTTCCTTTTTATTACCGTCCTTGCGCATATAGGGTTGACAAGGGAAATGCAAAATTTAACTGCCAGCACACGCGGCGATAGCGAGAGTGATTTCCAAGACCAAACTCCGGACACTGACGATTCGGGGGCGCATTCTTATCCTGAAATATCAGCTGTGGGCAGTTTAGGGGGCAGTGGCCTCGGTTCCTTTAAAAGAGTCCCTATAATGGGTAACCGCGGGTTAGAACAAAGGGGGAAGAAGACTAAAACCAAAGATTCACCTGCAGTAAGTTGAGACACAAATGTTAGATTATTGGAGAAAGTTTCTGAATCGATATGTTT
Source organism: Euwallacea fornicatus (assembly GCF_040115645.1). Taxonomy (NCBI): domain Eukaryota; kingdom Metazoa; phylum Arthropoda; class Insecta; order Coleoptera; family Curculionidae; genus Euwallacea; species Euwallacea fornicatus. The sequence continues at coordinate 1,217,524 of NC_089557.1, forward strand.
GTGTTAGGTACAGGTGGCTGCATTGGAAGTACAAAATGTGCGAAAAGCTATTAGTAGGTATGGTACATTGCCGAAGGGGGCGCGGATTGGGGCATATTTGGAATCTCTTCGACAAAGCGGAATTTCTGCAAATGATGAGTCATTGACTAGTCAGGCTGTGGCTGGTATTGTAGTCCAAGGCGAGTCTGAGTCTACTCCAAGGTAAGATATTTGTGCAGAAGCTTTGCAAATTTGTTAAAGTCGAATTTTTAGGGTTTTACAAACTGTAAACCATCAATGGCATACCTCACTTCCAACAGAGATATAATTTTTAAATTTGTCACTGATTGTTCCAGGTCATTATCCCCGAGAACGAACATCAGGGCGCAGCCTCAAATGATACGCAGCAACTCATCAAGTGGTGTTACGGCATTTCACGCGACCCATCCGCCAAGCTCGCCCACCTCTTCGAAATTATCTAGAAATAGGAACTTAACCAGGTATACAGGAGAATGAAATTACTTTAAGGAACAGCTGTTCATCTGTACTTATTTTCAGGAATAATACGGACAGCCTCAGATCCAGTCTTCGAACTTTCAAAGCCCCGCAAAGTTCCTTTCGCGGGGGTAGTCCGTCCCGTTCCCTCCCCCCTCCAACTTTGGCCGATCTGGAATTTCCCCCGCCGCCCACCGACTTACCACCGCCCCCCGAAGAGTTTGACAGCATCGACACAGTGGACTGTACGGCATCATTAATGACGTCGTCCACCGAGTTGAAAAAGAAAATAGTTCCCATGTCTCCGATGTTGCCGAGCAAAAAGAGCGTCTTGGAAAGTTTGGAGGGCGGCGGGGGGGATATCAGTACATTGCAACCGTCAGTAGAAGAAGCTAGTTCGCGGTAAGATTTCGTAACAAAAATTAAGTGATGCGTTTCTAAGGATAATGGTATCCATTAATTGCTAAGTGGTAAGTATAGGTGTCGATTAATGCTGAGGGTTTTCTGCTTTAGATTCGGTGTTAGTTTGAAACGACGCGAACTCTCTTCGGATAGTTGTAGTAGTGTAAAAGAGGTCGTAAACAAGGAAGAAAATAAATCGAAAGAAGAGAAAAGTCCGCAACGAACAAGTTTGAGTCTTACCAGTCCTAGTCATGACGGCAAGAGCCCTATGAGCGTTGATTCCGATGTTCCTGCCGTGGGTTCTCCTCTGGAGCCTTTGCCCCCTCCACCAGTTTTCCCCGAAGCTGGTAAATTTAGTAATTTGATAAACCAACTTAGGCAGCTACGACTAGATTATGTCTCGTGTTAGTTGTATCCATTCCTAAACTTTCTTTCACCATTTCGTCAACAAAAGCACCACATCTGACAATTCTGTTTTACGATAAAACCCACCATCGACGTTCTAAACTATAGAGCGCAAAATTTACCAATTCGACAAAAACTTCCATCGACATTCTGACAAATAGATATTTTTTCGCTCGAAATTGTTAATTTTTTTTTAGATGAAGAATCATTGGAAACGTGCCTGCTTGATGATGCCGCAGCGAGCGATGACAATAAAACGGCATCTAAAGTGTTTAAAAATAGATTAGTAATGAAGGAAATGGAGCTGAAACTAGTCGCAGAGATAAAGGAAAGGGCGGATCAAAAGCAGGGCAGAAACTTGAAAGAATCTCCGATCGACCCAATTTTGGCTGTGAGTGGCATTAGCCACGACCCTGTGTCTCAATTAGGTAGGAAACTCTTCCTTATTTTATTTATTTTTTTAGGTTACTAATGATCCTTTATGTTTTTTAGTAACTGAATTATCCCAGTCGCTAAATATAGAAAAAGAAACTTTTCGCAAGAACTCCCTAGGAGCAACGAATTTGAAAAGGTCCCAGGAAAGTTGCGAGAAAGAAACGAACGGTGTGACTTTTGTTTCGCAACTAAAAAAGACCGATCAAGCTAAGAAAGTTTTAACCAAAGAAAAAAGTGACTTGGGGGATTCCTCGTTAATAATCGACTTCAAATCTAGACTTAGGAAAGTAGACGAGAAAAATACGAAAAAAGAAGGCTAGTCTTACATTGTGTCACCAAAACAGCATTTTAATCTGCGATTTTTAGGTGATAAATTAGAAGACAACGAGACAATTTCGGAATTGACCGGCAAACGAGAGAGTACGGCCAGCAACGAGAGCGCAAATTTGAAGATTGAAGAAGCAGACGATAAGCGGAAGAGCACGGGCAGCATTAGTAGTTTGAAGAAATTGTGGGAGGCCAAAGACTCGGATTACGGGACCGTGCAATTGAGTCCAAAATTGTCGATCAAGAGTACGAAAAGTGAGGAGATTCTTGAACATTCACCCATCGATAATTCGGACGATTCCTCAAAAATGGACCGAAGTGTCAGTTCTGGTGAGTGTCAGTGTGAAGCATTTAATAAATTACTTTAGTATTTTTCTTAGAAAAATCCTCCACAAAATCAGAGAAAAAATCTTGGCCCCCTTGCGGTAGCGAGGAGAAGCCAGTGATACCGATTAAGCCTCCCGTGAAAGCGGTCAAACCTATAGTGAACCGGTCAGCCGGGCCTGCCATTTACGCGACTCCCATCGCTCCAAAACCTCCAATATCAGTCAAACCCGTCAGCACTGATTGTAGTACTAATAGTATTAACGCAAACAATAAAACTCCTGAAGAGGAAAGCCAAAAATTGGGGGCATCCCCTGCTTCTGTTGATAAGACTGGAAAAGAAAGTATTCTCGAGATTTCTCAGGCCCTCGAGAGTACATTAAACACGATAAGGTATATTCGTTTATCTTCTCTACGCATTTGTAATAATTGTAATTTGTTCGCAGAAGCACTCCGGCTGTGTCAACCGCCACATGGTTGCAACTTTCCGATAAAATAGGACTTCTGCATGGCTCGTGCATGGACTACGCGGACAACGTGGTACCAGCACACACAAAATTCCATTTCAGAGAGCTGTTAACCAGGTTTGCACATATTCTAAATTTGACTAAATCGCGTGGAAAAACCATTGCTTTTTTTAATAAGGTTGGAGCATCAAGGTAGACAAATGCGATCTGCGAGCGCAAGAAATCAAACTGAGAACACTAGATGTATCAATGAGGTGAATAATACTATTAAAGATGTGGTGAATGTTGTGTTTCGATAGAATGGATGGAATTTAGGTGATTATAAGTTCAGTCTGAGCCCTTTTTTGTGCGAAATATGATCCGAGATTAGGAAAAGATCTGGGCTGAACTGATAAGTAGTAATTAATTATTCGTATTATTATATAGAATCTTACTCAAACAATATACGAAGGTAAGGACCATTTAAACATTTTGCGCTTGCGAGGTACTCCATAGGGGGCAATTTGTGTGAGTATGTGATTTGTTTAGATTGCCGGTAAAAGTTGTATAAATTTAACGTGCGAATACCGATTTTTTAGTTATCTTGGCAATTGTCCGCGCATACCCTAATTATTCATAATAAGTCGGTATGTCGTAGCCCGCGCATCCTGTCCTATATTTTTTGAATCAACTGTGATACCGACCTTTACTAGGTAATAATTTTAGTGTATGCTCAATATTATTTCGTAACGTTTAGTTAGGATATGAGTATTACGTGGCCTCTCCAAAAAATTTGGAAACGAAGCCCGATTCATTGCAACGTTAAGTCTCATTTTTAATACTCACATAATTTTCCTTTCAAGGTCCATGACTATTTTGTTAATTACGTTAATTGAAGAAGTGATTTAAGCTAATTTCAAGGGCCTAACGCTAATTCGCATTTATAAGTTCCAGTGGACGAATACTTTTAATTTGTAAACGGTCACTCTGGCGAAACTATAGGACAGATCTTATTTCCCCTCCGGTGGGCCTGTTAGACTGTACCATAAAAGACAGGTTTTGATTGAAACCCCGTAGATTTTTAGCAGCGTTTGGCAAATAATGGGACCTGTACCTGTAACCTTCCTGCATCGACTCTACCATGACTTTCTAAATAGATAATCTCTCTCTCTCTCTCTCTCTCTTCATTCGCGTTAAAATTTAAAGTTAACGACGAAAACTGATATTTGCTCTAACTTGCGCTTCGAAGGGCTACCACTGAGAACGTTCAATGCAAAAATAGACATAAAATGCTTTTAAAAATGCTGATCGGTTTAAAATAAAAATGGTATCAGGTCCCATTATAATATGTTTTTAGTGCAATAGTAACCGATATCTTTCCATCCAAAGACTCGCTTAAAACTTTGTCTAGATCAGAATAATAGCAAACCCTGGACCAAGGCGTTAAATATCCCTTACTTTTACTTACTAGTCTTAAAAATTGATTTCACGGCATTACCAGTGTGCCCAAGAACCTTCTGCTTGTGGTCCTGTGAGGCCCGAGAGACTCTGCCACTCAATTTTAACCTCATACAAACTTCTGTGCTGAGACTCTCGCGACCTCAAAAAGTGCTATCAAAGTCCGTTGTTCTCGGTTCGGCGTGAATGTGTGTATTCCTAAATATCATAGGTAGAATTACTATTCCTACTCTTAAGATTTTTGTACAATCCAAAGATTAATAGTAACTAAATTAGTCATTAGGAATGTCCTTTTTGTTTAAATTAATTTATCTTACTACATAGCCTTTTGTAAATATTTTACCTTTGTTATGACGGTGTACATTAGGTTTTTGTTTATTTATTTTTAGCGATATTTTTAGACGTAGCATTTAAGTGCATAAGATATTTGTATTAACAGCAAATGATTGTATGCTCATGATATTTTATACCTATTTAACGTGAATATGTGTTTTTTACCTTTTTTTTGAAAAGGTAACCTATTAAATCGAATAGTTGAAGGTGAACCCCGCAGATCGTCAAGAAAAAAAGTAAGTTTTGGAGAAATTAATGGGCATTTTTTTCACTTGGAAGGTGCATCAAAAATAGAAAATGTTACTGTTAATTGATTATGTGGCTCGCGTTAATTATTACCTTTTCAATAAACGGTCTTTCAGTATTGAATTTATTCAATTTTGCCCCAAAATAAAGCATTTTGTCTTGTTACACAAGACAAAATGTTCGATAGTGAATGGCAAAAGTCCGACTAATTAAATATTTTTCAGGTTTTACATCAAAACTGCTTTCGTTTTTATGGTATTAAAGTTAGGTAAATTATGAAAGTGGACGCCCTAAGAAAGTAACCAAATCGAGTTATTGTAAGCTTAAGACGAAGCCAATTTCTGAAGTGAAGTCATCAATGGACAATATGCGAGGTAAAATTTGATTTTCACCTGATTTTAAACAGGATATTTTTCTATGCGTGTATGCATTTGGCATGAATGTACTCGAGGTAGGGAATAATAAAATCAATAAAACACCTCAATATTACTTAAATCTATTGTAAAGTAACAATTGTGGTAAACCTCAAGTTGTAAAATGAAAACTTGCCCTCTAAAGACGATATAAAATCTATACTAAATAATTTCCTTTGGTGCAGTGGATGGATAAGCACAAACAAAACTACACAATTACAATGCCGAAAAGTGAATAAGGGCACTTCACTTCCCAATAAAAATATTTTCGCCAGTAATTTTAAGGAGAACCATGAAAGGACATGTTGAATAACTGACGTAAACTTCCTAAAACAGTTCAATAATGGGTAATTTACAATTACATTTACATGGCTCATTATTTACCTAGGGACCTAATCGGCAACGATCTTTTCAGCATCCTAGTAGTTGTATTATGGTTGCCATGAAAATGTAAAGTCATGGTTGATGTTTGATGTTTTCATTTGCTTAATTTAAGTAAGCTTATTGTAATGTGATTAAAACTAGTTAAATCTAAAGTGGAAAAAATTTAACGTACACTGCGGTTGCAAAATATTTATTATTCTCATCTCAGACCCTTCAGCGTTGCGCGCTTCGGGTTTTAAACTTACATAATAATATGCTTTACCACTTTGATGTATAACATGCTTTTCAACCAAACGAATTCACTCCTTCGAAATTTTCATCAGAATCAACATCGTAAATTGCAATGACATCTGGATTTTCATACTTTATTTCGCCTTTGTCGTAGATAATTTTGTGCAGTAGATGAGAACGGATCCTTGCCTCTTCTACTTTCTTCAGTAGCTTAAGGCATTCTGCAAAAAGTGTATTTTAACTTGATTACAGGCACCATAAATTCTGAAATAGAAGCTATACGCTGCTAAGGAGACTTACTCTTAAGATTGGTCCTCTTGTCTTTTGGCACGAAGATCGTAACCAGCATCCTGAACAACGTGTAGACTTTTGAAGCGGTCATTCCTTCAAAATGTGTCGCATATTGTTTCCAGTCAACTTTGCACCACTCGGTTTCATTATTTTCGTGCAACCTGTAAATTCCGAGAGCCTCAAGACAAATCTAGCAACGCGGTCACAACGACCACCCCTTGGAGAGGTAATGACGCAAATGATTAATATAATATAAAAGAACGGTGCGGTGTTGACATTTTACACAGTACTCACATTTTAATGAGCTGCAGCTTAATTTCCTTTAAATCGCATACTGCATGAGGAATAAAGAGAGCTGGGTACAGCGATTGGTACCAAACTCGTTGCAGAATCCGCACTGGAACGCTGTCTAACTTCATCGAGAGAGTCTTCCACTCTTTCATAGTGACGTCCCGTGTTTTTAACTCGTGTATTCGATCTTCTGGGGTTTTAGTTACTTTTAGTATGTATTTTATGAAAACGCAGATATTTCTTCCGTGCCATTTAATGTTTCTCTGATTCATCTTTAAAGCTTTCACTTTCTTTTCTACAGAACGAGGTAGTCTTTGAAGCTTCTTGGCTAACTTCGTAATGGATACTGGTTCTTCCTTATTTGACATCAGCGAATTCTTTATGCAGGCATCTTCCTCTATTGTAAATCTATGGGAAAAACATTCAGTAATATATATCTAAATTAACACACCAACTTACCTTCCAACTTTAGCAGTCTGCATTAGGATTTTGAATCGTTTATAAACGTTGTATGGCGTCCTTTCCGGCATGCCTCGGGCCAAATAATGCAAAAAGATCTTCTTTTGTGCCAGACTAATGCGATTCTTACTCAGGGTAAAGAATGCTTCCGGTTCCACGTTCAACTCATTCAACTGAAACCATAGATAATAAACATCTCTAGGTCTCCTTTAAACCCCACACAAACCTCTACGAAATACATCCAATTGTCCCTGATTTGCCTGTCCTCTTGCCTATCAAATCGGCCATATTTCACTTTAATGCCATCGGTCTGTATACGCTTACGCTGTTCGGGCGTGGGTTTGGAGGCGCGATCCAGAATGCTGTGAAGCTCCGGGATCTCAAAATTCACCTCTGAAAATTTTCTCTTAAATATCAGCTGAAAAGGAAAAAATATTAGAATTGAAATTGTTATGGCATGCAAGAAAAAACCTTGATGTCGTCCTCTTTTTCGCAAGCACTTTCTTGATTTGAAGAATTACTATCCTCGTCCTCTTTTAGAGATTCTAAAACAATAGCAGTCTTAACTTGTTATAACAATAAGTTGACCAACACCGTCCAAGTGTTGGATGTAATTAAATAGAATTTGCTGGTTAAGAAGTCATCAAATTAATACTAATTCAGAATTACTCAGGAAACTTACCTTCGAATTTTATGTATCTTTGGTGGTCCACTTGTGCACAGGGTATACTGGAGTCAGAATCAGCATGATCACTTTTAGTTTTCTTCCTACTTTTATGCGGTGTTGAGGCAATGAATGCAATCTCAGAGGAATCAAAACTGGTCTCAGAAATGGCTTCATCCTCTTTTAGTTTCGATTTTTTTTCACTAGCGCCGTTTTCACAACAAGCTGATTTTCTCTTTGTCATTTTGAATGATCTGTAAAGACACCGTGAATAAAAACATTTACCACATAAGTAGATCAAAGAGGCGTGTTCAGTAAAACATTCTTCCACAGAACCAGCTAACTATGCTATAGAGCATTTTTTTAAATTAACTAAGACTAGGCTTATTGCCATTTTATCCCTCATGCTTACCTTTCCCATCCATTTAACATTAAAGAACTCTCATCATTTGTATTTAACATGGACTCACTTTGTAGATTTAATTCTTGGCTTAATTGTGAAAGCCTTCTGGAACCAAACAATGTATTCTTTAGTTCCATACAGAGTGGTCACATCAAATTAATTACCTTACTGAAGACTGAGAGTCAGTTAGATCCTGCAAACTTCTACTGGAATCAATGTTCCTTTCAGAGGAAGATTTTTTCACCTTCTTTCTTTTAAGTTTAGGGACACTGTTTCCCCCCAAAAAGCTAAACATTAAAGAGTATTTAATGTTGTTATAATACAAATAATCCTCACCTTTCATCTATCACTAAAGAATTATCTGTACTTATTGAATTGTTGAAACTTATTTCCTTCTTAATATCCAAGCCGTGTTTTTTAGGTCTTGTAAAAAGACAGTAACTTTCACTAAAAACGAAGATATATGTCTGAACCTTTGTTTAATTAATTTACGTTATCTTACCTGTCCTCATCTTTAATAGTTATAGTCTTTATGCTTTGCTTTTTCTTCTTAGAACTAAAAGAAGTAAATACATCTGAATGTAAGGGCACGACTAGAAACTTAATGTGCTTGATCCTATCTGTTCTCAACAGTAATGGGTTCTTTAAAAAAGTTAATATGTTATAAACTTACTGCATTGAAGGTGATCTAGAATAATCCAGGTCTTGAGCTTGCATGTCAAACTTCTCAATGTTTCCTCCATTTGTAGAGACAGAGGTATCTTCACTGAAAGGCTTCATCTTAAACCTCAGTATAAAAGAGCAAAAAAACTGGTTTTCTAGCTATAAATACCAATATCCCAACGTATTAGACATTATATTTTTAGATAAAATTAGAGGCAAATATCCAGTGCATTGAAGTGGCGGCTTGTTGGGGGCCCCAAGAGTGTGAACACGCAGCAACACGAGTTACTTCCAACCGCTTTTGTATATTCTAGAATTTGAGGTTAAAAACACTTTGACTTGGGAAAGGATTTTAATTTTTTTTATAAGGCGAATAAGAGAAATAATGGCAACGTTGCGATCGTTATTTTCTTTAGTATTTCTAATAAGTTCTAAGTTTTTTTGCGTTTGCTCCTCGATAAGCCTGTGCAAAGTTGTATAATGCTAAAATGAGCTTCTACCACATAGTAAACACTGGATAAAAAAAGCTTACTGAATTCCATATCTGATACAGACAGTATATTTTTTACTACTTCTTCAATCAACTATACGTTAAAGCAAAAACGACATTCTAAGAAATGCATTGTTGACGTTACTGTGGTATATTTATAATAATTCGTTTATAGAGCGCTCCACGCGTTCTTCCTTACTGATAACACAAAATAAAGCGATTTAAATAAACACATTCCAGAAAATTTTATCAGCTTTGCGCAGTGGCATTATCGTAACCGATGAGGTCCGTTCGAAGCGCGATTATTGCTAGTTTAACCGATACCCCGCCGCGTATACGTGAATGATCGTGGACTAGGCAATTTTTGCATGCCTTCTTGAGGCCCTTTAAAAGGAAAAAAATCTAAATTTAGTTAACACAGTAATATTTCTAACACTCTTATCTTTATTACAACCTAATGGTAACAGTAACTATTGCCCATCTCTCACCCCTACAGCACAGCAAGTATGTTCTTAAAAATTGAAACAAAAATAATTATTCTGAAGGCAACATCAACAAACTCTGAGTTAATTCATTATCACACAACTTCGGAGATTCTAAAACATTGTTTTTTGCTCTCAGATTTAATTCTGTGTTTTTAATCTTCCAATTGTTCTCACTGAAGGGATCTCTGGCTAGGGCAAATACCTGTTCAAACACTCCCGCGCAAGTGTCCCCCACATGTAAAGTCCCACATGCTAACACCATCACCAATCCATGAGGGTCAATTCTGCCCTGGATTCCGTCGCTGCTGTCGTTGGGGTTGAACTGCAGATTGTACTGAAGTTTTGTCTTAAGTAAAGCTCCCATCAACTCTTTGGGATTGTTGTCCACTTCAGTGGTGTCACAAGAGTTATTGGCAAACATGTTGAGTCTAAGCTTGGCATCTGGAAGGGTGTGTTAAGTAAATTTGGGTGACTTTTTGCTCAGTTTTCACCTATACCTGAGAAAAAATGTTCAGCACCACATTCATTATCATTTAACATTGAATAGAACCAATGAGTGAATTTAATTGCCATAAGGTTTATGGTATTGCCTTCTTGTTGGTTACTTTCAACAGAAACTCTACTGGAACTCGATTCAGCAGTTCCATTATTTTGACCACCACCTATACGTGGTAAATTCCAGAAATCTGCTACAGTGTCAATTAGCTCATTTTTTGTTATTGGCAGGCGAACTTTGATATTATTTCCTTCCAAATAATTGAAAAGAATATCCCTGGTTACAGCTTTCCTCCTTAGAATGCTTAATTCGTCTGGAGAATACTTGATTATGTTTTCAATGGCTTCTAAAAAATATATTCACACAGAAATTTGTATTTGTCCTGAAAAACCAAAACCCAACCTTTAGAATTTCCACTCTTTTTCAGCCCTTGAGTAACATTACGAGCTAAGGATATTAAAGAGTCTATGTCTAAATATGACAGCACGTCTACTAGGCCCTGTTTGGTACTCTCCATTCCAAAGCAGCAACCTACATGGTTTACTTAAAATTGAATAATTATTTCTTGTTATTATTGTAATCAATTAATCAAATCCTGGATTATCATTTCATTATTATATTCACATTTCTATTTAAGGTGTACATAAACCTAATTATGGAGCTGACTAGGCAATAATAGTGGCTAAAGATGATTTAATAATGGGATAGCTACCCATTCTTCAATGTGTAATAACTTGAATTTAGGTCTTGAATGCACTACCACTGCCAAAAAATATATATATGTGTAATGGAAAAATCGTTGAATCTTCTTTATTTCGCAAATCGATATCTCGTAATCAAACACCTTCTTAGGGATGAAAGGAATTTAATTTGAGGCTTTATTTACCAGAAATTTTGAAAAAAAAATCTATAATATACCATAATATATGAAACATAACCTCAAATACGATAATATAAGTAAAGACGAACGTTTTCTGTGTATAATATGAAGTAAATGTCGACAATGGAAAGAAAGACACAATCTATTGACATCTTTGCTCTACGTAGTATCATGAAAGTCCTTTATTTATTGAGGTTATAAATAAATATTTGATATTTGACAGATTAGTTAACAATAGGTTAAGTGGAAGCCATAATTTTATATTATATTATATTTTGTGCTTTTTTACCATTTCATATTGAATAACCTTCACAAAAAAAAACAAAAAATCTATAAAAATACAGTCGAACCAGGCAAAGTCAAAATATCCAGGTTCGGTTACAAATTGAGGCTGATAAAGTAAGAAACTCACTTGCTAATCAAAAAAGAAACGTAATATGGATTCAAACAGCACAGACAACGTCCCTCAAACCCCAGAAAATATCGCACCCTCAACAGAGCAAAAATCTGTAATCAGCCAACACAATCTCAATTTACAAAGTGGGGAAAATCAAATGACAGGAATTGAGATAAGTACACAATATGACTCCAAAAATGTACATTATGAGGGGAGCATAGCAATTTACACAGATCAAGATACAGGCTATCAATACGAATGGGATAATAACAAACAAGAGTGGATATCAAGACAAAAGCTTACTTACGAATTTGAAGATGACACTCATGTGTACACAGAACCTGATGGCACAAAGTTGTTTTGGGACAAAGAGAAAAAAGCTTGGTTTCCAAAAGTTGATGATGACTTTATGGCACGTTATCAAATGTCTTATGGTTTTAATGAGCATAATAATGAAGAATCTGAGAAAGTACCAGCCAAAGAGGTTCCAAAAGGTGAACCTAAACCATCAAAAGGAGAAAAACGGAAAGCTTCAGAACCCACATGGTTCCATGTTAATGAAGATCAAAATACTAACGTTTATGTTTCAAATTTGCCTTTAGATATTGAGGAAGAAGAGTTTGTGGAGTTTATGCAAAAATGTGGTTTAGTGATGAGGGACCCAGTAAGTGGGAATTTTAAAGTGAAACTGTACAAAGATCCAGGGACTAATTATCTGAAAGGAGATGCCTTATGTACATATATTAGAATTGAATCCGTGGAGCTGGCTTTGAACCTGTTGGATGGGTGTAATTTAAGAGGACAAAAAATCAAGGTAGAAAGGGCAAAGTTCGAGTTAAAAGGGGAGTTTAATCCAAAATTGAAACCAAAAATGAAGAAAAGAAAAGAGAAGATGAAGCTTAAGAAACAACAAGACAAGCTGTTTGACTGGAGACCTGAGAAAAAGGAGGGAGAGAAATCCAAACATGAAAGAATAGTCATAATTAAGAACTTATTTGACCCAGACATTTTCGACAAGGATGTCAGCTTAATTTTGGAATTCCAAGAGGATTTGCGAGAGGAGGCAGGGAAAATTGGAGAAGTCCGGAAAGTAACTCTTTTTGACCGGCACCCAGAGGGCGTTGCCCAGATCACAATGGGTAATTCAGAAGAGGCTTCCCAAGTGGTCAAGATGTTGAACGGCAGGTGGTTCATGAAGCGGCAGCTTAGTGCAGAAATTTACGACGGCAAAACGAAGTATAAAATATCCGAAACAGATTCTCAGATCAATCAAAGATTAGAGGGCTGGGATAAGTTTTTAGAGGACGAGGATCGTGAGGGGAAGTGAGAGAGAAATACTTCATCGCAGGCAGCAGCCAGCTAATATTCCCATAAAGGACGATACGAGAAACAGGAGCGATTTAATTGAGAAAAGGGCATTAACCGCAATTTGGAATCACATATAATAACAAGACATTAAACTTTTTTTAATGAACTTTCCCTTCACCGCCTACCAGTTCTACCTCCTTCCAGGTTGTTAAGAATAATGTCGAAAAGTGAAAGGACAGTTTGTTCCTTGTGTTCCAAGTCCGTTGGTTGCACTGTTTGAAATACCTATGAAACGATCATTTGGTAAAATTCGTGTAGGACACTTGCACCATAAAACTTTGTAAGAATTAACGGGACTTTAGTGCTGCATAGAATTTGTGAAAAACCATTCGCATCACGTTAATTTATTGTTGTTGATGCATAATTATTTTATAATAGATTATTAAATCCTGTGTAATATATATAACAGCCCATAAATGAATGCGTTTGCATAGAAAAACTAAAGGGGAGGAGTGCTATTACTTATAGCGAAAAAGGCTGAAAATGGCCGCCAACGACAGGAACCGAAACCTGCGTTGTCACTTTATCTTCTTTGACGTGTACTCGTGTCACGCTCTAGATCGCTGTCAAAAGAGAAGTGGCATTGTTTTCGTGCTTCGTAAAAGGCGAGAAAGGATAGGCCGAAAACTAGGGGAAGATGGGGCAAAAATGCCAAACGTTTCCTACATGGGATCAGTGAAACAGCTTATCTTTAAATTATAAATGTATTCGGCGAATGGCATTAGATACACACACTATACCCATTCTACATCAAATTTTAAACGGTTTAACAAAGTGAAAGAAAACAAAATCCAAGTTACATTCTAGATTAATATATAATACTGTATTACATACAAGAAATGCACTTCTCTTGAAACTTACAGAAGAGTATAATTGAAAAATCTTTTATCACGTTATGGGGTAGGAGGGGTAGGGGGTAGGGGGGGTAATGTGATTAAATTATGTATACCAGAATGTTGGAATGCGACATGACATACCGCTTTGGTACAAGATGGCTCGGTATAAAGCATTTATTTCGCGTGGGTACTTCATACTTCAAACGACACTTGCCCGTTTTTTTTTTATAATTTCTTTTTGCGAATCATAAATAGGGGAAGTCGTCAATCGTTACGATGCAATGGCGCTTATCACAGAATAATGAAATAACTTCACTTTGTGCATGCCAATTTAGTATTTAATGCACGCAAGTCCGAATACGAGGTACGTTTAGAATGTGGTATTTTTGGACTGCCCTGGTTAACTTAGATTAACGATAGCAATTGATTGGGGAAAGTAATAATCATTACTCGATTTAAAATAAAGTATAGTACTAATGCGTTATTTCAGTCAGTCTTTGAACAGGAATAAATATCACATCATAATCGTAAAAAACGTAACGCGCCTCTTTTACTCGGAGCAGTTAATGTATTATTCTTTGCTATCTTTTTATTTCCTAGAGAATATCACAGATGACACCGTGAGCTAATTGCTAATAACAACACTCAAGACGCTTAATTGGTACGGAGAGTTTGCTGGCGAATTTCATTCGGTCCACGTCCCAAAAAACACATCCTGAATTTATCCGATATCGAGCGTATTTAGCACCACGCTTACAAACGATAAACGAGAGTTTACTTAATACTACATATTATATTTACACGACACTAGCAGTCCTTAAGATCCACTTTTAATGCCCCAACACGCAATATCACAATTTAACCTCAAACATTCGAGACTTGGAAAAATCAACAGCCTTATTCAAGGAAACGAACGGTGAATGTCTAATCTAAGTTTTTCCAGACAAATTTTGGTTTCACTGCAATAATTTATTGTCTATAATTACACAGCTGTTTGCAGGTTAAATGTTCGTTATGACGCATAAGGGTCGAATTGATGCAAATATAAATCGCTTGCATTTCAATCTAAAACCTTATTCGGAACGAAATAATAATAATAATATGACTCACACTCTTTGGCTAATTTCGACGCAGGGGGCATCCAAATCTCCCGAAACACTTCCCTTAAGCACAGCCCGTTTGAAGATTCAACATTTTTTATATTTAGAGTTATTTCTACGTAAACTATGCTATTTCATTGATTTTGCAGAGTTCCTGGTTCCCTTACGACCCTTTGGAAGCTAAATATGATCTACGTATGTAAACCGACGACCGCCTACAGTCTCGTATAGTACTAAAATTTAAAAATATGCCGCCTTTTTTCCCTTAAAAAATGAACTGCGTTTAAGAAGAAAAAAATAAGATTTTGGCATCTAACTAACCTAAAAACCTACAGTAGATAAGTAGAAATAATTACGAAAGAAAATACTGCATTTTTGATCTACTATGCAAGTCATATATATATATAAAAATGGGATCCTGGTACGATATTAGCACCGCATAGTATCAATATAATATTATGTATCATTTGTAAATACTTATAAAGTAGCCGAAACTCCCCTTCTATATGTTTCGTGCATTTCAATGGCATACAGGATAACCTTAACTACATCTAACTACTTCACATATAAATCAAACTTCAGTCCGTTGCTACGCTTCTGAAGAACATCAGCAAGGCTTCCCTATATATACAGCAGTTTTTAGATGCGACAACGCTGTCTAAAAATGGCTCTTTCCACCGTCAAACCATCAGCTCTAGAAAAAATGGCAACGTTGCCATAGCCATAGTTCGTTTGCACATCGCAGTCCATGGAATTGAACGGAAACAAAGTTAAAGCGAATTAATAGGCATATTTTTCAAACAGATGTCTCCTCAAATGCCAAATTCATTTGGCAACATTGCCCGCCTCGTGGCCTTATGACTGTATTAAAAAATTTAATAGTTTAGAAAAACAAAAGGAAACGCACGGTTACTGCTAATTTCCAACAAAGTACTTTTTCGACTCTCAAATAGCAACGAACGGAAGTTTTTCTCTACACTAGGCGAAAAACGTTAAAGGTTTTTTTGAACTTCTGCTGAAGTAATAGTTTGCTAGAGCGGGGAGCTGGCACTGAGCATCCGCTGCAGCTTAAATTCGACTCTACGTAAAACCAGAGATGGAATGACCCGATTCGAAACAACTCCTCTCTCCACCTAATACAAAGTTACATCGGTTGAAGAGTGCGAAGATCGCGAATCGACAGTTAACATTAAGATCTTGAACAGAAGCAAGTGATACACTGCAAGAGAGAGTTAGAGAGAGAGAGAAAGAGAGAGAGAAAGAGAGAGAAAGCAAAACTATAATGTGATTATTTCTATAGACGCTAATACATGCAAGATAAATATTATGCGAGTACCGCGTATGCGAATAAAAGCGGTGGTTGTCGCACATCAAATTTAACCTTCGGGTGGATAAAGCTACGGAAACAAATAGGATTTTCTGGCAAAAAAAAAATCAGCACTTACTAAACTGATTCATACGCGACAACCCTGTTTAAACGGATCTACTGCTGCACGGTTGCGGTAGGTGGCGCAGCGTACTGCGCAGGATATGCAGTATATCCCACAGGGGCAGCAGCATACTGCCCGTAAGGGCCGCCTTGGTTTTGATATGCGCAAGGATTTGCGGCCCCCGTGAGCCCGCGGCTCTGGAAAAATTTGTGGCTGATAAGATTTTGGATGCTATCGGGTACTCCGGAGTTGGCAGGGCCTTGCACCATGTACGAGCTGTTTCCCGTTGGCATGTAAGAGGCCGACTGCATGGGGTTCTGGTATTGTTGGCGCTGGTTGAAACGGTTGAAGTTTCTTTGGTTGCCTTGGCCTGGAACAAAAAATTTCAGGTCTTTAGAATGTCTATTCTCCCTATATTAGGAAGAAAAAAACACTTTAATGTGCAATAATCCCGATACGAATATTCGTATGTCGGAACTATACTGTTTTGATTCTCAGTCTTAAGTCACCAAAAATCAAATAAACAAATTATCCCAAATTATGTTTCACACGTCCGACACCCAATTAGATAATGCAAACACTGATTGGGCTCTAATGTGTGATTCACAAACTCGTTATATTTTTAATTTAAGACTCACGAACATTGAAAATTTGTCAGCTTAAAGTTTTAAACCGTTTGCGACGCGAAAACCGGTACATTAGATGTCACAATCGCAGAAAATATACCCAAAAATGTTTATTTTGTTATACTCAGTTGACAAAATATCGAAGGCCCACACGGACCATTTTCAAATTAAAATTTTTAATAAAACAAATGTATATTTCTTGCCTGAACCATCAACTCAATTTCTTTACTTACCATAATTGTTTCTCCCTTGATTGTTCATCTGTCCCTGACCATACAGGGGCGGACTATAGTTCTGCTGGTAAACTTGAGAGCCCTGGTACTGCGAATTTTGATACTGATTAAAACCGCTGTTATTATATCTCGGCTTGTGCTGGTAGGCCCCCTCCCTGCTCTGCATGTTTTTCATTCCACCGAGAACATTCTGCTGCTGATTTCCGTAGAATTCCATGCCCCCCATATAGTTGCCTTGGGGCTTCTTTTGCCAAGCACGATTACCGGAATTATTCGAATTCGGCGACGAATTATCCTAGAAGAAAATTAAGATATTGTCAGTACAAAAAAACAATTTAAGAGATTTGTAAATTAAGCAATACTAGATAATAATTGAAGAGTTAATATTCGTGTTAAATCGAGTGGGTTTAAAAACTTAAATTTCAAATAAAGTGTTTTGCGAATCAGTTAAAAGTTAAAAAACCTACTCACATATACGTAAGAATTTTCTCTAAAATCTGAACTATTAACCTTTTTTCTTTGGTTCCAACGGTTGCGACCGGTTTGCATGTGCTTTGAACTTTGAGCTAATTCTAGTAGTTGGGGATTGACGGCTTGTCCGGCCTCTTCAAGAACCGAAATCAGATCTTTGGCTTGTCGTTGATTGTTAGGAGTAAAGAACGTATACGCAGTGCCGATTTGTTGACATCGACCAGTTCGTCCTGAAATTCGACAATTTAACGTAACAGATATTACCAAAAAAAACCCATGACCCTACCAATGCGATGGACGTAGTCTTCACTTGAATTTGGGTAGTCATAGTTAATTACGTATTTTACATCTTCAACGTCAAGTCCACGAGCAGCCACATCGGTGGCGACCAAGATCGAAAATTTGCCAGTTCTAAATTCGTTTAAGACGTAATCCCGCTCTGGTTGAGACTTATCACCGTGGATGCAAATTGCAGAAAAACCTACATGACGAAAAATCAATTTTTAATAATTCCAGACAGTACTCGTTCTGATTCAAATAAGTTTTTTTTATGTCCAAATACACTCGGATACTTCCAAACAAAAAGTACACATATAATAGGGCACATTTGAAGTTTAATCTCCCACAATTCCGACACCCAATCAGAAGATAATTATTGCTTCCAAGTGGGCTCTAACATGTGGGGAATAACAAATCCAAAAATGGAAGTTACAAAACCACAAAGACTTACCCACAGACTTAACAACTTTCGTAATATCGTCCACTTTCTTCTTGGTCTCAACAAATACGATGATTTTGTTGTTGCGATCTGAGGCAATCTGCTTGAGTAGGCTGTTCAATTTCTCCTCTTTAGCAGGCTCCTCGCAAACATCCACTACTTGTTTGATATTGTGATTGGCCGACAAAGAAAGACTTCCAATATTAACCTACAGTTAAATCTTAAAAATCTCCAAACATTCCAATCAATAGAATAACATACCTGAATGTAGTTTTCTAGGAATTCTTCAGCTAAAGCTTGCACTTGCTTCGGCCACGTGGCGGACCACATAAGTACCTGCCTATCTGGTCTTATTTGTTTGATAATTTTCCTTATTTGAGGTTCAAAGCCCATGTCTAGCATTCTATCAGCTTCATCCAACACTAAGTAAGTGCATCTGGCCAAATTAGTGGTGCCCTTTTCAAGGAAGTCAATTAATCTTCCAGGAGTAGCAATCACGATTTCCACTCCTCGTTCCAGGTCTCTAGCTTGAGGGCCTTTGGGTGACCCTCCAAAGATACATGTGTTTCGGATCATGGTGTTTGAACCAAATTCATGGGCGACCTTTTGAATTTGTTGCGCCAGCTCTCTGAAACAAGTTTCAGT
This sequence comes from Euwallacea fornicatus, assembly GCF_040115645.1. NCBI lineage: Eukaryota > Metazoa > Arthropoda > Insecta > Coleoptera > Curculionidae > Euwallacea > Euwallacea fornicatus. Next base: position 1,236,348 of record NC_089557.1, read on the forward strand.
TTTTAGTTTCTGGTGCGATTATAAGAAAAACGATGATTGATGAAACTTGATCCATTTCCAAGATCGTAATAAAAGTTTTATTTATATAATAGAATTGTGCTTAATACCGCAAAATCACTAAAATCGCAAAAGGGATGAAACTCAAGTTATTTTGTACCTAGTTGGAGCAAGAATCAAAGCTATTGGTCCCTCTCCTCTCTGAGGTCTCTGCTGGCTGTTAATGTGAACTGTGGCAGGTAGCATGTAAGCCAAAGTCTTTCCAGATCCAGTTTGTGCAATCCCTGAATAAATTGATGTACATAAAAAAAAATTATCGAATTGTATTTTTCGGGATTTATCGCTTACCTACTAAATCGCGTCCGCTTAAGACAACAGGCCAGCCCTGAGCCTGAATCGCGGTAGGATCATCGAATCCTTGACCCATAAGAACGTTCATTATATAATCGGGAAAACTACTTTCTTCAAAGTTAAAGTTGGGTTGAGGTACATCTTTACCACGGACAATGATGTCTTTGGACTCCCTGTACTTCTCAATCTCTTCTGGGGTCCTATTTTTGGTGTTCGCATGCGGAACATAGAAATCCTTCTTGAATGGGACCTGAAATTGAGGACTTTCTGTTTAGAAGAAATTGGAAAAGATGCGGAGCATCGACAACGGAAACTTTATAAACGAAAATAAAAAGCAACAGCAACACTTACCAGTTCAGTAGATTCCCAATTGGGGGTTCCTTGTCTTTCCGTGTCGCTCTTGTCATCTTGATCTAACTGGTTCTGTTGGTAATTGTTGAAGTTCCTTGGGGTAAATCTTCTGCTGTTGAAATGCCGCATATTGGGACCCCCGAAATCTTGAACTGCCGCAATATTGTGTGGTCCATTCCAATAGTTTGATGGTTTTCCATATTGTTGTTCGTTACGGTCGGGTCGTGACCTATACCTAAAGTCGTTAATAAATCTTTTTTACTTCCTAGAGTAAAATGAAATATTTATATAATTGAAAAAGAAAAAAATATCAATCGGATCGGAAATAACACAAATATAATGCATTTGAAAATTAGCAGAGTTAATGAGTTAACTCGCCATAATGGAAAAGTGGAAGGCGGAGAAAAAAAAATACACGTTTCAGTTTCATAAGGCATTTTATTATGCGACTCATTCAAGTCTGTGTTTAATACCTTTTTAGTGTTAAATTAATTTTGGACGCCCTGTACATGCATACCAGTTATTTATCTAAAGCGTGCGGAACAATTATGAAGCGAAACTGTTTCGGTAAGCAATCGAGTACGGTAAACGCACTTTAGCGCCTGGCACATATAGAGAAGTTTTACAGTACACTTTTCGATGTCAACTAACCACAAAAAAAAATTGTTAAGATACATCCCATTACCATTTTCATAGCGGAAAAATTCTTTAACACACATTTTGTGGTAAAGCCATGGTTCAATTGGGAAATACGGGCGGTAAAACTACTTTATATTACGCTTGTAATGGGAAAGGTAACAGCTCCCACACTAGTGCGGGGAAATTTGGTGGTCGTTATGAGAGAAGCATGTTTTTTCGGCACTTGTGTATTTTGATTGATAACGAATTGTTAATACATCACGAGCACACCGTAGACAGTTGAATTCAGCGAAACCAAAGACATACGCGGACTAGAAAGGGGGGCACAACGGCCTATACAAATAGCCTCAGTTCTCAGTCTAAATTATCAATAAATTACAGATGTTTTACTTTACGCGATATTTAGATCTGATTCACTTACATTTGTGAATTATGGAAAACGTTGTTGTACTGCATTCTGCCGTGGCTATGAAGTATGTCACCAGATTTTTCTCAAATGGCGGCCAAATATCAATCTGCAGCACCAGCAACTACACGGAAAAAAAGATGTTTAAGACGGGTAAAGTTGTAAATAATGCATGCGATAAAATCTGCATGTCTCAAACAATGCTTTAAGTGCAAAATTACAACCAATAAATCAGTTTTTCAATATCAAAATTCGATTAATAATCGTTTAAAAAAATGTGCTCACCTTCCTGCCTCAACCAGAAACCGCGAACCGAATTTTGCCGGGCATTTCCGAATCTACTCGCCAGATACTTAGGGAATGATGCAATGGTGCCATTGTTGTCAAGTCTGGTAGGACCAATTTGTCCCTAGAACCGATCAGTGCTTAATATAGCATAATTCGAGATTTGCACGAACAATAATATCTATAATTAAAAAGAGATATTGAAATTGAAATTGTGAACCGCAGACGAAAGTGTAGACAGAACGAGATTTGGTCGAATACGGATTCAGGGAATAAGATTTACTGGGTTTAGGAAACAGTGCCTCGAGGTGATTAGATTAACTAACCCTCTCCTTTCCTGCTATTTATATTTATTGCATGTCTCTCATAATTTTTTATGCTAGAGCATTGAATCTAGCGGTACCGGAGCTAGAAACATTAAGTTTTTAATATAATAAACTTCCAGTAGTTTTACACCGCTTTTTCCCTACCCTGATAAATCCGCGCCACAACAGGAAATTCAGCCATCTATCGGAGAATCCAAACTCTAAAATCGTTCTTCCGGCCCAGACCAACGTCATGGATCTTTCAAACATTCATCTCTCTCTCTGTTCGTCTGCCTTCCGAAGAGGTGAGTTGGGTTCCGTATTGTTCGCTTCATGTTCCAGACGTTTTCTATAGCGTGGTTTTTTCAGTTACACGTGGTCGTAACTACATCGTAGGCTTAGATAATTCAACTCAAATGTTTTTATAATCGCCTAATTTGTTCATAATGTTTCGCCTCATTTTCAGATTGAAGACTCTTCAGCTCCGTACCGGCCACGACATACTCAAACCAAACGTATATCTGAAAACGTTCCAACACCAACAAAGCTTTAATATGTAAGTATTCATTTCTGAGTATATATTATTAAACCGAGACGACGATCATTATGTAATTATTGTATTTTTATTTAATTCTCTTTGTTTGGCCACCATTTTGTTCTGGTAAAAGTCTTAGGTTCAGACGTGTAATGGCGGAGTTTTTTTGCCTTTTGCTGACGTAATTTGCGGAAGAAATATGAATGCAATTTGTTGCGAATCCGGAAGTGGGGTTTTCACGAAATTGCACGTGAGGCCAAAGGTTACGGAAATTTCTGGAATTTAGATTTTTATTGAGTTTATCGCATTTTGGCACTCATGCTAGATTCTGAACAAAAATAAGCGTGAAATCTGCACGTTTTCCATTAAGCTTGCAGCGCCATGTGACCTAATTGTTTGCTCAACGGTAATAAAACGGTATTGCACGTTTCACATTTATTTTCTATTTCTTCGACTTCAGCAATTTTCCATGCCATTCTTATTGTATTTCCTGGATTTCCTCTAATTTTTTGCGAAAATGCCAAAGTATCTAGACTTGCATAGGTAGGTCCGTGACTGTCATGTGTGCTTAACACACTTAACATATAGCAAACCTTGAATTGCAAATTCTTCTTTTATTAAGTTGTTTTTTACAATTACCAAAACTTCATGGAGCATTGAAATTATAACAAGTTGCCATATTCCTAATGCTTCTGTAAGGCACTGGAGCCTGCTTGAGTTGAAGTCCATAAAAGGGAAAGTGCCTGTTAGTAATATGTTAATTCCAAGACATGATTCTGTATGTGCTCAACAATCAATCAGAATGGGGCTGTGACTATAACCAGAGTTATACATTGCTTGAGTTTGAAGCTTTCATCAAGAAAGTAACACCGGAGCAGCAACAGCTTATAAATCTAAATTAAGTCATAATTTTTGAATGTCATTATTCTTTCTTTCGCAGGTCTTATGGCGGTAAATACCAGAACGGTAGCAGTGGAGGCTACGGCGGCGGGCGTCAAAACGGTTTCCAAAATGGCGGAAGCAGAGACAGTTACGGGTCGCGCAATGGCGGCTTCCAAAGAAACGGTGGTTACAGCCAGCGCGATTCCGGCTGGTCTAATCAGGGATATGGCGGAAAATCGTTAGGAGCCGGTCAGCGTATGCGTCCAGTGGAATGGGGAAACAAGCAATTGCAACCCTTCAAGAAAGACTTCTACCAGGAACATAAAACCATTCAAGCAAGGTCCGACTTCGAAGTCAATCAATTCCGTGCCGCCAAAGAAATAACCATAGAGAGTGACAATTGTCCTAAGCCAATTCAAAGCTTCCACGAAGCGAACTTTCCTGATTATGTGATGGATGCAATTGTGGCTCAGGGATATGAGAGTCCCACCTCAATTCAAGCTCAAGGTTGGCCCATTGCGATGAGCGGGCACGACATGGTGGGAGTTGCACACACTGGCTCAGGTAAAGCTTGGAAAAAGAATTTCTATAATTAAAAAAAAAACGTATTGTTGCCGTGATGAAACAGTTCCATGAAAAGCTATGATTATCATACACCCTTTACCTCTAAGAAGACCTGATTTGTGAAAATTATCACAAATAAATTTCCATTGAAAGCATATTGTTTTTACGAAAGTGCTTCATTTGCAGGAAAAACGTTGGCCTATATTTTACCGGCGATAGTTCACATTAACCATCAGCCAGAAGTTCGCCGAGGTGACGGGCCGATCGTTCTGGTTCTAGCTCCTACTAGAGAATTAGCCCAGCAAATTCAGCAAGTTGCCAATGATTTTGGCAAATCATCACACATCCGCAATTCTTGTATCTTCGGTGGCGCCCCCAAAGGGCCCCAGGGCAGAGACTTAGAGCGCGGTGTGGAAATTTGCATCGCCACCCCCGGACGCTTGATAGATTTCTTGGAGAAGGGCGCCACCAACTTGGAGAGGTGCACCTACTTGGTGCTGGACGAAGCTGACAGAATGTTAGATATGGGTTTCGAGCCGCAAATTAGGAAAATTATTAGCCAAATTAGGCCCGACAGACAGACCTTGATGTGGTCGGCCACGTGGCCCAAAGAGGTCAAGAAGTTGGCTGAAGATTTCATGAAGGAGTACATTCAATTGAATGTTGGATCCTTGGAACTTTCCGCCAATCACAACATTTTGCAAATCGTAGATGTTTGCCAGGAACATGAGAAGGAAAATAAGTAAGTGTTTGCGCATATTTCTACAAAATTTTGCTAAATTGAACATGATGAGAAGTAACTATGAGTACTGTGATTATATCATTACACACCTTTTAATCCTCTAAGAAGATCTGACTAAATTTGCACGACTATCTCATGTTTCATTGACTTCTTTTACTGCGTAAATAATCGCCAATTATTCGTTTCAGATTGAATGGTCTTTTGCAAGAAATCGGCAACAATGGGGAACCGAATTCGAAAATAATAATTTTCGTTGAAACCAAGAAGAAAGTAGACAATATTACCCGCGTTATTAGACGGTTCGGTTGGCCGGCCGTCGCCATGCACGGTGACAAAAGCCAACAAGAACGTGACTATGTACTTAAAGAATTCAGAAACGGCAAAGCCACCGTATTGGTAGCCACCGACGTTGCTGCCCGAGGATTAGGTGAGTTAATCCTGTCTCTGTATAGTTGATCGGAAACTTCGAGATCCTAAATGGTAAATTGTGAATTTTGAGATTCAATGAGTAGCTTGCGTATAAAGGGGCCGGTTTATCAGTTAACAGCAATGAGAAACGAGCAGGAGTTGCGTGTTATGCTTACGGTTCATTTTCCGCTTAAATTGAAAAACCAGACCTAATGAGTTTTAGTAGCATTTATTGGGATTTTCCAGACTGGTCAAGCTTTGAATGTTTGCAGATGTTTGAACGAAATTTTATTGATTCGACGTGTGTTTTTATTTTTTTTTCTTGCCAATGTTGAAGGAATGTTACGGTTTTTTCCTGCATTGTTCGGTTCGATCGTATGAAGGTTCTCTGTTGTGCTAAAACCCTGGTATGAACATTGAGCAATATGGTAGTTTTGCAATTATAGTACGTATGGTGGAAAACTTTATACCAATATGGGTTTAGCTTCGCGAATCAAATTTTGCCTTTCATTTTTGAAATTCAATCGATACCTCGGGACGTCAAATATCCATGCGCGAAAACTGAGTAATTATAAGTTATCAATTGTTAATATTACATTATTTTTTAGTTTAATCCTCTTGTGGTGTGTGATATTAAATCATTCATTAAAACCATGAAGGTTCGGTCTTAAACCCTGTCCAAGAGAGTTTAATATCACTCAGTCCACATTCAATTCCTCACTCTATTAATCAGTCTGGGTATTATCCTGTTTTGTTTCAGAGGCACAAGCAGGATAGCTATAAATTTAGCCAGAGTTTGAGCTAAAATATGGCAGTTGTGTTCTAAAAAAATAAACAAAAAGGATGCAATATTGTCTTGCGGGTGCCTCTATAAGACCAGCGGAAGATTTTTGACATTGAAGCTGTGTTACCCACCGGGAGTAGCACATTTCCCCCCCAAAAATATCACTGATTGATCGCTTGGGAGGTGATAATTGGGAGGAAAAGTAAATAAGTAAAATCCGTCTTCCTATGGTCGATCTGCTGGAGTGTTTGAGTAGACCGTAAGTCCGCATTCGGACGGGGTCCACTGAAGCAAATAAGGCAGATAGTTATGCTACTAATTTTTGCAATGTTACTCTTCTGTATTGAATCTAGCCAGGGTTCACAACTTCATGGATTTTCGTTAAGACACCCGATCACGGTTAGTATCAGTTTACTTTGTTTTTGTTATGCCATGTGATCTACAACCGTGCGACACAATTTTGTACTAGAACGCATTGTTGTAGTTTTTTTTTAAAGCTTTTCTTATCACGCTGTTGTGGAGATCATTGAAATTAAGACGGACGTAAAAATTAATCAGTTAGCTTAGTAAAATAATGAACAAACATCGAAAATGATCCTTTTTTCTCTGAATATAGACGTAGACGGTATCAAGTATGTAGTCAATTATGACTACCCTAACTCGTCTGAAGACTATATTCACCGAATTGGTAGAACTGGACGGTCTGAGAGTACTGGAACCTCATATGCGTTCTTTACTCCGTCCAACTTTAAACAGGCCAAAGATTTAGTTTCCGTCTTAAAAGAAGCCAATCAGGTAAGTGGTGTTTACTTGCTTATTCATTTATTACTTGTTTGAATCCTTCCTAATTGGCATGCCTTTGCCTTGACACATCGGCAAAGCATGAATGCTTGTGGAAGGTAAATCGATGGGGAAATATGCCTTCGGTGTTCACACACTTTAAAGTCTGAATCCCATCCTCAAGTTTCCCAACATTTATGCCCCGTAGAAATCATTATCGTTGTTTATTTTTCCCCCGATCAAAAAATATTTCCGTTCAGGTGGTCAACCCGAAATTACAAGAAATTGCCAATCGAAGTGGCAACTATGGCGGAGCAAGCAAGGGTAGATGGGGCAGTTACGGAGGGGGCGGCTTCAAAGGTAGAGAGAACAACGGTGTCCAAAGGCAACACTTTAAGTTCAATTCCGGTGGATTCAAAAGCAACGGATATGGCAAAAGTTAGAAATCGATAGATTTTTGTTCCGACTAGCTTTAACGAGGTATTTTTTCAGGTTATTAAGGAAATTCCGATCTGTAACATTCTTCAATCCGTGAATTCCACAGTGTTAGCTTAGTTCCATTATTTATTGCATAGCACCTGTAACAAGTATTCCTCTCTTATTTCATAGTTCATCTAAGACACGTAACGTGCATCCGAAGAAATTTGAAACATTCTAATCTGATTCTGTCATGATTGTAATGTATTTATTATGACTGTGATAGAAGTAGTTTACTTTTCTTTAGTTTAAGTTTTATAAGAGAGAATGTTCATTTAATGATTCTGATGAGAATTAAATGTTTTTGCTATATCTTTTTTTTTTTTTGACAAATATTTCATTTGCAACGCTTCAGACGCAAAGGAAGTGGTTGTGTAACGTCCATCGCATGTGACAATATACAGGACATTCAAGTTTCAGATTTACGGGCCACATCCGTTCGATTTTTCTGATATTTAAAATTTTCCCTTCGCAGTGTTACTCCGAATCAAACACCGTGTCGAACGAAAGATTTATTTATTGAAATTAGAATTAAATTATAAAAAAGTATGCATCTTGGAGGCGAAAATACTTCACTTTTATCCTACAATTATAAATGCCTTAGAAACAATGATAACATCCATTCGAATTAATACAGTAATGGCATTTATAGCGACCTACAGAATCGTACATGCAAGATTCTCAAACCTAAATTATTAACAAGATAGATATTTACTTATACCTAGGAAAAACGGAGCAATCGAAGACTGCCCTGTAGAGTGAATTTATTAGTATACGATGATTCAATAAATCCGTACATTCTGGGAGCTTGCAGCGAGACAATTAATTGACTGAAAAAAAATTGCTTTAAACAACGCATAAAAATCAAACAATCGTGCGAGATTTTCAACGTGAAAGCTAAATCTCTGAGCATTTTGTCACGCAGCTCGAGTGATGGTGTACCAGAAGCTTTTATTTCACAAGATCAACTGCGGTGACAATGCGTAGTCAGTTCTTTCGAACGAAACTCGCTGATAAAAACTCGGTTAAACAGGCCTACTTACAACTTCCCTGTCCTCCACTAAACCGGGACGGGCCGCCACTTCGGAAACCACCGCGACCTGATCCTGGCCCACCACGAGATCCCCCACTGCTTCCCCTGGACATACCGCCGCCTCGACTAGTGTATGAAACAATAGCAAAAACATTCCTTTGTACTCGAAAATTCTCACCTAAATCCTCCAGGCCCTCCGCTTCCTAATCCACCGCCTCCGGATGAGTTGCGATCTCCCCCAAAGCGACTGCCGCCGCCTCTCCCTCCCATACTCCTGGAGTTACCAAAACTGTTACTGTCACCCCCACGAAAGCCTCCTCCTCCGCTGCGACCTCCGAATCCTCCACGGCCGCCAGAACTTCCTTCACCCATTGAGCCACCTCTACTGCTGGGGCCTGAACGACTGCCCATACTACCTCCGCCTGAATGAATAAAAAGAAAGTGCAATAATGAACTAGTTTGTTTTTGAGAAGTTCAATTACCGGGAGGACCGCTTCGGCTGCCTCGAGAAAATCCGCTGCGGCTTCCCCCACCACCAGAGCTTCCCCAACGACTCCCACTCTTGCCTCCATAACCTCCGCCCCCGCGACCCATCATTTCAGCTAACTTGGGATTCACTACCTATGAAAATTGAGGAAGTAAATATATTGTAAATCCGTTGAGAACGTTTCTTGCCTGGTTGGCTTCTTTGAGCACAGAGATCAAGTCTTTGGCCTGTCTAGAGTTGCCAGGTGTGAAAAAGGCGTATGAAGTCCCCGTTGAATCTGAGCGAGCAGTCCTTCCGATTCTATGAATATAATCTTCTGAGGAGTTCGGGTAGTCGTAATTTATGACGTATTTAATCCCGTCGACATCTAAATCAATAGTGCGATAGCGTTAAAGACACATGACGCTGAGTTGTCGCAATGTGTGCGCGCTTTGAAAGCTATGTTGCAACCATTGGGAGTTAGGTCTTAAGTACCTGTGAATATCTACTAGATGTGATAATTTCTTTCAGAATTCAATTCTTTGAACAGTTTAGGAACTTCTAAAGCATTTAAATGCGAATCTCACGATTAAATTAACACTAAAAACTAAAGTGAAAGAAAACACAGTGGTACTAACCGTTCAAAACTCGGTACTGCAATTTCCGCGCGACGAAAGAGCTCTGGCCAGGAGCGATAACGTAAAGTTCTCTATAGTAGCGTATTATATGTATATTTCATTGCTGCTGCAGTGGTGTCTCGCCGTATGATACAATAAGCGAGACCTCGTGTCGGGAATGAGATTCAGTTGCAACACACTCCCACTGCAGGACCGACAGGTTGACATACTTCTGGTTGAATTTAAAGACAGCTCGGCATCTTCTCTCGACCGCCGAGCTGGGATTGTTCGATGGGGGAAAACGATGGTTGGGAGGCAGACATAATTTGAGAAAAGATAGTGGGAGGGTAAATGAATCCATTGATATGCCAACGATTTGATGCGGCCAACATCAAACTCGCCCATCGGTCTTCTACCCGTTCCTCAGAAAGGGTGGGTAGCCAGCCAGAGACACCCGCAAGACGCTGAATTGTATCCTATTTGTTTACTAGAACACAACCGCGTGGCGTATTCTGGGCATTGCTGAGGTTAAGAGTTTTATTATGCCGAATACGCCGGAGTCTGCTTGTGCCTCTGAAACAGAAAAAAGGATGCCCAGACTGATTAATTCAATGATTAAAATAAATGTTAAGTGTTAAATGTATATCCTATGTAAAGTTATTTAAAATCGAGTGATGCAATGGAAATCTTAAGCAGGAGAGACGGCACTTCAGGTCATGTATCCAGTTATTATTTACGGTTTTCTCACAATCGCTGAGGGAGTCCCCAGTCCACCGTCCTCTACACGCAGTTCGTTGTGGTGGAACGTTGTTAGAGTCTTCGCAGATTTGCGTGCAAATTTACTTAAAGAATCGTCAAAAGAAACTAGCACCTATCAGTTTGCCACTGGTATGAATAATTAGCAGATCGTATTAAATTCTCTTGTCTCGAATTTGAGACAACCTCTATAATTCAGACTCTCGTTTTGGACCTATAGTGCTTCTCCGCTGTATGTAACACCGGGCGGAAATTCGGTTCAATATGGCCGCTGGGAGTGGCTTTCGCACTGTCAGACATTCTTTCTTACTGAGGCGGCCATATTACTTACGTCATTAAAAACCAGTCTGGCAAATCCCCATTGCTACTATAGATAAAGCTGATTTGGAAATATTTTCCTTGTCTTTTTTAAAATTAATTGAAGATTTCAGAGTCAAAACTGAACAAAATGGGCGAAAAAATATGATCAAGAACAATAGATTATCGGCTAGGAAGGCCTGCTCACCTAAGCCTCTCGCCGCCACATCAGTGGCGACGAGTATGGTGGACTTCCCAGTTCTGAAATCCCTTAAAACATAGTCGCGTTCCTGCTGGCTTTTGTCGCCGTGCATACACAGAGCGGGCCAGCCGAAACGCTTAATATTCCTGGTGATTTGTTCCACTTTTTTCTTGGTCTCGACGAAAATTATGATTTTCGCCCCTGGATCAGCACTATTCGAGATTTCCTGTAGAAGTTGGTTCAACCTAAACCCACCGAACATTAAAAACCATCCGCGGACACGGAACGACGCCTTACTTATATTCCTTCTCATGCTCTTGGCAAACATCCACGATCTGAAGAATATTGTGATTTGCAGACAACTGTAGAGAACCGATGTTTATTGTGGTGTAATCTTGCATGAAATCCGAAGCCAGTTTCATGACTTCTTTGGGCCATGTGGCGGACCACATGAGAGTCTGTCGGTCGGGCCTGATTTGTTCTATGATCTTACGAATTTGAGGCTCAAAACCCATGTCCAGCATTCTGTCAGCTTCATCCAAAACCAGGTAAGTACAACGGGCTAAATTAGTAGATCCTTTTTCCAGAAAATCAATTAATCGGCCAGGAGTTGCAATGCAAATTTCCACTCCTCTTTCCAAATCTCTTGCCTGAGGCCCTTTCGGTGCTCCGCCAAATACACAGGTGTTGCGGATGTATGAGGATCTTCCGAAATCGGCAGCTACCTGATATAGAAATAATGTACCACCTCTTGAGTCAGAAAAGAACTTAATGGAAAGTGAGATTTTTGGCTGACCTGCTGGATTTGCTGCGCGAGTTCCCTAGTAGGGGCCAACACCAGCACTATAGGCCCTTCACCGGCGCTAAGCCGTTGTTGATTATTTATATGGACTATGGCTGGTAAAATATAAGCCAGAGTTTTTCCAGAACCAGTTTGAGCGATTCCCACCATGTCACGACCACTCAAAGCAATTGGCCAACCTTGAGCTTGGATTGGAGTAGGAACATCGTAGCCTAGAAAATTTGCCCAAAACCAGAAATTTCACAATTGGTTTTCTTAAAAAACAAAAAAAAACAATAAAGATCCTTACCTTGATTTCGAATTTCCTCCAAAACATATTCAGGAAAACCAGCCTCGTCGAAATTCTGTATAGGATTAGGAGCGTCCACATCCGCAGTAATTTCTTTGGCTTGGCGGAACGCATCCACCTCAAACTGTGATCTACTCGCAACAGCGGGATGCGGCACATAAAAGTCCTTTTTGAAAGGACGTAATTGCTGCATGTCCCAATGGGGCTTTCTTAAGCCCCTTCCCGGGCCGCCGTTTCCGCCTCCGCGACCTCCGAATCGTCCGCCGCCTCCGCCAAAACGGTCGCCACCTCGGCCACCTGGAGAACATCAAAAAACAAGATCGCTTAAAAATTCTACCGTCATGATAATAAGATGCAAAATTACCGCCGGGTTAGTAGGTGGAACGTAAAAACTGCCCTAAATCGCACATATACTTTATTCCTTGCCTTTTCATAATTTGGAGAGAAATAAAGTTGGGAGCAACTTACCACCATTGCTTCTAAATCCGCCACCTCCACCACCACCACTACGAAAGCCGCCGCCGCCTCCTCCACCGCTCCTGAAGCCACCACCGTCGCCGCCACGACCACCGAATCTGCTGCCTCCGCCTCCGCCATCTCGTCCTCGAAATCCTCCACTACTACCATGATTGAAGGACCTAATCAAACAAACTTGTGAATCTTATGCTTATTCCTTCTTAAAACCAAAATTGGGATAATTTTGCAGCTTTTCAGGGCTTTAAAGGCATATGGTATGTTTATTAAAAAAAAAAAAATAGGGGAACAAGTCTCGGAAATGCGTCTCGCAAAGGGCAAAAACTGAAATTGAGATTGACGAAGGAAAATTCAAATTCTTCACTTACAATGCATTCAGAGGATAAACTTCTAAATATTTTCTGGGTATCTGCTGTAGAATAAGACTAAGATTCTGCCTCGAGAGCAAATACTAGCATAATGAATTTTTATCTTAAAACTGAGTTAAAAGGGTCTGCAGCTATTCTAATAATGAAGGAAGGCCCTTTATATACTTACATTTTAAACCACTAGCTACAAAGCCTTGAGATCAACCTTGGTAAATTGCCGGTTTTCGATGGCAAAATGGTGTATGAAAAATTATAAACTAAAAGAATTTTTACGAATTCAAGGACGTCTATTGAAGCAAAAAGTACTACACTCGACACTGTTTAATTCTTCAGTTTAGATTTAGATTCTATCAAACCTAAAAGATTTCATTCTAGATTTTAATATGACAACTCACATAGTGACAGTGACAGTGACACCGTGCATCACATTCACCATTGACTATTACTATCACATCTTTGTTCGAGCACTTAATATAGATTGAGGTCTCTAAAACGTTTAATATTTCTAATAATAACGGAAATGTGGCGACATGGCCGGCGGCGAGCGCCATTTATTCATACTCTTCTTTGAAAATTGACCATAGTTAATGAATAATAATTTATTCTTTGATTAAAGTTTTGTAAAATCCATATCGAAATTTACAAAATTTTAGTAACATTACTGCTTTTTAATGAGTTTCCCTTATTTATTTTACGTTGAGCTGGATAAAAATAGACCGAATCCCATGTTGCCAATGCTAACTTTACGACTAAAATACACCCTTATCCCCTCCCAACCTCAAATCTGGTTTTCTAATTTAATTACTTGCATTTTTCCAATTACAGGGAATTTTTTTAATTATATTTAAAGTGTAATTTTGAACCTAAACACGATGTCCGAGAAGCCTAAACTTGACCTAGGTGTACTGGAGGAAGATGACGAATTCGAAGAATTCCCTGTAGAAGGTACATCTATCATAATTTTTTAATGATAACCAACAACAAGGCAATAGGGAAGTTGAGCATTTTTTACTCCTGATTTTGTGATGATCTAGATTGGACGGGTAAAGAGAAAGATGATCAAGATATCAGCGTGTGGGAAGACAACTGGGAAGATGACAATATTGAGGATGACTTCAATAAGCAACTGAGGTAAGATTTTTATTCAAATCATTGTTTATTAATTCTAGCTCATCTTTTCCAAAGGGCACAACTTGAAAAACAGAAAGCCAAACCGCCAGCAAAGTAAAAGGAGCATCCGCTTGATGTGTAATTAGCATTAAGAGATTTCTTAATTACAATTTTTTTTATTAATAAAAATCCTCCAATGAGTACAATGATAATTGATTTTTTAAATTTAGTAACAGCAAAAATCAAATGTAGTCAGTGTCAAATCTTTCTGAATCAGTCCTGGCACCCACTGCACATGACAAAAGAGCCTGAATACTTCTCTCTTCACCACTTCCATAAATATACCCATTTGCCTGAAAATAGCATTTGCATCAACTGTCTCATCAAACAAATCCCATACTAACCTTATCTATAGCCCCTTTCAGCTCCAATAGACTTCTATCAGATTTCACATCCAAGAGGATGAAGGACACTAAACTGTAATCTTCTATGAGACCCACAATTGCCTTATTAAGCTTTTTGTATTTCTTAGTAAAGGCCCCTTCATCTAATTGCTCCAGCAAATACTGCAAATCCAGTACATCAGTGTAAAAATTCACACCAAAATCTAATTTTGACAAATTTTTTTCAAATAAATCAGCCTTGCTAAGCACATTCACATGTGGCAGCCCAACTTGCATCATTGTGGATAAGGACAAGAGTAAAGTGGAGATGAATTTGGTTGCATCAGAGCAGTAGTGGGAATCCACTAAGTGAACTGCACATAAATGGTAACTGAGCTTTTCAAGCTTGGAAAATATGTTTTTAATTGAGTCATGATGAGTGTACAATTCCACTTGGCCAGGCATATCAAATATTAAGTAGCAGTCTTTAATTTGAACTAGTTGGTTCAGGAGCCAATCAAAGTTAGCTTCTAGATACTCCATACAATACATCAATGCTCCATTAGGGCCCAACTGATAGTTTTTCATAACATCCTCGAGAGTAATTAGCTGCATTATATCAATTTTAGAAGAGTAGCCCATGTTGTCATTAGCAGGATCCAGATTAATGACTTCCACTTGCCTGTTTAACTTGATCTTGTAAAAGTCAAATACCTTGCCACAGTAGGTGGTTTTGCCACTGCCTGGAGGCCCTATGACCACCTGCCCAAAGTAGTTTTCAGTCAATTTAGTTTTCTTCAGCAGAGCCATTATTATAACTTTTAATAAAACTAACAATTTTTTTCAAATGTCCAGATGTGTAGTTTTTTAGCGTAAGACTGATTATCAAAGGTTTGTTAAACGCCAGTTGTTCAGCAAGGAATCTAATCCCTACTTCAACCTCTATACTCCCAGCACCAAGAACAGGCCGCAAATTGTAGACTGGTTCATTGCTCAATATTTCATTCTCAATTTGTTCAGTTTCAATAGAGTATAAGTTACCGATTTTCTCAAATTGTGTTATGAGGAGAACAACTTTGTTGCTGAACACAGTGATGATAAATTCCGTGTGATGAGTGTCGATTACAGCTGCAAATGTTTTAGTCGACAGCAAAGATTCTCTGTTGAGATCGATGATGTTGAGGGTGTCTGCTAAATCCATCTATTTTCGCGGTTTTGAATGGAGAATATAGGCTGGAGAAGGTGGATTTTAATGTATTTTTAACATAAAACTAAATATGTGAATAGAAACAATAAACCTTAACCATAAATTTAAAGGAAATAAGTTCCTCAGCATCAAATTTTGGCTCTCAATCAGGTATGCAACCCACAATATTAATGTGCAAATTGTGCTGCATGTATATATTTTCTCTATTGGAACTTCTAGATGCAATTTTACAGGAATAGAACAACTTTTAAACTATTATATTTAAGTAATACAATAATCAACTAACTTAAACATAAACTCACTAATCTAATCAATCATTTTCATCGAATCTTATGTGTTTATTCAGCTCCTTCTCAGCTCTCTTCAACAGCTTATAGCGGCCCCGAACTTTCTTCCGGCTTTTTTCGAATTTCACTTCTCTATCAGCCTCAATTTTCTCCCAATATTTCTTCTCGTCTTCACCACTTAATAACGTTTTCTCCCCCTCAAAATCGTGTTTGCAGAAGTCATTAGCAGCCTCGCTTGTACCGAAACGAACATATACCTCCTCACTTCCAGATGGTAATGGAATGTCTACATATTTCACTTCTGAAGATATGGCTTTCAGTTCATTCTAGAAATGATTATTGTTAGTTTGTAGTTATAAAATAGAGTTGCTCTGCTACCTTTAGTTTCTTGACATCTACACATGGCTCAGATAATTTGAGTTTTACAATCACTCCTGGAGTGAAATCAAGCTTTGGGATCTTTTCCTCAATTTGCTCATCTTTGTTGGTGTCAATATGGTAAGGCTCTCCTGTATATTGATATACTCTATCTTTATCCAAAGTATCCTTTTCAGGGTTTTTAGAATGTTTCTGTTTTTTTAAATACTGCTTGAATTCCTTCATTTTTTTTCTTTGCAAATTCAAATAGTAATTTCGAAGCTTTTTCCATTCCTCCCTAAAAAACTTAAATAAATAAATTTTCAGCCAAACCAATAACACCACTTTAAATACTTTGGAAGCACTTGCATTCCTAAATCTTTAATAAAGTTCTTTCTTTTATCCTTTTTGCTCTTCTTCCTCTTTTTTATTTCTTCAGTTTCTTCCTGCTTTGTCACCTCTTCTTCAGGAACTGAAATGGCTGGTGGTTCTTTTTGAGCTTCTGTTGGAACGGTTTCATTACATGTTTCAGCTGTTTTCTGCTTTTTAGAGTTTAAAGGCTGATCGGATTCTGCCTTTCTTTTTTTTCCATTTTGTTCACTAGATTCAATCTCATTATCTGTACATTCTGTACCCTGTTCTTGTTCACCATTTCCTTCAAATGTGGCAATACTCATTAATACTTCGGGATCAGTATTGGGGAAGGGAATTTTACACCCAATATTTTCAAAAAAGGAAATAGCAGTTTGTGCCTCCAAACGCGTCTCATATTCTATAAATGCAAAGCCTTTATTTGCTCTATTGTGCTTATATTTTGGTATAGAGACATAGATGACTTTGCCAAAATCTGAGAATAACTGAGAAAGACTTTCGTGTGTAGCATCAGCCTTTATATTTTCCACATATACCGTACGACGCTCAACATCCAAATCCATTTCACCTTTGAATGGAACCTTACGGAATATTTTTGCCTCTTCTTTATTCACACCAATAAGGTCCGACTTTCTGAGGGCTTTCTGAATGTCCTCAGCTGTACAATTTAACTTTTTGATCTTATTGAATTTCAAGAAAATATTTGTGTCAACACCTACAAAATTTATGGGGTAATGCAAGTTGAAATCATGAGGTTTTTGGGGATATATTTACCATCATCACCTCCACAAGAAAGTTGCTGCGATAGGTAACGGTCTTTAGATAGGTTGGCGTCGCTGAAATAAAATTCCATTTGCTGTAAGATCTTGCTGTAAAGATGCTTTTTCCGGTGGCGAGATTTTTTAGGCCGGTCCTCTGGAGGGGCTTCAAACTCCCCTTCTCCCATTGCAATTAATAGGGTATATATTGAATTAAAAGGTTTACTGGGTTATTTTAATTTAATGTAAAATTATTATGATTATAAGCAGAAAAAACAAAAATACGAATTTGAGTCCACAAAAGAGTTGTCAGAAATGAGGACCGTGAAAACGAAAGATAAAAACGTATTGCAAAGATTGAGAGGGAGTATTGGACTAAAAAGAACAAGGAAAGAAAAAAATATTTCTCAGCTACCCTTATTATCTTTATCTCTCTTGCACCAATAGGTTTTACATATTTGATATTTTGCCCCTCTCCCTCTCACAAATGTCATTTTCAATCTTCTTCTTGTTAATCTGTCATATACTTTGTTGAGTTTTGCTCGTCATCTATTGATATCTTCCTAGCCTAAAAAAAACGTAAATTTTTGATTTATCATTTCGTTCTATTGTATTATCCCTTGAAATCCTTTAACTTATATTTATCCAAGTAGACAATCAGCGATATTTGAAATCCTCCAGTACACAAAATACGCGATACCTCCCTTTATCGGTTCAGACCAATTTGGGTTCGCCTTCATACAAAAACACTGCAGCCCCTCTGACAAAAAGCCATCAAAATGAGCTCTGTGGAGGTGGACCGCGAAAAGGTCCTTCAGGACTACAGAAAGAAGTTGATGGAACATAAAGAAGTCGAATCCCGATTAAAAGAAAGTAAGCAGTAATGTGATTTATTTTATTAAATACACACTGATTCCAACTATATTGCAGTGAGGGAGCAGTTAAAAGACCTCACAAAACAGTATGATAAATCAGAAAACGACCTTAAGGCACTACAGAGCATGGGACAGATAGTTGGGGAAGTTCTGAAGCAACTTACTGAAGAGAAATGTAAGTTTTTCTAAGAATTCTCACAAACCTGTGACTTTTTATTGCGCAATAGTTTAATTGAAATGGGGTGCATCCATATATCTGACGATTTAAAATTGATGAACACGGATTTTCTTTTTAGTCATTGTCAAAGCTACCAATGGCCCTCGCTATGTGGTTGGGTGCCGAAGGCAACTTGACAAATTGAAACTCAAGGCAGGAACCCGAGTTGCTTTGGATATGACTACTCTAACTATTATGAGATATTTACCTAGAGAAGTAGATCCATTGGTGTATAATATGAGTCATGAAGATCCAGGAGATGTAACTTACTCTGCTATTGGAGGATTGTCTGAACAAATCCGAGAGCTTAGAGAGGTTATTGAGCTGCCACTACTTAATCCTGAGTTGTTTATGAGGGTTGGTATTACACCTCCCAAAGGTATGAGGTTTAATTGAAGACAAAGTTAAACTTATTGAGAAAAATTATACTTTAGGATGTTTACTTTATGGTCCCCCTGGAACTGGTAAAACACTTTTGGCCCGAGCTGTAGCTTCTCAATTAGATGCCAACTTTCTGAAGGTGGTGTCCAGTGCCATTGTGGACAAATACATTGGCGAATCTGCGAGACTGATCAGGGAAATGTTCAATTATGCTAAAGACCATCAGCCTTGCATAATTTTTATGGACGAAATTGATGCTATAGGTGAGTAAGGATGAAAGGGATATTTCCTCCTCTTTTCCCATGTTTTTTTTTTGTAATAAAGGAATCATTCTGGGTGTTTTTAGGTGGACGTAGGTTTTCTGAAGGCACATCTGCTGACCGAGAAATTCAGCGAACTTTAATGGAGCTGCTGAATCAAATGGACGGTTTTGATTCGCTGGGTCAAGTGAGTTTAGTCAACTATTCTTTACCACTTACTAGCAAAAAAATTATTTCCAAGGTTAAAATGATAATGGCAACTAATCGCCCAGACACCCTTGATCCCGCCTTGCTGCGGCCCGGACGCCTGGACAGGAAAATCGAAATTCCCCTGCCCAACGAACAGGCTAGACTTGAAATTTTGAAGATTCACGCCGGGCCTATAGCGAAGCACGGGGAGATCGATTATGAGGCGATCGTCAAACTGTCAGACAACTTTAATGGAGCTGATTTAAGGTATTTTTCGTTATAACTTTGAAGTGTTAAGGTATTTAGCGTTATCTCGTCAGGAATGTGTGTACGGAAGCGGGATTGTTCGCTATCAGATCTGAGAGAGAATACGTCATTCAAGAGGACTTCATGAAAGCCGTAAGAAAAGTTGCAGATAACAAAAAGCTGGAGAGCAAGTTAGATTATAAACCTGTGTAGAATGACCGTTTGTTGCTTTTATGTTGCTTATATTTTCGGTATTTCGCGGAATGTAGCGTGTATATCTCTTTAAACATTTGCGCTTTCACTCCAATAAAATCCAATTTTAATAGAGATATATTTATTGAAAGAAAGAGTTAAGGTATTAAATTAGCTGTTACACCGTAATTTCGAATCTCCTCTCCCAATGTTTATTACACATGAGTCCTCTATAGCTACTCGCTATAGACCCACCAATCCTTTTCGTAGCCCTCATGGACATGTCTCAACAGGGCCATCTGCCTCCCATCACAATACCTGTTCTTATCTTGCACCTTTTGTTTAACGTCCACCAAATTCTCCTGGGTAATGTCCCTCTCCAAATACTCGCTCAGTAACTCTGTAGCTCGCTCTAAATCTTTTTGGTTTTCCTCAAATATCACAGACTGGTTGGTTTTTTTAAGGTAATACGCGAACACATACGTATACATCAAAGTTTGACGACACTGACACAAAATATCCACCGCGTTCCTCAGGAATTGCACCTCGATCCAACTCATGTTGTGCTGCTGCATTTCCTCCATTTTGTCTTTCACCGCCGCGTAAAGTTTATGCTCGAATTTGAGCGACTGCATATGGTTCATATAACGATTGCAGTAAAATAAATAACGCTGAAGCGCCGCCCGGGATTGTTCTTGAGCGTCTCTAGCAGCTTTTGCTTCATCTTCATCATATCGATTACAGTTGTACCTGAAATTAAATAGTGTGAAGATATTTAATGAAACCCTCATTAAAATAATAGATATCACACCAACAGCCAGGCACCTTTTTGGGGTTTTTAGCTAATTAATCTAGTTTTGACTTACCAGGAGCTGCCATGCGGTTCCCATGGACCCAAACACACCCAACAAAAATCAGCCTTACAGTTCTGGTTCTTGCAAACCATATGATTGCACCCACCATCTTTCTCAATTGTAGCATTACATTTGGGACACTCTTTGGTGTTGGCAGCAATCCAGTTGGATGTCTCTGAATCATCATCACACTTCTTTTGCCACTTCTTGAGCAAGGCACATTTAACTGGATCATGCCAATTTTCTCCACAGTTGAAGCAAAACTTGTGTCCACAGTAACATGTTACAGCTTTTGTATCTACATATGTAACCTGTAAAAGTGTAATGAAATTACACTAATTCTTTAATAATGCACAACTTACTTTCAGTGCATAACTGCAGTCAGGACTGGGACACCATCTTAACAACCTATTGCATTTCACAAAGCTATTTGTGATCAGATGCTGAAACTTCAATTTAACCCTTGAATCTTTCAAGAGGCCCATTGCAGTTTCATCATCAACCAATATAAGGCAGGTGTGAGCAGGGCAAGCAATAGTTTGTCCCACCCCCTCTTCCATTATTTTCGTGCTTAAATACTCATTCCAGCACTGCAGGCAGAATCGGTGCCCACATTGCAACCCTGTCATTTGAGTGGGTAGGTAAACCATAAAACAAATATCACATTCTTCAGTACCCAAAGCCTTGTTGGTCACTTTGGGCTTGGCTGCATTTACTTTCTTGAAAGGATTCACCACCCTTGCTTCCTTAAATAACTCTTCCTGATTGCCATCAAAAAATTTCTCCATGAGTTTCTCCTTGTCCCAATTGAAATAATTCAAGAGGATCCGCGTGGTTGTAGAGGGTATTTGTACCACTACGTTCACCTCTTTAATGCAGTCAACCATGTGTTTAACAATTTCTTCAGTGGAGAGTACCTCATACTGATACTCCTCTTCGCTACTGGGAAAGGCCTTGCTCAAATTATTGTCCATTTCTATGGCAAAATCAACATCATCTCCGCTGGTCTCGTTTCCGGAATCTTCATACATTACTTCATCTTCGTCATTCATGGTTTAAGAGTATCGTCATTGAGCTACAAAAATATTTTAGGATGATTTTTGCATAACTATTGAACATTTACTTCAAAACTGAGTGATTTGGACATCTCAAAACGTGTCACTGGGTGCGAGAAAAACAAAAACATCGAGGAAAGACCGATTTGTTTCAGTCACATTCTTAGATAGTTTTGTGCCTGAATAATTATGAATTTCATGATTATATGAGGAGTTTTGATGATGCAGTTGCGTGAATATTGAATGTCAATATGGCCACCGCGAAGCAAATTAGAGAAACATCGGAAATTGGGGTTCACTTGAATTTGTTTGTCATTTAAACGAAGGTTTTTATCAACTCTTTGACGCCTCGAGTTTCTTTTAGAATAAAACACCCCTTAAACATTTTTAAACAATTATTAATTTCGCATGTTGTCCTTGGCCCCCATAGGCCATTTTGAATTTTACCACATGACGTTTCTTTTCTGGATTGTGATTGGTCAATTTCGATATTAAACAGCTGATAGTCAAAGAAGTTTTTTCTTTTTCAGTGATAAGGTAAAGGAGGTTATATGTTGATTCCGAATTAAACGGTAATAAATCACTCTTTTGCTTCCCGTTTTAGCCCTATTTCAATTCTCCATTCATCAAATCATTTTTAACCTATTTTCGTAGAATTTACTCAATAGAAAAATGCCTATTCTTGAATAGGTCTAAGATCGAGAGATTTCCGAGATTGCAGAAGCATGTCTTTCTTTTCCACTCTCCATTTACCAGCATTGAGAATTGCGTCCAGACGTAAGTAGCTTCCACATCTTTCCATACTAGTAATAACCTTTTGCCCCTCGGTATTCACCAACACTTCCCAACCACTCAGCATTTGGGGTCAACACAAACATTTCTTTGCAGAGGCTCAGCCCCTTTAATCCGAAAAAATGTCAGACTCCCTCAAGGGACTTGCTAAAGCCTTGCATGCCGCCCTGCAAGATGGGAACACTGATTATGTCATGCAATTGTTCAATGATAGCGAACACCAGGATGAAATTAAAAACAATTCCTCAGACGTTATTCATGCAATCTGTTGTCATCTTACTTTTGCAAATCAAAGGACCAACCCTGAAGTGTTTGACTGTTGTCTTAAGCTTATTAATACTATAGGTGTCAGCTCAAACACGGAAGATGTGTTGTTACAGTTGGTAACTGAAATTGAAGAATCTAAAGACACCTCCAAGTTTGCAGCTTTGCTTGAACCACTATATGCGGTTCTTCTCAGAACTTCACCTAAGAAATATACTTCATTTTGCTGGTGTTTTAATGCCATTCAGACATTTTTATGTAACAGCATGTTGCCTGACTTCAGAAACACTAAGGGAACTGAGAGATTTGTAGTTGATGGACAGCATTGTGTTAATAATATTGCTCACCTTTATGAAAGAGTTATAGTTTTTTATAATAAATGTCAGACCTTTGTGGAGTCAGAAGATCAAACTCTTCGGAATGTAATAAGAAAATTTTTGATGCAGCTTTTAGGAAATGTTTTTTCTCATATGAATGCGGAAAGATGGGGACTCACCATGAGAGAAGGAAAAATGTTAAGTGAGCAGATAATTGAGAGAATTTTTCAAAGTCTGAGTGTGGTAGACCCCATTGCTCTGGCTGAATTGTGGTATGATAGGGATCCTAATGATTTCACTAGGGCAGACATTTACAGTCTTGCAAATTATATGTTTTTAATTTATTCAGAAGGTATACATTATATGTCTGTACCAAAAGTGTATACACCTCAATTTGTGCTCATATCTTCCTTACACCTTGCAACTAGTATGTTAGAATCAGGCAACATGGTCGAAATTGAAAATAGCATAAAGCTGACCCTACGTTTCCTCAGACCTATCGCAACTGGGGAGCTCCCATATTATCTCTTAGCTTGTGAACATCACCCCCAGTTCTGTACAGTAGTGACAAATATTATAATCTACAATTACTCTGAGAAACTTCGAAAAGCAGCGTTGCAAATGTTTATTCAGTATTTATTGCGTTTCGAGCCAAAGGCCCTTTATACGATACTTTATAACTTAGTCACAATTATCAATCATAGTGGTATGAAGGGATTTTTAATCACCATCTACAAAGATTCGTTGGACAAACACTTTAGTGAGAAAAGTGAAGATTTGCTGCCGTTCTATCGGGGCCCTAAAATGTTTAGATTGCTACGGAAATTTTGCCACCTTGAAGAAATGGAGAATACCAATTTTATGGATAATTCTGATCAGATAATATCGGCCCTTAACTTGATCAGATATATAATCCTCAAGGATAAGAACAACATCACTCAGCTAAAAGATTTTGTGCCAGTTTTGGAGGAGATATTTTTAGATCCATTGAGGAAAGGCTTGGAATTGTCGAAGGCCCACTATGATTTAGAGATACATAATATAAATAACGAAGAACCCGGCAATGAAAAAGCCTTGGCCAACGCTTACGGAGCAGAGTTTCCCAAGATGAATAAGCTGGAGCGATTGAATTTTCTTAAAATGTCCCGAACTGTCTTAGACGTGATTAGCAGTTTATTAGTTAGAGTTACTGAAGTTATTGAAAATTGAACACAATAAACCATTTTGTCAAGAAAGAGTTTTTGTAGTTCTCCCTCATAGTGTCTCTGTAAGGAACAAAGTGCATTTGTCAACATTTTGTGTTTCAGGTACGTATTGCATAGGGGTTACACAAGCGCAGTACTTTTCAAGTACCCCTTCAAAACAGAATAATACGGAATATGAGGAGGATATTAAGAACAAAATTCTGGCCGCCTCCCTTCCTTACGTTCTAGAGTTGGGCTGGTCTAAGGATTGCCTCGTGAAAGGTGCCGAAAAGGTGGGCTATCCTGGCGTCGCCCATGGGTTATTTGCTCATGGAGCAGGCGACCTCGTACATTACTTTAATACCACTTCAAACTCGAGATTAAAAGAAATTCTACAACAAGTATGACGTTTTAACTTTGCAGAAAACTAACTAAAGAAGGTAAATTTCAGCTACAAAATGAATTTTCCCAGAAACCAGTTGCGCCTGGAAAGTTTGTAGAGTTAGCCATTCAGGAACGATTAAAGTTGTTGATTCCCTATATCCACAAATGGCCTCAAGCCATTGCTATAATGTCTTTGCCCCCAAACATGCCATATGCCCTGGCGGCGTTGTTGACGATGATTGACGATATTTGTTATTATGCGGGTGACAGGTCAGTAGACGTAAGTATGTGATTGAAAATACTACCTATGATTATAAACTGATAATGTTGATCTGTGATCATCAATATGGGGTATTTTAGTTTAATTGGTATATGCGACGATTGGGGGTAGCTGGAGTGTACAAAGCAACAGAGTTATATCTAATACAAGATAAGTCTGAAGGAAATCAGCAAACTTGGAATTTCTTGAGGAGGAGAATGGAGGAAGCAGTTCAGTTGCATGGGATCATAAGTAAATCAGATATTGCTGGCCAAGGCGTAAAGGACCTTGCTAAGTCCACATTTGTAACTGTAAGTTCTTGTAGTGGATTATTTTCTAGGAGTACAAAGTTTGAAATTGTTGCCTTTTCCAGGCAAGAAATATGTTAGGAATGAGCTGGAACAAGTAGCAGGTACGTATTGCAAAGTTTGAAATTATAATATATTTTTCCCATTATTACCTTCTTTTATTTTCCTAGTTATTAGTTAATATTATAGACATCTTGAACATGCCACACATCTGCATTCAGCCTTACAAATATATTTACATTTGAATTTTCAAAATTGTCTTTCTATGCCTTAAAAGTCACTATTTGCACTCTTCATGAAAGGGTTCCAAAGACCTTAAATCCCTCCAAGTAGGGGGCAGATTGTAATTTAAATGTTTTGAGCAGCGTTTGCAGGGAGCACTGAATAAGGTGATATAGCTATGGAACCAGTGCATGAACGATCTCACCGCAAGTTCAGGCATCATAGGGGAATGGAAATGGCACATTGCAGCATGACAATTCTCAGTGACCTTTCGGAACACTTTGTATCTAGACTCAGTCCATAAATCATTATTTTCTGAGAAGTTTTTAACTACTACATATTCAATCATTAGACCTGGAAATAAAGAATGTCAAATTAAGGGTTATAAAGGTCTTTTTAAAATCTTGATTTTCCTTTAACACATTAAAAAAGCCCGCCAATTTCCATTCTGGAATATTTACCTTTAAATGCAATAGTGGCCTTCAACACTCTACCCAGAGTGACTTGTATAACAGGATTAGGCACAAACGGCCGATTTGCGGTAATAGTAACATCATTAAATAGCCTGTCCACTGTAGTAATAAGGTTTTCAATTACTTCAGGGGCAACATTATGATTACTTGTTTGTGTCTTTCTGCGCTTTGTGGTGCTCAAAGTTTTATAGGTTTTATTAAACGAGTTTGACGCCAATATATTCCCAGCAAGAGCACTGTACTCTCGGATTTTGTCAGTCCATTTATAACTGTTCACCAACTGCCCATATATCTGCTGTTTCTCCTGCGTAGTTTCCTGACTTAAATAAGTGGTGTTGCCCAAGTTAAAGGCTCCTGGAGGGGGCGTAAGACTGGCGACATGATTTTCGACATCTCGTAAATTGTTATTTACGGTAGTTAACAGTTCTTGGAGCTCTAGGATGTATTTATTTTCCTTTCCTTCTTCTCCATGATCCGCTCGTAAACCATTACTTACAGATTCGAAGACGCGGCGTACGTTTGATCTGAGAATTTTAAGGGAATTTAGAGCTAAATGGAGGCCCTCCAAATCTCTTTCCATTGTTAATTTTGTACTCAAACTTAGCTAAAATGTGGACAAACAGGAGAGACAACAACAAAATAAACAAATTTTAAAAAAGTCAAATACAAAGTGACAGTCGATTGATCAAGTGACGATCACTATGTAGGAATAAGAGATCACCGGGAGGTTTCGGGTGAGATCGGAATTGATTCTGATTGCTCTACTTACGATTTTAGATAATTCTGACGTATTTTCTCAATAGTGTCAGTCATCTTGTCGTTTGAGGTTAGGTTATGTTGAATTTTGTTTTTGTTAAATTTTTTTCATTATTATTATTATTAAATTTGTATTTGTATTAGTTATGATTTGATAGGTGCCGGGGTTTGGTTTTTATTTCGCACATATTGGCTCTACTGGAAGTACCTTATTTGTAGCTAAAAAATCAACGTTTTTTGCTGTATTTCAGGCTTAGAGGTCTTTTTCAAGAATTCGCCAGAAATCCCTGCACTTCAGTTTGTGCGTTAATTCGCCCAGAATTATCTCCAAGGAACTTGAAACAAGGTGAATTACACCAAATTCCCAAACCATAATTAGATACATAATATTGAGGGACCATCTAAATTATTATCATTTCATGATAACATTGGTTCCAGTACAGCTCAAATTACAATATTAAAAAGTTTCATATTTAAAGCCAAATATTATGACTCACGCCAATTCTCTTGACAAAACAAGCAATGTATTTTTTTTTACAGATGGCTGAAACCATGCATTTTTGCATTTACTGTAATTTACACTTTAAAGATAAAAACCAGCTTAGAGCCCATTGCCAAACTGAGTCACACGAGTCAGTGGTCATGAGTGATGAAGGGCATGATTGGAAGTGGAGACCCCCTCCGCGTGGTCTTAAGTGTAATACATATGTTTTGTGTCAAAACTGGGAGGATCTGGGACATTGCAGGTAGTACCTCATTTTGTTCTCTAATTAGTTACTATGCAGAAATAAGTGTTTAGGTTTGGGATTCAGTGTGTTCAAGCTCATGGCCAGGAAGAGCTTGATGAGTGGAATGAGAGATTTCGCTATAGAGAGATGAAATTCCAGAGGGCAAGAGAGAAGGAGCTTCTGGGTTTGTGAATTGATTTGTCATGTATCCTGGCTGATTTGTCAATTTAAGGAGCTTCATATATTGACGAATTACTAGAAAAATTGGTTCAGTCCCCTAATCCTAAAAGCATAATGCAAGATCATATCAGCGAAGTGATTGTTGAGAGCACTTGCCCTCTCTCTGCAACAGTGTCCTCAAAAAACAATTTCCATAATTGGAAATTTAAAATAAAAACTTGCAAACCCCTTAAGGCAGTTGCCCTCTTGCAAGACTCCTTTAGAATCTACTTTCATATTTCCTGTATTATGGTAAATGACACAAAAGTCCAACTGGTCAACAACCAAGAGTGGATTTCCCCTTTATCCCTTAGAGATATGACAAGATTATTCGAATACTCAGTAATAGTGACATTTAAAGCAAATGTTTTTGGGACTTTTCATCAAAGCATTGTCTTTGATTTTAGCATGGAGCCTGTTTTGGTAAGTTTCCTTTACTCCTGATATAGTGAAAATTCAGTTTTTGTTTAAACTCAAGATAGTTCTTGCATAGAAAACTGTCACAACTTGAGATTCTCCTATGCTTCTGTGCTGTGTGAAATATATGGAAACTTTGTAGGTAAAACATCTTTGTGTGGATTTAATTCCGGATTGTGAGGTGGAAGGAATTAATGAAATCCGTAAGGGAATTACTCTGTCCATAGCTGAAAGATGGACGCCGGATAATTGCACTATTGAGCATTTTCGTTCAGAGTCCCTTAAGCCAAGTAAAAGTCTTGAATTTGAAAACATGTTGAAATCAATATATCCCTGTCCGCAGGCAGGAACGTTTAATTTGTCGCATTCCATAATTGCAGAGAAGAAGTTCACTAGGCATAATTATAGGTATTATACATGCCACCTTTTGTACTTATTAATTTGAAGTCCTTTTGTTGTTTTAGAGATCGCATGCATCAATTGCTTTTTGTAGAGGAAATGGCGCGTTACGGTTTAGTGTCCCGCTACAACTTTTCAACAAAAATGAAGATTACACGAAGTTATATCTTATCTCCCAATGGCATTGCTGCTAGCACTGCCAAATATTCCATTGATGAAGAGTTGTTCGCGCGAATAGAGCTTGGAAGAGACCTTTCTGAGGATACGTCAGAAGGGCGACTGATTTTGATGCACTGCAACTATGTATTTTTAAAACCGTCCCATATGGATAGTCCTGGTTCAAACTGCAAAGTTTATGAGGCTCAAATCGAAGATAAAGGCAAACATACAATATATTTGAGGTGATTTTTATTTACGGTTGGAATAGGTACAGCACCTGTTTTAACTCGTAGGTTGTCGAGTATTACCGTAAAGGAACTCGCACTGAAACCTGATTTTGAAATTGAAGTGAAAATTCAATTCCAC
Organism: Euwallacea fornicatus; assembly: GCF_040115645.1. Lineage (NCBI taxonomy): Eukaryota > Metazoa > Arthropoda > Insecta > Coleoptera > Curculionidae > Euwallacea > Euwallacea fornicatus. Next base: position 1,265,148 of record NC_089557.1, read on the forward strand.
TTGAATCGCTTGCCTTATTGCGAGCTGCATTATATTTTGGACCAAATAGGTAATTTTAAGATACTGTTTCCAGATACGTATATTGAGCCGACGATTCCGTGGTCGCCCTCGAGGCAGTGGTCAAGGAATTTAGATTCTCGGCTCAATGTTAAACAGAGAGAAGCTGTGATAGCCATTACAACGCCTCTGGAAGTAGCGCTGCCGCCAATTTTAGTGATTGGTAAGCATCAGTAAATTTATCGTGTGTGCATGTTGTGGAGCTCCAAAGCTGTTTTTCAAGACTCATGGACCCCAAGTCTTTGGCATCCAGGGATTCATTTGATTGTAGCGTAGCCTGTCCCGTGGTGCATGTTTTTCGATGTATTTCGCCAAGTTTTTCAACCCTTCTTTTCAAATCATTGTAGGTCCGTTTGGCACTGGGAAAACGTTTACCCTTGCCCAGGCAATTGGAATATTGATTAAAGACCCACCAAATCGTATTCTCCTTTGTACGCATTCAAACAGCGCCGCTGACTTGTACATCAGAGAATATTTCAATACTTGGTATGAAGATGGAGAAAAAAATGCGCGGCCATTGAGAATTTACTACGAAAAGCGATGGGTGACCACTGTTAACCCGATAGTGCAGAAGGTAGAAATAATTTAGGTATATTGTCACAGATATTGTTATTAGTATTTTTTTTATTTCAGTATTGTTTAATAGAAGAAACGGCAGGAAAACGTTCCTTCCGTTATCCCTCTCTGGACGATTTAGTGAAACATCGTATTATAGTCGTCACATTTTCAACATCCGTCTATCTATCATCAATCGGGCTGCCCCAAAGTTTCTTTACTCACATTCTCCTCGACGAGGCCGCGCAGGCTTTAGAGTGCGAGACCATAATCCCTCTAGCGTTGGCAAATTCTCAAACGCGGATAGTTTTAGCAGGAGATCACATACAAATAGGCCCTGATGTGTTCTCCCCCTTCGCGAAAGAGAGGAACTTGCACATATCTTTATTAGAACGTTTGTACGACCATTACCACAAACAGTTTTCTTGCAAAATATTGTTGTGTGAAAATTATCGGTCCCACGAGAGCATTATTCAGTTCGCCTCCGAATCTTTCTATGACCAAAAGTTGCTATCCAGCAGTAAACAACCAAGACACCCTGATTTTTACCCCTTAACTTTTTTAACCACCCGAGGGGAGGATATTCAGGACAAAAACTCCACTGCATTTTACAATAATTCTGAGGTGTATGAAGTGGTTGAGTGTATATCTAACTTAAAGCTAACATGGCCGGAGGAATGGGGAAAGTTTACGGATCAGTCTATTGGGGTGGTCACCCCCTATGCGGACCAAGTGTTCAGGATCAGGTCTGAGTTGAGAAAAAAAAGAATCGATAACGTGTGCGTTGAAAGAGTTTTGAACGTTCAAGGCAAACAATTTAGAGTGATTGTGTTGTCTACCGTGCGTACCAGGAAAACCTGCATAAGCGGGCAAACTAACGACGCAGACTATGGGTTTTTATCTAACGCTAAACTTTTGAACACTGCAATAACGAGATCTCAAAGTCTAGTGGCGGTAGTAGGAGACCCAGTCGCTCTGTGCTCTGTGGGACTTTGTAGCAAAGTTTGGGAGCGATACATTGAACTTTGCAACGAGAATAAAAGTTTCTTTGGTATGACTTGGACTCAACTGAGATTCCAACTCGATTCGATTGAGCTTAAGAAGATTTACACACTAAATCCATTAGCTCCGGAATTTTACCCGAGAAATTACGTACAGCCACAACAGTGCGTCCCCAATCTACATTCCCCACAGAGATTACCAGCAGTACACCAACCCTATCTTCCGATGTCGCCTGTAATCCTTCAATATCGACCATCCTATGCTCCTTTAGTGTATCAACGCCACACTTCCCCGTTGCTTTTGAGGTCTTCTGCAGTTGTTACGCATCCTTTAGCTGCGGTCCAAAATTCCGTTTCCAACACACAAAAGTTCACTACCGTGCAACACCCAGCAATGAATCCCGTTTTGGAGCAAAGTAGTGCGACACATTTGCGGAAACCTTCGACTGTTAATACAGGGAACAACCTCATACAATTCATGAATAATGTCCATTTCCCCGAAGTTACATCTTTTAGTGATTGTATAAACTTGCTTCCTCACAACACATCTTTGGCGGAAATGCTTCTGCAACCGCAGTCGATGCAAGAGCGATGGTACAACTACCTCAAAGAAAGCAACGGGCTAGAGGCAGCGGAGAAATTCAGATACCTCCTTAAAACCACGAACCAAAAAGGCTCGAAAGTGGCAGACAAAACTGTTTTTGAATGCCTTACTCCGCAATCATGCGATTCTCCTACATTTCACTGGTTCGACAGCCCGAATAATCAACTCAACTTGAATAAATCCGTGTACATACAGAATGATCATTCCATTGGGAATGATCACAACATGCAGAAGGCTGCGACGCGCAAAGTTGAAGACGATGATAGCATAGTTAATTCGGTGCTGGAGCTAGATGATGATGGGCTGCAGAAGCGGTTGAAAGAAGAAATTGCCAATTTGAGCGTTAATTGCAATGATGAGGGTAAAACTTTCGTTGCAGATCAGTTCAATGGTAACCAGCCGGTGACGGTTGATGGTCCTAAGTTCCATAAATATTTCCACGGAAACTAAAGAAGCTTTTTCGTATTTTCAACTTGTCATGCAAGAATAAGTGTTTTAGAGTTAGTATGAGTTTCTGTATAGCTAAATGTGAGATATTATATGTGTTAGAACTGTTGTATGTCCATTACAATGGAAAGGAGCTTCTACGTCGAGGGAAAATCTTTAAATTGAACTAGAATGGAGGCATTCCCATGAATTGAAGTTAAAAAGTATGTAATTTGTTATCCAGTATTATTGTCCTTTAAGGTGTATTTGGTAGGTGTATAGAAACGTGTACATATGTAGAAATATGTTTCATAAACGTGTATTACAAATTTTACCAATTCCTATTATATCAAGTATTATTATGCCTTAATTTGCGATTTTTACATTATCTACATGTTTAAATTAACTTCCTAATAAATAAAGAGGAGTTCTTGGTATCTGTTCAATGCAGAATTTTTGGTGTTTATTAGTAAATCTTATGTAAGCAACTGGAATGTCTTCGAAAACCGTTAACAATAATTAGCAATTTCCAATCACTTATTTAAGTTGCCTAAAGGAAACAGGAACGAGGTCAACTCTGCTATTAAATTAAACGTTTTAAGCCTAATTTGGCATGGGAGCACAATCCAACCATCTGGATATAATATGTTAAGGTACGTATTTGTAAGCTTATACATGCCATAAGAGAGAGTTCATCAAATTGTTAGCAGTTTGGGTTGGGCTGTGGGTCGCTACTGCGTACTCTTCATCCATTTAAAGGCGTACGCCATTCAAAAACTCCTCGGAAATAGGACACTTTACGGAGCTTCTCCGAGATTTTTTTATATCACGATAAAAATCTTCGAAAAACACCCCCCGTCCTGACGTTCTGTCGGCAGGGATAGTATGAGATTCGTCGAGACTCACTAAAAACCTCGAAAATTGAAAAGAACCCTCCGACCCAGAAATTGTTACTGTGGGATATATATCATACTGCTATTTCGCCTTAACCTTTTATAGGAGTTTGACGTGTTTTTTGCCCAAGGGCCGTTTTTTTTGTGGGGGTGACACACTAGGTAGTCATTTGCCATCAACCATCTATTTGCTACTACGACCAACTCCGCCCTACTACGGTGGTCGGACGGATATCGGCAGATCAACGTAGTACGCGGCTCTGTTAGGAATACTAAAAAAACACTTACAAATAGGTATAATTCTATTAGAAGTACAGCTAGTTGACCAGGGTATAAAATAATTCTTTGAAATAGGTGTACGAAAACGCGTTACTTCTATCTTAGGCTAGAGTATATTATTACAATATACCTAATACTATAAAGGTTTGCACCAAAACATTTAAGGAAAATACAGGGTCAAAAGTTTTAACTGTAGCGAAACTTACTAGCTTCTCCCTCCCGAGTTCACAGCAATTTTAAGGGCCCAACACAACGATTTTATCTAAAACAACCACGGTCTAAGAGGTCGTTTGTGAACCTTATGCTCTAATTCATATTTCGTTTAAGTAAGCTTCAGCAGACCCATTTAAAGTGTCATTTTCCTTATTGTCTGCAACTATAAATATTTACTTTAAATCCGAAAATTTAGGTCGTTTTTTTTCGTTTGGCGAAACACGTTATGTAATTGATACACTGTATATCTTAATAGCTTAAATGAACCAAAAACCGAATGAAAGTGAAGATGTTGATACAATATATAAAGACTAACAGTAGAGGCCATTTGTTGGCAAGTACTATTCCATTTTGACACGGTTGAGACCACCCTACTTCGTAGTTTTGATCACAAAGTAAAGTCAGTTTACATAGGCCATTTTTTTGTCACACTGAGAAAGTTTTTGCGATAGAATGCAGACTGTAAAGTTTATAAAGCTGCCTTCAAATGGTTGATCCAAATATGTCTTTATTAAAATAAATAATAAGATATTGCGGGTCGTTTTAGGCCAACCAACTCATATAATATATATAAATACGATAAAGTAGGTAAAATCCTAGTAACTGATTGATTGCCGAGATATTCGTAGTCCACTATGAATAAAACGCATACGTCCAGTTAAATAAATAAATGCAAATTCTCTATCACGAAAGGAATGTCCGTTCGTTGGCGATTTAGACTGATTCGGTGGGGCTTTGGAATTCAGAAAGGGCGCGAATAGGGTTCTCAAGTTTTTTCTGTGAGGCTTTTCTGACCTTGGCACGCACCTCTTCTGGCTTCTCAGGCCTCACCAAGGGCTTCTTTTCCGGTGCTTTCATCTTCCATACAACAATCGGAGACTAAAAACAGGGATAAATGTAATTCACCAATGATTGACATCCAGACTATTTACTTACGGCTACAGTTCCTTGTCTCGGATATTTGGTCGAAGCTACATATGATGCTTTCACCGTCAGCACTACGGCGTTCATCAGGTTCTTTGCAGCTTGAATGAGGGAAGTGGCACTATCCAATCCAGATACAATCAACTCCCCGCTGATGTTTTGTACGTCAGCTTTAACCTGTAACATAAAACCCTATTGTAATCACTGTCTCGCTTAATATAGCCGCCACCACCTTTGACGTAATATTCATTTGATGACAATACAGGGCAATTCTCTGCAAATAGGCGAGTAAATCCTTCTTGGTGGAACTCTCCGGGCATTGATCGGCGATCTGCCTGGTCAGCTTGTCCAGCTTAGTGCCCGCCTCTGAAATCTTCTTGGCTGCATTAATGACGTCCATGGTGGTCTTCAATGGACCCCTGCCTCGTGTAAAATCAGTCATCTCCATCATGATGACGCACATATGTTTGGCCAACACGATTATATCGTTGCCTGTGTCATCCCATTTGGCCACTTCACGATCGAACTTCAGTTTTTCACTCCTGAAGTATTCCACCTGCTGCAGAATCTTCTTGCGGTCCTCCTCGGGCATTTTACCCATGGCTTCCCGGGCAGTAGTAATACCGCTGATCTCTGGATACTCGTCCACTCCATGTTCACCAGTATGAGCACTCGCTGGAGCATATTATAATAACTCATTTAATAATATGTAAAAAAAAATAGACGAAATATCATACATTTGCTCTTGGTTTCCAAAGTGTAGTTCTCATCTAGTTCCACATCCTCAGGATCCAAATCCTCATCCGCTCGGTTCATAAGCACTGCACGTCGAATTTCGCGCACCCCATCATACACCAACCGCGAAGCATCAATGAATTCATTCTCGTCCAATTCCTTAGGCGGAACACCTCCTTGGCTATTCACGATGGCCTGTACTGCCACTTGAACCCTCTGAGTGAACTTGGGCATCACTTGGTCGTTCAATACCTTGACCGCTTCCAGCACTCTTTTGGTGTATATGCACGGCTCGTAATTGTCCATTTCGGCAGCTACAACCACCCCAATTCGTTCAGTGCGGCCTCTAATGGCTGCCGCTGTTCTCTCTAACATGTCAGCTTCATTCTCTTGTAAAGCTAGAACGCATTTATTTACGTCCTCTAAGATGTGATTCTCCGAGACAGCCAAAAAGTCATCGACTGTAGTTATGTCGTCGATAGCATCGGTTAAAATGCGTACCTAGAAGATGCAAAAAAATTGTAAATCATCCGTAAATACATAATTCTTTCAATTCACCGCGAGGATTTTTTTGAACAAGCAATAGTACAAGATAATAACATTTACCTGACTCTCCCAATTATGCCTAAAAGCATCCATATTTTCTAGGGCCACTTTACTTTTAGGCCTCGCCGCCAATATCCTGGCAGCGTTGATCACCTCAGGACATAACGCATCGATCTGCGCAGCAGCATAGCGCACCATCTTCACTCCATCCTCATGGTTGGACATGCTACACACTAGATTAGCAACCTCAACTAGCTTATTCGAATGATCAGTGAATATTCCAGCATATTCCTCCACCAGCTTCTCTTCCCCATTTTGAGCTGCCTTTATCAAAATCAGCAGTGGAGTACTTGTTTCCATAAAACTATAAAACCGCAATAGGAAAACAGGTTTTCAATAAACTCTTTTATATGTTTACCTGTCAGAAATGTGGTCTACAACAGCTTTTCGGAGTTGGCGCCTCAAATCCTTGGTTTTTCCTTTCATCGTGTCAATGGCTTTGCCTAAACTTTCAGTTTTCTCTTTAGCTCCCATCTAAAGAAGAAAAGCCACTTGGATATTTTGATATAATACCAATGCTAATCATGCATACATTTGACATGTATTCCGACAATAAATCCTGTAATGCTTGCCTGACAGCATTGCACTCAGCCACAATTCGTTCACGCCTGTCATCCCTGGTGCAACTCGAATCCGCCATTAAGGCAGCTCCACTTATAATGCTCTCCAGACGCTCCTCTAGAGATGGTCTTGTGTGAACCTAAAACACCCAAAAATTACAATTCACCAAAATGGACGACTGACAAGTAAAAACCTCATTATAAGCCAGTGGCTCCATGACAACATGATCATCAAAATCGTCCAAAGCAGCAGCCAATTCTCCAGGTCCATCATATGGGCCAATGCCCTGTGGGGCTCTACCTTGGGCCACATCATTAATTGTATTTACAGCTTCACAAACCTAGGTGTATCAGTAAAGAAAGAAATTAATACTTTAGAAGTTTTAATTCATGCATCACAACAAACCTGCTTTAAAACATAGTCTCTGTTGGCTTTGGCTGCAGCCAATTCAGGATGCCTTACATATACTTTTGAAGCTGTAAGCAACATAGTGGAATGTTTTTTTAATACTGCTCTTGCAGCTGCCAAATCATCCCTCAGTTGAGGATCCTTCAGCTCCAGCTGTCTCTTAGCTGCCTGATTCATCAGTTCATGGGCATTACGTTTGAATGTTTCAATGTTATTCAAAAGTTCATCATTACTGGATGCCATTTTTAGCTTTTCCAAATCTCCTTCCACAACATGCAAAGACTTGAGGAGCAAATGCACATCTACCATATCTGCTAATATCAGCAAACGAGTAACTGCTGATAGAAGATTTCTGGCTGCTCTCACCATGTTGCTGCGTTTCAATGAAGAACAGGGGTCTTCCGCAAAATCTCGGGCGTCTTTACTCATTTGAGTTCCTGAGGAGAGGAATAATAATATATGCACAGAAAAAGTTCACAATGATATGAATCAGTGACAACTGGTTTTTAAGTAAAACCTGCCTCATGATATTACAAGGCTTCTTACCTGTTTTCCTGACTTCATCCACTGCAGCTAACATTTCTTCAGTGATGTCTGGGTTCTCATAGGCAATTTGTTCTCCTTTCTCAATGAAATTCTGAGTGGCCTTCTCTACAGTTTGTACCAGGGCAGTGGCCCTTTTTGACTTGCCCTTCTTCTTCTTGGAAGGACCATTAGTGTTAACCAAAGTAGTTACTTGCAACACTAACGGCTCCAGCGTTTTCTCCACAGACATTGTCCGTATTTCCAGATTCTTAGGATCCCACTTGAGCCCAAAGTGATCCCCTACAGTCACTGTACCCATGGTGGTTTAGTTTTTCTTCTGATAACAGGCAGCACGCCGAAAAAAATAGTTCAATATGTTCACGCCTAGAAATAAGGAATCGTTGTTTAGTAATCTTGAAATGAATCATAGGAGGACGGATGGGGAAGTTGTGGATGAATAAGTAGCCACAGATAAGGAATGAGATCATCACGGACGCTGTGGAACGGACTGTGGAGTGTTGATTTGTTAGAAATAGATGAATCGATTTCTTTACTGACCTGTAATTTATGTGAAATACGAAGTAATTAATATTAATCGCAAAAATTTATAAACAATGTAAACACATCACAAATCAGAATATGCACAATCACAGGCGAGGAAATGTTTTCGGGTGTTGTCACTGTCCCTGTCGCTACTGTCACTGTATTATAAGAAACGAAATTGTGTAAGAGTGAGAGGAAAATATAATCTCGTAGGTAAAGCGACGAATATGCAACAAAGATAGAGATATGAAATTATTTGTCAATGTAGGTTACAAAACTCTCAAGTCAAGGTCAATAGTTAACCTCAAAAAGTATTTTAATCAACAATTTTCAAATATCAAAACAAATTGAAAGATTATGAGGAAATATTAAAAAAACTGGTCACTAAGGCGTAAAAATCCAAATTATATATTTATATACGGTTCTAGTACAATTGGGGTTAATTCAAAAAAATGGCAGGGAATTTTTGGCAAAGCTCTCATCAGTAAGTACCCATTTTTTGATCTACAATAGCCTCCTTTACTTCCACTTCTGCCATTTAATTACAACTCTAAAATTTACTAAAACAATATACAATTGCCGCTATCCATTTCAAAGGTCTTTGAAACTTCCAAGGGATACGCCCAAGTTTTTTCTCTAATAACTTCCTCAATTTTCCAGCTTTGCCTCTTATAATTATCAAAAACTTTCAGCCAACAGTGGATTCTAGACAAACAGGATTTGACCAGAGAAAGACAACACGATTTAGCTATATTAACAGAGGAAGAATATCAGAAAATTTTCATTTTCTTTGCTAGTGGTAAGAATAACATTACTTGATGATGTAATGTCACATTTCTTAAAGGATAAATATGTAAAAACTTTCCTTTCTGCAGTAATCCAGACGTTAGGAGAACAGCTGAAGCTGAGACAGCAAGTTATTGCCACAGCAACAGTATATTTTAAAAGGTTTTATGCACGAAACTCTTTAAAGTGCATAGATCCTTTGCTTCTAGCACCCACCTGCATATTCTTGGCTTCAAAGGTTGAAGAATTTGGGGTGATTTCAAACACTAGACTGATATCCACCTGCCAAACAGTTAGTATGTGAAAAAATCTGCAAATATCATGGGAATATTACTAATTTCTTTGTTTTTTCATTTGAAGTAAAGAACAAATTTGCCTATGCTTACAGTCAAGAATTTCCCTATAGAACCAATCACATCTTGGAATGTGAGTTTTATTTGTTGGAAAATCTCGACTGCTGCTTAATAGTCTATCAGCCATATCGGCCACTACTCCAATTAGTGCAGGACATTGGTCATGAGGAACAGCTGCTCACGTTAGCCTGGCGAATTGTGAATGATTCCCTGAGGACTGATGTTTGTCTCCTTTTTCCACCTTATCAAATTGCCATAGGTTTGTTTTGTTGGGATACAGGTAGAGTAATCATAATTGGATTGTTTTGTAGGATGCTTAGGAATTGCCTGTGTAATTTTGCAAAAGGACCAGAAGCAGTGGTTTGCCGAGTTAAATGTGGATTTGGAAAAAATACAGGAAATTGCTAGGTATATTATGAATTTGTTTGAGCTGTGGAAAACATATGATGAGAAAAAGGAAATTCAGGGGTTTTTGGCTAAAATGCCCAAACCGAAACCCGCCCCTCAAAGATAGTAGTTTTTTCTTTGTAATTAGTTATATTTATTGGATTCCTGCTAGTTACTTACTGGTCAAAAGACTGTCCTGAACTGGTACTTTCCCCTCTGTATTAAGAAAATTACAAAAAGACCGCTAAATACGCTTAATAATAATTAATAATTAAATCATTTTAGAAACTAAAATAGCTTTTATTCATGTCCTTATAATTAATAAATACAAGTATTGAGGATTATGTCACTTTGCTGATGGTAATAAGTGGTGTCTCCTCATATTATTTATTACCCCATCTAAGGATGTCGTTTTTTTCTTGGCGCTTCCTTTAAGTGTATCACCGGTTTTGTTGTGCCTTATTTTCAGTCTTGGTGACGAAGTTTCGTCCATAAAATCAAAATCATCTTGTTCGTCCCTAAAAATGTATTGTGCAAAGAGTGTCAACTACAGATAATGACTTTAATAGGTACTCACGTATTCATTTCCGTATTCTCCTCCTTGAGTTCTTCACTGGGTTCTGGGGAAGGGGTTCTGTATCCTGGGCAGCTCCATTTCAATTCTGGAATGTCGCCCTTACTGAGAAGACTGTAAATACGATAAATTTCTTCAAGGTCGGGTTCCCACGGATCCCCACTGTCTTTTAATTCATCATCTGAGCATTCTATACAGAATGAATCGTCTGTACCAATTCCAGCCATATTTTCACGACCTAATTTAAATTTAATAAAATGTCTGTCTAACTTTGCCCTACTTACATCTACTATTGTGTAGCTCAACAGCCATATTAAACTTTTGTTTTTCATTATCCCAATGCTTGCTAGTTTTCATCTTTATTTTATAAATGTGATTAAATAAAGACAGAACCCTTTCAATGGTCGTCTTTTGTAGCGTAATATTTGATGGATACCATCTGATTTGACAGTTGTCAGAGTAGAAACAAAAATTTGTTGAGGAACCTTAAAGATTCTTATTAATTACATAACAAACTCAATATAGAAATTATGGCTTCGACCTTTGCAAAAAGGACCTTATTGCGGACGATTGGGGTAAGTCTGGTCCCTATGTATTTCCTAAGATCATATGGTTTGAGTCTTACCAGTGTTACATAAACACAATTTCCAGGTTAAAGGTTACGCTCAACTATCCCCTGTAAGCCGCACTGCTAACTATGATCTCAAAATCGACACTCTCCCCAATAAACTCGTCGTTGTCGCTGCCGAAAACGAATCACCCATCTCCAGAATTTCCATAGTATTTAGGTAAAGTTGCATATAAGTTACAATCGCAATTCTGCAACATTATCTAACCCAGAGCTGGAGCCAGAAACGAGACAGCAGAAAATTTGGGTGTTAGTCACGTTTTAAGAGTGGCTGCGGGACTGACCACTAAAAACCAGTCGCAGTTTGCCATCACCCGTAATATTCAGCAACTTGGAGCCAGTTTGACTGCCACTTCAGACCGTGAGACAATTTCCTACACATTGGAAGGCACTAGAGAGGCAGTGGAGAAGGCTTTGCCATTCCTCAGTGAAGTAGCTACTCAGCAGATCTTTAGACCTTGGGAAGTAGCTGAATTGGCTGATCAGTTAAAGCTGGAACTGGCTGTCAGGCCATTACAAGTATGGTATTGAAAAAAAAAGGCCTTTAATCAAGTTTTTTTTTTTTTAGTTGCGTGCTATAGATTTGCTGCATAAAGCCGCATTCCGCACTGGTTTGGGAAACTCCTTGTTTATCCCGAAATTCCAAATTGGAAAAATATCTTCCGAGACTTTGCAGCATTATGTTGCTAGTAACTTTTCTACAGGAAGGGCTGCTGTAGTGGGTGTGGGTGTTGAGCCTAATAAAGTCGCTGCATTTGCGCAGTCATTAAATTTGGATGATAGTGATGGGAGGACTGTAGCTAGTCCTTACAAAGGAGGGGAAATCAGGTCTGACAAAGGGGGAGATTTTGCCTTTGTTGCCATTGCTGGGGAAGGTGCCTCAATTAAGAATTCAAAAGAAGCTTTGGCAGCTGCAGTCTTACAAAAAGCTCTGGGAGTAGGACCTCAGGTGAGTAAAAATTAAAATAATGTTGGAAATATTCAAGTTTTTTTTTTTAAGGTAAAATGGAGCAGTAATGATAATGGTATCCTCAGCAAAGCCATTATTGGGACTTCAAGTGAACCGTTTGCTTCTTCAGCCATTAATGCCAATTATTCTGACACTGGCTTGGTGGGAGTTTTGCTGGCGGTTCCTGCCCAATCCGCCGGCAAATTAGTGGAAAGTGCTGTCAAGGTGCTGCGAAGTGGCAATGTGTCAGATGCCGATGTAACCCGCGGTACAATCCAGATTCTCATTTCTCCTAGCAAATTTGAATTATGTTTTTCTGTGTTTTTAGGCAAAAACCAATTGAAGTCATCCCTTTTGTTTGAACTGGAAAGTGGTTCCAAGATGGCAAAGTTTCTGGGAACCCAAGCAGTGCTAACTGGAAGCGGGTTGTCGCCTAGCGATCTCTCGGCTGCTGTTGATTCTGTAACTACAAGTGACGTGCGCAATGTATGTGTTAATATTAAGTTTATGAGGCAGGTTGCTAATGTAATTTCATTTTTAGATTTTCCAGAAAGTGGGCAAGAAATTGACCATCGCCTCAGTGGGTAATTTGGCGAATGTACCTTACGCCGACGACTTGAAGTGAGCACTTTGTTAATAAGTATTTTATTCTGTGTAATTATCATTCTTAATAATAAATTATTACATATATATTTGACCTTTTTGAGGTCAAGTAAAACCCTTTTTAAGATTATTGTTGCTTATAACACGTGATAATGTTTTCTTTAATAAAATTGCAAGTCTATAGGTAAAAAGAATATTTGGAATTATGTTAAAATAGTGGAGAACACATCTGCTCCTTCGCCATTTTATAACAATTCTATGTTTGCACCCCTTGAATTTTCGGTAACTAATTTTAAATGGCGGCGACTATAATAATACTAATAAATAAAATAATAATAACAATCCAATATCCGCATGTGCTGTCCTTTTGGCTTACAGTGCTCACCCGGCCCGTTTCTGTTCGAACGCGTTGATCAGTTTGGTCAATTTGAGTGCCAATATCATTCAATATTTCTGTACATAAACAATAAATTATAGAAGAACCTTCAGATACAAATCATAATATTACTACTAACCATTATGGTAATCCATTTCGTTAGAAATGGTGTTAGCAATGTCTTTCTGTCGGGAAATTATTTTTGCTAGGTTTTCTAGGCCTTGTTCTTGGTCTAAAATGATTAAATGAGTGGAGAAATCAAGGCTCACAGCTTAAAGACACTTGCCTCCCAACATTTGTCTTTGCCTGGATTGAATCTCATCAACAGTCATTTCTGAAGTCTCAATTGTATCCCAATCGGCTCCACTGACTCCCCCTATTAAATCGGATCTCTCAGCCATTCTTTTCTTTGACAACTGGTCATCAAACAATTTTTGCATCTGAGTGGCTTTAGTCATCAGTACCTCAATCTGCCTGGCCCTTCTCTCTGATTCCGCTAAAGTTCTGTATGGGATATATTTTACTATACATAGAAAGAAACCTGGAACTCTCACATTGAACTTGTTCCTGATATTGCATCCAATTTTTGTTTTAACTGCATAACTTCATTGTTGAACTGCTTAAGTCTTAGTCTTATGTCGGCTGATATTTGCGCGTATTTGGTGCTGGTTCTGGGGAAATTTTCCCTTTCAGCTAACTGGCCCATTACCTCTCGCTGGAGCTTCTCACAAGATTCATGTTCAATGATCCTAATTTTGCAGACATTGATAAGTGTTTTTCTACGAGAACGCGGTGTAGTTACCAAGGATCTTCTTCTAGGTACAAAAGGGCCATGGTACTACTTCAACTTCAAAGAGAGGCTGGTAAACACAAGAGATATTCTAAGATGGTTTTAAGAGGAAGATAGTAAAATTCCAATATGCAAAAGTTCCTATGCTTTTAATACATATTGACACATATAAACCTTTCATAAGAATTTATTGTTAAAGGATTTTACAAAATTTAATAGTTTAATAAAAACGAATTAAAAACAAAAACAATGAAAAATAGGTATTTTCGAATGATAAAGAACAGAACGACTTCCAGAAGGGGCGAAAGAGAGAGGGAAAAATTGGAGACTCGTGCAGATCCAGAACACAATTGAACCATATTCTTAAAATTAAAACAGTCTTTAAATATTATTACGGTTTAGGGTAATTCTGAATTAGGAAAAATTATTATTTTATTTTTTCGAGCCCTCAGCAAAGAATGATTATTCTCAATTACTTTTTACTGGAAATAATTCCCATTCTACTATTCCAACAATGTCCATTTGTGTACGTATTGTTGTGAACCAGAAAAACAAAAAAGAAACGTATGTTGACGCAAATGTCAATCGTCTCTCATCACTTGTTTTAGTTTTTTATTAGTGTTTTGTTTATTTCATAGGTTATGATTACATATTCTGCGACGCGAGGGCTTCGCTATCCAAAAGAGAGGAGCGCTTTTAAGTCTCCTGATTATTTCTTTATCATTTAATAGAAAACATGTGAATTGAACTTAAAAATAAAAGCACAACACAATTCAGTTCAATGGTAAATAGGGCTTTGTATAAAGAAGCCATGGTTTAAGGGCTTTAACAGTGTTTAAGTGTTAGTTTTCATAGCCAATCTCAGATAATTAATAGCACAGGTAAGTAAAACATTTTATCAAATAGAGCTGTTTTCGCTAGGTACCAGGTTCCAATCATCTCTGGTTCAACTTTTTCAAGTCATTTGACCAATATTCCTTTTACTAAAACATTAAATTGTAGCTACTAATAGTTAGGTTTTTTAGTTATGACTGATAGTGACGAGGAAGGATTCAGTGAATCCAACAGCCTTAATCTTACTAGCTTTCTTTTTGGTAATATTGATGAGTCAGGTAATTTGGAAAGCGATGTGTTTGATTCTGAGACTCAAAAGCAATTATCTTCTGTGGGCAGGTAAGCACTGAAACTGTAATTAAATAGGAAATTACTTAAATTTTGTAGGCTTGCATTTGGCTCTATACTGAAAGATGTAATGGGAGAAGAAAGAATAATTATAGATGATTCTGGAAGTGATTATGAAACATCAGACAACCATTCTCAAGAACAGTTTCTGCAGGGTATTAATAAGGATGAATCAGATTCAGAGGTGTTTTATATGGATGAACAGAAATCTCCTAATGCAGAGGATTTTTTTGATATAAATGAAGTTGCTGAGGATGAGGTAAATATACTGATAGGAAAATAAATAAAAACATTATAGTAATATGCCTGGTTTACCTCTGATTCTTTGACAGGAATTTTTAACTATTAATTTCTTATTCAGGAACTAAGTTATAGTGCAGATGATATAATCCCAAAAGATAAGGCCCTTATGCCACCTCCACCAGTGCCTGGCAGCTCTTTAAGTAGCCAGGCATTAGAGGCTGGTCATGAAGGGGCAGAAAAGAAGAAACTGGACACTCCTTTGGCTGCTATGTTACCTTCAAAGTATGCTGATGTAGATGTTACTGAATTGTTTCCTGATTTCAGACATGGGAAGGTGAGTTTGACATTTTAGAGGTGAGATAACAAATAACCAATGTTTTAACAACCAAAGGTCTTGAGGTTTTCAAGGCTATTTGGGCCTGGGAAGCCAAGCAGCTTGCCCAATATTTGGAAAAGTGTGAGGAAAAAGCGTAGAAAAAGGAAACAGAAGGATAATCAACATGATTCTGATTCTTCTGATGAGGAAAAGCCCAAGAACAGAGGGTGGTTTTTCGATTATGCAACCAATGTTCCTCCAGAATCTGTAATGAGTGATGATGAGGTAGAATAACTGGAACAAAGTTGTGAAAAGATTTTACAAAATTTTGCTTTTGCAGGAAAAGTTTCTAAAACCAGCAGAACTGCACAATGAGGCCAATAAGGAAGATATGGAGAAGAGAGATGAAACTGGGCCTAAAGCAGCTGATTGGAGGTTTGGGCCAGCTCAAATTTGGTATGACATGCTGGAAGTTCCAGAAGGTGGAGATGGATTTAACTATGGATTTAAACTAAAAGATGAGAAGGAAGTAAGTAAAAACCCTTAAAGCATTGTCTTAGCTTTAATGTTGTCACATTAGAACACCTGCAATTTCCTACTGACTTATGTAAAGTTTTGTTTTATAAGTTTACCTATATCCCTAACGAAATGTGTATTTTTAAGTTGTCTCCGAAATTAGAAGAACCTTTGGATTGCGAAACATACCCAGACGATGCTTTCCTCATGGTCACTCAACTACATTGGGAGGACGATGTAGTGTGGGACGGCAACGATATTAAACACAAGGTAGAAGGATTTTAAGCTGCTTAATAAACTTAAATCTACTAAATTCAATAAATTAGGTGTTGCAAAAATTGAACAGCAAGATCAACGCCGCCGGATGGGTTCCAAGCAGCGGAAACAGGACAGCGCAGGCATTTAGTCAACCAGGCAAAATGGGAACTAATATTCGAATTCCACCTGCCGCGAGCCCTGTTTTAAGCAGCTTTAAGCAGAAAAGTGCAATGTGAGCTTTTTAAGCGATTCTAATCATACGATTTAAAAGCAGGATTGTTCTTTAGAATACCGACGAAACAAAGAGTTGATCAAGAACAAGATGATACTTGGTATTCAATATTTCCTGTGGAAAATGAGGATTTGGTGTATGGCCGATGGGAAGACGATGTAATTTGGGACAGCGACAATATGAATTATATACCTAAACCTTCTATTCTCACTTTGGATCCCAATGACGAAAACATCATTTTAGGAAAGTAGAATTCAATGTCATTGTGCAAACTTGATTTTTTTTCTCCTTACAGGTATCCCCGATGACATAGATCCGTCGAAACAAGTTGCTGGGCAACCTACTCCAGTGAAGGTGAAAATTCCGCATCCCCACGTGAAAAAATCGAAAATTTTGCTAGGGAAAGCGGGCGTTATTAACGTCTTGCAAGAAGACACTCCGCCACCGCCTCCGAAATCTCCTGACCGGGATCCATTTAATATATCGAATGACATGTAAGTTTTACATCAGTTTCAGGGTAGTTGTAAATCCGCCTTTTCAGCTTTTATCAACCGCGAACGACCGAATCGACGATGCGTCTAAAGGTAGGCGGCGCAAACTTGATCCAGCATTCAACCCCAGTGGTGGAATTGCGCGTGCCGTTCATTCAGACTCATATGGGTCCCATGAGACTGAGGAATTTCCACAGACCACCCATGAAACGATTTTCACACGGGCCTTTATCTCAACCGGGACCCCATTCTGCCCTACCTTTGGTAAGTAAGCACTATGTTGAGTACACCTTGCAGTTTTAAATATGTGAGAAAAAACCAAGTCACGTCATTTCCAGATTTTTGTCTTCAGTTCTACAGCTACTTTAATAATTGCAGGTAAAACACATAAAGAAGAAGGCGAAACTGCGCGAACAGGAGCGAATGGCCTCAGGAGGGGGAGACGTGTTCTTCATGCGCACCCCAGACGATTTAACAGGCCGCGATGGCGATCTCGTATTTGTGGAATTTTGCGAGGAACACCCACCATTAATGAACCAGGCAAGTACGAATAATCTCTCATATACGCGAAAGGTTAATTGGGGATATTTAGGTGGGCATGTGCTCGAAAATCAAAAACTATTACAAAAGAAAGGCGGCCAAAGATAACGGCCCACCCAGCTACCGATACGGGGAGACCGCCTATGCGCACACTTCTCCGTTTCTGGGGATCCTCCACCCTGGCCAGTCCATTCAGGCAGTGGAAAACAACATGTATAGAGCTCCGATTTACAATCATCAAATTCCTGTAACTGGTAATTCTCCCTTCTCCTCCCAACTTCAATTTATATCTTCAATAACTTTGTATAGACTTCTTGATAATACGTACACGGCAGCAGTATTACATCCGTGAAATAGATGCCCTCTTTGTGGCGGGGCAATTGTGTCCCTTATATGAGGTACCCGGTCCGAATTCCAAGAGAGCCAACAACTTTGTCCGAGATTTTCTACAAGTGTTCATCTACCGCCTGTTTTGGAAGAGCCGTGACAATCCACGTCGCATCAAAATGGATGATATTAAGCGGGCCTTTCCATCGCACTCCGAGAGCAGCATTAGGAAGAGACTGAAGCTGTGTGCCGACTTTAAAAGAACCGGCATGGATTCCAATTGGTGGGTGATAAAGCCGGAATTTCGTCTGCCTACAGAAGAGGAAATACGGGCCATGGTGTCGCCGGAACAGTGCTGCGCCTACTTCAGTATGGTAGCCGCGGAGCAGCGTCTAAAAGATGCAGGTTATGGCGAGAAATTTATTTTGACTCCGGCAGAAGACGACGATGAAGAGATGCAATTGAAGATGGACGACGAAGTAAAAGTAGCTCCTTGGAACACAACCAGGGCTTACATTCAGGCGATGAAAGGCAAGTGCCTGCTGCAATTGACCGGACCTGCAGATCCGACTGGGTGTGGGGAGGGTTTCAGCTATGTGCGGGTGCCGAACAAGCCCACTCAGAGCAAGGAAGAACAGGAATCGCAACCGAAGAGAACTGTTACTGGTAAGTTAACTAATACTGCGTTGAAGCATTAAATTGTTTTTCTTTCTAGGCACGGACGCCGACTTGAGACGTCTCTCTCTAAACAATGCCAAAGCGCTATTGCGCAAATTTGGAGTCCCTGAAGAGGAAATTAAAAAGCTGTCTCGCTGGGAAGTCATTGACGTGGTACGCACCCTTTCTACAGAGAAGGCTAAAGCTGGAGAAGAGGGCATGGACAAATTCTCCCGAGGAAACAGGTTTTCTATTGCTGAGCACCAGGAGCGCTACAAAGAGGAATGCCAAAGGATTTTCGACTTACAAAACAGAGTCCTGGCAAGCTCGGAAGTGCTCAGTACCGATGAGGGTGAAAGCTCTGAGGACGAAAGCGACGAAGACATCGAAGAGATGGGCAAGAACATTGAAAATATGCTCTCGAACAAAAAAACTAGCACACAGTTATCTTTGGAGCGAGAAGAGCAGGAGAGGCAGGAACTGCGCAAGATGATTATGGAGGGCGACCGGGAACGTAACAAGGAGAAGAAAAAGGAGGAAGATGAGAGTCAGGACCAGGGGGGATATCCGCAGGGGCGTGTGCTGAAAATCATCAGGACGTTCAAGAACCCGGAAGGGAAGGAGTTCACGCGTGTCGAGTACGTGCGTAAGCCTGCAGTTATAGATGCATACGTCAAAATTAGAACAACTAAAGACGAAAGTTTTATACGACAATTTGCTACGTTAGACGAGGCGCAGAAAGAAGAAATGAAGCGAGAAAAACGGCGCATTCAGGAGCAATTGCGTCGGATCAAGAGGAATCAAGAGAAAGAGCGGTAAGTGCGAGTTGTTCTGTTTGTCATTTTCTCCAATAGGCATAGAAAGTGCTTCGAAATCGTGAGAAAATGGCAGTCGATTGCGTTGAAGTATGAATCTAACTTACGAAATATAAAGTTATATAGTTGCCGCCATTTAAATTTTGGTATCGTCATCAAGTTGTAAATCAAGAAATTCAGCAAATATTTCAACCGTAACTTACAAGTTTCAAGTTGTTTTCCTTATTTCAGCATGAGCTTGGCACATCACAATCCGAGCGCGATTATGACCCCAAATGTGTCGTCTGAAAAATTGCCGAATCCGAACGATTCGCCAACTACAATTTCTCCGTCGACACCGACCAAAACTACCACTCAGAGCCCGTCGAAATCACGCAGGAAAACGAAGCTCAAACCTGATTTAAAGTTAAAATGCGGAGCTTGTGGGCAGGTAGGGCATATGAGGACCAATAAAGCATGTCCGCTCTACCAAGGTTCCGGTAAGTTTAAAACTATCCCAACTACGATCCATTTGATTTGCTAATGCTCCGTCTCCTTTGACACGATTGAGGAAATATGCAACAAAAAGTTGCTACTTTTGCAATAGTCACAGTGTTGCCGCATTTGCACTTTCAGCTTTTTCACTTAAAACGGCTGTGTATATTCGCCTTATCGAGAAAATATGGCAACGTCTAGATTTCTCAAGCTGGATGCCATTTTCTCTTTCGTTTTTTTCCATGTCTTGCAAGTTTTGCCACTAAGCAAACCAAATTATGAAATATCTAAAGTAGAATCAAAAGTCGCCTGATTTTACAGGTGGAACTGGAACTCCCATGGCTGTGGCTCTGAGTGAGGAACAAGAGGAGGAAATTGAAAAGCAACTAAACACAGACGACGAAGATTTAGTCAATGTGGACGGGACCAAAGTCAAACTTTCTTCGAGGCTTATAAAACACGCAGAGGAAATGAAGCGAAGAAGCCTGTTGCTGAAAGTTCCCAAAGACGCTTTAGGGAAGAAACGGCGACGAGGTTGAAAATCTTAATAATTACGTTATTCCAGTGTATGAAACTGGCATTTTTGTAGCCGCGCTAGCGGATATTCATTGCGATTACCTCAAGAGACCTAATAAATCTGCGAACAGACGTAGAACTGACCCCGTGGTGGTTTTGTCCAGCATCCTCGAAGCAATTTTAAACGAAATGCGCGATATGCCAGACGTGCAACCGTTTATTTTCCCTGTTAACCAGAAATTAGTCAGCGACTACTATAAAATCGTACAGAGACCTATGGATTTACAGACCATTCGAGAGAATTTAAGGTACTTATACGGTAGAACGAAGCATTTTTTTTATAGTAGTTTCCAGGCAAAAGAAGTACCAAAGCAGGGAAGAATTCTTAGCCGACGTGAACCAGATCGTGGAGAACTCTACTCTCTACAACGGTCCGAAGAGCAGCTTGACCATTGCGGCCACTCGTATGTTAAACAAGTGCGTGGAACGATTAAGAGAGAAGGAGGATAGGCTAATGCGCTTGGAAAAGGCAATAAATCCTCTGCTGGACAACGATCAAGTGGCTTTTACGTATTTGCTCGAGAACATCATGAATACAAAGCTGAAATCCATGTCTGAATCTTGGCCTTTCCATAAGCCTGTGAACAAAAAGAACGTGAAAGATTATTATATGATCGTCAAGAGACCCATGGATTTGGAGACGATTTCCAAGAGGATATTGTCACATCGATACCATAATAGACACGATTTTTTGGTGGATGTGGAACAGATCTTACAGAATTGCATTTTGTATAATGGAAAGGATTCGCCTTTTACCGAAAAGGCGGAGATGCTGGTGCAAACATGTAAAGCTGCTTTAGACGAGGTAAGTGCGTGTGTTTGTCAATGAGGGAATGTGGTTTAAAATGGCACAGTTTGACGAGCATTTGAGCGCTATGGAGAACAAACTGGCGTTGGAGCAGGAAAAGGCGGCCCAAGACGACGAGTCCTGGATGGTGGCAGAGGAAGAGGGCTATTCAGTCAGCGAGCATGATAGAGCTGTAAGTGAGGTCGGAAATTAAACAACCTGATAAATAAACTAACCAAAAACAGAGTCAACTAAGTTCTCCGGATCACAGCATGTCCCCCTCGAAAACCCATGAGGAGGACTATGATTTCGTGGATGTTGAGGGCGACGTTCAATTAGACGAAACACTGCTCATCCCAAAACAATCGAAGAAACGTGTCAAGACCGAACAAGCGACGCTGGAACAAGACCTCCAGTTTTCCAGTGAAGACGAACTGGACGAAGTGCCGCTAACGGAATTCGAGGCTGACCAAAACGACCAGAAAGGGATCTTGATCTCTGCGGAGCTGCCGCCCGATGATGACAGTCAACAGGCCGCCGAAGCGATGGTGCAGTTGGGATCCATGGGCTTCTATCAGCAAGGGGAAATGACCGAGGCCGAACCCCTTATGTTCAAAGGTAATTGAATGTACTAACGATTCATTGTCTTCAAGCGGAAGAAGTATAGGAAATATAAAAAAAGCGTTGATGTTTACTCGGCTATATTTTTTTCTTATTCTTGACAAGGATTTGAAGAAATTCAGGCAGATTTGTGCTTCATAATAGTTAGACGCGTATTTTATTACGTTACTATTACAGTAATAATTCAATCTATTTTCATATTGCGTGGTTTCCACAGAGGACAGTATGGATGTCGACCCCAACTACGATCCCTCCGACTTCCTAATGTCTGGTCTGGCCTCGGTGCGCAAAGTAGAGGACCCTATTCAAGGCCAAGACATTAAAATTCACGATGATTTGGCGGTGAGTGAAAGCGAGGAAGAGGACGGCCATCGGCCTCAAGTTCAGCCGGAACCTGAGGGGATTCCCGAAGACGACGATGATGTTTGGTTTTAAGCGCGCTCGTTTATATGAGTTTTAACTAATGTTGTTTATATTCATAGATTAGTACCTATGCTAAAATAAATACGGTACGCCAGCGGTACTGTTTTTGAGAAATCATTTTATTTAATAAATATTTAATAATTAAGATTCATGAAATAGTTTTCAAGGCTTCACCTAAAACATCCACAGTAAAATCGGCGTCTTCCTTAGTGATGCACATCGGTGGCTTGATTCGCAGGACCTAAAACATCAGAATTTTAGTCGATGACTAAAAAATATACCAGAACCCGCACATTTCCATATAGCCCGCCTTTTCCCATGATCAAAGCCTGTCTCAAACAACTCTCCCAAACTTGCATAAACTTTTGAGCTTTCAAAGGTTGTTTCGAACATTTGTCCTCCACCAGTTCAACTCCAATCATCAACCCTTTTCCGCGAACATCCCCAACAAAAGCATTTTCATTCCTCAGTTTTTCCAGCCCCAGCAACAAGTGGGTTCCCACTTCCTTGGCGTTTTGTTGCAGCTTTTCTTCCTCAATTATCTGGATCACACAGAAAAGTTAAGTGGTCCGAAACGTGAAGCCACATTACCTCGAGAACAGTTATCCCGACTGTCGAAGATACAGGGTTGCCCCCGAAAGTATTGAAATGCCCAGCCCGTGTTAAGCTTTCGGCAATTTCCTTGGTAGTTGCCACTGCAGCCAAGGGAAAACCATTGCCAATGCCTTTAGCCATTGTGACAATATCCGGCTGTATATCATGAGACTCAAAGCCCCAGAAATGCTCGCCGGTCCTTCCAAAACCAGTCTGCACCTCATCAGATACGAATACTCCACCAGCTAATTTTACCAAATTGTAAACGCCTTTGAGGTAATTTTTGGGAAACTGCACTGCTCCCCCGACTCCTTGGATACTTTCGGCAAAAAATGCCGCTATGCCACTCTTGGAAAATTCAAATTTTAAGTCTTCGTTGAATTGGTCAATGTACTGATTTCCGGCTTGGCAGTCTCCAAAGCTGCAGCTGCAGCTTCGTTCAGTTTGAACTGGGCTGTCTCTGCATTTATTTCCACCCCAAATTCCCCGATACACATCTGGGTTCATTGTCTAATAAATAACGTTACATTGAAGTAATAAAATGTTTTAGGGAAATTTCAGCATACTTTGGAAAATCCGGGGTTCGGCAATACTGGATATTTGTAGTGGCTATTGCACGTTACAGCCATCGTTTGATAGGTCATTCCATGGTAACAGTTTTTTAGAGATATAATCTCGTGGTTTCCTGTGTGGCATCGAGCCAACAGTATTGCCAAATCATTCGCCTCGGAACCGCTATTCACCAGGTATATTACCTGCAATACCACGTTAGGTTGTTACGGGTGAACCGTAAATTCTTCTCACTTTCAGTTCATGTGGCAACGTGCCGGCCAGTTTCTCAGCATATTCATGAATTTTCGCATGGACATACACGTTAGAGCAATGTCCCAACGTTCCCATTTGCTCCTTTACTGCTTCAGTAATTCTTCTAAAAATTGATTTCTCAGATAATTGACAATTTTCCTCAAATAACTTACGGATGGCAATGCCCCACAGAAATCGTGCAAATCCCCCCAAACATATCTAAATAACGATTGCCCTGGAGATCAAAGAGCCACTGCTTAAAGCCCTGGTGAATAGCTAGAGGTTTGCTGTAGTAGGTGGTTAAAGCAGGGCTTAGATACGATTTCCTCATTTGCTCCAGCTCCGACAAAACTGGACCCTATAACATTTCCCTTGACGCGTTGTTTCAAAGATTTAAACGTACTTACTTGGTATTTCTTGGGGATAAAATCGCATTTTGCTGGTTTGATCAAATTGTTTCGAATGGTAGTAAATGTTCTTGTACCCATATTACTTAAGGCTGTGTTCAGACTATAATTTTTTTGTCGCAACACATAACTTTAGCTTTGTTTGGAGTCAGTGCATTTACATATAATAAGGTTCATGTCACATTTGTGACCTCTGGATCTGATTATAACATATATATCATGAAGATAAACACAAACGAGTTTATTAATCCAGACTAGATTACTATGTATTACTGAAAAGCTTTCGAACAAAAAAATTAATTCGCAGGCCACTGACGTTACAGTCATGGCGAATAAAATTACGGGGGGATTTTCATTCGCCGATTTGTCAAGAAAGATATAACGTGACGCCATCTATATATCGTATAGTCAAGTTATCCTCATCTCATACAGAAATCTATAATCTTATATGCATTATATGACATATCACTGGCGCCACCAGAGACATTTAAAATTTCTTGATCAAAGTTGAACGAGAGCTTTTATACTGATTATTTGCATGTTATTGTTTTTCTAATAGTTTGTATTAATTATCCAATTTTGACGATTAACCAAGATTCGAATTTTTTACTACATTTTTCTTGATGGTTTGTGGTATTGAATGATAAATGTTGTGGAATTTTGATAACAAAAATTGTCCAAAATATCAGAAGCTACTATCAATTTTTCAGCTATTATTTATGAATGATGTACAAAAATTTAAGGTTTTTTTATTGAACTGTTTAATTTGATTCTCTGGTTCTTTGTGACGTCATAACAGGAACACAGTCATTGAAAACATGGCTATGCTGTATTGATCCCTTCTCCTTCTGTCAAGTAACCATTTGTCAAAAAAAATGATAAACGTAAATTGAAGCTTTCAATACTTATATTTGTCGATTTAATTTGTTAATAAGTTCTTAAATAATAAAAATTTACATTATTTGGATCCATTTATAGGAGCTTCAACCGTTTCCCTTTTTACGACATCTTCGCCAGTAAAAATGGCTTCTCTGGAAGATAAAATTTTAAGAGGGTTAAAGGACATTGGGTAAACAGTTTTTTTTTAGATCTTTTCATGCAATTTCCATTGAAATCTGAATAGTTTTACTCTAGTACAACTTAAGATATGATCTACCAGTATAACTTTCACAAATTACAGCTACAATGGACATTTGCTTAAATTGTCTGAACTTCAATCTGCCACGGAAATTGGACAAAAAGGAAAAGATTTCACAGAACTGGTTCAATTTTTAACCAAAGAACTTAGGACTTTACTTAATCTAGATGAGCAAGTAAATGTCGTGACATCTCCTGGAGATGCAGTGGCATTTGTTATGGAGATTACATCATTTTTAAAGGAATTAAGTACGAATTTTTGTTAAACATACTAGTAGTAGGTATTTGTTTGAACACTAAACTTCTTTTACAGGTTGTCCATATAAAGCTTTAACTCAAGGATTAGTATCAGAAAGGCTTCAGAAGTATTCTGAGCGTCTTTTATTATTAGATTATTTAATTACTGAGCTGATTGTAGCTCGGATTTTGCATGATAAAAAGCCAGAGAAGAAAATTGAACTTAAGCTGGTGAGTGTTTAAAGTACCACTTGAAGAATTACAAAAAATTTACCTTTTTTGTCCATTCCACAGCGAGAGAGTCCTGAGGGGGCTGATATGCGTCAAATCCTTCAAACATTACGTTTCCCCAAACCTCCAGCCAACATAACCATAAAGCAACTTTTTGACAAAATAGATACTACATTGTCCTTGGTTTTAAAGAAAACTGGAACTGATTTAGTGGGAGAGGGAATTTTTAATGAGGTTTTGTCAGTTAAGCAATGTGAAACATTGAAAGGGGTGCAAAATGACTTGGATAATGAATATAAGATTAGAAGGGAGATGATACTCACTAGGCTTGATGTCACTATTCAGTCTTTCCAGGTATGTTTAACTTGTTCTTATGTATTCTCTTGTGTAGTAATGTGGAGCTTTAGTGGTCAGATAAAACCAAAGGCAAGGAGCATCTATTTGAGAAGATTTATTCTGAGAAGAGGAAATTGTTGCATGCAGATCCAGATGTGGACATGTCTGATTTGATTGCTGCTCGTACGGAGTTGGCAATTATTGAAAAAACTAGCAATGCTGCAGTGAGGAAAAATACCAAGACTCCTATTAATAAAGTCATTATTGGGCAGGTAGGTTATTACTCTCTTCAGTCTCAAAATTCATGTTTATTTACTGGGTTATCAAGTGAGATAAAAAATAAGTTTCCTTGTTAGGTCCCAGACCGAGGAGGTCGCAGTTGGGAACAGGCACCTCCACCACCAGAAATGCCTTCCTGGCAGCAGAATCGGGCTGGGGGACCTACTACTGGTACTCAGAGGGGTCGCGGAGATTTTAGCAATCGTGGTGGTTTTGGAGGACGCGGAGGGCGAGGCAATGATCGCACTCGCAATGAGAGTATGTTTTTTTTTTCATTTTATTTCCCTCTTCAGATTTCAAGCTCCAATGGTTTAGGTGGCAATTACCAAGGGAGGAATTCTGGCAACTATCAGGAGTCCGAAAGTAGTCGCAGTTACTCGGGTCAAGGTAGAGAAGACTACGGCCAAAAACGTTATTCTGGAAGTAGTCAGTATGATAGTCGCGGTTCGTACGATAGCCGTTACAGTAACAGTTACTACGACAATCGCGGCGGTACCAGTTCTTATGATGTTGGCACCAGTTCTTACGACGGTGGTAACAGTTCTTACGAGAATCGGACCTATAGCTACAATCGACGCGACAGCGGTGGTTACAGCGGCCCTTCTCACTACCAGCAAAACAAACGTCCTAAAACTTACGACAACTTTCAGGTAATTTTTACACTTTAAACCCTCAAAAATTAAGTTTTTTTCGTGTATTCAGGCCAGTAAAAGTACGTACGCTGATCAGTACGTGCAAGAGAGTCAACACAACCAGCAATATCAAAGAGGAGGGCGTGGGTTTTATCACAGAGGAAGGTCCAATTATAACAGAGGAGGGAGTCGCTATAGATAAGAACCAATTTTAACGGAGATATACAATTTCCTATGGCTGTAAATGAACTCCTCTATACTGGCTTTTAGGCCATATGAAAGAATTTGCTTATTTATTATTAGATTATAGATAATTTTCTAAGTTATTTGTCTATATCGTTACATTCTGTATTGTCAAGCCAAGTAAGTTGGAATAAATTCGAAAATCGTTATAAACGTTTCCAATTCAGTGTTTTATTAATTTTTTTTTCTATGGTTGTTCCTTCCTTCCTGAGCCGGCTTTTAACAAACCAATATCGTGTATACATACAGTAGAATTTTCCTACAAATTTAACATCTTGTATCAAGGATGCAGAAGTGCGAGGTCTACATGCCAATTTAATCCTAACGAAAAATAATATCAGATTATCAAAAGCTAAATATACCTTTTCGCACTTCTGCTTTCCTGATACGAGATGTTAAATTTTTAGTAAAATGTCTGAAACGGGTCTTCGAAAAACCAGTGGCGTCCATGACAATTTAGCACTAAAAAAATTAAGTGAAAATCAAGTTCCGATTTCAGTGAGATTGGGTTCCGCAGTAAGCGTATGATATGGCTTTGATATGCCGCGGTCAAAACTTGAATCGAATAACTTCAATTTTTTGGTTCAAAATACCATGACATTCTTTGGTAATATGGTGCATAATAACCAACTTTGTGGCATTCTCTATTTCTTCAGAAATAAGATTAAAAACGAACGTATTTTTTAACTTGTAGCTATTTAAAATTCTATATAAGTAAGCAAATAAAAGTTAAAATTTGAAGCCTCCTGGTTTTGAATTTCGATGAGATTTTGGTCTGCTGAACTGCTCAAAACTAGAACACTTTCAGTGTCAATGTCTTGGATGCAAATTACCCACGTTTCTAGTAAGTATAAATTCACGGTTTCACATGTATGAACCTCCAATGGGGTTTCAGAGTTGCTAGTATTAGTTACAATAGATAATGAAAATTTATGTATGGTATTCAGTGGTTCTAAAAATATAATAAAAATTAAAAAAGTTGATTTCAGGTACTTGTATTCCTGGCGTTATTAACAGAAATTAGCGGATACATTTCAGTTAAGAACTATCCAGTGGTGGCACGTTCGGATACTCTGCATAATCTTGAAGGGGTGTGGAAAATCAAAACACAATGGAAATTCCAATGGTTGAAACAATGGCACGAAAAAAAGGTATTAGATGACGTCATTTATAGCGAAATTGCTTCATTCGATAAATATAGGTTTCCATACCTGTATGGAAAAAGGTATGGACTCCCGTGGAAATCAAAGAGTGGGTGCCATTTCCCAACGCCCTACGCCAATAGAGCCAATTTTAGGAAGCATCACTATGTATAATTGGACCCTATATAACATTTTAAAGCTGCTCAATAGCAGCAGCAGGAAGGAACCTTAAGTCGCCGCGTGAAATGAGGTATTATTGTACTTCGATATTGTAATTATAATTATTATATTTATTTATTTATTTATTTATATTAAAAAAGAATTACAAAGAATTTCGTCGTGAGTTTTCTTGATTGAGTAAAAAGTTGAAGACTCTTTCTGACGTCATAACAAAGTAATAAAATTAGAGGGAGCTATGACAAGCTTCTAGCTTTTTCCTACCTTATAGCTGAGACAGAGATATAGTCGAGCTTTATTTATCCGGAAACTGACAGTGACAGATAACGTTCACGAATGTCAATAGCACGTGCTAAATGATAGAGTTATGTTGTTTCGAGAATAACCGAAAACTTTTGTATTTTTCGCAAAGAAGAATGTGAAAATTGTTGATTTAAACTTTAAGTTAAACCCGACATTAATTAAATAGAGTCACATTATAATTGTCATCATGAAGAATAAATCTTCAAAGCATAAAGATGCCAACACATTCAAGGTAAGCTTACTTTTAAGTCATGTAAATACCGCATAACGCATCAAAAATCATTAATTTTTGCGATTCGAGGATCTATATTTCAATTTCACTACAAATACAATACAAATTCTCCACGTCCATTCATAAATCTAATACTAAATACAATTTTCTAGTTCATTCCATTCGCTGACAGAATATCCAACATTGATATAGACATTTTCCACAAAGTCAGACATGAATATGAAGATCAAGCTGAGGAAGGTGAAAGCTATTTTTATCAGTCCATTCAAAAATGGAATATCCTTAATCTGACGGAGGGATATGGCCGTTTTAAACGAGAAATTAAGGCACAGAGCCTCATCACTCTACCTCAAGTTTTATTAGAGAAGGACCGAATTGTTGAAGTGCTGCTAAATTATTTGAAAGAGAAGAATCCTTTGTATTTGCAGCCAATACTAGATATTGTCATAGCTGTAGCCCAGGATTTGCAAAAACAGTTTTATCCCCACTACCAGCAATTTCTTAAAGTAATCATAGACCTTCTGAACACAAAAGACACTGATCAGCTTGAATGGGCTTTTGCCAGTTTGGCACATTTATTTAAAATCCTATGGAGGCCTATGATCAAAGACATAAATGAAGTGTTCACATCCTTACTGCCATTGTTGTCAGATTCAAGGCCTGAGTATATAAGAGCTTTTGCTGCTGAGAGCTTTGCATTCGTTGCCAGGAAAGTTAAAGATAAAGGTGCCTTTTTGAGCCTTCTGCTTAAAGCTGTACATAAAAATGAAGATGTGAGTAGAGTGTGGTGTGAGTTTTTCAACTGAGTGTCTCAAAATTGCAGAAAAATATTAAATTGTCATTTTCAATTTTGGGGTACTTCAGTTCACAAAACTAAGAAAAATTTTTCTTACTTATCTTCTAAATTTATTTATATATTTTAGGGAAAATCTGGCTGTGGTACATTACTATTTCAAGTAATAAATGGGGTTGATGGTCAGTTCCACAACTGCTCTGAACAATTCCTGCCATTTTACTTTGAATTCCTTTATAAAAACCCACATTTTCAATGCACATTTTTCGAAATTTTTGAGCACATTATTGCCAACATCGTCGCTCACATTCATCCGAAAAAGGTTCAGCCCTTTTGGAATATTTTAATACACAACTTAAACAACTTGCCCACTGATGAAGCCATCAATTTGGAGCTCACTTTGAAGCTAATGGGTCAGATGGTGGAATACAAGCATGGAAAACTGGTGCAGGACTCCATGCCTTTGGTTCAGCAAGTTGTGAAGTTACTGTCAGTCGAGATTTTACCTGAAAGTGTTGTGATAATTTTGATTCAAATTGGAGTGTCAGTATTGCTGTCAAAAACAATTAGGTTGCCACAAGAACAAGCCTCTCAGTTAATACGTAAAATTATGTCTTTGAATGATAAGAAACATATTCTATACTTTGTTGACCATATTCACCAATGCTCCTTGTTTGAGACTTTAATTTTACCCTCCTTTCTCAGAAAATGCGTCACTTATGGCTTGGATAAGGACTGCATTTACACTCTCACAAAGTTACTTCTTGCAAAAAGACCTCTGTGCACCTCTGGGATCAATTTACCTCAGTGGAATAAATACCCAATTGATTTCAAAGACTACCGCCAAGAGATATTTGACAAATTGTCTGAATTCCTTGAAGATTCAAAAGATTCTAACAGTGATTTATATTTCTGCGCATTGATAATTTCTCCTCATGTAGAGCTAATAGCAATTCAAAAGGATACATTCGTGCAAAAGCAGCGCAAAACCCTAATTTCGCTGTTGGAAACTTTACGGAACTCAGAGGATGATTTCCTGATTAAAAGGCGACTGTTTTGGGTCAATAAGGTGATTGAAAGTTTAATTCACCTGGAGGGAAGAACAACTTTAGAGGAGCTGTTTCCTGAAATCTTCGAGACGCTTCTAAAATATGCTTCTAATGTCGAGCATTTGTGTGCGCTTAAATCTCTAAGTTTAATGTTTGGATGCTTGAGTCAAGCTGTGACAAAGATAGACATATTGACGAGCTTTAATAGCGCGTGCGAGAGAAATTTCAGCAGTCCATACCATCAGGTAAGTTTAAATTACACCTAATTTCGTTAGTGACTGTTTCGTTTCTATTCTTGCATTTCAGATGCGTCTCGAGACCTCCTACATATACTCTCAATTTGAACAATTACCTGACTTCGAATTAAAACACTCCAGCAACCCTGAAGTGCCCACCCAACCCTTCAAAGTCTTCTCCCTCATCCACCAAGTTGAGACCATTGAACCATTAGTGCACACCTATAGAGACCAACTCCAACGTTTGGAAAAGCTTAGCTTTGACAAGCCCCAAATGATCATGTGCTACCAGACGGTCTTCAAGCTAATTCCTTTGCGCTATTTGTGTGGAGTTCTCTATATGAATTTCAAGCTGTTATGGGAACCCGTGTGTAAAATTATTGAAACCCACGCTCATGGGATGGAGGTCAATGTTTTCTGGAGTATTTTTGGAGAACAACTAAAGCATGTGGTGCATAGAATTAAAGACACTCCTGATGTTACGATCCATGCAATTGAAAGTGGTTTTGAGGTTCTAAATGATGCTTTTGAGCAATCCCAGAAGATGAAAGACAAGCCGGATTTTATCAACTATAGGCAACTACTCTGGAAGGCTTTAGGGATGTTTGCCGATGTGGCCGAGGCTAAGACTAGGGACATATCCCAGCTGTTTTTAAGCTTTGTTGAGTGAGTGAGTTTTTCAGCTCTAATATGATATACAGGAGATTTTTTTATAGGGAGGAATATACCAATACGAATGCTGAGATGGCTACAATATGTAACATTAAAGTGTTTGAAAATGGTGGGGAAGCAACTATCCAGAAAGTTCCTGAAAGCCCAGAGGAAGATATTGAGGAACAGGCAGATGGGGATGCAATCGAAGATGTTAAAGTGGGGAAGATTGGTAGAAAAGCGATGATCAAGTAAGTTTTTTAAGCTGGTTTCTTAGTAATAATCTTACTCTTTTATACAATTTCCAGGACTTTCCTCAACAAGCTGGCGGTCTTCTCTCAATTCAAAAGCCCAAAATCCATGTACCGTGAACCGGAACTTTGCCGTCTCTACTTCGACCTATTAAAACACAAAAATGCCGAGATACAAAAATCAGCCTTGGACTGCTTGATGACCTACAAATTTGCATACCTCCTGCCCTATAAAGGCCATTTGTACGACTTGGTAAACGACAAGAACTTTAAGCACGTCATCAGCAACTTCCGCATAGACAAGGAGACTACACAAGTTCAGGTTGATCACAGGGAGAGTTTAATTCCTGTTATTTTGCAAATAGTGTTCAGCAAGATGAGCAGTAAAACGGGTTTGAGGACCGGGGGCAAGGCCTCGGGTCAGAACAGACGCAATTTGGTTTTGCGGTTTTTGGCCGGGTGTGACGAGCCAGAAATGCTGACGTTCGTGCAGAAGAGCTTCTCAATTTACTCAAGATATCTGCAAGATAATGAGTGGGATTTAGTCACAAACGTAGCTGGGAGTGTTGATTTGGAGAAGTGTTTAGCTCCGAAAAAGCTGCTTAGTACTGTAAACTTGCTCAACGTTATCTTAGATCAATTTGGGGGTCTCATGGGAGACCAACTGCTGACCTATTTGCTGAAAATCCTTTTGATAGTGGGAGCTCTAGTGAGCGGCATTATGAACCAACTATCCAAAATTCACTCAGGCTATTTATCCATCCTCCGCATCGTCCGAACCGCCTCTATCAAAACCCTTGAAAGGTTTTTCCAGCAGTTTGACCAATACCCCTGGAGTGGAACTCAAATTGACGCAATTTTCGACACTTTCATCTGGCCCTATTTGGGCAAACTTACCATAGAAGGTATCCACAGTCCAACCGCTCTTCTGCGGCTCTTTAGGCAGTGGAGCTCAAACCCCCGCTTCTTCAAATTGCTGGTCAAGTATCAAAAAGATAATAAAGAGCACTACATATTGCCCCAAATTTTTGAACTGCTCACAAACTCCAAGAGCCACATTTCGGTCGTGAATGTTATCTACGAGATGGTCGAGTGTTTGCTGAAGTACGAGGCCTCGGAAGAGGAGCTTAAATTAGAAATTAAAGTCAACAATGTGCTGGAATTAACCGAGAATTTGCTGGCGAGGTGCAAAATTAACGAAAGGTTAAATTACGGAAGCTGCATTTTGCTGCCTCACGTTCCAAAAGTTCTGGAGAAAATCAAACAGAAGCTCGAGGGCAGAAGCAAAAGCTTGAATAAAACGGAGCTGTTTATTTTATGCCGGATATCAGAGTTGGTATGGGAGGCCTCGATTAGCGATTGCGTTCTCAGTCTCTTGGTCCCCGTGGTGTTGAAGCGAAGCACTGCAGATGAAGAGGTGGTCAAGCAATTACTGGCCACCGTGTACAATTTACTGCAAAACGTCGAAAACCCCTCTGCGCACTTGAGAAGCTTGACTCCTCTGTTTGGAGATGTAGCTCATGCCTCATGCAGAAAAATCCTGTTGAACATTCTGAGTTACATTGCCGAAAAGAGCA
The DNA here is from genome assembly GCF_040115645.1 of Euwallacea fornicatus. Lineage (NCBI taxonomy): Eukaryota > Metazoa > Arthropoda > Insecta > Coleoptera > Curculionidae > Euwallacea > Euwallacea fornicatus. The sequence goes on from NC_089557.1 coordinate 1,298,693, forward strand.
AGTCAAAGGAGCTTTTGCACGTGTCAGAAGTGATTGGAGAATTGAACGCTTTTGATACCAAGTGGCTGGACAAGCCCGACTTCGAGAGACGCCATCAGGCCTTTAAGAACATCCAGAATTTAACTCAGTTGGATGTCTCCTGCGGAGCTCTGCTCGTTTTTAATTTGTTTTACGCAATGAAAACCGAGAAGGACCTGGCTTTAAGAGACAACTCCTCTCACGCATTACGCTCAGTATGTACCTCACTTTTATTGACCACAACTTCAAAAGATCTGGATTACTTGCTGAACAACTGCATTTTCTCCTTGATCAAAACCGGCCTGAAAACCCATAACAACCAGGAGTTCCGCAACGAATGTATTTCCCTGCTGGGCCATTTGGCCAGGGAGTGTCCCGGGGCGCACTTCGCCCTCAGAGATCTCAACAAACTGACGAATAAAGCCGACTTAGAGGTGGATTTCTTTGAAAATTTGACCCATCTGCAGATGCATAGACACGCCAGGGCAATGAACAAGTTTGGCCAGGTCATGAGTGAGGAGACTCAAGGGCTGAACCCGAAAACAGTGACGCAGTTCTTGTTGCCTTTGGCCACCTACTATTTATGTACAGAAAAGTTCAGTGGCAAGAATGCAGTGGTAGACGGGGCTATCGATATGGTGGGAGTGATTTGTAAGATAGTGCCGTGGCACCAGTACGAGGGGGTGTTGAAGTATACCCTGTCAAAGCTGCGTTACAAGACCGAGTTTCAAAAGCAGCTGGTGCGATTGGTCGTAGTGGTATTGGACGGATTTCATTTCGATTTACGAAAAGGAACTGTTGAGGAAGTTCCAGATGCAGTTGAAGAAAACACGGAGGAAATGGAAGAAGAACCCCATATCGACGACTTAATCAATCAGGAGTTAGATGAGGAACCTGAAGACGATGTCGAATGTGAGACAGTGAAGATAGTGGACAAAGTTTCGGTGCTATGTAAATCCACTGCTACCCGGGTTATAAACACGATTCAAGTGAGTTTTTGCGTCATGGTCCGCTCTTAAAAATAGCTATTTACCTCCGTTATTCAGGGCGTTTTGTTACCGCAATTACACAGGTCCTTAGCCCAGTTCACCAGTTACGATTCCTCGCACAAGTTGAACAGAAAAAACACGGGATACGAACGCGAAGAGGAGGATTTATTGCGAGTGCCCATTTCTTTGGCTGTGGTCAAGCTGTTGCAGAGGTTGCCTAAAGCTGTACTGGACTTCAATTTACCTAAGTAAGTTCGCTTAACATCAGCCGTACGGAGAGGTAAGAACTGACGGCAGAGGTTTTAATGCTGTGACAGCAAAAAAATAGCGAGGGGGCACCCGGGTTTGAACCGGGGACCTCTCGATCTGCAGTCGAATGCTCTACCACTGAGCTATACCCCCACATATTTTTTAAACGATCCTCACCGTTGACAATGTACCTACACTACAATTAAACAAACTGAATCGCCCACCACTTAGACAATACAAATATCGCAGGTCAATGCTTCGCTTTATATTATTAAGAGAGATTACAACGTTGCATTTGTGTATTTATTTTACAATTCAATGAAAGATAAGCAGCGAAAACGAGGAAATTCCCGTTTTCTAACGACATCTCTCCTTTTCTAGAGTTTTCCTGAAGTTGTGTACTTTCCTGAAATCTCACCTGGAATCCGTGCGAAGAGTCGCCCGGGAAACTCTTCAGAAAATCATGCAAACCTTAGGTCCTAAGTACTTGGGCATGTTATTGGGAGAAATTTCTCCGTTGATGAGTAGAGGTTTCCAAGTGCACGTGCTCGTGTTCACCGTCCATGGAGTGCTCAGCTCGCTGAAAGGGGCGTATGAACCTAAGGACGTCGACAATGTTTTGCTGACTGTTCTTAATGTAAGTAAATTTGATGCTGCATTTTCTTATAGTTCGTCGGGCTTGATTTGATCGATATCAGTAAAGAATTGTCCAAAAATATAATTAAATCCATTTTTTTCCAGCTCTGTACCGCCGATTTATTTGGCATCCTCTCCGAGGAAAAGGAAGTAGTAAAAATCACCGTCAAAACCTCCGAAGCCCGGTCCACCAAAAGCTACAGCACGCTTCAAATTCTTGCTCAGCACATAACGGAAAAATGTCTGATGGACATCATTCTCCCTATTAAAAAGATCCTGGAAACCAGTCACTCCTTTAAGACCGTGCAGAGGTCTCAGGACGCTTTGAAACACATCGCTTTAGGCCTCGTGGACAACACTTTCATTTCGGCGCAATCTCTATTGAAATTTGCCTATGGCACTGCTTCCCAAAAAGTTTCCGAGCTTTTGCCGGCAAAAAAGAAGGAGCAAAAGACTCAGCAGCAGCAAAATCCGATCAAAGAAGACTGCTTTATCATTCCCAAAGTGCCTGGAAACAGAACTGCCTATAGAGAATTGAACGTTAAAATTTCTTCAAACACAAACGCGCACGTTATCGTCGAATTTGGACTTCGCTTGTGCTTCCTTATGTTGAAAAGGGAGAAAATCAAAGATGAGGAGTGCCGGTCGTTTATTGACCCCTTTGTGGCGGTCTTTAAAAAGTGTTTGAAATCTAAGCATGTGAAGGTTTGACCTTGGTGCACAGGCAATTTAGCTATTTACTATACGTGGTTGTTTTCAGCTATGTTCGCTGACTTTGCAGTGCCTTCAATGGGTGATGAAATATGATATTCCTGCGATGCAACAAAACATAAAAGGTATCACCAAAGAAATGTTTTCGATACTTCACAAATATGCCGCTGCGGGGTTAAGCAAAGGAGATAATTTCGATTTGGTTGTTGCCGCTTTTAAGGTAACATTCCAACGTGGAAATCTCTTAAAAATACAACAGTTGTCTGTTGCAGAGTATGGCAATTTTAGTAAGGGATGTCCAATACTACACAGTGGATACAAATCAACTAAAAGTACTGCTGCTGTACGTGGAGCAAGACATGCACGATTACGATCGACAAGCAACAGCTTTCAGTCTCCTGAAAGCGATCATCACTCGCAAACTCATCGTCCCGGAGATTCACGATGTGATTAGCAAAGTTGCGGAATTGAGCGTCGTTTCAGAGTTGAGTCACGTCAGAGCTCAGGCTAGATCGGTCTTTTATCAATTCGCGATGGAATATCCGCTGGGAAACACATTGGAGAAACATTTGAGCTTCTTTATTTCTCAGATGAGCTATGAGATGCAGTATGGGCGAGAGTCGGCTGTGGAAACGTTACATTCGTTGGTTAATTCGTTTCCTGTGGTAAAGTATTTTATATCGAAGTTTTTGTTTCTTCTTGACTAAATGGTGGATGCACCCTGCAACTACAAACCTTGTTGAAATCTCTTTTAAGTGAAATTGGTGGATGATATTCAAAGGTGTCTTATGTTTGTTTTAGCCGGTTTTGAAGAAAAATAGCTCCACCCTGCTTGTTACCCTGGGAGCTCGATTGATTAACGACGATGTCCCCGAATTAAGGAAAATGATAGCCGAATGCATTTCTTCGATGCTTTTACGTCTCTCCAAACCTGACCGAGATCCTCTGTTTGAAATTATCACGTTGTGGCTCAAGGACAAAGAAGTAAATAGCGGTACAAACAAAATAATTTTCACTAAAAGAAATTTCGATTTCAGTTAAGTCACCGTCGTCTAGGAGCTCAGTTGTGCGGCCTCCTCGTCATCGTAGAAAAGGAAGAATTTGACAGTCGCTTAAACACAATCGTTCCTATAATACTCAAACAGTTCGGACTCACGAGCGAAATCGCCGGCAAATTCGTAAAAATCAACAAAAACGATAATACCACTGAGGAGCTGCAACGTCTCAAAGACCATCACCACTTCCAAGTTTTGCAGCTCATCCTGAAAATCTGCTCGAACTGTCCGGCATTCCTGAAAAAGAACGATGCAATCGAAAACTTGGCCTATCATTGTCAGACTTTGCTTGCGCATCCCCATGACTGGGTGCGACTTTCTGCAACCCACTTTCTAGGTTTCGTGCTCTCCTCTATGGACGCAAACAAACTTGCAACGCTGCTCGCAGAAGACCAATCAGAGCCGGGTTACTTGAAACTAGATCCTGAAAGTTGCATCAAAAGTCTCACACTAGACTTGTGCGATCAATTACAGCCGGGAGTGAAAAGCGATTTAGCCGAGCAAGTGATCAAAAACTTAGTTTTCATAGCACGCGTTTTAAGTAAAATACCCAACTGCGAGAGCAAGAAGATCAATTTGTTGTGGCTTTGCAAGCGAATGCGCAAAGTCGTCAATTCAGAAGTGATCGAGAACAGCTCGAGTCCAGTGCTGCGCACGGAAGTCTTCAAATGGATCGCTGGTGTGGTCACCGCCTTAGATTTGGAAGTATGCAAAGCGGTGTTGCATCATTTATTAGCGCCTCTAGTGCGAGAAATGATCACTACCGAGGAGAAGAACGCGCCCTTGCGGCAACTGGCGAAAGAGGTCTCTCATCACGTGAAGAGGAAGATCGGCATGGAGGAGTACACGAAAACGTTACAGAGACTGCAGCAGAACTTGACGGTGAAGCGAGCGGATCGGAAGAGGGAGCGAACGCAATTGGCCGTCACCGACCCGGAGGTTTACGCTAAGAAGAAGATTAAAATTCACCAGAAGAAGAAGGTGGCTAAAAAGCGAAAAGTGGAGGAGCTAAGGGGAAAGAAGATATTTAAAAGGAGGAAAGTGGTAGATTTAGAGGACAATTCTGAGGTTATGTGATTGTTGTTGAGCAACTAAACTTAAACCAATGTGATAATTTATGTTTTTGGTTTTTTTGTTAATAAATGTTTTTTAATTATCAATAAAGAAAATTTGTTTCATTTTCCTTATAAAGATTTAACATAAACCATTCAATAGAAGCTTTAATTATCGTCAGCATAAGCATAGATTACAAGCAAATGCGTATTTAATCGTAGTTAAATCTCCTTTTTCCGTCGAATCTGAACCCGTAAGCAGCCGCATTCCTCGCGTCGACCAACGCTGGGTTACGGTGTTTGTAGAAGCTTCCATGGGAGTGCGCAGCCCTCGCCGAACCGAGAACT